>NC_056055.1:31107500-31732500 GCF_016772045.2 Ovis aries | reverse complement strand
AACAAGGGCAAGGTCTTTGAGGGGAAAAGGGTTCTGTTAGCTTAATATGTATTAATCTACTTATCTGTTCTTCAAATCAAGATTCTGCTTTTTCCATATTTAACTGTCTTATTTACATAGAAACAAGAAAGACTACCTCGCTCAACTTGGGAGCAGGGCGCTTTAAGACAAAAAAATATACACTCTGCAAACAAGATGTGAGGAGTGGAATGGAAAACTCCACTGAGTGCTTTCCTGGCTTCTTGCCATTCTGTGAATACTTAACAATATATACATTTTTAAAGCCAACTGTTCTCACATTTAGTCCAGTTTTTCTTTTGCTAATATGGTCTTTTCTTGACCTCAATCCAAAACTGATTGAAAATTAAGAAAGATATATTCTATCCATAGTTTTATATCACCAAGAGTTCATTCAATTTCCACCAAGAGCAATCATTTACATATCTTTAAATATTAATGTTGATAGTAAAGAACAGAAGACAATACAGCGTTCAGAGCCCAAATTGAGTCAGAATTCCTGTGGGGGAGCAAGCAAGGTGGGGTTTCTTCAGACTGGTCAGTTTGGTTTGATAATGCTCCTTGTTGGAGATGACGTGCCCTACAAGGAAATGAACAAACCCAGGGGGAACGGTGTCTGTCACCAATCTGTGTGTTTGGATATACGGTTAGGCAAGCACATGGCACATTTTCTGTAATTGTCATTGGTGCCATGTTAGGTTGAAAATGGACCCCCTTAGAAGCTATAGAGAAACCTGGAGAGAAATGACCTCCCTGCTTCTCTTTGTTTCTTGTCACAGTGACATCACTGCACCTTACTCAGCATCCCAGGATTAGCCTCTGTATTTCCTAGTGCTGTGTCCCAGCTGCTGCTGATGCTGCTAAGTGGCTTCAGTTGTGTCCGACTCTGTGCAACCCCATAGACAGCAGCCCACCAGGCTGCCCTGTCCCTAGGATTCTCCAGGCAAGAACACTGGAGTGGGTTGCCATTTCCTTCTCCAATGCATGAAAGTAAAAAGTGAAAGTGAAGTCACTCAGTCATGTCCAACTCTTCACAACCGCATGGACTGCAGCCTACCAGGCTCCTCCATCCATGGGATTTTCCAGGAAAGAGTACTAAGAACCCCAGTTTGGTTCTTAGATTAACACAGCAGGTGGCTGGGGAGGGTGTTATTACCACATTGAACTATTGAAGAAATTAAGCGAATCTTGCAAGTAATTGAGTTAGTAAGTACAGGAGGCCCTGCCTCTCTGCTTCTGTTCCCTCCAGTTCGTGCTGAACACTGTCGCAAGCAAAGCTGCAGAAGAAGCCCTTCAGAAGATGTTATAAAGATTAATTAAAGGGGAGAGTCTCCATTTAAAAATAATTAAAGTCTTATCCGCAGAATCAGAATAAAATTGTTTCATTTGTCCCAGTGAACTGACCATAAACAGTCAGGTGTTACGGCTTCTTGGCTGCCTTCTGTTGCCCTCCCACAACCCCCATCAAACTATAAGCTCTGTGAGGGCAGTGACTTTGTTTATTTCACCATATGTCCCTGCTGCCTACAGTGCCTGACACACAGTAAATAAATAAATGCTGAATAAATGAGGGGATGGAGGAATAAGCAAAAGAAGGGAAGAACAAGGCTCAGAGAGATCAAAGTGCCTTGCCCAAGGCCGCACAGTCACAGTGACCTCGACATTCAAGAGGGATTGATCCCTTTGTTAAACCTCTCACTTTCTCTTCACTTCCACTGGCAGCATTCACTGTCTTTATGGGAGCCAGGAAGTGGGAGAGGACAGAAGTTGACATTTTTCCCGATAAAACACTTTTAACAAGTCATCAGAGTTATCACATATCCTATCTGAGGAAGAGGGCAATAAATTTGCTTTGGGAGTAGATGCTGGTGACTGGATGGACTCACTAACTAGCAAGTAACATTCTGACTTATGCGGTATGATTCAAATTCTCAATCACAACGTATTAGAGATTCTAGCAAGGCTGTGACTGTGCTAATTTCACAGATATCACAGGTTCGGATAGTTAGTCACCCTGAGGACCTTTTAATTTGCTTTTTTTAAAATACCGTATCATATAAGATTTTTGTATATCATATGACATGTCCATAGAAAAGGTAAAGTTGATTGATGATGCTCTGTTTCCTCAGACTTAGAGTGTACTAAAGAAATATATCTGCTCACGAATGTGCAAATAATTGATTAAAGTCTGGCTTGTGAGAAAATTCTTGAATCACCTCTTCGTGTTCTAAGAATTCAATATTTCTCAGTGCAAATATCAAATGCCTATTCAGATCACCAAATGGAGACTTGGCTGTTTTGATGAATCTGTTTACAGAAGAGAAAGCCCACACTTAGAAGAAAATGTGCCTTATTCTGTCTCATGTTCCAAATGCTTTTTTGCTTAAAGATTACTCCAAAGGGATGCCAACAGAGAACATGCAGCTTTATAGTGAAAGGGGGATCCAATCCAGCTCAATATTACATATTTATATTGCACAGAATTATAAGGCTCACAGCAGTAAGGAGGAACCAATACAGAGAGAAAGTGCTTAAGCTTTCTCGGAAGAATAAAATGCCAAGATGGTGATGGTAGCAGATAGCATAGCTAATATCTTTTTAAAAATTTATATACGTACCTTTCTTTCTCCTTTTAGTCTGTATTCTCAAGATAGAGAGCAAATCTCTGGCCTACCAATGTTTTCTACCAGCAGAGAAATTACAGTAATCAACCACACCTGAAGCCTCATAATTTTCCTAGCCGGCCATCTTTAGGCTTATTCCTTTTATTGCATTAAAAATGGAGGCTAATTAAGGCAACTGTGGCTAGAGCAGGCCAAATTGGATTTTCCTTATAGCTTTTCCTTCACCTCTGAGAATGATGTCATTAAACGGTCAGGCCATGAAATGCTAAGGACAGCCTGTTTCCACTGTACTATGGGTCATGCTGGAATGCCAGGGAAATATACCCCAGAATGTCATAAAGCTTTAAAGACATACAATAAAACCTGCATGGAGGCCAAACAGAATATGGGCCTTTACTTCTCTTTATAAACAGACTCCAGGAAGCCAAAGGGAGCGTCAGTGGGGAGCAATGCAGGAAATGATGAAATGAATAGCATCACACAGCCATTCTGCAGACTTTTGGGTCTGGGGCCTCTCGAATGGCTGGTCACCACACAGAGGTTTTACATAGAACTGGGAATTGGGACCACCAAATTGCACACCTTCTTGGCAGATATATTTAACCACAGGCAGCTCTTGAGTTATAGGACTGTATTATATGGCCATTTGATACCTGCTTATAATTGAGCAAACTCCAGTAGGTTTTCATAACAAAGATATATTAGTCAAATCAGTTTACCTCATTTGTTTCCACGAGCCCTGTGATTTGAAGAGTTGAGAGTTAGGTTATAGTCCACCAATCATGTTTGTTTCATCTAAATGGTTTTCTTAAAATGAAGTTCAGTTCAGTTCAGTTCAGTCGCTCAGTCATGTCTGACTCTTTGAGACCCCATGAACCACAGCACACCAGGCCTCCCTGTCCATCACCAACTCCCAGAGTTCACCCAAACCCATGTCCATCGAGTCAGTGATACCATCCAACCATCTCATTCTCTGTTGTCCCCTTCTCCTCCTGCCGCCAATCTTTCCCAGCATCAGGGTCTTTTCAAATGAGTCAGCTCTTTGCATCAGGTGGCCAAAGTATTGGAGTTTCAGCTTCAACATCAGTCCTTCCAGTGAACACCCAGGACTGATCTCCTTTAGGATGGACTGGTTGGATCTCCTTGCAGTCCAAGGGACACTCAAGAGTCTTCTCCAAAACCATAGTTCAAAAGCATCAACTCTTTGGTGCTCAGCTTTCTTTATAGTCCAACTCTCACACCCATACATGACCAGTGGAAAAATCATAGCCTTGACTAGACGAACCTCTAAGTAGTATTTGAGTCCTTAATCTTACCCAGACATAATCATTTGGGTTGATGCTGATTAAAAAATATGACTATTACTAACTATCCAGCACATAACTAGTAACTAGTACCTAATATGTGTAGGACATGGTTCTAGGTACTAGGAAATAGACATTTATCAGAAAAGCTATACTATCTGCTCTCAAGAAGCTAAGCTAAACACATATTAAAATGGTTAACAAAAGAGAGCCTACACAAAGGGTGAAGAAAACAAGGCAGTTTAAGTAGTGATTGGAAGAATGTGATGGGAAACACAGATCGAGAGAGACAAGTATGGTTTGGGAAGACCGGGGAAGATATAAAAATGCAAGGGCAGTGACTTTTAAGGAGGGATAAGCCTCCAGGAGTTTCCCTTGTGGCTCAGACGCTAAAGAATCTGCCTACAATGTGGGAGACCTGCATTTGATCCCTGAATTGGGAAGATCCCCTGGAAGAGAACATGGCAACCCACTGCAGTATATTCTTGCCTAGAAAATTCTCACGGACCGAGGAGCCTGGTGGGCAACAGTCCATGGGGTCACAGAGAGTCAGACATGACTGAGCAACTAAGCACAAGCAGAGAAAAGGAATACAGTGGGAACTGTCATAAAACCAATTTGACTGGAACAAAAAAGTTGGCTCTGTTCCACTGATGGACTATCTCAAATGCTGAACTAAGAAGTTTAAGCTCATTGTTATACACGATAAGGAGATACAGAGATCTTTGAGACCTCTGAGAAAAACAAGCACCCTCTTTATTCCACAGAGGCTACAGGTAGATAAGTCCCTTAACAAGGGACTTACATCATTTGCTACTATTTTATCATGAGCAACGAGCTTCCCTGGTGGCTCAGATGGTAAAGACTCAGCCTGCAATGCAGGAGACTATGTTCGATCCCTGGGTCAGGAAGATCCCCTGGAGAAGGAAATGGCAACCCACTCCAGTATTCTTGCCTGGAGAATTCCAGGGACAGACTAACACTTTCACTTACCATGAGCAACAGAGAAGCCAACTTGACCTAGTTAAAATAATAAAATAGTTTCTTGGCTTATATCACGGTTTATACTGCTGTAGCCACGCGTTCCGGGAAACAAACTCACTCAGAAGGACAATGCAGATAGTGGAGTGCAACTTATTACACTGGCGGGCCCAAGGCAGAGTCTCCTCTTAGCCAAGAACCCTGATCAGCATTTGTGAAAACCTTTTATACCCCATGTGTACATGTCTGAACGCACCACTCCAAATTCCTTGAGATCTACATAAACCAAGGAAAATACAATCCCAATAACCCCATCATTCACTTGCTATGTGTTCATGTGCTCAAAGAGTCAAACAACTAGCCAATAATCAATAAACCCGAGGTTACACTCCAATTGATACAGAAAAATTTATGACCTGTCTAGAGGAAGGGGTGATTAGGGTATGTTTTCTCTTAGGTGATGAGTAACCTAGATACGATCTTCAAGGTTCCCCTGTCTGGAGGGGGTCTTAGAGCATGATCAGCATGATCAGCATGATCAGCATGAACAGGCCTAAGATGGAGTCCAGGCCTTATGAATTCCTTCTTCATTCCCCCTCTTGATGCTCTTAACTCATATTATGAGCATCATTCATAGGGATATATTGCACCCTGGCTCTCCGACCGCCAGTTTGGGAGAATGACATCACCCTTCAGGTTACAAAGTTCATAATACATTGTAAAATTCAGGGTCCAGAAAGCAGAACTATCAAGGCAACTGTAACAGTGGTAAATATAGCTTTTCACCAATCTCCCTTCACCCAAGATAGGACCAAAGTCCAGAAAGGAATGTTTTCATTTGACGTTGCTTTTACCTGGTTTTCATGTCATCTGCAGCAGTCGATACATCGCCAAATAAGTCAGGAATGTATACACAGCATTCAACCTTAATTATGGCACAGGTCCCTCCTTGAGCAGCTGTGAGTATGTCCAAAGCCATTCTATTATGAATTACCGCTTTTCTCATTTGGATTTGTTCTTCATTTAAGGCTTGGATGGCTTTTGCTCTATCTAGGAGGGCCTGTTTTGTGAAATTAGTCAAGGCCTCTACTTTAATCATGATATCTGTTGTCCCTATAGAGGATACGAATAAGACAGCAAAATACTCATATCATCGAAACACAGATCTTGTCCACCTAGCATGTAAATAAGGTAGATTTACCAGGGCTACCGGGGTAGATTTACAACAAGTAGGTTAGGCTTTTGTTACACTGGCATTTATATCAAATGTAACCCCATGACCCGGGTCTATTAACTGCAGGTCTTACACCAAGAGAGCAAGGAGAGGTTATGATTGACAAGAGAGAGCAAAGTCTCTTTTTGTCATCCCAGAAAAGAGCAGAGTGGTTTAAAATCTCCTTGGCAGAGTGGTGACACCCACCAAGGAAGTCCATCCATCACTGACAGAGGCATAGCCCTACCTGCCCAGCAGTTGGAAGTGTTGTGGAAGTCTGAGCAGGAAGGTCCCCATGAGATGAAAACATTGTCCTCAGTTGAAAGGGAAGTTAAATTCAAAATTACGTTGATGAGGCCAAGCAGCAGGAGTTGATTGTGCGGCTTCATCCTGAAGGGGCTCGTCCAGGATCTTCTTTTCCTTCTTGTTAAGGATGGTCTTAGTCTCTCGAGGGTTAGCGGGGTCCGTCTGTGCAGTCCACTCAGTGTTTTTTGGGTCTGCGTGGTATGTTCTCTTCACCCTCGTATGATTGATCCAAGGGACAATACCTGCAACTTTAACTGCAGTAGGGGTAGTTAGAATAACAAAAGGGCCCTTTCACCAAGGGGCTAGCAAATCATGTTTCCATGATTCCAAAATCTTGTTTGCTAGCAATCATACTTGGTCACCAAGCGTAAACTCAAGAATCTGTTCCCCAAGGGGGAACGGCACCCTTTCTTATACAAACTTAGTTACCTGATTTATTACCTTACCCGGTTCCATCTGCTGTGAAATCCTATTCCCCCTTACCTGAGGCAAATTTGTTGACACCTGCTTTATTATGGGAGGGGGCCTCCCATTCACAATTTCGTATGGAGAATAGCCTTGGGACTGTGGGGTCACCCTGAGTCTGAGCAGAGCCATCGGAAGCGAGTTCACCCAGGAGGAGTCAGTCTCTATGACCCACTTGGGGAGTCTCTTTAATGTCCGGTTGGTTCATTCCACTGTCTCAGAACTCTGGGCCTATATGCAGTATGCAGTTTCCATTTGATGTTTAAAGTTTGCTTACTTGTTGTACTAAATCAGCTACAAAAGCCAGGTCATTGTCTGAACCAATGCTGGTAGGAAGTCCAAATCTGGGAACTATTTCCCTAAGCAGGCACTGGGCTACTTCTGATGCTCTTTCAGTCCAGGTAGGAAAAGCTTCTACCCATACCATGATCAGCAGGTAACATTAGTGTCGGTGAGGTTTCATTTCAGTGAAGTCCACTCCCAGGTGTTCAAAGGGCAGCATGCCTTTCAGCTGAATACCTGGAGGTTTTTGTCTGAATACCCGAGAGGCAGCATTAAGCTGTGGGCAGGCAGCATGGCCTAGGTGGTCATTTGGTGTGTTTGGCTTACCAGATTGTGTGCCAACTCCTCCGGTACCAATAATTTGCCACTTGGCAATTCCCACCATCCCTTTTCAGTCTTGATGGCCCTTCCGCTTTGGCTAACCTGACAGCCATTGTCCTTGTTTTATCAGGCTGGTGCCATTAGTATATAGGACCCAACTAGGGTCTGAACCCTGTGTCCTTCTTTAAAGCAAACCCCAGATACCTTACCTCCTCCTTGCAGATCTGTGCCTTCTTCTTTGACCCCCAGTAACCTGCTTTCATCAGCAGCTGGAGCAGTGCTTTTGTCCCTTCCCAGCATTTTTCCTTGGTCTTGGCGGCCAGCAGCAGGTCATCCCCATATTGAAGGAGCCAACATCCATACTCTTCCGGATGGAATGAGTTCAGGTCAGAAGCCAAGGCTTCCCCAAAGATGGCTGGGGGGTTCTTAAATCTCGTGGGGGAGTCCAGATGAGCTGTTGCTTGGTGCCCCCAACCGGATCTTCCCATTCAAGGGCAAAGGTGGGCTGTGACGCTGGGGCGAGGCGTACGCAGAAGGCATCCTTGATATCTAGGTGAGTATAAACTTTGGTCCTCGGCGGGAGGAGGCTAAGTAAGGTACAGAGGTTTGGAACAGTGGCGTGTAAAGTCACAGTAGTCTGGTTGACCAGCCTGAGATCCTATACAAGCCTATAGCCCTGTCTTCCTTCCTTTTTGACTGGCAGGATCAGCGTATTCCAAGCCGACTGGCAGTCTACTAGAATGCCCCCTTGTTTCAGTCTATTGATGTGGGCAGTATGCCGGCCCAGGCCTCTATCGGGAGCGGGTACTGGCGCTTTCTAACCAGGATGGTGCCTAGTGTAAGTTCTATTATCACTTGGGCTTGATGTCTAGCCAGCCTGGGGGGGAGGGGGGTTTGTCTTTCACCCAGACCTCAGGGAATAATTGAGTTAGCTCTCCCTCATGCTCTTCCGGCCCACCTGGTTCTTCCTGCAGAGGCTCATGCAACCTCCACTCATCTTGGGGTGGTATTGAAAGAGAGAGCAAATAAGTTAGTGTCCATCCAGAAGGTGGGCCTCTCCTCAGGAGAGAAAGTCACTTGTGCTCCTAGTTTGGAAAGCAAGTCTATTCCCAACAGGGGTACTGGGCATTCAGGAATGTAGAGGAATTCATAAATCACTTGGTGCCCCCCCATCTGACATTTTCTGGGCTGGCAAAACGATTTAATCATGTCTTCTCCCGATACCCCAGTTACAGTGGTAGTCTTTTCGGACAGTGGTGTCACAGGTTTTGTTACTACAAACAGTTCTGCTCCTATATCCACCATGAAGCCAATGTTTTGGTCCCCCACTTTTAAGGTTACCATGAGCTCTCGGGGACCTGATATCTCTGAGCCCCGGCAGCCCTATTTATTTTCCAAGTCAGCAAGCCCCACAACTGTGGGAGCTTCTTCTTCCCTCCTTGCCTTAGGGCATTCATTCTTCCAGTGGCCAAAAGCTTAGCACCGGGCACACTGGTTTGGCTGTAATGGGGCCCGAAGAAGCCTCCATTGGGACCGGTTAAAGGACTGTCCTGTCCCTGGGGCAGAGGAGGTTTTCCAGAAGGCCCGAGATAGACTTTCCCAGAGCAGCAGCTAGTATTGCAAATCTCTTGTCTGTTCTCTTTCATTCCCTCCGGCTCTCTGGCAGAGAACAGTTTCTGCTTAATTCCAATGTCTCCCTCACCTTCTTGTCAGTACTCACCCGGAGAGGTGGGTATAGCTTGAGCGGTTCGGCTGGAGCCGGATCCTGGAAGTGGTGGCCAAAGGCTTCTGTCACCGGGATCGGAGCCTGCCGAGGTGGCGGCTCTACGACCTCAGGAAGAGCTGGCGGAGGAGCAGCAGCTGCTGCAGGACTTCACCTGGCCCTGGATCGGGCATCAAGGCGGCCTCCGGTCCTGGTGGAGCACTGAGGCAAGAGCGTCACTATTCAGTATGGGGGAGGGGTCAGGTCAACCCTTCCAAATCCTGTAGAATTTCCTTTTTTATCATCAGTCAATTTTTGTGCCATTAATGTTTTTCCCTTTCCCTTCTGGATACAGAACCTTGTCCAAGTAGGAGGGTCTTGAGCTCACCCGAGCCATGAGTCAATATATGGATATTGATCCAGGTGTCCCGGCTCTCCTACTGTATAGACTGCTTCCAGTATTTTTAAGTTCATGGTGTTCTCTGGTGGCCATCCTAATCCCACAGGGGGCCATTCGACCTCACAGAGTATGTGGAGGCGGTTAGACTTCATCTTCACCCCATAGTCTCCTCCTAATCCCTTCTTAAAATTTTTAATCATGCACTCCAATACAGCTGCCTTAGATTCACTTCCCCCCATCTTGCTTACCTTCTCGGACCTTCTTCTACTTTTCCTTTTCATTCTGTCTATGAGGTTCTCAGTACCCTATGTACTTCTGATATTTCCACTCAATGACACTTAAATTGCCATTCTGCATCCTTCTTAACTGGGGTGAGAAGAGCCTTACCTGCCAGATCCCAGAGGGAGAAGGCGGATCAGCGTGCCTTCACCTGCCAGTCAGCACAGCACGTGGTCCAAGACTGTTTCTCCCTTAAAGTCCATTCTCCCTTGGTGGGCTTGATCAGGTGCGGATGAAAACACAGATGGGTTAAATATACCGTGTCCCAGGCCATCTCTGGGGAAACCAATTCATACTCACTTATGTATCCCCTTCCTTCTAGCCTAACAATTCCGAGGCGGTCAAGAATTTTACAGCAGATGGGACACCTCCTGGGGGAGTGCAGAATACGAGCCTACAAGGACCAGTTTCCTATCCTAAAAATCCCCTGGTAATCGCTGGTAATAGTTTTCCCTGAGACGGTGTGGACACACCTCCTAAATGACCTTCACAAATTTCCTTCACACTCGTCGACCTGTGTACCAACAATCGCTGCTGCCTGCCTATTCCAGGCCCCTGTGGGTCCGTGCCCCTTCTAGTCCCTCCCAGGGGGGTGATTAGGCCCCCTCTTCCACCCTGCCTGGTGGGTTCCTCCTCACCTGAGTGCTCAGTTCCCTTGCTGCCTTTCACTATCTGCCAAAGCAAAGAAACCGGGCATTGAAAGGCTGAATTCTTCCAGAGGGGCGAGGCGCCTTCTCCCCTCTAGGAGATTCAAACCACAAAGCCTCGGGGTGGCCTCAAATGAGACCTGTCTCCTCCAAGTGAGGAGTTTCCCAGCCCATGCACCAAATGTTGTAGCCATGCATTCCGGGAAACAAACTCACTCAGAAGGACAATGCAGATAGTGGAGTGCAGTTTATTACAATGGCGGGCCCAAGGCAGAGTCTCCTCTTAGCCAATGACCCCGATCAGCAGTTATGAAAACCTTTTATACCCCATGTGTACATGTCTGAACCCACCACTCCAAATTCCTTGAGACTTACATAAACTAAGGAAAATACAATCCCAATAACCCCATCATTCACGTGCTATGTGCTCATGTGCTCAAAGAGTCAAACAATTAGCCAATAATCAATAAACCCAAGGTTACACTCCAATTGATACAGAAAAATTTATGGCCTGTCTAGAGGAAGGGGTGATTAGGGTATGTTTTCTCTTAGGTGATGAGTAACCTAGATACGATCTTCAAGGTTCCCCTGTCTGGAGGGGGTCTTATCCTTCTGTTGTTGTTTTCATAGGCACTAAACACAGAGTTCAGAGTCCATTGGAAAGGTGGCCGAGCATGATCAGCATGAACAGGCCTAAGATGGAGTCCAGGCCCCGTGAATTCCTTCTTCAGTACCATGTCCACAAGGTGACACTGGCCTCAGGCAAGGCTTGCTTGGTCTAGCAGTTCGAATACAGACACCAGGGGCTGATTCTCTTCCATGTCAGTTTCATCCTCAGACACCATATTGACGGTCTTTCCCATCCCCTCCTCAAAGGCAGCTCTAGGCTCTCCACTTGTGGCAGCAGAAATTCTGTGGCCACTCCAGACCTCAGATCTCCTCCCATACCTTCCAGAGGAAGAATGAACATCTTTTCTGGTAGCATCTGTGGAAGAAAGAGGGCACTTGCTTTTCTCAGAGGTCTCAAATGTCTCTTTGTGTCTCGATAGACCTGATTATTAGCTTATCTGGGAACCAGTGGAGAAGTTGAGTAAGTAAATGGGAAATGTTGACTGGTTTAAGCCAAGCAGAGTTCAGGCCTAGAGTGCAAAATGGGGGTCAATGCCTCCCAAGACACAGCGCTGAGAAGGAAAAGAGATTTCCTGAAGGAATCACCAAGTAATGCTAAGAAGGGAGAATGGCCACTGGGTGGCCAAACAGTGACAAATGTCCACCAGAAGGAAAAACGCAATAAAAGAAAGGTTATATGATAGTCAAGACCAGTGAAATTGAAGAGGCATGAGCTAACTATCCAGGTATCTGCCTCACCTCCACCTGACCCTATGTGCACATACTTTGCTCCTTTTACTTCACCAAGTCTTAGAAAGGTGCCAGTCTTGCTCCATAGAGACCCAAGGGTGATTTCTCAAATGCAAAAAATTCTTAAATTTTTATTTGGAAATAAAGGGATTATGTTTTTAGATATGCCAGCATTTTTCAGCAATCTCATCTGTAAGCACAATGACCAGCCAAGAGAAGGGCAGTAGGCATTCAGAATTCATGAGGAAAGTGTGGTCAGCCTTGAAAACTGCCTTTGTGTGTGTGTGTGTGTGTGTGTGTGTGTGTGTGTGTGTGTGTTGCTTTTTTAAAACTGTTGGGCTCAACCCTTTAGCCTTCACAAAAGCAAATTCTGACATTGACTTCAATGGGGAGGAGGAAGCCACATTTTCAATAGAAGGGCCCTTTTTTGTCTGGCTCCAGTCACTAAGGGCCGGAACCCATTGTGAACTACAACAAAGCTATCTGTGCACAAATGAGAAGCACACCCACCAGGCCTCACCAGCTGTTTTGCTTTCTTCAATGAAGTCACAACTGTCATTGCCACCACGGTTCAATGCCGCAGCGACAATAGTGAGGGCTTGGTGGTGTCTGTACTGCTCAAAGTTTCTGGAACCTGAAGAGAGACACAGGCGTCCCCCACCTAGCTTCCTTCATCGAAGGCACGTATTCTCCCCCAACTCCCACCCTTACTTCTCTGTCCCTGGGCCAGAGCCTTTACAAATGAATGTAGCCTGGGATGGTGTGAAACCAGGCAAAGATGGGAAGAAACCCTTGAATAAGAACGGCTGGGTGGAAGAAGGACAGAGAATTCAAAAGGAGACATTTGACAGTGATTGGAAATGTGACCCTTGTAAGTGCATCTGAGCTTGACATGATTCTCTAACCCTAAGAAGGATTCCTTTATGCTTGGAAGGCTTTTAATTCACACAAGTGGGTTGGGTCATAAGAACCCTTGATTGGGAAAGAAAATGCAAGTTCAAGTCAGAAATGAAAACAAAGAGCAAAGCAGAAGCCTTCCACTCCCAGTTTGTGTTTATTTGTAGTCCACTAAGAGCTGGACTGACAGGGATTAACTCTTATCCTCTCTGGCGGCGAACCGCTTGAAATGAGTAATGTTGATTTGCTGCTAAGACTGAAGGTCTGGGTTTGAAAAAAAAATCACCTGCCTCACTCAAATGGCACACCCTTTGTAAATACAGCAGCCAACAAATAAAGATAATACTACAGGTCTGAAAAAATTTTAAACAAGTGGAGAGTGAAGAGAAATGGCAACCCACTCCATTACTCTTGCCTGGAAAATCCCATGGACAGAGGAGCCTGGTAGGCTGCAGTCCCTGGCGTCGCTGGGAGTCGGACACGATGGATTGGCTTCGCTTTCACTTTTCACTTTCATGCATTGTAGAAGGAAATGGCAACCCACTCCAGTGTTCTTGCCTGGAGAATCCCAAGGATGGGGAAGCCTGGTGGGCTGCTGTCTATTGGGTCGCACAGAGTTGGACACGACTGAAGCGACTTAGCAGTAGCAACAGTGTCAAAGGTAGAGAGAGGCAGAGAACCAGAGGAAGCCAAGGGGACCAGGATGGGTGTGAGAGGTGATGGGATATTTTTCTCCATATGTAACTAATACTTAGGGCAGAACAGGGCACTGACCATCTGTGCAGTTGAAATTTGCATATCATTTATAGTCAATCCTCCTTATACTGTACACACAGTTCCTCGGTAGTATTCACGTTCCACACCCCAAGACTGAACCAACCTTGAATTGAATAATACTGTAAAAAATAATAATAATAATCTGCATGTAAGTGAACCTATGCAATTCAAACCTGTGTTTTCCAAGTTTCAACAGTATTACGGTTCTTCACATTCAAAGCTGGTGAGTGCTATGTCTGTTACTGATGGCATAAAGGAAGTGATCTTGGACTTCTTTTCTTTTCTTCTCACTCTTCCTCTCATTCCCTCTTCTAAAATGTTTCTTTGGCAAATAGTTTTGTTAGGGGAAACACACTGAAACTGCCCACCCTGGTCAGACACCATAGTAACCATTTACATGAGTTGTTTTACAACAGGAAGTTCCGGTAAGGAACACAGAACTAATAAGCCTCCACCAACAGGAAGAGTTCAGGAAAGGTCAAAAGGAGACACCACTTGTCCAACTACCTCCCAGAATCCTTCTCTCTGGCATCCATCTTGGCTGAACAAGGCATCCACCACCAGGAAGGACTCTGAGTCAGAATGATTGGCTATAGACAACCCAGAAACTAATCCCATCACCATAAAACCCACGACTGCAAGCCATGTGACAGAGTTGTTCTCCTGGGTTCCCTTACCCTGCTGCTCTCCACCCGGGTGCGCTTTCCCAGTAAAATATCTTGCTTTGTCAGCACATGTGTCTCCTCAGACAATTCATTTCCAAGTGTTAGACAAGAGCCCAGTTGCGGGCCCTGGAACGGGTCTCCCTTCCTGCAACAGTTTCTAAGGCCCCTGAAGCACTAAATGTAAACAACTCTAACTCAATTGTTTGAAAGCTCATCAAACAAACAATACTGAGAATCCTGCATACTTTTGCCAAAAGAGGACAGTATGAACATACCTTTGCACCACAATAGTACCATCTTATATTGATTTTTTTTAATCAAGGTGCTCTGTGCATGTGATAGTAAGTCAAGCAGGCAGCTCCCAATGAAATTTGTTGTCTTCAGCTGTCTTCAGCTCTCCTGACTCGTTCTATCATTTAAAACAATAAAATTTCTCTGTGGTTTCTACCTCATTGCTATCTTTTATGCCTGTTTCTCAATTTATTGACTTAACTCTGGTCTATTTACTAAATCTGGTAGGAAAGAGGATGTCTTAGCTTGCTTTTGTTTATCCCATCTCTTCCACTTCTTCTAGTGCTCGAGAGTTAGATGATAATTATTAGCTCTTCTATGGGTAATCTTTGTTATAAATAATATACTCAAATATTATTATAAAATGAATCATATACTTGAATCTCTAGTTTCTCTTCCAGCAACTCCCTCCATTATAAGATGAGGATGTTGCTTATTTGGGGCTTGTCTCTTCCTTTCTCCCCTTCTTCCTGCTCCCCACCTTCTGTTGATAAAACCCTTACCACTACATCATTGAGGTAATGTCTAATTCTTCAGTTCAGTTGCTCAGTCTTGTCCAGCTCTTTACAACCCCATTGACTGCAGCATGCCAGCCTTCCTTGTTCATCACCAACTCCCAGAGCCTGCTCAAACTGATGTCCATTGAGTCAGTGTGATGTCATCCAACCATCTCATCCTCTGTCATCCCCTTCTCCTCCTGCCTTCAATCCTTCCCAGCATCAGAGTCTTTTCCAATGAGTCAATTTTTTCGCATCAGATGGCCAAGGTATTGAAGCTTCAGCTTCAGCATCAGTCCATTTGCTTTAGGATTGACTGGTTTGATCTCCTTGCAGTCCAAAGGACTGTCAAGAGTCTTCTCCAACACCACAGTTCAAAAGCATCAATTCTTAGGTGCTCAACTTTCATATGGTCCAACTCTCACATCCATACATGACTAAGGGAAAAATCATACCTTTGACTAGACAAACCTTTGTTGGCAAATTGATGTCCCTGCTTTTTAATATGCTGCCTAGGTTGGTTAAGAAAAGCTGTCTAGCTTTTCTTCCAAGGAGCATCTTTTAACTTCATGGACACAGACATCATTTGCAGTGATTTTGGAGGCCCCGTCCCCCCCTCAAAAAAAGTCTATCACTGTTTTCTTTATTTCTCCATCTATTTGCCATGAAGTGATGGGACCAGATTCCATGATCCTAGTTTTTTGACTGTTGAGTTTTAAGCCAGCTTTTTTTCACTCTCCTCTTTCACTTTCATTAAGAGGCTCTTTATGCCGTAAGGATGGTGTCATCTGCATATCTGAGGTTATTGATATTTCTCCCAGCAATCTTGATTCCAGCTTGTCCTTCATCCATTCTGGCATTTCCCAATATGTACTTTTCGTATAAGTTAAGTAAACAGGGTAGCAATATACAGCTTTGACGTACTCCTTTCCCAATTTTGAACCATTTCTAACTGTTGCTTCTTGACCTGCATACACATTTCTCAGGAGGCAGGTCAGGTGGTCTGGTATTCCCATCTCTGAAATGGCAACCCACTCCAGTATTCTTGCCTAGAGAATCCCATGGACAGAGAGGCTTGGTGGGCTACAGTACACGGGTTGCAAACAGTCAGACACAACTGAGCGACTTCACTTTCACTTTCACTTCAGAATTTTCCACAGTTTGTTATGATCCACACAGTCAAAGGCTTTGGCATAGTCAATAAAGCAGAAGTAGATGTTTTTCTGGAACTCGCTTGCCTTTTCTATGATCCAACAGATGCTGGCAATTTGATCTCTGTTTTCTCTGCCTTTTCTAAATCCAACTTCCGATAACCTGGAAGTTCTCGGTTCACGTACTATTGAAGCCTTTCTTGGAGGATTTCGAACACAACTTTGCTAGTGTGAGATGAGTGCAATTGTGCAAGAGTTTGAGCATTCTTTGGCATTGCCTTTCTTTGGGATTAAAATGAAAACTGACCTTTTCCAGTCCTGTGGCCACTGCTAAGTTTTCCAAATTTTCTGGTATATTGAATGCAGCACTTTAGCAGCAGCATCTTATAGGATTTGAAATAGCTCAGCTGGAATTCCATCACCATCCACTAGCTTTGTTCATAGTGATGCTTCCTAAGGCCCACTTGACTTGGCATTCCAGGATGTCTGGCTCTAGGTGAGTGATCACACAATCGTGGTTATCTGGGTCATTGAGATCTTTTTTGTATAGTTCTTCTGTGTATTCTTGCCACCTCTTCTTAATATCTTCTGCTTCTGTTAGGTCCATGCTGTTTCTGTGCTTTATTGTGTCCATCTTTGCATGAAATGTTCCCTTGGTATCTCTAATTTTCTTGAAGAGATCTCTAGTCTCTCCCATTCTATTGTTCTCCTTTATTTCTTTGCATTGATCACTGAGGAAGGCTTTCTTATCTCTCCTTGCTATTTTTTGGAAATCTGAATTCAGATGGGTATATCTTTCCTTTTCTCCTTTGCCTTCAGCCTCTTTTCTTTTCACAGCTATTTGTAAGGCCTCCTGAGACAATTATTTTGCCTTTTTTGCATTTCTTTTTCTTGGAGATGTCTAATCCTTAACCAAGTCTGTTGTGCTTTGTCTAATAAAACTAACTTTAAAAGAGGAAATTCAATATATACTGTTACTTGTGGTCACTGTCAAGGGGAGGCATTCCTCTCCTAATTCAACTGTATTATCAAGTAACAGCTCACAGAAAGCACCTATTTGAGAGACTTAACCATTGCAGAGGGGTTTTGGTGGTGGTGCTGTTTAGTTACCAAGTCGTGTCCAACTCTTTTGAGACCCCAAGGATTATAGCTTGTCCATGAGATTTCCCAGGCAAGAATACTGGAGTGGGCTGCCATTTCCTTCTCCAGGGTGTCTCCCCAACCCAGGGACCAAAGCCACATCTCTTGCATTGGCGGGTGGGTTCTTTACCACTGAGCCACCTCGGAAGCCCACAGAGAGTTTTAGATAGCGTCCTAGTCACTTCCCTTGCCTTAGAGGTTTAAGATATAACCTCTTTGAATTTTGCTGCTCCCATCATTGTATTGAACGTTTGCATAAATTAGCACCATCTCATCTGTGAAACAAGTTGTTTCTTAACAGCCTTTTTTGATGCAGAGTACAAAAGACTGAACTATAAATGCACAGAACTGTTTGGCAGTCAAACTTCCCATTTTGATTGTTAATGTTTTAAAAGTGTATTAATCAATCTTTAACCGTGCCACTTAAGTGGTTTTCTAAATATATACAACTCAAACACACCTCTTTCCAGTAATGGAGATCTAAATGTGTCTAGCATAAAAGAACAAATTTGCTTTTTGAAATAGAACCTTAAAATTTTTCCATTGCAACCAGACCTTTTTTGTTAATGGATAGAAAATAATCCTCATGTATTACTTAAAGCTTTAAGTAAGTGCACTAATATAACTGTACTAAATTTTTTCTAAGTAGCTACTAAGATGACCAACTTTTCCGCTTTGCTTGGAAATTTTCCAGCTTTATCACTGAGAGTCCTATAACTGAGGAGAGCCCTCAGCCCTGGATAAATCTCAGATAGTTGATGACTTTACATATGATAACAATGATGACAGTAATATCATTTGTGATCATAGTAGGCCAGGTGCTAAACTAAGTGATTTAGATAGCTCTAAATTTTAATCTTCAAATAATCACAGAAAATAAATATTATTATCACCATTTTAGATATGGAAAAACTACAGGTTGACAAATTTAAATAACCTCTCCAAATACACATAGTGCTTCCCAGGTGGCTCAGTAGTAAAGAATTCACCTGCCAACATAGGAGCCACAGGAGATGTGGGTTCGATCTCTGGGTTGGGAAGATCCCCTGGAGGAGGAAATGGCAACCTGCTCCAGTATTCTTGCCAGGGAAAATCCCATGGACAGAGGAGCCTGGCAGGCTACAATCCACAGGGTTGCAAAGAGTCTGACACGACTGGAGCGACTGAGCAACAACACGGGT
Source organism: Ovis aries (assembly GCF_016772045.2). Lineage (NCBI taxonomy): Eukaryota > Metazoa > Chordata > Mammalia > Artiodactyla > Bovidae > Ovis > Ovis aries. The sequence goes on along the minus strand of NC_056055.1, from coordinate 31,714,000 downwards.
TCACATGCTCAATAAGTGGCTGAGCTCCGATTCAAAACCAGGTCATCTGACTTCACACTTGCTCCTGTATTAAAACAAATTCCACTGCAGTTTGGATTTAGGTTGTCAGATAAAATACAAGACGGGCTTCCCTGGTAGCTCAGATGGTAAAGAATCTGCTACAGGTTGCAGAGTCGGACACCACTGAGTAACTAGCACTTTCACTTTCATAAGTGATGGGGCACCCAATCAGATTAAAATTTTTGATAAGCAAAAGAGTAATTTTGTAGTGTATGTCCCAATTGCATGGGACATACTGATACTAAAAAAATTATTTGTTGTTTATCTGAAACTCAAATTTAACTTGACAGCTTATATTTTAGTTGCTAAATCAGACAGTCCTAACTTGGGGCAATCACCTTTTCCAATAAAAATAAATCTTATTGATGTTTTATGTGATCCAATATTTTCTGAGCTGGTGAGAAACTCAGGTTTCAAATTAAAGGAAGTCAAATAAAAGAGACCAAAAATGCATATATGTGTTGCTTTGTTTGAGAAACCTGCGTGATCTCAATAGGTTTTTTCTGTGATAGCTTCATAATTGTGATAGATTTGACAATGAGAGTAAAATGAAAGTAAGGGATATTTATTTATTCATTTATTCATTCACTGTATATTGAGTGCATATTATGTTCCAGGCACTATTCCAGAGATTGGATTATATTCAAACCAAACAAAATCCCACCCCTCATATTTTGTTTTCTAGGAGAAAATGGGCACTGGATAAATTTATTTGGTTTCTGGTAGTGGCAAAAGCTATAAAAGAGAATATAGCAGGGTAAGGAGACAAAATGAAGCAAGGTGTTATTTGAGATACATATAGTAAAGGAAAGGTATTTCACAAGGAATAAAATCCTGAATGAAGGGAGCAGAGCCATGTGTATATCTGGGAGGAAGGATGCTAGACAGAGGGAGCAGCAAGGGCACAGGCCCAGGGGTGAGACCCAGCTGGGCATGTCGGAGGCAGTACGAGGCTGGGAAGAAAAGCCTACAGTGGGAGACAGGGAGGCTGCGGAGGAAGAGGCAGGCTCGTCACTTAGGGCTGACTGGCCATAGCCAGGGCCTTGGATTTTATTCTAAGCATTAAGGATTTCCAGCAGGATGATAAATGATCAAATTTAAGCTCCAGAAGCTCACTCTAGGTGCCATGGAAACAGAGATATTGTTGCAAAAGTAGAAGATAGAGATGCTAGTGGCATGAATTAAGATAGAAGCAGTAGAGAAGAAGAGAGTCACATTTAGGGTATATTTAGATTATGCAACCTAGGCAAATGTGAGACTTAAAATCACCACAGGTGACTCAAGTGCATCTCCAAGATAAAGAAGCACCATCACTTTAGATTATGATTAGCCATTTGGAATATTAGTTCAGTGCCTCTCTGTGTGGGTGCACCCAGGGGACTTAAAAAATGCTGATGTGTCTGTTCCACCCTCAGAGATCCTAGGAGTGTAAGCCTGGAGAGCAAGATTCTAAACAATCTCTTTAGATGATTCTTATGGGCTTCCTGGGTGGCTTAGATGATAAAGAATTCTCCTGCAATGCAGGGGACCCAGGTTCTATCCCTGGATTGGGAAGATCCCCTGGAAAAGGAAATGTCTACCCACTCCAGTATTCTTGCCTGGAGAATTCCATGAACAGAGGAGGCTGATGGGCTACAGTCCATGCAGTCACAAAGAGCCAGAAACAATTGAGCAACTAACACTTTCTTTTCACTTTCATGTGCAGCTGAGTTGAACATTTCTGATCTAGAGAACAGTGGGAACCCTGGGTTGTGAGATAAACAACGTTTCAGGACAGAGACAGGAAAGGAACAAGGGTAGATACAATGAGGTAGAAAAAGTCACTGACAATGTTTTGCTTTTAAAGCAAGTTCTATTAAAAACCCCCAAAGATACCAAACATCAACCATAAACATGTATGACTCCAAACACCTCTGATATTAGAGCGGTTGGAACAAGTGTCCTACGTGACTACCTACTCTGTGGTTGGCATGGTCTTCCCCTCTTTATGCCTCCCTCTCCATCGCCCTTAGAGAAGGTAGGCCCCTCCACTACCCCAATAGATGAAAGGTTATAAATCTAAGCCTGTTGTGGAATCCCATTCCTTTCTACCCCTCATTCATGGGAGGCAGAAAGGACTGGAAGGGTAGACATATTGCCAAGTCTGGCCAGTGAGATGGATGTGAAAGTTGCTCAGTCATTGCCAACTCTTTGCAACCCCATGGACTATATAGTCCATGGAGTTCTCCAGGTCAGAATACTGGAGTGGGTAGCCTTTCCCTTCTCCAGGGGATCTTCCCAACTCAGGGATTGAATCCAGGTCTCCCGCATTGCAGGCAAATTCTTTACCAGCTGAGCCACCAGGTAAGTGGGTAGCTGCTTATTGCTCCTGGGACAGATTTTGCCTCCTTATAAAAAGATAGAGCTTCCCAGGTGGTGCAGTGGTAAAAAATCTGCCCATCAACGCAGAAGATGCAAGAGACACCGGTTCAATCCCTGGGTTGGGAATATGCCCTAGAGGAGGGCGTGCAATCCCCTCCAGTATTCTTGTCTGGAGAATCCCAAGGTCAGAGGATCCTGGTGGGTTATAGTCCATAGGGTCACAAAGAGTTGGACACGACTGAAGTGACTTAGCATGCACGCACTGCTGCCTATCTCCAAAGCCTGCCATGGCCACGGAAGTGACCTAACTTGAGAATGTCACCTCTTTCACCAATTTTTACTTAGGCTGACTTACTTTCCAGGGGGACATAGAACTCCTGGAGATGGATATTAGGAGGTGACCGGACAGCAATTCTCCAGGGAAGTCATATGGCGAACATTCTCCTATGCTCTCAGGAGCAGCCCTGAAATCCCTTTGCCATTGTTGGGAAAACTCAAACAAAAATCAAAGTAGTAATCAATGTCACTTAGTGAATTAGTGATGGAGACAGGAACAGAATCCAGACTTTCTAACTTGGGGATCCCCTGCTTTTAAGTCTAAATGGTGCTTTTTATTTTAATCCAGCTGTGCTGAGTTAATAAGACTTTGACGAGATCCAGCCCTGTGTTTTGTAGAGTTAACATATTTGATATTTACCTCGACTATTTGTTGTCTGTTTAATAAGTTTTGTTTGTCTTCCCAGACGCACATTATTTGGCAGTGTATAATCAAATACAATTGTTTACACCATTTACAGTTTGCTTTCAAGTCTTGCCAAGAAAGGCTTGGTGTAAGCTAGCTGTCTGCAGCAGCCACACTAAGTTAAGCCTTTGAAAGGGTCTAATCGAGTCTATATAAATAAACAAAATGATATGGAAAATAACTCAGTATAAATTTACTGCACTGCTGGCCAGCTGGTAAATATGCAGACCTTCTCTCCTATGGAACAGATAGCATTAAATTTTGTTCAGGACACTACAGTCCTTGTAATGATTACAGAGAGCTCTTTAAGTTTTAATTTAGAGCCCAATCCAAACCCCCTCCTCCCCGCCTACACACAATCCTTTCAGTGGCAATAAATTTCAATCATGTGGTTAGCAAAGCTTCACTCTGGCTTTTATTTTCAGAGAAAATGGTCAGTAAAGCAAATTTCATATCTGCTCATTAGAAGGCTAATGGGCAGGTCACAATAACAGGGTGGGGGAGGGGAGACCCACAGATGGTTCAATCATCTTTTAAACTAATAAAGGAGATCAGCAAGAATTCACCCATGATATGCCTGGGCACATGAAAGAAACTAGCACATAAAGGGAAGCAGCATCTTTCTGAAAACATTCAGGGCAATTAAACATTTGCCCTCATAAAATAATGTAAAGCTTACCTCTTCCTCGTGGGGATGGAAGGGGTTCTGTGGCATGGTCTTCATGTATAATGCAGTATAACACAGGCATTTTAGGAATGACTGAGAATTAATATTATTAATCACTAGGGTAAAAAGTGAATTTTACGTTCAGCTCTTCAAGAAATGTCCATGCGAGTCAGGCACTGTGCTAGGTGTCACAGGCCAGGGCAGGAGATTTGCAAAGATGTGTAAAGACCCAGTCTTTGTTCTTAAAGAATGAATAATTTAGGAGATTTTGTCTTCTTTATGCCTTTCTTCCTGCTGATTCTTCCAGTGAAAAGCCGGCCTCTGCCACTTTGGAATAAGCACACACATCCTTTAGAACCCTTTTCAACAGCTAGTTCTGCCTTGTACCTTTATTTATCGCTAATTCCTTCTGCTTTGTATCACACTTGCTTGTATATAAACTTGCATGTTCCACAATGCCTCAAGGCAAACGTGTTGATCTTTGTGTCCTGTGCTTAGGGTAATAGGTATTCAATGGATATCTGTTGGATCAAGGAGTGATTGAACAATAGTATATTTCTTTGAATATTAAAAAGACAAGCTACTTTAATACCTGATCGGAGTGTTTGAATTTACCTCCTCTGAAGTGGTACCTGAATGGCATTTAAACGTGTCCACATTGTTTAATTAATACCAGAAAGGAGTGTGTTGGCTAAAATCCTATGAGATCATTTCTGTTTCATCTAGCAAAATATTATTTAAAATGTCTTTTTCAGAATTTTTGTTGATTTAGGAGTGTGTTTGAGATGAGGGTATTGTGGTTATGTTTATAAGGGAGAGTCCTTGTATGTCAGAAATACGTACTGAAATATTTAGAGATGGAATTAGATGATGTCTGGAATTTGCTTCACAATAACTGCTGCTGCTGCTGCTGCTAAGTCGCTTCAATCATGTCCAACTCTGTGCAACCCCATAGATGGCAGCCCACCAGGCTCCCCTGTCCCTGGGATTCTCCAGGCAAGAACACTGGAGTGGGTTGCCATTTCCTTCTCCAATGCATGAAAGTGAAAAGTGAAAGCAAAGTCGCTCAGTTGTGTCCGACTCTTCGCGACCCCGTGGACTGCAGCTCACCAGGCTGCTCCGTCCATGGGATTTTCCAGGCAAGAGTACTTGAGTGGGTTGCCATTGCCTTCTCTGTCACAATAACTAGAGAGGGATAAAGAATAGGAATTGAAACAAACGGAGATCAGCCGTGAGTGGTCATTGCTGGGGTGAGGGATATGTGGAGGTTCCTTTTCTTTACTTCTGTTTATATTTAAAATTTCTCATAGTAACTTCTGATTTTTTTTTACATTCACAGAAGAGGAGAATCCAGCACAATGTCACGACTAGATGTTAAATGTAAACCATGGACCGAAGTTTCTCCTGCTTCGAATGTCCATAACACTGCACATTTCAGATGAAGTAAAGAGTAAGAGAAATGCACATTTCCTTCATTTCTAACCACTTTCTTTCTTAGCGCTCAGAAACCGTTATCCTTCCAGGGGCCAACATTCACCTTTAAGGACTGTGACTCAACCATTTCCTGTGAAAAGTGCATATGCTATGTAAGTTTTGCATTTGCATAGGGCTTCCCAGGTGGCTCAGGAGGAAAGAATATACCTGCCAATGCAGGAGACACAGGTTTGATCCCTGAGTTGGGAAGATCCCCTGGAGGAGGACATGGCAACTCACTCCAGTACTCTTGCCTGGAAAATCCCATGGACAGAGGAGCCTGGTGGGCTGCAGTCCATGAGGTTGCTAAGAGTCGGACACGACTGAACAGCTTCACTTTCACTTTTCACTTCCATGCATTGGAGGAGGAAATGGCAACCCACTCCAGTGTTCTCCCTGGAGAATCCCAAGGATGGGGTCACCTGGTGGGTGGCCATCTGTGGGGTCACACAGAGTCAGACACGACTGAAGTGACTTAGCAGCAGCAGCGGCACCCCCCAGAAATACGATGGATTCAACACTGGGCTGCCACAATGCAGGGTGAGTAAATGAAAAATCTCACACCTCCCACCCCCAGTGTGGTCCATTCTAGCAATTTTTATGAATCATGTGCCTCTTGGATAGAGTTGTTAGATAAAATGTAAGAAGCCAAGTGAAATTTGAATTTCAGATAAACAAGTAATACTTTAGGATAAGTATGTCTCAAACACTGCATGGGACATTTATTGATGTTCAGTTGCTCAACTGTGTCTGACTCTTTGCAACCCCATAGACTGAAGCACGCCAGGCTTTCCTTGTCCTCCACCATCTTCTGGAGCTTGCTCAAACTCATGTCCATTGAGTCTGTGATGCCATCCAACCATCTCATCCTCTGTTGTCCCCTTCTCCTGCCTTCAATATTTCCCAGCATCAGAGTCTTTTCTAATGAGTCGACTCTTTGCATCAGGTGACCTAAGTATTGGAGCTTCAGCTTCAGCATCAGTCCTTCCAATGAATATTCAAGATTGATTTCCTTTATAATTGACTGATTTGATCTCCTTGCAGTCCAAGGGCAAGTTTTCTCCAACACAACAATTTCTCACTAGTTTTCTCCAACACAACAATTTCTCACTAGTTTTCTCCAACACAACAATTCAAAAGCATCAATTATCATTTTATTTGCTAAACCTGGCAGCCTTATTCTTGGGTCTATGTGGTGCTTATAATTCCAATAGTTAGATTAGTTAATAATTAATTAAAGTCCTATTTTCCATGCTTAGTTGGTTTAAGTATCCTGAAAAGCCTTATTCAGCTCTGCCCTTCACTAGAACATTAAACTAAAAAAGGTCTAAGTTTATCCAAAAACAACAAACTCTGTAAAGAATACTTGTATTTTCAAATCTAATTAATTTTCACTTTAAGCAAAGTAACACATATTTTATTTTATTTTAAAATAAAATGATACTAAAAGGCTGATGATGAAAAATGGCTGGCTTCTGCCACACCCTCTCCTGAACCATAGATCTATTCAGTCTTTAAAACCAACAGTAGTTAGAGGCCACCAGCCCTGTAGCTAAGCTTCATATCATTAAAATAGCCTTATACGGTTATTTTTTGAGTTATCAATTTTTGGCATTATGTATTGAGCTTCTATTGATACATACTTATTTTTCCCCGACTATTCTCATTCTCTCTTTCTAGTTTTATTAGTACTTTTAGAGAAATCAATAATCAAATGCTTCCATCACTATGACCCATTGCCAAGGACTGAATGGCATCTCCCTCCTACCTGACAAATTGGTATGTTAAAATCTTAATCCTCAGAGATATTATCACTGAGGGAAATGGGACTTTGGGGGAAGTAATTAGTTTTAGCTGAAGCCATGAGGGTGAGGTTCCCATAATGAGATTAATGCCCTTATAAGAGGAGAAAGAGAAACCACAGTTCTTTCTATCTTCCCTTGGTTCTTGGATTTGCCAGCCTTCAGAACTGTTGCTTAAAACCACCCAGTAACACCTGAGTGGATTAATAGTAATACAATTATGGGTATACTCACTGCAGAGCCAAGTAATATATTATGATTGGAATTTCTTCTTTTAACTTTTTTTTTTTTTTTTTTAAGAATCAGGAATTTTAGGACTTCCCTTGGTGGTGTCGTGGCCAAGACTCTGAGCTCCCGATGCAAGCCATCTAGGCTCAAACTCTGGCTGGGGAACTAGATACCACACGCTCCAGCTACCTCTTCACATGCTGCAGCTAAAAACCCCACGTGCAGCTACTAAGACCTGGAGGAGCCAGATAAATAAATAAATGTTTTAAAAAGAAGTCCCCCTTTTTTTCACTTGCATATTCAAAGTGCAGTTCAAAGCATGGCCCCACAGATCAACAGGATCAAGATCACTCAGGAATTTATTTAAAATGCTAGAACAATTGAATATCCACATGAGAAAAAAAAAAAAAGAATTTCAATTCATATCTCATACTCTTTACAAAAATTAACTTCCCAGGTATCATAGACCTAAATGTAAAACCTGAAATTATAAAGCTCCCAGAAGAAGACATATTGGAAAAAAAATCTTTGTAACCATGGGCCAAACAATGATTTCTTAGATACAACCTCAAAAGAATGATCCATAAAAGAAAACTTTGACAAATTAGACTTTACTACAACTAAGAACTTACGCTGTAAGAAAAATACTGTAAAATAAAGAAAAGACAAGTCATATACTAGAGAAATATTTTTAATGCATATATATGATAAAGACTTACACACAGAATTTATGAAGAATTCTGAAAACTCAGTGATAAGAAAACAACCAAATAGAAAATGGGCAAAGGATTTGAACAGATACTTCACCAGTGAACATACACAGAAAATAAGCACACAAAAAGTGTTCAGTGTCATTAGGGAAATGTAAATTAAAATCACAACATGATACCACTATCAATTTACTGAAATGGCTAAAATTAGAAAGACTGGCCATACCAAGTGTTGCCAAGGGTGTGGGGGAACTAGAGCTCTTATACATATGCACTTTTGGTGGCATTTAATATGGTATAAACCACTTTAGAAAACAGTTGAGCAATTCCTTTAAAAGTTAAACAGATGATCCTGGCATTCCATTCCTAGGTATTTACCCAAGAGAAATAAAAAGCTTTATCCACACAAAGACTTCCACAAAAATATTTGTAACAACTATATCTTTAGTAACCAAAACTAGAAACAATCCAAATGTCTATCAACAGGTGAATAGATAAGCAGACTGTGGTATATCCATGCAGTGGGATTTTACTGAGCAGTGAAAATGGAATGAACTAGTGATACACACTACAACATGGATGAATCTCAAAATAATTATGTGGTCAAAGAAGCCAGGCCAAATGCATATGGCAGGATTCCACTTAGATGACATTTTAGAAAATGTACACTAAAACCTATAGTGACAGAAAAAGATCAGTGGTTGCCTAGGGAGAGTGAGGAGTGTGACCAAAAGATTACAAAAGACAAGAAAAAAATTTTCAGGGAAATATTATGATGTCACAAGTGGACACAAGGTCAAAACTGTCGAATTTTCCACTTTAAATATGTGCCGTTTATTATATGCCAATTATCCCTTGATAAAGCTGTTAAAAAATAGCAAATGATAATTGTGATGTCATGTAGGTAGAGAGGAAAGGGTGGGGGGGTGTTGCTTCTCAGGCAGCTTCACAAAGGAGGGGAGATTATTTTTGTGACTATTGGAAGTTTGAGGATATTGTCAAGAAAATACCAAAAGAAGTTCATGGTAAGGGTAAGGTAAGTTGAGGTATGTTACTTGCTAATCTTGGGGGTCTGCAACAATGTAAATATTGTGTTTTTCATCAAGATAGAGCTATTTGTGTGTTCAGTTAGAGGTGACAGTCCTACTGCCTATCCAAGCCCTGTTCCACTCCTCCTTTTCCCCTCTCTCTCTCTCTCTCTCTCTCTCTCTCTCTCTCTCTCTCTCTCTCTATCTCTCGCTTTGTTTGGCCCCACCCTGTGGCATGTGGGATCTTAGTTCCTCAACCAGGGATTGAACCCATACCCTCTGCCTTGGGAGGGCAAAGTCTGAACGACTGGGCTCAGGGGAGGCCCTACTCCTCCTTTCATACTGATTTGCTGGGGCATATTGTCACCTACTTGGTTTTTCATCACCCAGGACAGCTTTATATTCTTCTTCAGTTGTTTTGAAATTTGAGCCATGATCAGTTGTAGTTTCTTTCTTGGAAATGTCAATCAGTTGAATATGGTATCAACAGATAGTCCTTCCTTTCAATCCATCTATAGCTCTAGCATCCTCATGAATTGTCTCTGTCCCTACTTCTTGCCTCAAATGTTTAGGCATATTTAGGAGAGGTTAGATAGACTGATTTCCCAGGTGGCTGAGTGGTAAGAATCTGCCTGCCAGTGCAGGAGACCCAGGTTTGATCCCTGGGTCAGGAAGATCCCCTGGAGAGGGAAATGGCAGCCCATTTCAGTATTCTTGCCTGGAGAATACCCATGGACAGAAGAGTCTGGTGAGCTACAGTCTCTGAGGTCACAAAGAGTTGGATACAACTGAACATGCACGCTCAGCACACAGACTTGATTCCCAACCACTGAACCTGTGACTTTGTGTCTTTGTCTTACCCCTCCTTTTACGCAATGACTTTGTCATGACTTCAAGCCAGCTAGAGTATAATATGATCACAGAAGTCTCCCCATTATGATTGCAAGTAATCCAAGTGTGCACAGAACACTACATATTTCAGAGACTCTCTTACCATTGCTATTTGGGAGCAGTTTGAGTTGACAACCATTTTCCTCCACTTGCAGTTGCCTCCAAAAACCTGTCCCCATGTCCAGAGAATTCTAGTGAGTTGAACTCCTTGGCTTGCATGAGAACCCCTCAGAACCCTAGGACCTCAGCACATGAAGAATGGTGGCAATATGCTAGGACATTCTAGAGTTTTGTGTGTTCATCACAGAATTACACAAATTCTATTCTAATTAAAGCCATGGGCCTTGTTTCAACAAAGCTCAGAAACCAGTGGAAATCCAGGACTGGAATAGGCAGTGTCTTCAATCAACTGTGAAGTAAACTCTACTCCTTTCTGAAAACTGGCATGGCTAATGCCAAGCCATCTGGCATTTCCTCTTAGGATGGTTAGAAAAGAAAAATAGATTTGCAAATCTTATGAAAGTTTCATGTAGGATTCTATACTATGTCATTGGACTTATACTTTTAGAAAAGTCATGAAATGTATGCCACTTTTAAAGATTAGAGTTTGTGCCCTAAATAGAATTTGAGTCCTAAACTCCATCCATGACTAGTTTGCCAATATACGGCCTTTTAAACAGAAAATGTGAACTAAAAGATGGTGCAATTATTTATGACTATAGCTAGAGATTTGGCAAGCTTTACTTCATATCTTGATAAATCATCCAAACACTGAACAGCATTTTTGTTCAACTGAGATAGAATCAGAATTAATAGGGTAATGTCACCCAAGAGTGTGTATTATTAATTCTTAATGGCATGACATTACTTTCCCTGATGGAGACATTTAATATCCTGGAACCAGAGTGTAGAGCAATATATTAGAAAGTGAGTGCTATTGCTCTATCACACTCCCGTATAGAGCCGCCTACACACAAAACTGTCATCTTTCTCTTTGCATCATTTATTCATTCCCTCTTTAGAGTTGCCACCTTCTGCCCAAAGTAATGAACAAAATAGATGTCATAATGGTTCCTTTGTACCCTTTGGCACAGGGCCATGTACCCATTAAATGCTCATTAAATTGATCTCATAACAAGGGAATTGGGGGGAAATTCTCCAAACAAGATTGAGAGATGCAGTAGCCTGCATTGGTTAAAAGCTGTCTTAGTTTGGGTTCCCTGCAAAGCAGACCCTGAGACAAGGAGTTAATGCAAGTAAATAGAAGTTGATTCCAGGGGGCACTGAGGGAGAGTTAGGGAAAGGAGGGACACCAACAAAGGGTAAATTAAAGATCCAGTTACCTCTGTGAGCTGCTGGGGACCCTCTGTGATACTTGTGAAGCAGACCTCAGAAGGATTTGAGGGAAGACAAGGAAGCTCGGCATTTTTTCCCCCAGCTCTTGTCCTCACTGACAGCCACTTCTAGGAGGTTAAATTTCTGTGCACAGGTCAACTGAATTTCCTGGCCAGCGAAGGCCCTCGTGCAGAGATATGCAAGAGGTCTGTGAACATCTGAGGAAACTGTCTGCAGGGGACTATTCAAGTGGGCATGTGGGGGGCTATCTGCAGGTGTTCTGCCAGGTGGGCCGAGGGGATACATGGGGAGTGTGAACCACAACTGCTGCAAGAACTCTGGTCAGATTTGATTGCCATCCTCACTCTGAAATTGGCTAGCTGTTTGGTCTTGGACAAGGTAGCTAATCTCTCTTATCTTTGATCTCTTTGTGTTGGAGAATGATAATAATAGCATACATGTAGTGGCAGTTCCAGGTCTAGGGGTGCTAGGAAGGAGTGCTTAAGGACTGTCTAGAAGTTGCATTTCCACAGTAAGCATGCTGTTTTGTTTTGTTTTGTTTTTGTCTAATAAGAATGCATGTTTATGTGGGGTGGTTGCTGGAGAATACAGGGTTGCTAAACTTCCCTCAAGCTAGCTCCATGAGGCGAGTGTTGTGCTTACCTTATAGCACAGGTGTAAGCATAAAATGCCTGTAAGGCAAATGTGATCACATTCAGTTCAGTGCAGTCACTCGGTGGTGTCCGACTCTTTGTGACCCTATGGACTGCAGCACGCCAGGCTTCCCTGTCCATCACCAACTCCTGGAGCCTATTCAAATTCATGTCCTTCGCATTGGTGATGCCATCTAACCATCTCATCCTCTGTCATCCCCTTCTCCTCCTGCTTTCAATCTTTCCCAGCATCAGGGTCTTTTCCAGTGAGTTGGTTTTTCACATCGGGTAATCAAAGTATTGGAATTTCAGATTTAGCATCAGTCCTTCCAATGAATATTCAGGACTGATTTCCTTTAGGATTGACAGGTTGGATTTCCTTGCAGTCCAAGGGACTCTCAAGAGTCTTCTCCAACACCACAGTTCAAAAGCATCGATTCTTTGGCCCTCAGTTTTCTTTATACTCCAATTCTCACATCAATACATGACTACTATAAAAATAGCTTTGACTAGATGGACATTTGTTGGTAAAGTAATGTCTCTGCTTTTTAATGTGCTATCTAGGTTGGTCATACTACCAAGGTGATTGCATTACTCCTCTGCTTAAAATTCTTCAATGGTTTTCCATTGCTCTCAGGAAAAAGACCAAAATCTCTTAATACAAGGTACAAGACCCCAGTCCTTCCCTGTCACTCAGAGCTGCCTTCCTACTCTGTTCCTCCACTCTTCTCTAGGTTCCTTGGATGTACTATGTGTCTGTCTGCCACAGGATCTTTGCATATGCTGTTCCTTCTGGAATATTCCTCAGCCCTCACATCCACAGGCTAACCTGACCTTCTGTCCTTGAGATTCCCCCCCTTTAAGGTAAGACTCCCATGCTCTTATTGCTTGGGCCAGCTCTGCTTCCACGTCGCTACTACACCTATTCTCCCATCACCCATTATCCTCCCTAGCTGTCAGGGAGCTGATTTCCAGTTGCCTTAAACTTATTTTCCAACATAAAAGCCATTCTTAGGCCAGGGAGGTAAAAGGCAGAACACAAAGACTTCTTGAGATGGGAAAAGACAACTCTTCCTTACTCACTCCTATAGCACCAGGAAAAAACCACAAATTAATATTTTGCATAATTATCTCATCAAAAGCCAGTTTTGACAGGGCACTCAAAGCTGGTGCACTGGGACAGCCCTGAGGGATAGGATGGGGAGGGACATGGAAGGGGGGTTCAGGATGGGGGCATATGTACACCCATGACTGATTCATGTCAATGTATGGCCAAAACCTCTACAAAGTAATTAGCCTCCAATTAAAATAAATAAATTAATTGAAATTTTAAAGAAGCCAGTTTCATTTCTTATTCATTCATCATTAATGTAGTGTAGTGCTTGGAATTCCTCCTATATATGTTTTATCTTTGCAAAATATTCCTATACTTACCTTCAGTGAAAAATTCCACAGTTCATTGATCATGAGCTTTTTCTGAGTACATTTCAATCAGTAAAACTATTTGCTAATAGCTATCAGTTTCTCTGCATAATGGAAACAAATACTGATGGGAAACAGGAGACATATTATGGCTGACATGTTAACTTTTTTCCTGTGGTCAAAAGAATCTCCCAAGAGCCTCTGCAGTGTGACTTCACTGCCAGGTTTCTGCTGAAACTCAGTGGGCAATAAGGAACTACATGATTTTAAAAAATATATACATAGGACTTCCCTGATGGTTCAGTGGTTAAGAATCCACCTGCCAATGCAGGGAACACAGGTTTGATCCCTGGTCTGGAAAGATTCCACATGCCGCAGAGAAACTGAGCCCCTGTACCGCAACTACTGAGCCAGTGCTCTAGAGCCCACAAGCCGTAACTACTGGAGCCCACATGCCCTGGAGCTCATGTTTTGCATCAAGAGAAGCCACCTCAGTGAGAAGACTACACACCACAAGAAGACTACACACCTCAATGAGAAGACCACACACCACAACGAGAAGACTACACACCTCAACGAGAAGACTACACACCTCAACGAGAAGACTACACACCTCAATGAGAAGACCACACACCACAACGAGAAGTAGCCCCCGTTCACCACATCTAGAGAAATCCCATGCAGCAACAAAGACCCAGCACAGTCAATAAATTAATTAATTTAAAAGATACATATAAACACAGGTGATAAAAAATGTTGAGAAATGTTTGTGCTGTCCCACATGCGACGTTTTCATAGGGCTCCTTCTTCAGAAAAGGCTAAAGGTAGATTTAGAAAGAGAAAGAATTGCTATGATTCTTTTAACTGTTTCTATCTTTTCAGTTCTTAAGGATGAAAAAAAAAAAATGCTCTCTCTCAAATTGTGTCTTACTAGCTTAAAGGAGATTGAAGTTCATGAGAAAGAACATCAAAATAGCCCTGGCTGTATAATCTCCATGGATCTTCATGATGTAATTAATCACATTGGTTTTCTGGCAACAGTAGTAAAATAGTGCTCAGTGCAAGAAACTTTACTAAAACATTTTTGCTGTAGTCATTCTTCTTTACAACAAACATCACATCCAAGGAGTGTGCAGGCATTTAACTTTAGGATCTCATCCAGTAATCTGCAGATTTTAATTTTTTCCAAAGATATAGAGGAAGGTAGGATGCAGCAATATCATTAAGCTGCCAAGATTTATCTTTATCCTCTCTGTAAGCCAGCATTCTCCTATTACCATACGATAGGACAACAATTACCCAGAGCCCGGTGTCTGGAAATTTTTGCATGATTAGCATAGGAATTTGCTTCATTTGCTGGGTCTGGCAATAAAATATCAGACTTGGGAATCATGCTTTCCCTACCCGCTTCCACAGAAGTATATTCAACATCCATGTTTATGTCATGTAACTTGCCCCCTGGCTGGAGGTGACTGGATTAGAGGAGGACAGTTCATCTAAAATGGTTTTAATCACATTCCTTCTCTCAGTAATTTGAAATTGGAATGAACAGATCAGGTATCTCTTAGGAAGAGGAGATATAAACTAAGATGTTGTGGGATAACCATCTTTGCCCTTGGTCTGGCTAGAGATTCAGAGAAAGTAGATCTAGGAAGAGAGAAAAAGTGAAGATGTGTTTGAGAACAAAAGAGAGAAGGAAGAAGAAAGAGTTCTGCAAGCTTCTCATGCTTCCTCTGACCCAGTTGCACTGCTGTCCTTAAGGTCTGTGAGTCACTACCATATTTTTATAATATATTTCCTTACATGATACTTAAAACCAGAGACCCAAGCATTGGGTTGATCCAACCAGAATACAAGCATTCAGCCAGTGGTAACATTTGGTTAGGAGATAAGAGATAAGTGTTTATCAATCCTTTTAAGGAAGTGTTTGTGTTTTAAGTGGGTTCTAAAATCAGAATCTTTAAGACATTGTTATTACTGGCAGGGATGAAATGAGAGACATACAGTGACTTTTGAAAAACCTCCAGTTAAGTTGAATCCCACAGATTTTTAGGAGTCTATCTCTCCAGGTTGGGAAAAATAGCAATTTTTGCTACTGTTTTTAAAATCATTGGGTTTTTCTTTCTTTTTTTTTTTTTTTTGGTAGGTAAATGGACTGCCATTCTGGTTATTTCCAACACTGCCATTGGTGATCAGAGCAACTTGCTTCCATCTGCCTAAACAGGACTGGTGGGAGGAGCCCTCCTATGTGGTGACTGCCTGAGTTGCCAGGACCCAGTCCCTGTTAGGGGCCCACCAGAGAGAGCTTTGCTGGCGTCTTTCCAAAGTTATGCCATTGAGTTTTGTGTAGGTGAAGTATTACTTGTGCTGTGTTGGCTCAGTGTCTGGCTGTAGACAGAATATGCTTACCTCCAATCCCATTCATAAAGAATGTTTATCTTTTCATGCGTCTGTTTTCCAGCCTCCCAAACACAAGGGCACAAAAATCACAGAAGAGTATTATCTTTCATTCAGCTATTCTTTCAATAAATAAATAGTGCTGAGTACCTTCCTGAGGCCAGTACTGCTAGGTGTTGAGACCTGCTGCCCACATTAGCCTGGGGTTGACAATCCACTTGGCATTCCCTCATTCTGTCAACTAGATGACCATCCTAGGGATACCCCAGACCAGCTCTTTTTGACCTCTTCTGTTCTACTTTGTCTTCAGCTTTCTTTGTTTTTCAGTATCCCGCTCCCCTACCCAATTCCATACCCATTTCTTGATCGGTCTTTTCTTGCCTTACTGGCTTTGCTATTTGGAATCCATCTAGGACACGTGTCCAGGGCTCTGGTCTCTAACATAATAAACCATTCTTTTTTTCTTCTCCAGAGTAGCATGGGCTTGACGGCAGGGATATAATTTTTTCCTCTTTGTATCCTCAGAGCTGAAAAATGTACATGGCAGCACTCAGGATATATTACTGAAAGGAAAAAATGAATGTGGCTGTGACACAATCAATTAGCAGGAATATATCAATGCCAAGTCTCACATACTGCTTTTCCCTTGAATATGCTCCAAATTAGAGGAGAAAAGAAACCAGAGATGGGCTAGCGGGACTTAGAAGTCAGAGGCTCTGTGTCACCCATGCTGAACCACTTTAGTGTTTACTTTCACTGGAATTCTTTGTAAACTGTTGTCTCCTTCTCCAGGAAAAATGAAATTGCATCATGAATGCCACTCTCTCTCTTTCTAGGAGTCACCATATTTCATCCTTTTCAGCAACACTACCTTGATTCCCCCCTGAGCCTCTTATTATTATTACTATTATTATTATTTTTTTTTTAGTAAAAAGAGTTTTATTTTCAGACTCAGTGTCTTGGAAGTGAGCTTGTCCCTTCAAGTCACAGACTCTTCTCTTTGTTTACTTCTGGCATCAGCCACTAATGCTCTTTGTAGGTGTATGGCCCAAACTTCTCTATATATAAAACCTATAGTAATCTCTTTGACTCATATTGACCAAGTTACTGAGATGACTTGCAGCTATGGCTGCCAGACCACTCATTATATTCAACTTTCATTTACCAACCATCCCACTCTAATATGATTTTTCTCCTGGAAACTTACAAATATTCCAAATCCTGCATTTATATTTTGACACATTCATTGCACCTGTCTCTCATCAACCCACAGTGAGTGTTAGAATTATTTTTTCTCACAGTTCCTGCCTTAGGAGATGATGACATGCAAATCCAAACTGAGTCTATCACGCACATTCCCTTTGGTGTAATGTGTGGGTGGACTATGGTGACAATAAATGGGCCAGAGGCATGGCAGACAGGCTTTATGCCAATTTTTTTATTCTTTTTTTTTAACTGCTTTCTTAAATTTATTCTTTTATTGAAGGATAATTGCTTTACAGAATTTTTTTGTTTTCTGTCAAACCTCAACATGAATCAGCCATAAGTATACATATATACCCTCCCTTTTGGAACTCCCTGCCATCTCCCTCCCCATCTCACCCCTCTAGGTTGATACAGAGCCCATGTTTGAGTTTCCTGAGCCATACAGCAAATTCCCACTGGCTATCTATTTTACATATGGTAATGTAAGTTTCCATGTTATTCTTTCCATACATGTCACCCTCACCTCCCCTCTCCCCATGTCCATAAGACTGTTCTTGATGTCTGTTTCTCCACTGGTGCCCTGTAAATAAGTTCTTCAGTACCATTCTTCTAGATTCCGTATATATGTGTTGCTGCTAAGTCGTTTCAGTCGTGTCCGACTCTGTGCCGACCCCATGGACTGCAGCC
This sequence comes from Ovis aries, assembly GCF_016772045.2. Classification (NCBI taxonomy): domain Eukaryota; kingdom Metazoa; phylum Chordata; class Mammalia; order Artiodactyla; family Bovidae; genus Ovis; species Ovis aries. Next base: position 31,696,338 of record NC_056055.1, on the reverse strand, counting down.
TACCAGGTTCCTCCGTCCATGGGATTTTCCAGGCAAGAGTACTGGAGTGGGTTGCCATTGCCTCCTCCATCTATCTTTCTCTTTCTGACTCGCTTCACTCTGTATAATAGGTTCTAGGTTCATCCGCCTCAAGAGAACTGACTCAAATGTGTTTCTTTTTGTGGCTGAGTAATACTCCATTGTGTATATGTACCACAAGTTCTTTATCCATTCGTCTGTCAATGCACATCCCCGTTGCTTCCATGCTCTAGCTATTGTAAATAGTGCTGCAATGAACAATGGGACACATGTATCTTTTTCCATTTTGCTTTCCTCAGGGTACATGCCTAGGAGTGGGATTGCTGGGTCATATGGTGGTGTATATTGTCACTCTGCTTATTTAACTTATATGTAGCGTACATCATGAGAAATGCTGGGCTGGAAGAAGCACAAGCTGGAATCAAGATTGCCGGGAGAAATATCAATAACCTCAGATATGCAGATGACACCAGCCTTATGGAAGAAAGAGAAGAAGAACTAAAAAGCCTCTTGATGAAAGTGAAAGAGGAGAGTGAAAAATTTGGCTTAAAGCTCAACATTCAGAAAACTAAGATCATGGCATCTGATCCCATCACTTCATGGGAAATAGATGGGGAAACAGTGGAAACAGTGGCTGACTTTATTTTGGGGGGCTCCAAAATCACTGCAGATGGTGACTGCAGCCATGAAATTAAAAGACGCTTACTCCTTGGAAGGAAAGTTATGACCAACCTAGATAGCACATTAAAAAGCAGAGACAGTACTTTGCCAACAAAGGTCTGTCTACTCAAGGCTATGGTTTTTCCAGTGGTCATGTATGGATGTGAGAGTTGGACTATAAAGAAAGCTGAGCACAGAAGAATTGATGCTTTTGAACTGTGGTGTTGGAGAAGACTCGAGAGTCCCTTGGACTGCAAGGAGATCCAACCAGTCCACCCTAAAGGAGATCAGCCCTGAGTGTTCATTGGAAGGACTGATGTTGAAGCTGAAACTCCAATACTTTGGCCACCTGATGCGAAGAGCTGACTAATTTGAAAAGAACCTGATGTTGGGAAAGATTGAAGGCAGGAGGAGAAGGAGATGACAGAGGATGAGATGGTTTGATGGCATCACCCACTTAATGGACATGAGATTGGGTAAACTCCGGGAGCTGGTGATGGACAGGGAGGCCTGGCATGCTGCAGTTCATGGGGTTACAAAGAGTTGGACACGACTGAGTGACTGAACTGAACTGAATGGTGGTTTTATTCCTAGTTTTTTAAGGAATTTCCATACCATCTTCCATAGTGGCTGTATCAATTTACATTCCCACCAACAGTGCAAGAGCATTCCCTTTTCTCCACACCCTCCTGCATTTATTGTTTATGGACTTTTTGATGAGGGCCATTCAGACTGGTGTGAGGTGTAGTTTTGATTTGCATTTGTCTAATAATGAACGATGTTGAGCGTCGTTTCATGTGTTTGTTAGCTACCTGTACATCTTCTTTGGAGAAATGTCTGTTTAGGTCTCTTTCCCACTTTTAGATTGGGTTGTTTGTTTTTCTGGTATTGAGTTGTATGAACCGCTTGTATATTTTCGAAATTAATCCTCTGTTAGTTGTTTCATTTGCTATTATTTTCTCCTACTCTGAGGGCTGTCTTTTCACCTTGCTTATAGTTTCCTCTGCTATGCAAAAACTTGTAAGTTTGATCAGGTCTCACTTGTTTACTTTTATTTTTATTTCCATTACTCTAGGAGGTGGGTCATAGAGGATCTTGCTTTGATTTATGTCATCAAGTGTTCTGCCTATGTTTTCCTCTAAGAGTTTTATAGTTTCTGGTCTTACATTTAGGTGTTTAATCTATTTTGAGTTTATCTTTGTGTATGGTATTAGGAAGTGTTCTAATTTCATCCTTTTACATGTAGCTGTTCAGTTTTCCCAGCACCATTTATTGAAGAGGCTGTCTTTGCCCCATTGTATAGTCTTGCCTCCTTTGTCAAAAATAAGGTACTCATAGGTGCAAGGGTTTATCTCTGGGCTTGCTATCTTATTCCATTGGGCTATATTTCTGTTTCTGTGCCAGTACCATACTGTCTTGATGACTGTAGCTTTGTAGTATAATCTGAAGTCAGGAAGGTTGATTCCTCCAGCTCCATTCTTCTTTCTTAAGACTCCTTTGGCTCTTCGGAGTCTTTTGTGTTTCCACATGAATTGTGAAATTTTTGGTTCTAGTTCTGTGAAAAACGCCATTGTTAATTTGATAGGGATCACATTGAATCTGTAGATTGCATTTGATAATATAATCATTTTCACAATATTGGTTCTTCCTGCCCAGGAACATGGAATATCTCTCCATCTGTTTATGTCATCTTTGATTTCTTTCATTAGTGTCTTATGATTTTCTGTGTACAGTTCTTTAGTCTCCTTAGGTAAGTTTATTCCTAGATATTTAATTCTTTTCATTGTAATGGTGAATGGGATTGATTCCTTAATTTCTCTTTCTGATTTTTCATTGTTACTATATAGAAATGCAACTGATCTCTGTCCACTGATTTTGTATCCTGCAACTTTAATTAGCTCTAGTAATTTTCTGATACTATCTTCAGGGTTTTGTATGTACAGTATCATGTCATCTGCAAACACTGAGAGCTTTACTTCTTTTCCAATCTGGATTCCTTTTTATTTCTTTTTCTTCTCTGATTGCTGTAGCTAGGACTTCCAGAACTATGTTGAATAACAGTGGTTAAAGTGAACACTCTTGTGTTGTTCCTGATCTTAGGGGGAATGCTTTCAGTTTTTCACCATTGAGAATAATGTTTGCTGCAGGCTTATCATATATGGCCTTTACTATGTTGAGATAGGTTCCTTCTATGCCCATTTTTTGAAGAGTTTTAATCATAAATGGATGCTGAATTCAATTTCCTTATTCTTAAGGAAATCCTATTAAGAACTTGCAGGCTATATAACTATATTTTGTATCTAGGTGAAGTTGGAAAAGAAGAAATTTGAAATAAAAAAAGCAAAATTATTTAGTGACATTCTCTAATATACAGATGAGAACAAAGCAAGCTCAGAGAAGCTGAATGAGTAGACAGTGACAGAATCAGGAATAATTATGGATTCTCCTTTAGTGAGTGGGGATTTAGTGGACTGCTAATGCCCAGAAATCCTGGGGTCTCTTGTAAAAAGGCACAACTTTTATCTGCTATTGAACACAAGGACCTATTTCCTTTCTGAACCCTTTACAGTTCAACCTGAAACAGTGAGAATTGAACACCAAAAACTGGTGTTCAATTGGTATTAGAGCTACGCAAAAAGATAGTTTAAATCCAGTGTACAGTGGAACAAATCTTGTAGAAGGGTTCCTTTAGCACATTCAAAAGGGAAAGATGATAGCAGCAAAAGAAGCAAGAACAACAGGAGTAACAGCGGAAGCATCAGCATGGAGTGCTACATTAGCACAAACACAAGGCTTTATGGAAAGAGTCATGAGAGAAACCTGTAACACACAAAAATGCTGATATTCTTTTTAAGAATTGCAAACAATAAAAATTAATTGCAAGCAGTAACAATAACAAAAACAACAAAACTCATACTAAAGACTAAAACCAGATGCAGAATTGTTTCCTAAGACACCAGAGGAAGTTATCGAGTGCTAGTCAGCAGCTCAGCAGTGTCAGCAATGACTCAAGCTCTCACACACTTTCTCCCTCTCCTTCCTCAGTATGTCGACAGTCCATCCTTATGCTTACCACCTATGGTCAAGATGATTGCTGGGAACACTAAACATTTCTTCCCTTACGTGGGCATCACTAGTGACGAAGACAATTTTAAAAAATGCAGCTAGCTTTCCTTTTATGGCTATCTTTGTGTGTGTGTGTGCACATGCAGGCGTGTGTGTGTGCACATATGTATGTGTTCTCTATCATGTCTGACTCTTTATGACTCCATGGACTGTAGCCCACTAGGCTCCTCTGTCCATGGAATTTTCCAGGCAGAGATACTGGAGTGGATTGCCATTTCCTACTCCAAGGGATCTTCCTGACTCAGGGATTGAACCTGTGTCCCTTGCATTTCCTGCACTGGTGGGCAGATTCTTTACCACTGCACCACCTGGGAAGACCGGTCTTTTTATAAGGAGGTAAAATCTGTCTCAGGAGCTCTTAGCAGCTACCTGTTCATCTCACAGGTCAGACTCAGCAAATATGCCCACTCTTAGCTGTAAGGGGGCTTCCCTGGTGGCTCAGAGGTTAAAGCATCTGCCTGCAGTGCAGAAGACCCGGGTTTGATCCCGGGGTCAGAGAGATCCCCTGGAGAAGGAAATGGCAACCCACCTCAGTATTCTTGCCTGGAGAATCCCATGGACAGAGGAGCCTTTTAGGCTACAGTTCACGGGGTTGCAAAGAGTCGGACACGACTGAGCTACTTTACTTCAGCTGTAAGGAAAGTTGGGCCCATGAATGAGGGACAGAAAGGAATGGGATTCCACATTAGATTTATAATGTGGCTTAGATTTATAACTTTTCATCTGCTGGGGTGATGGAGGGGCTTATCTTCTCTGAGGTCAATGGATTTTGTTCCACAAAATTAGGGTTCTGATAGTAAGGGAAAGGTGGGATATTATGTAGAATACAAGTAAAGCTATAAACATGAAGTACTTGCTTTAAGGAGGAACTGAATTTAGGAGTGCTGTCTTTAGACAGTGTCTCTTACAGGCCTTTTTTTCCTGATCTCCATGGTTTGGAGTTACTAAAGCAAGACTGAACTTCCTCTCAGAGACTTTCTGTTTTTGCTATTTGAGTCTGCATGAAGTTTGAAAATGCCTTAACTGTGTATTTTTCTTTTGAATCCTAGTCCTTACATCAGTTAGGTATGATGGGAGAAATAGGCCCAAAATAAAGTGACTTTATAAAGAGAGTGGGGACTTCCCTGGCAGTCCAGTGGTTAAGAATCTGTGCTTCCACTGCAGGGGACATGGGTTTGAGCCTTGGCTGGGGAATTAAGATCTTGCACATTATGTGTTGGGGCCAAAAACAAACAAATGATCCAACAATCCCATTCCTGGGCATATACCCAAACAAAATTGTAATATGAAAAGATACGTACTTGCACTCCTATATACAGAGCTGTGCTATTTGCAACAGCCAAGACATAGAAGCAAACTAAATGTGCATTGACAGATGAATAGATAAAGCAGACGTGGTATATTATGGAGTATTACTCAGCCATAAAAAAGAATGAAATAATGCCGTTTGAGGAAACATGGATGGACCCAGAGATTACCATACTAAGTGAAGTCAAAAAGAGAAAGACAAATGCCATGTGATATCACTTCTATGTGAAATATAAAATATGACACAAATGAACACATCTGTGAAACAGGAACAGACTCACAAACATAGAGAACATGGGGGAATGGGTGGGTGGTGAATGTGCGTTGTGGGAGGGAAGGATTAGGAGTTTGGGATTAGCAGATGCAAACCAGTATATATAGGATGGATAAACCATACGGTCCGACTGTATGGCGCAGGGAACTATATTCAAAACTGCGTGATAAACCATAATGGACAAAATATGAAAAAAGAATATATATAGAAAATACATATTCTACATATAGAAGATAGATGTATATACACACATATATACGTCAATGCATGCGTGCATGCTCAGTCGCTTTGGTCGTGTCTGACTCTTTGTGACCCTATGGACTGTAGCCCATCAGGCTGTTTTTGTCCTGGATTCTCCAGGCAAGAATACTCGAGTGGGTTGCCATGGCCTCTTCCAGGGGATCTTTCAGACCCGGGGATTGAACCAGTGTCTCCTGTGTGTTCTACATTGCAGGCAGATTATTTACCACTGAGCCACTGGGGAAGCCATATATATGTCAATATATATTTTAATCACTTTGTACAGCAGAAATTAACACAACATTGTAAATCAATTATACTTAATAAAACTTAAAAGAGAGAGATAGTGGGTTATTTCTCTTGCTACAAGTGCAGTGATAGGTAGTTCAGAGCTGGTACAATAGTTGTGGCCACAAAGCCCTCAGGGATACAGACTCTTTCTGTCTTCTTGCTTCCCCACAAGGCTCTGAAGGTTAAATTTATGGCCCAAGATGGCTGCTCTAGGAGTTGCAAACACCTCTGTATTCCAGTCAACAGAAAGGAGGATAGGAAGACAAACTTCTATTCTCTCTGTTTCATAAGGGAGTACTGTATACTTACTCTTACTGTCAGTTAACTAGCCTTTATTCACAAGGCCAGTCTAGCTGTAAGGGAGGCTGGACAATACTGTCTTTATTCAGAATGGTCATGTGTCCAGCTAAGATAGAATATTCTCTTATCTAAAATGTAAGAAATTCTATTTCTGTGAGGAATAGAGACTGGATATTAAGGAACAGTTAGCAGTCTCTGTCTTCCCTTCCTCTATTGTATTTAGTTAATGTGAGGCAAGCCAGAAATTCTTTTAAAATTAAATCCAATTCACTCAGTCTCAGTGGGAATATGAGCTGATAGCATAAGAGGGAAAAATAGTCATGGTAAAATCACTCAGTCGTGTCCGACTCTTTGCGACCCCATGGACAGTAGTCTGTACCAGGCTCCTCCGTCCAGGGATTTTCTAGGCAAGAGTACTGGAGTGGGTTGCCATTTCCTTCTCCAGGGACTCTTCCCAACCCCGGGACTGAACCCAGGTCTCCCGCATTGATACACAGACGCTTTACCATCTGAGCTACCAGGGAAGTCCATAATGACAAACATATCTGAAACTACGTTATACGCACTCCAATTATGCAGACCTTACAAAAATACAACTGTTTCTGGCATGAATGAATACTCATAAATATGAGTTTTAGAACTGAAAGACTAAAGATTATTAGTAGCCATTGGATGAATACAAGATGTTAACTCTGTCACCTTAATTCAGTGAAGCATTGATGTTCATCAAAAATATTTTCTGGAAAACTATTTTTTAAATGAATCATGGCAGCATTATAAATAAAAGTTCCTGAACACTCTTGGACCCAATCAAAATACTTTTGTGAGAAATTTATGAGAAAATTTTTGATAGACTTTTGAGTTTTAGCTCTAAGAAGTAATATGAAAGTAAGGTAAGCCAAAGTGGGGCTGAGGTAGACTTTCCCTTCAATTTGCTGGGCTGAATATTTCACATTTACTATTTGATGGGGTCTTTTTTTATCTAAATATAAATACTAAAGAAAATCAACCCTGAGTATTCAATGGAAGGACTGTTGCTGAGGCTGAAGTTCAAATACTTTGGCCACCTCTTGGGAACAGCCAACACACTGGAAAAGACCCTGATGCTGAGAAAGATTGAAGGCAAAAGAATAAGGGGGCAGCACAGGAGAGATGTTTAGAAATCATCACTGACTCAATGGACATGAATTTGAGCAAACTCTGGGAGATAGCAAAGGACAGGGAAACCTGGTGTGCTGCAGTTCACGGGGTCACAAAGAGTCAGACACGACTTAGTACAACAACATTAGAAATTCTTAGCTGTATTTTTCAACTATCTGAAAAAGTCAAAAATATGAGTCATTTTTTACCTTTCTTTTCCATATAGCCTTATATAATCAATCTTCAAGTTATCAAGTCTACCTCCAAATTATTCCATAAATTAGTCCATTTCTTTTCCATCATTTCTCATCCGATTATTTAAAAATCAGCTGTTCTCTCTGCATCCTTTCTTGCCTCCAAACCATTTATTGTTACACACAGGCAGGATAATCTTATAAAACCAGACCCTGTCACTTGCATGTTTAAAACTCTTCACTGACTTCCCACTATATTTAAAATAAAGTCCACATCTCCTGAAAAACAAGGCTCCACAAGATCAGCACTCTCCTTGCCTTGATAATCTCATCTTCTATTCTTTCCCTGGGCTTCCCAGGCGGCTCAGATGGTAACAAATTGCCGGCAATGCGGGATCAGTTCAGTTCAGTTCAGTTCAGTTCCTTCGCTCAGTTGTGTCCAACTCTTTGCGACCCCATGCATTGTAGCACGCCAGGCCTCCCTGTCCATCACCAACTCCCAGAGTTCACTCAGACTCACGTCCATTGAGTCTGAGATGCCATCCAGCCATCTCATCCTCTGTCGTCCCCTTCTCCTCCTGCCCCCAATCCCTCCCAGCATCAGAGTCTTTTCCAATGAGTCAACTCTTCGCATCAGGTGGCCAAAGTCCTGGAGTTTCAGCTTTAGCATCATTCCTTCCAAAGGACAACCAGGGCTGACCTCCTTTAGAATGGACTGGTTGGATCTCCTTGCTGTCCAAGGGACTCTCAAGAGTCTTCTCTAACACCACAGTTCAAAAGCATCAATTTCTTCGGTGCTCAGCTTTCTTCACAGTCCGACTCTCACATCCATACATGACCACAGGAAAAACCATAGCCTTGACTAGACGGACCTTAGTCAGCAAAGTAATGTCTCTGCTTTTGAATATGCTATCTAGGTTGGTCATAACTTTCCTTCCAAGGAGTAAGCGTCTTTTAATTTCATGGCTGTAATCATCATCTGCAGTGATTTTGGAGCCCAGAAAAATAAAGTCTGACACTGTTTCCACTGTTTCCCCATCTATTTCCCATGAAGTGATGGGACCAGATGCCATGATCTTCGTTTTCTGAATGTTGAGCTTTAAGCCAACTTTTCGCTCTCCTCTTTCACTTTCATCAAGAGGCTCTTTAGTTCCTCTTCACTTTCTGCCATAAGGGTGGTATCATCTGCATATCTGAGGTTATTGAGATTTCTCCCAGCAATCTTGATTCCAGCTTGTGCTTCTTCCAGACCATCGTTTCTCATGGTGTACGCTGCATAGAAGTTAAATAAGCAGGGTGACGATATACAGCCTTGATGTACTCCTTTTCCTATTTGGAACCAGTCTGTTGTTCCATGTCCAGTTCTAACTGGTGCTTCCTGACCTGCATATAGGTTTCTCAAGAGGCCAGTCAGGTGGTCTTGTATTCCCATCTCTTTCAGGATTTTCCACAGTTTATTGTGATCCACACAGTCAAAGTCTTTGGCATAGTCAATAAAGCAGAAATAGATGTTTTTCTGGAACTCTCTTGCTTTTTCGATGATCCAGCAGATGTTGGAAATTTGATCTCTGGTTCCTCTGCCTTTTCTAAAACCAGCTTGAACATCTTGAAGTTCACGGTTCACATATTGCTGAAGCCTGGCTTGGAGAATTTTGAGCATTACTTTACTAGCGTGTGAGATGAGTGCAATGGATACCTGGGTTCAATCCCTGGGTTAGGATGATCCCTTGGAGAAGGGCATGGCAATCCATTCCAATACCGTTGCCTGTAGAATCCCCATGGACTGTAGCCTGCCAGGTTCCTCGGCCCATGGGCGTTGCAAAGGGTCGGACACGACTGAGCAATAAGCACAGCACAGCATATTCTTCCCCTGTCCTATTTTCTCACTTAAGGACAGCACTACATTCTGTCCTCTACCCATAATTTTCCATCCTTTTCTTATTTGTTCTTACTCCAGATTTTCACTGAGCTGGCTTTTTCCCTTCTCGGTTTAAGGAGCCTCTTTATCCGGCCCTTCTTTACATTCCTCCTATAGTTTTGGGGTAATTCACATAAATTCTTTGGTTTTTCAGTCAAAATAAAGTTACATTTACACTATGTTGCTGCTGCTAACCCAAAAACTATAGGAGGGATGTAAAGAAGGGCCGGATAAAGAGGCTCCTTAAACCGAGAAGGGAAAAAGCCAGCTCCGTGAAGATCTGTCAAAATAAAAGTTACACTATGCTGCTGCTGCTAAGTCGCTTCAGTCGTGCCCGACTCTCTGCGACCCCATAGACGGCAGCCCACCAGGCTCCCCCGTCCCTGGGATTCTCCAGGCAAGAACACTGGAGTGGGTTTCCATTTCCTTCTCCAGGGGATCTTCCCGACCCAGGGATCGAACCCAAGTCTCCCACATTGCAGCCAGACACTTTAACCTCTGAGCCACCTATAGTCTATTAAATGTGCAATAGTATTATGTCAAAAATATATATCTTAATCAAAATAATTAATGCTAAAAAATGCTAACCATTATCTGACTATGGTAGAGTTGCCCAGTGACCTAAAGTGAAGTGCAATAAAATGAGGTATGCCTAAAATATCTTTGCGGAGTTATTCAATGTTCACTTTCTTAATTAGAAAGTAATCTCCATGAGGCTAGGCATTCTGTCTGTTTTGTCACTGCCGTATCCCCGATTCTGTAACAGTGCTTGCCTAGAACATAGGTGAACTTTAATTAACTGCGGTGAGTGAGTATACAAACAAGGGTTATATACAGAAGAGGAAGAGCAAAATAAGGAATAAAAAGTCCATGCCTGTATTTCAATAACATTTTTTTTAATTTGAAGTGCCTATAAGATTTTGCAAGAGTAGCTGGGTGAGAGCAACCGCACACAACCCAAACGAAGCCTTTTTCTCGCCTTTCAATGCCTGAGGCAGCATCGCGCCTGCGCAGACTCCACTGCCCCACCCCTCTAATCAAGGGGGACGGGGCTAGATGGACCTCTGCTTGGGCGCGCGAAGATGACATCACTCGGCGCGTGCCCGGGTAGCCCGTGGTAGCACCCAGTGTGAGGAAGTGGAGACCCGCGGGCAGGCGGCTGAGACAGGTAACCTGTTCGCTCCCTGTTGGGTCCCTGCCTTCATCTCCAACGGCACCGGGATGGCGGCGGGGCCGGCAGCGTCCCGTTTTGAAGGCGGCTGAGAGCCCGCCTCTGCCCTCATCTTTCTTAATCAGTGGGGTGCCCATTCCGTCTGCCCTCCCAGAATCCGGAGGCTGAACCCGTTTTGGGGACTGGCCTGAGCTTGCCACTTCTCTCCGCCTCCGCTCTCGGCGTGGCGATGGGCTCCGACGACCCTCTCTCCGGTGGCACAGACGTTTCCTCAGGCTGCAGCTGCCACCGCCTTCCTCAGTTGTCTCCAGGCCCACCTCACCCGCTTCTCTCCGCTCCTGCCCTCTATATAGGGCTTATCTCCAATCTTATTTACAGAGACAGAACGGCTTCCGATTCTGTTCATTTCCTCTTGCAGCGACACCCAGCCATCTCCCCTCGGATTCTTACAGAGAGCACCAAGTTTTGAGTTTTTGTATTCCTTTAGAGCATTCGTTAACTGTCAGTAAGGAGTTTTATTCATTAAAGCATGTATAATATTTGTTGGGTAAGGGGGTGGCGCAGTACTGTGAAAATTTAGTGCAGCAATAAATGATCTACATGGCATCCAATCAACTGTCGAGATAGATGAAACAGCATTTCATTAAAATGCTCCTGTCCCTGTTTTTTTTTTTTTGTTTGTTTGTTTGTTTTCAAGCAAAGATGACAATTAGCCTCACAAAGGTAGCTGTCAAAATAAATAAGCAACAGTACCTAACTGGAAATGTTTAGACTGCCCCAAAATAATAGAATTTCGTATTTTTGATACGGGAATACAGGTTATTACAAAACCAACCAGAGTTCACGTGGGAGGAGAAACAGGAGTCCGACTTTTTTTTTTTTTTTGGTCTCATCGATGGTTTGTTTTTGTATTTTCTTGTACTTTTAGTATGTCTAAATTTTTTGAATAGGGCATATGGTACTTACTGTCTTTCTGAGATGCCTATGATGACTTGATAATTGGTAAGATTAGTTTCATATATTTGGGGAACAGGTAGAAAAAGGTTAGAGAATAATAGTAGTAGCTCATTATTGATCATCTGCTATGCATGTGTTTTTTCCTGAGCCTCACACAAGAACCTTGTGAGTTAGGAATTAGTATCCTCAACTTATAGAAATGGAAGCTTTGGTCCAGTTATGTGAAAATAACTTGCCAAAAATTAACAGTAACTATACTGGTGGAGACAAGCTTGAAGTTCAGGTCTATGTATGACTTGAAAGCCTGTACTTTAAAAAATTATAATTGTACTATGATAAAATTCTAGGCTTTTTACAATAATAATGCATAATTCTGTGAGTTTATTCACTCATCTATCCAAATGATTTGACATTTTCTAATATCTTTAGTATTAAGTTCTCATATACCTAGAATCAAAACCCCTGGAAAGTTTATTTATGATCCCCTTACACACACACACACACACACATACACACACTTTTCTTTAAGAATGAGGTAATTGGCAAATAAGATTGCTGAGGACCTTTCTGTTTGGAACTCTTGCAGAATAAGTAATTTTGGACAGTTGAAATTTTTACCCCTTAGAAATGAAAATCGTATTGACTGTTTTGGATGGAAAATTTTTAAATGCACTAAATAATTCTTTGCCTTCTTAAACAGTAAGTATGCTGAACATATTTTAACTTTGCCTTATGTCTCAGAGCAGTCATTATGAATTTCATTTATTGTTATGTTGTGATTTGGTGATTTTTGTTATATTTGACCCCTCAAACTGCTTTGCATTGTGAGTTTTCCTGTACTTTTTATAGTCCATTCCTTAGGATCAGCAAGAAATTGTAAATCATAGTAGTTAAAGATAAGGCCCCAGAAACCATACTCCCAGGATTCCAGTCCTCGCCGTGTCTCTTACTAGTGGACAGTGAGCCCAGACAAGATAGTTGACCTCTTCATTTGTAAAATAGAAATAGTAAGAATCCTTGTCTGAGATTGTTGTTAGGGTAATATGAGTTAGTAGTACATATAAAGCGGAGAAGGCAATGGCACCCCACTCCAGTACTCTTGCCTGGAAAATCCCATGGATGGAGGAGCCTAGTGGGCTGCAGTCCATGCGGTCGCTAAGAGTTGGATACGACTGAGCGACTTCACTTTCACTTTTCACTTTCATGCATTGGAGAAGGAAATGGCAACCCACTCCAGTGTTCTTGCCTGGAGAGTCCCAGGGACGGGGGAGCCTGGTGGGCTCCCGTCCATGGGGTCACACAGAGTCGGACACAACTGAAGTGACTTAGCAGTAGCAGCAGTAGCATTACATAAAAAGAGGTTATAGGACACCAGGCATACTGTAAGAGCCATAAAAATGTTTGCTAATATTATTATTAGTCTGATTTTGGCCTTTGATTCTTTGAATATTATAGTTCTCTGAAAAACTTTTTTTTCTTTAATTGCCTGCCTTTTTTTTTTTTAATTTTTACTTTATTTTACTTTACAATACTGTATTGGTTTTGCCATACATTGACATGAATCCACCACGGGTGTATACAAGCTCCCAATCCTGAATCCGCCTCCCACCTCCACCCCACATCATCTCTCTGGATCATCCCCATGCACCAGCCCCAAGCATCCTGTATCCTGTATCGAACATAGACTGGCACTTGATTTCTTACATGATAGTATACATGTTTCAATGCTATTCTCCCAAATCATCCCACCCTCTCCCTCTCCCTCAAGAGTCCAAAAGTCCATCTATACATCTGTGTCTCTTTTGTTGTCTCACATACAGGGTCATCATTACCATCTTTCTAAATTCCGTATATATGTGTCAGTATGCTGTATTGGTGTTTTCCTTTCTGGCTTACTTCACTCTGTATAATTGGCTTCAGTTTCATCCATCTCATTAGAATTGATTCAAATGTATTCTTTTTAATGGCTGAGTAATACTCCATTGTGTGTATGTACCACAGCTTTCTTATCCATTCATCTGCTGATGGACATCTAGGTTGTTTCCATGTCCTGGCTATTATAAACAGTGCTGCAATGAACATTGGGGTACATGTGTCTCTTTCAATTCTGGTTTCCTCTGTGTGTATGCCCAGCAGTGGGATTGCTGGGTCATAAGGCAGCTCTATTTGCAATTTTTTAAGGAATCTCCGCACTGTTTTCCATAGTGGCTGTACTAGTTTACATTCCCACGATTTATAGTGTTGTGTTAGTTTCAAGTGTACAGCGAAGGGATTCAGTTATTACATATATATATATATATATATTCTGTTTCAGATTATTTTCCATTATAGATTATTACAAAACATTGAATATAGTTCCCTGTCCTTGTGTATTTGTTTTATAGGTAGTACTGTGTGTTTGTTAATCTCAAACTCCCAACTTATCCATCCCCTCATTTTCCTCTTTGGTAACCATAAATTTGTTTTCTGTGTCTGTGAGTCTATTTCTGTTTTGTGAATAAGTTTATCTGTATTGTATTTTTAGTTTCCACAGATGATTTTATATGGCATTTGTTTTTCTCTGTCTGACCTATTTCATTTAGTATGATAATCCCTAGGACCATCCATATTGCTGCAAATGGCATGATTTCATTCTTTTGTATGACTGAGGAATATTCCATTGTGTGAATATATGTATATATATGCATGTACACACATACCAGATCTTCTTTATCCATTCATCTGTTGATGAACCATTAGGTTGCTTTCGTATCTTGGATATTGTAAGTGATGCTGCTGTGAACATCGGGGTTCTGTGTGTATCTTTTTAAATTAGAGTTTTTGCCCAGGAGTGGGATTGCAGGATCATATGGTAATTCTATTTTTAAGTTTTTAAGGAACCTCCATACTGTTCTCCACAGTGGCTGTACCAATTTATATTCCCACAACAATGGAGGAGGGTTCCTTTTTCTCTATACCCTTTCCAGCGTTTATTATTTGTAGATATTTTAAAGATGGTCATTTTGACTGGCGTGAGGTGATACCTTATTATAGTTTTGATTTGCATTTCTCTATGAAACTTGTTATTCTTTTGTTGTTGTTCAATTGCTCAGTCGTGTCCAACTCTTTATGTCCCTGTGGATCACAGCACGTAGTCCTTCACTATCTGCCTGAATTTGCTCAAACTCATGTCCATTGAGTCAATGATGCCATCCAACCATTTCATCCTGTCTCCACCTTCTCCTTTTGCCCTCCGTCTTTCCCAGCATCAGGGTCTTTTCCAATGAGAAATACTATTCTTTGAATAGTATTTATTTTTTATATTTCCAAACTTTAAACTTTTTCTTTTAGATTGGGGTATAGCCAGTTACGGAGAAGGCATTGGCGACCCACTCCAGTTCTCTTGCCTGGAAAATCCCATAGACAGAGGAATCTGGTGGGCTGCAGTCCATGCGGTCAGGAAGAGTCGGACATGACTGAGCGACTTCACTTTCTCTTTTCCCTTTCATGCATTGGAGAAGGAAATGGCAACCCACTCCAGTGTTCTTGCCTGGAGAATCCCAGGGAGAGGGGAGCCTGGTGGGCTGCCATCTATGGGGTCGCACAGAGTCGGGCATGACTGCAGCGACTTAGCAGCAGCAGCAGCAGCAGCAGCAGCAGCAGCAGCAGCAGCAGCAGCAGCAGCACAGCCAGTTAACAATGTTGTTGTAGTTTCAGGTGAACAGTGAAGGGACTCAACCATACATATACATGTATCCATTCTCCCCCAAACCTCCTTCCCATCCAGTCCAGGCTGGTACATAACATTCCATGTGCTATATATGTCCTTGTTGATTATCCATTTTGAATATAGTAGTGTGAATATGACTTACCCAAACTCCCTATCTCTTCCCCATAACAACCATAAGTTCGTTTTCTAAGTCTGTGAGTCTTTTTCTGTTTTGTAAGTTCATTTGTATCATTTCTATTTAAATTCGATATATAAGGGATGCCATACCATATTTCTCCTTCTCTGACTTCCTTCACTCAGTCTGACACTCCCTAGGTCCACCAGTGTTGCTGCAGATAGCATTATTTCATTCTTTCTAATGGCTGAGTAATATTCCATTGTACATAGGTACCACCTCTTCTTTATCTGTTCTGTCAATGGGCATTTAGTCTGCTTTCATCTCTTGGCTGTTGTAAACAGTGCTGCAATGAAGATTGGGGTGCATGTATCCTTTAAAATAACGGAGCTTTAATTTCTGTTTGAAATTAAAATATTTGGGAAATATTTCATGGCCGGAGGAACCTCGTAGTCTGTAGTCCATGGGGTCACAAAGAGTCAGACACAACTGAGCGACTTCACTTTCGCTTTTAGTGTTTTAAATTATGGTTTAATTTAAATAGTTTCTACTCTTGATCAGTTGATTTACACTTCCATTTATGGTGCTCTGCACAGGTATACTATTGCATTCATGTTATCATGCTTCTTTTTGAATGAGTGCATCCTTATAAAACCACCATTATGTATTGGTCTCATATAAGGTATCTCCTCAGTATAAGGTATCTCTTTCCTTCTTGCACCTTTCAAGGGGCTATAAAAAAACTGATTGTATCAACAAGGTGAAATAATGTTCCTTAAAAAATTTGCAAGGTATGTACCCATTATCAGATGTGTGCCTTCAACCAAGACCAGCTAAGAGTTGATATTGCCTCCTTTGATGTCCATAGTTAGGAACTTGAACATAAATTATCCATCCTTTATTTTAATACTATTAAGGCTGCTAATCATCTTAAAACTTCTTGTTGAAAATATAGGCTATATTTTTTAAAGTTTTCTTAGAGATGGTTACATGTACATAACATGAAATTTTTTAGTATACAGTTCATTGGCATTAAGCACATACAGAGTGTTGTTTAATTATCGTCACTATCTATTTTCAGAAATTTTTATCTTCCCAAACAAAAATTCTGTACCCGTTAAACAACAGCTCCTCATCCCCCTCACTTCCTACACCACCCTGCCCAGCTCCTGTTATTCTACTTTCTGTCTCTATGAATTTGCCTATTCTAGGTTCCTTGCACAGGTGGAACCATACACCATTTTTCCTTTTGTGTCTGGATTGGTTCATTTGGCGTGTTTGTAAGGTTTATCCAAGTTATAGCATATATCAGAATTTCATTCCATTTATAGTGGAATAATATTCCGTTGTATTACCTACCACATGCTGTACTTTTGATGCATATTGAATTTTGCTTCTTTAAAAATTTTTAAATTTTTCAATCTTTTATTTTATTTTTAACTTATTTAAACTGGAAAAAAAAAAAGTTCACCAGTTTCTCTCATCTCCCACCTTGGTTACTGATTGATTCCACATGTAAGAGATCAGACAGTATTTTTTTCTGTCTGACTTATTTCACCTAGCATAATGCCCTCATGGGTCATCCACACTGTCACAAAGGGCAGGATTTTGTTCTTTCTTATGACTGAATTATATTCCATTGTGTGTATATACCACAGTTTCTTTATCTGTTTACCCACTGATGGAAACTTAGGGTGTTTCCTTATCTTGGTTATTGTAAATAATGCTGCAGTGAACATGAGGGTACATATTCCCAGGTGGCATTAGTGGTAAAGAACCCACCTCCCAATACAGGAGACATAAGAGACTTGGGTTCAGTCCCTGGGTTGGGAAGATCCTCTGCAGGAGGGCTTGGCAACTCACTCCAATATTCCTGCCTGGAAAATCCCATGGACAAAGGAGCCTGACGAGCTACAGTCCATAGAGTCACAAAGAGTTGGACATGGCTGAAGCAACTTAGCATGTATCTTTTTGAGTTAGTGTTTTTGTTTGTTTGGATAAATACCCAGAAGTGGAATAGCTGGATCTTATTGTAGTTTTATTATTTTTAATTTTTTGAGTAATCTCTGTTCTGTTTCCCATAGTGGCTGGGCCAGTTCTCACTAACAGTGCACAGGGGTTCCCTTTTCTGTACATCCTTGTCCATACTTGCTATTTTCATCCTTTTTGAAAATAGGCACTCTGATAGGTATGAGATGATATCTCAATGTGGTTTTGATTGGCATTTCCCTGATAATTAGTGATATCAGTTCAGTTCAGTCGCTCAGTCGTGTCCAACTCTTTGCGACCCCATGAATCACAGCACGACAGGCCTCCCTATCCATCACCAACTCCCGGAGTTCACTCAAACTCACGTCCATCGAGTCTTTGATGCCATCCAGCCATCTCATCCTCTGTCGTCCCCTTTTCCTCCTGCCCCCAATCCCTCCCAGCATCAGAGTCTTTTCCAGTGAGTCAACTCTTCGCATCAGGTAGCCAAAGTCCTGGAATTTCAGCTTTAGCATCAGTCCTTCCAAAGAAATCAGGGCTGATTTCCTTTAGAATGGACTGGTTGGATCTCCTTGCAGTCCAAGGGACTCTCAAGAGTCTTCTCCAACACCACAGTTCAAAAGCATCAATTCTTCAGTGCTCAGCTTTCATCACAGTCCAACTCTCACATCCATACATGACCACTGGAAAACCATAGCCTTGACTAGACGGACCTTTGTTGACAAAGTAATGTCTCTGCTTTTGAATATGCTATCTAGGTTGGTCGTAACTTTCCTTCTAAGGAGTAAGCGTCTTTTAATTTCATGGCTACAGTCACCATCTGCAGTGATTTTGGAGCCCCCAAAATAAAGTCTGACACTGTTTCCACTGTTATCCCATCTATTTCCCGTGAAGTGATGGGACCAGATGCCATGATCTTTGTTTTCTGAATGTTGAGCTTCAAGCTAACTTTTTCACTCTCCTCTTTCACTTTCATCAAGAGGCTCTTTAGTTCCTCTTCACTTTCTGCCATAAGGATGGTGTCATCTGCATATCTGAGGTTATTGATATTTCTCCCGGCAATCTTGATTCTAGCTTGTGCTTCTTCCAGCCCAGCATTTCTCATGATGTACTCTGCACATAAATTAAATAAACAGGGTGGCAGTATACAGCCTTGACGTACTCCTTTTCCTATTTTCAAGCACCTGGTAATTAGTGATATCAAGTACCAGTTGGCTCTTTGTACATCTTCTTTAGACAAATGGCTATTCAGATGCTCATCCATTTTTCACTTGGATTTTGTTGTTACTGAGTTGTATAAATCCTTTATTTATTTTGGATATCAGCCCTTTATCAGATATGTGATTTGCAATTATCTTCTCCCATTCAGAAGGTTGCCTTTTCATTTTGTTGATGGTTTCCTCACTTTGCAGAAACTTAGTTTCATGTGCTCCAGATTGTTTGCTTTTGCTTCTGTTGCTTTTGCTTTTGATGTCAGATGCAAAAACTCATGACAAAGACTGATGTCAAGGAGCTTTGTTCGTTCATTCATTTATTCATGTTAGTTGCTCAGTTGTGTCTGACTCTTTGTGACCCCATAGACTGTAGCCCACCAGGCTCCTCTGTCCATGGGATTCTCTAAGCAAGAATACTGGAATGGGTTGCCATGCCCTTCTTCAGGGGATCTTCCCGACCCAGGAACTGAACCTGTGTCTCCCACACTGCATGCAGATTCTTTACCTTCTGAGCCTCTAGGGAGCCCCTGTCAAGGAGCTTATCACCTATATATTCTTTAGGAGTTTTATGACTTCAGATCTTACATTCAGATCTCTAATCTGTCTTGAGTTGATTTTGTATGTGATGTAAAATAGTGGTCCAGTTTCATTCTTTTGTATGTGGTTGTCCAATTTTCCCAACACCAGTTGTTGAAGAAATTTTCTTTGCCTCATTGTATATTCTTGGCTCCTCTGTCTTCCATCCAAGTCCTGACCAGGCCTGACCCTACTTAGCTTCTGAGATCAGATGCGATCTGGAGTATTCAGGCTGGTATGGCCACAGAAGCCTTTGTCATAAACTAATTAACCATACATGCATGGGTTTATTTTTAGGTTCTCTATTGTGTTCAGTTGATTATGTGTCTGTTTTGTGTGTGTGTGTGTGTGTGTGAATTATGCCTCTTTATACCTCTCATTTCCTGTGGTATGAACTTAACACTTGATGATTTGATTTGATTGTGAGTTCCTCATAGATCAAGATTGGAGATATCAACTGAAATAACATGGTTATTGAACTTTGAACAAAATACTTGGTGACGGTGTTAAACTGGAGCTTGAGTGTACATTATGTTGTTGTTGTTCAGTCGGTTCAGTCACCAAGTCGTGTCCTACTTTCTGTGACCCCATGAACTGCAGCACTCCAGGCTTCCCTGTCCTTCTCTTTCTCCCACAGCTTGCTCAAACTCATGAGTTGGTGATGCCATCCAACCGTCTCACCCTCTGTCTTCCCTTTCTTCTCCTGCCTTCAGTCTTTCCCAGCATCAGGGTCTTTTCCAGTGAGTTGGTTCTTTGCATCAGGTGGCCAGAGTATCAGAGTTTCAGCTTCAGCATCAGTCTTTCCAATGAATATTCAGGGTTGATTTCCTTTAGGATTGACTGGTTTGATCTTGCAATCCAAGGGACTCTCAAGAGCCTTCTTTAAGAATATACATTGTAGTGTTGTTTTTCTTCTCACCCAATATTTAGTCAAAAATAGTAAGGAAAATAATAATGATAACTTGCTTAGTATTTCTATAGTGTTTATAGTATGCCAGGCATTGTGTCAAGCACTTTACCTATGAAGTAGGTACTATCATTGTTCTGTTTTGCCAAAGAAGAAACTGAGGCACAGAGAAATTAAATGAATTGTTAAAACTGCGAGGCTGTTAGGTGGTGAAGTTTGCTCTAAAGTTGATCTGTCCTAAATTTTGAGCTGACCAGCCATTAAGTCATTATCAACTTTGCAGTGTAAATTGTTTTGCCTCCCACACTCTTTCTCTATCCTCATCTTTTACATAATCTTTAAAATGGAACATTACTTTTGAGCTTAGTAGGAAACGGAAGAGCAACTGAACCCAAACTGTCAACTGTCAAAAGGATAACAGGTGCTTCTCATTTGAAGGGGGTGATAGCATTTTAATGAAATTTAGACTGGATTTTCACAGCTTAGTTCGTAGTATCTTTTTCTAAGAGCCTTGTCTTTGAAAAGCAGATCCTAAAACTTTTTATGATCTCATATTGCATATATGTTGTGTTGGTGTTTGACTTTAGATATTGTACAATTCCCACGCTGCTGTACTCTGGGTAAAGAGAGCTTTTTATCCATAATGTTGTTATTGACTGTCACAATGGTTTATAGTGCATTCATTTTATTGCTAACTCATTACTCTATGTTGCTTGATTCCTGAAGAAATTATTTTGAGATAGCGTTTTTCTGTATATAGTCAGTTCCATTATACTGTTTTTCTTGGCTTTTGCTTACATTTTATTTCTTTGACCCTTGGAATTGAAGGTTTTGGGGTTTTTTTAACCTTTAATTTAATCAGGATATGCTCGACATATTTTGGCATCAAAGAGGACAATCAGCCTGTTTCTTTTGGCACCAGTAATATCTTGCGTATGTAGCAAGTATGGTGCATATTTGGAGGTAGGAACTGTCTGAGTACTGTCTGGTAGAAACAGAATTGTAGAATGAATTCTCAGGGCACAGAGGTCCTTAGATATATCTTTTTTACCTCTTTATTCAGCAATTGGGAATCTGAAGCCTGAGATGATTGAATGATTTGCCTATATTTATACAGTAATAGAGCTTTCCCAGTAGCTCGGTGATAAAGAACCTATCTGCAATGCAGGAGACACAGTTTCAATCCTTGGGTTGGGAAGATCCCCTGGAGGAGGGCATGGCAACCCACTCTAATATTCTTGCCTAGAGAATTTGCATGGACAGAGGAACCTGGTGGCTACAGTCCATAGGGATGCAAAGAATCAGACATGACTGAAGCTACTTAGCGCACACACATGCATACAGTGTTAGATTCCATTTTTTAAACTTTTTTTTTCCTAATGTATCAGTGTTCTGTTTTCTTTTGAGTCATACCGCATTGTATTTGTGTAATATTCTTACTTGTAAAAGAAAGAAAAGTGAAAGAAAGTGAAAGTTGCTCAGTCGTGTGCGACTGTTTGCAACCTCATTGACTATACAGTCCATGGAATTCTGCAGACCAGATTATTGGAGTAGATAGCCATTCCCTTCTCCAGGGGATTTTCCCAATCCAGAGATCGAACCCAGGTCTCCCGCGTTGCAGGTGGATTCCTTACCAGCTGAGCCAAGGCACTCCCCAGCATTTTACTCGTATACCCTTAATTATGATTTTTCTGTTAATGTCTGGGTGAGAGATAATGACCTGAATTGGACCAGCTGCAGAGAATGAACTAACATGATGGAACCAAGAGATACTTAGATTAAATTGATAGAACTTTGCAAGTGTGTAGGTGAGAATAAGAAATCTAGGGTGATCTCTAGGATTCTAGTGTGGGTAACCGAGTAGATGGTGATGTCATTCACTAAGGAAACTGAGAAGAAATCAGGGCTGGATATATGATTTGAAGTTACTAGAGCGTGCATTGCACAAATAAGAAAGATGGAAGCTAGAACTACAGGACACACCAACATCTAGGAGGTGGGAAAAGGAAAGACCACAGAGGAGAGAATGGTATTGCAAACACCAAAACGGGAGAACATTTTAAGGAGGGTGTGGTAATTTGTGTTAATGCTCCAAAATTAAGGGCTGAAAGAACCCGCTGAAATTGATACGGGAAGTCATTTGTCTCCACTGTGGAGTTTGGTGGCATAGTAGGAATGTGAGCAGGGAGCAGTGGGCTGAAAGGGAGATAGAATAATAGGGACAGGACTGAAGCCAGTTCTTTTAAGGAATTCGGCTGTGAGAAGAGAGAGATATGGAAGAAAAAGTGTTTGTTTATTTGTACTTTTTCCCCCCTAAGAAAGGATAGAAACAATCACTTATTTCTCAAGTGAAAGGGCTGGGAAAGAGGATAGAGTTGAAGTAGATGATTTAGGGAGTTAGGTAATTGTTGTAGTAGAGTCAAGGAGGAGGCCAGCATGATATGGCATCCAGTGTTTGCTGGAACAGGATGGATACTTCTTCAATTTTCCTAAGAGAATGAGGAGAAGGATGGGGACAGATGTAAATAATTCCCTCATAGGATGGGGAAGAAATATGTGGAAGTTCTTGTCTGTTGTTGTTCAGTTGCTCAGTCATGTCCAACTGTTTGTGACCCAGTGGACTGCAGCATGCCAGGTTTCCCCATCCTTCACTGTCTCCCAGAGCTCCCTTAAACTAGTGTCTGTTGAGTTGGTGATGCCATCCAACTATCCCATCCTCTGTCACCCCCTTCTCTTCCTGCCCTCAATCTTTCCCAGCAGCAGGGTCTTTTCCAGTGAGTCGGCTCTTCACATCAGGTGGCCAAAGTATTGGAGCTTCAGCATCAGTCCTTCCAATGAATATTCAGGGTTGATCTCCTTTAGGATTGAGTGGTTTGTTCGAGAGTCTCAAGAGTCTTGAGGGTTTCTCAAGAGTCTTCTCTAGCACCACAGTTCGAAAGCCTCTGTTCTTCAGCACTCAGCCTTCTTTAGTGTCCAGCTGTCACATCCGTACATGCCTACTGGAAAAACAATAGCTTTGACTATATGGAACTTTGTTGACAAAGTGACGCCTCCATTTTTTAGTACTCTGTCTAGGTTTGTCGTAGCTTTTCTTCCAAGGAGCAAGCATCTTTTGATTTTGTGGCCGTAGTCACCATCTGCAGTGATTTTGGAGCCCAAGAAAATAAAGTCTGTCACTATTTCCATTTTTTCCCCATCTATTTGCCATGAAGTGATGGGACCAGATGCCATGATCTTAGTTTTTTGAATGTTGAGTTTTAAGCCAGCGTTTTCATTCTCCTCTTTCACTTTCAGTGAGAGTCTCTTTAGTTCCTCTTCATTTTTCTGCTGTAAGGGTGGTATCATCTGCATATCTGAGGTTATTAATATTTCTCGTGGCAATCTTAATTCCAGCTTGAGCTTCATCTAGCCCAACATTTCGCATGATGTACTCTGCACAGAAGTTAAATAAGCAGGGTGACAGTATACAGCCTTGACATACTCCTTTCCCAATTTGGAACCAGTCCATTGTTCTATGTCCAGTTCCAACTGGTGCTTCTTGACCAGCATACAGGTTCTTTAGGAAGCAGGTAAGGTGATCTGGTATTCCTATCTCTTTAAGAATATTCTATAGGTTGGTGATCCATACAGAGGCTTTAGCGTAGTCAACGAAGGAGAAGTAGATGTTTTTTTCTGAAATTCCCTTGCTTTTTCTATGATTCAGTGGATGTTGGCAGTTTGATCTCTGGTTCCTCTGCCCTTTCTAAATCCAGTTTGTACATCTGGAAGTTCTTGGTTCAGGTACTGTTGAAGCCTAGCTTTTGAGCATTACCTTGCTACTATGTGAAACAAGTGCAGTTGTGTGGTAGTTTGACCATTCTTTGGCACTTCCTCCTTTGGGATTGGAATGAAAACTGACTTTTTGTAGTCCTGTGGCCACTGCTGAGTTTTCCAAATTCGCTGACATATCTAGTGCAGCACTTTAACAGCAGCATCTTTTAGGATTTGTAATAGCTCAGCTGGAATTCTATCACCTCCACTAACTTTGTTTGTAGGAATGCTTCCTAAGGCCCACTTGACTTCACACTGTAGGATGTCTGGCTCTAGGTGAGTGATCACACCATTTTGATTATCTGGGTCATTAAGATATTTTTTGTATAGTTTTTCTGTGTGTTCTTGCCACCTCTTCTTAATATCTTCTGCTTCTGTTAGGTCCATACTGTTTCTGTCCTTTATTGTGCCCATCTTTGCATGAAATATTCCCTTGGTATCTCTAATTCTCTTGCAAAGATCTCTTGTCTTCCCCATTCTATTGTTTTTCTCTATTTCTTTGCACTAATCACTGAGGAAGGCTTAAGTATCTCTCCTTGCTATTCTTTGGAACTCTGCATTCAGATGGGTGTATCTTTCCTTTCCTCCTTTGTTTTTTGTTTTTCTTAGTGATACAACTGAAGTTGCTGATATTGAGTGTTTGATTTGGAGGAGAATGAGAGATTAATGGGACAGAGTTTAAAATAGTCATAGAAGGAAAAAAGTGACTGAAGAGGTAACTAGGGAGAGATAAGAAGGACTGCCTGCCTGCTAATGCTGAGCATTTTGCTGAGGTTTAATCTCAATACATAGTGTCAGCTACTTTTATGATTATGTAACATGTTTGTTTGTTTTGCTTTTGTTGAGCTCAGTGCACCAAGTTTAGAAGTAGAAAATTTTGAGGATTTAATTGGTTGAAGATTATGTTTTTATAAAACAAGTGTGTCAGAAGGATGAAAAGGCAAGAGAATTGAGGTTAAAATGTTCTAAGAGTGATTGAGGAATGGACCAGTTATCTAAAGAGGACCATAGAGCAGAGATTCTCAACTTTAGAAACATAATTTTCTGTTGTAGGGGCTGTCTTGTGCATTGTGGGATGGTCAGCATCCCTGACATCTACTTACTAGATGCCAGTAACAGCCTCCTCCAGTTGTGACAACTAAAAGTGTCTCCAAACATTGTCAATTGCCCTCTGAGGGGCAAAATCACTTCCAATTGGAACCACTACCTTACAGTCAGAGGAGCAGATGGATTGGAAATAATCAGAAGGCTGAGGGACTGACTTTGCCGACAAAGGTCTGTCTAGTCAAAGCTCTGTTTTTTTCCAGTAGTCATGTATGGATGTGAGAGTTGGACCATTAAAAAAAAGCTGCCCACTGAAGAATTGATGCTTTTGAACTGTGGTGTTGGAGAAGACTCTGGAGAGTCCCTTGGACTGCAAGGAGATCAAACCAGCCCATCCTAAAGGAAATCAGTCCTGAACATTCATTGGAAGGACTGATGCTGAAGCTGAAACTCCAATACTCTGGCCTCCTGATGCAAAGAACTGACTCATTGGAAAAGACCCTGATGCTGGGAAAGACTGAAAGCAGGAAGAAAAGGGGATGACAGAGGTTGGATGGCATCACTGACTTGATGGACATGAGTTTGAGCAGGCTTCGAGAGTTGGTGACGGACAGGGAGGCCTGGTGTGCTGCAGTCCATGGTGTCGCAGAGAGTTGGACACGACTGAGTGACTGAACTGAACTTAACTGAGGGACTGAGGTCTCAATGCAATAAGTAAAAGAATTGGCAAGTAAGCTAGATAAAGAGTAGGGAGATAGGAGGTCGTGTTTTGAGATAAAATTATGGAAATTACATATTTCAGAAATAGAGCTATTCCAAATAATAAAAATTTCAAGAATGGACTATTGGTTTGCTGAGCGCAGTGAAGGTGAAGATTGTTGGCACTGAGTAGGTAATTTTGGGAGAGAGAGCGTAGTCAGAGCAGGTTGAAAAAGCAGCCGTAAGACAGCCTGAGAGTTTCTGAAATAAGATCAGAATTAAGATTTTCTAGATGTTTGTTTTACTCTATCCAATAAGTGTTACTCAAGTCTTTTTCTAACATTATCAGTTTTCTGACCTTGTACCTCCATGCTGCAATGCTTTAAAAAGTCATTGAGGGCGACATTTCCTTGGTGGTCCAGTGGTTTAGAATCCACCTGCCAACGTGGGGGACACAGATTCTATCCCTTGTCTGGGAACTAAGATCCCACATGCCAAGGGGCAACTAAGCCCCTGTGCCACAGCTACTGAAGGTCTCGTGCCCTAGAGCCTGCACTCTGAAACAAGAAGCCACTGCAATGAGAGGCCTGCATACCACAAACTAGAGAGTAGCTACCACTCCCCACGAGTAGAAAAAGCTCATAGGCAGCATTGAAGACCCTGTGTGATGCAACCAAGATCCAGCACAGCCATAATAAATAAATAAATAAGTCATGGCCGCCTGATGCAAAGAGCTGACTCGTTTGAAAAGACCCTGATGCTGGGAAAGATTGGGGGCAGGAGGAGAAGGGGATGACGGAGGATGAGATGGTTGGATGGCATCACCGACAAAATGGACATGGGTTTGGGTGGACTCCAGGAGTTGATGATGGACAGGGAGGCCTGGCATGCTGTGGTTGGTTTATGGGATCGCAAAGAGTCAGACACAACTGAGTGACTGAACTGAACTGAACTAAACTGATGGTGTACTTCCCTGACAGTCCAGTGGTTAAGACATCACTTTCCAATGCAAGGGGTGTGGGTTTAATTCCTGGCCAGGGAGCTAAGATCCCCTCATGGCTCGTGGTCAAAAAAAAAATAAAATGAAACAGAAACAGTATTGTAACAAATTCAATAAAGACTTCAAAAATGATCCATATAAAAATAATGTTTAAAAATAAATAAAATAAAAACTCATGGAATTCATCCAGCTTATTTATTTTTGCAGTGTTTTCCCGATCTGATTTTGTGATCATTTACCTATAAGTATACCACTTTTCAAAAAGCCCTTGGTTCTGTGCTATGTGACTGAATTTCAGGACATTTCTTTTGTGTTTGAACATCTCAGTCTTTGTCTGAAGTAACGTCAACTTATCCTTAAATCTTGCAACCTGTTAGGTGTTCCCTTTCTTCTCCCACTTGCTCTTTATTGTTTCCTGTTTATTTAGAACATATGATTATGTATGTACAATGTTGATTGAGAGGTAATTACAGTGGTCTCAGTAAGCAAAATAGTAATTATTAGTAATTTTCTAATAGAATATGCCTTCAAATATGCTTTTTTCTGTTTGATAAATCCAGACTTCAGCGGAATTTGTATTTTTGCCTCATCTTAATGAACTTATCCTACATTACTCATCAAGAATGAGTACTAACACCTGTTTTACAAAGCATTAAAAATATACATATTATCAGTGGATATAAGTAGACTTAGGCTTTCTTATTGTAAGTGTTGTCACTGCAAAATAAGAAGTAAGTAGGTGATATTAAAAGCCTTGACCTTTTGATTGGAATATTTAGTCCATTTACATTTCAAGTATTTTTTTAGTAAAGTATAGTTAATTTGCAATGCTGTGTTCATTTCAAGTATAAAGCAAAGTGATTCTTTTTATGACTAGTATTATATACACACACACACACACACACACACACACACACCTGCATATATACCACACCTTCTTTATCTATTTATCTATCAATGGACATTTATGCTACTTCCATGTCTTGACTATTGTAAATAGTGCTACTATGAGCCTTGGGGTCCACATATTTTTTCAGATTAGAGTTTTCTTGGAATATATGCCCAGGAATGGGATTGCTGGATCAAATGGTAGGTCTATTTTTAATTTTTAAGGAACCTCCATACTCTCCATAGTGGCTGTACATTTTACATTTCCTCCAGCAGTGTAAGAGAGTTCTCTTTTCTCCACACACTCTGTAGCTTTTATTATTTTTAGACTTTTTAAAATCATGGCCATTCTGACTAATGTGAGATGATACCTCATTGTAGTTTTGATTTGCATTTTTCTAATAACAAGCATCTTTTCATGTGCCTGTTGGCCATCTGTATGTCTTTTTTGGAGAAATGTCTATTTAGGTTTTCTGCTCATTTTTTGATTGGGTGTTTGATATTATACTGTATAGGCTGTTCATATATTTTGGAAATTAATCCCTTGTTGGGATTACCTGGTGGCTCAGATGGTAAAGAAGCTGCCTGTAATGCGGGAGACCCAGGTTCAGTCCCTGGGTTGGGCAGATCCCCTGGAAAAGAAAATAGTAACCCACTCCAGTATTCTTGCCTGGAAAATCTCATGGATGGAAGAGCCTGGTGGGCTACAGTCCACAGGGTTGCAAAGAGTCAGACACGATTTCACTTCAATCCCTTTTTGGTAGCATTATTTGCAAATATTTCTCCCCAATTTGAAAGTTATCTTTTTGGTATGTTTATAGTTTCCTTTGCAATGTAAAAGCTTTTTAGTTTTATTAGGCCCCATTTGTTTATTTTGTTTTTATTTCCATTATGCTAGGAGATGGACCCAAAAATTATTGCTGGAATTTGTCAAAGAATGTTCTACCTGTGTTTTCCTCTAGGATTTTATAGTATCTGATTTTACATTCAGGTCTTTAATCTATTTTGAGTATGGTGCTGAAGAATGTTCTAATTTTATTCTTTTTCATGAACCTGCCCTGTTTCCTTAGCATCACTTATTGAAGAGACTATCTTTTCTCCAATTATATTCTTGTCTCTTTTGTTGTAGATGAATTGACCATAAGTGTGTGAGTTTATTTCTGGGATTTCTATCCTTTTCCATTGGCCTATGTGTCTGTTTCTGTGCTGATATCATTCTGATTTGATTACTGTAGCTTTGTAGTATAATCTGAAGTGTGATTCCTCCAGCTCTGTTCTCTTTTCTCAAGATTGTTTTGGCTATTCAGGGTCTTTTGTGTTTCCATGTAAGTGTAAAAATTTTTTGTTCTTGTTCTGTGAAAAATGTCTTCGTAATTTAACAAGGATTGCATTAAACCTGTAAATTGCCTTGGATAGTATGGTCATTTTAACAGTATTGATTATTCCAATCCAAGAACATGGTATATCTTTCCATGTTTGTTTCATCTTCAGTTTCTTTCCTCACCATCTATAGTATTCAGAGTACAAGTTTTTTGCCTCCCTAGGTAGATTTATTTCTAGGTATCTTATTCTTTTTGATGCAGTAGTAAATAGGATTATTTACTTAGTTTCTCTTTCTGATAGTTGTTAGTATATAGAAATGTAACAGATTTCTGTACGTTAATTTTATACCCTGCAACTTTACCAAATTCATAGATGATCGCTAGTAGTTTTCTGGTGGTATCTTTAGGATTTTCTTTTTCTTTTAATTTATTTTTAATTTTTTAATGTAAATTTATTTAATTGAAGGCTAATTACTTTAAACATTGTATTGGTTTTGCCATATATAACATGAATCTGCCATGGGTGTACATGTGTTCCCCATCCTGAACCCCCTGCCCACCCCCCTCCCCATGTGAATGGTATCATGTCATCTGCAAGCAGTGACAATTTTACTTGTTCTTTTTCAATTTGAATTCCTTTTATTTCTTTTTCTTTTCCAATTGCTGTGGCTAGGACTTTTAATACTATGCTGAATGAAAGTGGGGAGAGTGGGCATCCTTGTCTTGTTCCTGGTCTTAGAGGAAGTGCTTTCAGCTTTTCACTGTTGAATATCATGTTATCTGTGGGTTTATCATATATGGCATATATTATGTTGAAATAGATTCCCTCTGTGCCCAACTTTCTGAAGAGTTTTTATTATAAATGATATTTGATCTTATCAAAAGCTTTTTCTGCATCTATTGAGATGATCATATGGTTTTTTACTTTTCAATTTGTTAAAATGGTATTATGTTGATTAATTTTCAAATATTAAAAAAATCCTTGCATCTGAGATCCCACTTGATTCCACTTGGTCATGGTGTATGATCTTTTTAATGTATTTATTGTTGGAGTCAGTTTGCTAGTATTTTGTTGAGGGGTTTTGATAATTGAACAGTTACCGACAGATATGTACTTATTGGTATTTTGTTAATTATTTTCTTTTTGCTTTTGTAGTTTCGTTTTTATTGTTCCTTTCTTCTGTTTCTTCTTCTTTTGTGATTTTATGACTGTTATTGTTTCATTTGGATTCTTGTTCCTTTTTTGTGTATATATTCATTAGAGGTTTTTGGTGTGTGGTTATGAGGTTCATATATAACAACACATATATCTATGTCTATGTCTATATCTTTATCTATATATATATATTTGTTGATGATCTCTTAAATTTAAATGCATTTTAACCATCCTACATTTTTGCTCATTCCCCCGACCAAGTTTAATGTTTTTGATGTTACATTTTTATATTTTTTTGTTTCTTATATTTCTTAACTACTTATTGTGGATATAGGTGATTTTACTACTTTTGTCTTTTAACCTTCCTACTAGCTTTATGTGTAGTCTGTTTATTACTTTTGCTGTATGTTTCCCTTTACTCATGAGATTTTCCCTTTTATAATTTATGATCATATTTCTAGTTGTGGCCTTTTCTTTTCCACTTGGAAAAGACCCTGTAACCTTTCTTGTAAATCTGCTTTAGTGGTACTGAACTCTTCGAGCTTTTTTGTATCTGTAAAACTCTCTCTCCTTCAAATCTGAATGATTACCTTGCTGGGTAGAGTATTCTTGGTTTTAGTTTTTTCCCTTTCATCACTTTGAATGTACCTTGCCACTCCCTTCTGGCCTATAAAAGTTTCTTCTGAAAAGTCAGCTGATAGTCGTATAGGAACTTCCTTGTACATAAGTAATTGCTTTTTTTATTGCTGCTTTTAAAATTCTCTTTAATTTTTGCCGTTGTATGTATAATGGACTTCTTTGGGTTTATCTGGTTTAAGATGCTCAACTGTTACCTTCCATAGGTTAGGGAAGTTTTCAGCTATTACTGCTTCCAATAAGTTCTCTACTGATTTCTCTCTCTTTCTTCTGGAACCCTTACAATATGAATGTTAGTATGCTTGCCATTTTCCCAGTGGTCTGTTAAACTGTCCTCATTTGTAAAATTCTTTTTTTCTGTTCAGCATGGTTGATTTTCACTGCTCTGTCTTCTAGATTGCTAATCCATTTCTCTGTATCATCTAATCTGTTGTTGATTCCCAATGGATTCTTTATATCAGTTGTTGTATTCTTCAGCTTTGTTTGGTTTTTCCTTATATTTTCTAACTCTGTTGAAATTCTCACAGTGTTCACCCATTCTTCTCCTAACTTCACTGAGCACCTTTATGATCATTACCTTGAACTCATTTTGGGTAGATTGCTTATCTCTACTTTTTTTCCTCGGGTTATGTCTTATTTCTTTACTTGGAACACATATTACTTTGTCACCTTATTTTGCCCAATTCTGTTGTTTATGTCTATGTATTAGATAGTTCAGTTATGTCTCCTGATCTTGGGGAAGTGGCCTTAGTGTAGGAGACATCCTGTGGGATCCAGCAACGCGCTCCCCTCTGGTCACCAGAGCTGTGTGCTCTAGGGGTGCCCCTATGTGAGCTGTACATGCCCTTCTCTTGCGGTGAGGCAGACTGCTGTGGGCAGGGTGGTAGGCACAGCTACCGCCTGTGGCGGCTGCAGGTCTACTGGAGGCTGAGTAGGCTTCCGGTGTGTTTGGCTGCTCAGAGGTTGCGGGGGTGGTGTGAGTCTGTTGCTGACATGCTAGAGAGCAGGACCCGGTCACCATGTGGCTATCTACATGGCAGGGGGATATGATATAAATTATTTTTCATGGAAGCTGATCTATTTGATATATTGGGTTGCCCAAAAAGTTCATTCAAGTTTACTTGTAAGCACTCATGGAAAACCCTGAAAGAACTTTTTGGTCAACCCAAAGTATAAAAATCACTTTCTAGCAAGGAATAGCCTATAATAGTTAAATCCTCTGCTGGTCATTAACAATATTTTATG
This sequence comes from Ovis aries, assembly GCF_016772045.2. Lineage (NCBI taxonomy): Eukaryota > Metazoa > Chordata > Mammalia > Artiodactyla > Bovidae > Ovis > Ovis aries. The sequence continues at coordinate 31,664,431 of NC_056055.1, read as the reverse complement.
ACCTTATTTCCATACTTAAGTATGGAAATTTCTAAGATTAATTACCTCAGTAATAATCATTGACTTTCTTAGTGGTCCAATAATTAAGAATCTGCCTGCCAATGCATGGGACATGGGTTCAATCTCTGCTCTGGAAAGATCCTGCATGCCCATTTGCCACAGCTACTGAAGCCTACATGTGCTAGGGCCCTTTGAGCCACAGCTACTGAGCCTGTACGTCACAGCTACTGAGGCTGTGTGCCACAACTACTGAGGCCCATGTGCCTAGAGCCTGTGCTCCGCAACAGGAGAAGCCCGCGTACCACAGTGAAGAGTCGCCCCTGCTCACTGCAGCAAGAGAAAAGCCTGCATGCAGCAACAAGACCCAGCAAAAAAACAGAAAAAGAATGGGAACCAGTTGTTCTTCATATCATATGGGTCTTATTTGTTTTGGTGTTTAGGATCTAATACCTCAAAGGAAAAATGGGTTGTTTTCTCCAAACCATGAAAATGGATGTTATGCTAAATACGACAGCATGCCAGAAGACAACAGTTTGTCAAAGAAGTTGGTGGTAAAAAGCAGCAACATTACATCCATCATTGCTCTCTAGTGGCAGATTACATTAAACCATTTGTGTGCTCAGTTTGCACCCGTGTTCAGTACTTGGAAAAATCTAAGACACTTCATTGGTTAAACTGGAGCAACTAGATCCCCGAGGACTTAGGCTCAAAAATATTTATAGGAAATCTCTGATTCAGAGCATTGGCTTAACCTCTTATCTTAGTAAAGCAAGTGTTTTGAGTTTTGGAAATGCCATGGTTATAATATATGTTGTATTTAGTCATTTTCTTACAGGGATTAAGGAAATCATATATTTTTTTGTCATGCATAGTAAATTATTAATGTTATACAGTATTTGCAATATTTAACTAGCTTAGGGCCAACACTTTAAAAGTATCTTTCCCTATTGGTGTATTTGTTCTCCAGGTTTACTTTTTTCTTAAGCATGTATCATCAGCATCTCAAAGAAAAATAAACTATTTAGCCTTACATGTAAAACTTCCTAATTAATTTTAAGATGATCCCTAAGCTGTTAAAATTGAAAAAATAAATAAGCTCCTGAAGACCTTCTAAAGATATTTAAGCTATATCAGTGCTTACCTTGCTCCCAAATGCTTTTCATTTTCTAGGAGGTTATCAAAATATCTTTTCTTGGGAAAGATATACATATGTAACTCACCACTTAGACCTAATGCTGGGAATACATTTTAAATCTTGATGAGATGAATTTGAAAGCTTTAGAGAGAATGGGGCACCCCACCCACTTGTACTATATAAGAAAGACCAGCATTCTTAAGAAAGACCAGCATGTAAATACTGAGATCTGAATGTTCATATTTCTAGACAATTTTTTGAGTTTATACTTGATTGATTGTGCATCCAGATACTGTACTTTTTCCTGAGTTTGTCTGTACAGTTGTAGTCCTGTGACAGTCATCAGATAAATCACTAAATGGAGGGAGCCTGTCTTGATTTCCAGCTAAAGGAAGTGTAGTTCCCCTAAGACAGGAACAGATGCACCTCTTGTCCTTTCTACAGCTTTTCCTAAAAGTGCAGTTTTGGGGTAGGAAATAGGGTCAGACAGGCCAGGGATTGGGGGAGGAATGGTGAGGGTGTTTATCGCTGGAGCTGCCAAGAAAGGACAAGCTTATTGCTCATACTACAAATTTTGAATGATGGGAACTTCCTGAAGATACTGAGCAGCAAGAGTCCCACACAAGAAGGCCTATGATTGGTGTTTAGAGCATTTCCCCGATGGAGTGGTTTTTAAAAAAATTTTTTTTTTTTTAGTATCATTGAACTCAATGAAGGAGACCAGAGTTAGGTTAAGCCAGTGATTCTCCAGTCTGGTCTTTGGACCAGCAGTATCAGTGTTACCTGGAACTTGTAAAAACAAATGGTAGTCTGTGTTTTAACAAGATCTTCAGATGCTTTTAAATGTAGGTCAAGTTTGAAAACCACTGGCCCAGGAAATTCAAAGTGGTTGAGAACTATTTTGCCTAATTGTGGTGGCCAAGTCACAATGTTGAGAAAGAATGAGTGAAGATGTAACTAAGTGTTGGAGCATTCTTTAATCTTTATGTAAGTATGGCATTTATTTCAGACTGAGAGACAGAGGAGATACTGATATCTTCACTATAGATAATGGAATAACAAATAACACTTGTATTATAGGTAGAGAATACTTCCTGTTCATGGCTGCAATTCACACTAAATCTAAATTCTGCCGACTATAATAGAAGAAAGCTGTTCACTTTGCCTTATTTTCCATTTCAATATTTTTTTCCGAGTCCTTTTTAATATATACTTTATATATGCAGTGACTTGTGAGAATCCTGTTTTTGTGGTTTCATGATGGCAAGAGTTGGTTCAAATAGCTTTAAGTATTTCAGAAGTACTAGGGTACATAAGAATTACCTGGCCATCTTGTTTAAAATGGATTACTGGCTGCTATCCCTGGAGATTTTTATTAAATAAGTCTGACATAGTGTCTAGGAATCTGGTTTTTTTTTAGATTGAAGTAATAGTTGATTTACAATGTTGTGTTAGTTTCTGGTATATAGGAAAGTGACTCTGTTCAAATATATATATATAAATTCCCATATTCTTTTCCATTATGGTTCATTACAGGATATTGAATATAGTTCCTGTTCTATACAGTAGTACCTTGTTGTTTATCTGCTTTATATATAGTAGTTTGTAACTGCTAATGCCAAACTCCTAATTTATCCTTCCCTCCCTTCCTTTCCCCTTTGGTAACCATAAGTTTGTGTTCTGTGTCTGTGAGTCTTTTTCTGTTTCGTAAATAAGTTCCTGTGTGTCGTATTTCAGAAGAACGTGTGTTTTTAACCAGCACTACTCGCACCAGCCTGTACCTCCCCATTTGATTCTGGTGCATGTGATCCTCAGATCACACTCTGAGAAACACTGTGACAGATCTCTGAGAAGAACTGCAGTTTATCTGGCTATGAAACAAGTGTTCTCAAGAGTTTCTGAGGATATTTACAGATGTGAGTCAGAGTTGCTAGTAATGAAGGTACCTGAATGTGTAATACTCACTGGAATTTGATGCTTGGGATGAAATTCTTTGAGAAATCACAAGTAATCTTCCTCGGTCAAAATGCTCCCAAAGACCACTTTGACAGTGTAGTATTATAGCACAAAATCAATCAGACTTTCTATATTCTCTGAATGACCTTTAGGAAGCCTATCTTTACAGGTATGGGGCTACATATCAAAGCTTCACACAGTCAAAGAATATATTAGCTTGAGAAAATATGAGGCAAGTATATCTTTCCAGTCTCCAGGCCATGTGCTCAAAGTCTAAATGGCATCAAGGGAGTTAAAAAATATGTCAGTGAGTCTACTGGCCTGAACCCTCAGGTCACTGTCAGGGTCAGGAGTAAATAGATTTATATTTTTCTTGCATTGAATTATTTTTAAAAGTTGTTATATCTAGGTTTCAGGAAAATGATCAATGAATAAAAAATGGAGCAGGAAGCTTTTTTTTTTTTTTTCCTGTTCTCTTTGAAGAGAGCCTTCAGTTACTATCTTTCTGTATACCTCACTATTCCAGGGGCTTCCCCTGTGATTCAGCTGGTAACAAATCCACCTGCAATGCAGGAGACATGGGTTTGATCCCTTAGTTGGGAAGATCCCCTGGAGAAGGGAAAGGCTACCCACTCCAGTATTCTGGCCTGGAGAATTCCATGGACTCTATAGTCCATGGAGTTGCAAAGAGTTGGACACGACTGAGCAACTTTCACTTCACTTCACTATTCCAGAATTCAGTTAGGGCTTCTTGAATGAATGAGAGTGAAGAAAGTGGCATGTTCTTGATTCACCTACTTAGGATGAATAACTGTCAACAGAGTTCCTCCCTCTGCAGTGGGAAAAGGGAATAAAAAGAAAATGATAAATACTTCTAGTGTCTTCAATGTGAGTGTTTTTGAGGAGAGGTGACATCCCCTCTGTCAGAAATGGGAATAAGCTCCTCTTTGGAATCTGTTTCAAGCCACCAATGGTACTAATATTTCAAAATGAAATGTAACTTATTTTCTTTAGTCAAGAGGAAGAAGTGTAGCAGAGCCCAGCCTCCTCTCTGCCCTAGAGTCACTACTTTAATTGTGGGCCCCTCAGTAACCTCTTGAGGGGAGAAGAAAATGGCAACCCACTCCAGTATTCTTTCGTGGAGAATCCCAGGGACAGAGGAGCTTGGTGGGCTGCCATCTGTGGGGTTGCACAGCGTCGGACACCGCTGAAGCAACTTAGAAGCAGCAGCAGCTGTAACCTCTAGGACTGCTGTCGACAGGAAAGAAGCAGGTTCAGGAAAAAGCTCCATCTGATTATCAGACAGTCGTCCTTCTGCCCAATTCAGCTCTGTTTGGCAAGCTGAATGTGGCAGCAGTGCTAATATCACCGTGCGCCCAAGAACTTGTAGAGAAGGCCTGGCATCCCTCTTCTTTCAGCTGCTTCCCTCATGGGGGCCTACTGCCTACCATTTCCTGTACATTCCGCCCCCCATGCCTGCCACACCCCAGCACTGTTCTCAGTGCCAGCCTGTTGCTCCCACTGACCATGTGCCTTACTTAATAAAAAAGAAACATCCTAAAAGTGGTTTTCTGAACATCTAGTTTCCCTGTCACTTTTTAAAGTATAGGTATGTTACCAGGCAAAGCTGTTAGTTTTTTTTTTTTTTTCCAACCAGTGTTTTCTTGAATTGTATGCAAGATGATTTAAAATGGTACAAGAATAGGCATAGTTGGGATTTTAGTATATGGTGGAAAACCTATGATTTCATGGTTATTAGAGAAGGTGAATCAATGGTGAAGTGGATTGAAGGAAAATATTTAATTAGTACAGTTGGAGTGTTGTTGATGTTGTTCAGTCACTCAGTCATGTCTGACTCTTTGCGACCCCATGGACCGCAGCGTGCCAGGCTTCCCTGTCCTTTGCTGTCTCCTGGAGCTTGCTCAAACTCATGTCCATTGAGTCAGTGACGCCATCGAATCATCTTGTCCTCTGTCATCCCCTTCTCCTCCTGCCTTCGATCTTTCCCAGCATGAGGGTCTGTGTGGGTTGGTATGAGGATGGCAAAAATACTCAAGATGACTAGGTGACTAAAGCTTGGGAATTACTGTTTTAAGCAAATACTCAGGGCTAATATTTTTTGAAATTATCTTCAAAATAAGTTCCAAGATTGAAATACTATGCCATGTTGAAAGGAGACATGTACTTAGCATGGCATAATTCTTTAATTGTAAATTCCTGTTGAAATCAATGTGTATCTTTTAAAAATAGTCCCTTTAGGGCTTCGCTTGTGGCTCAGTTGTAAAGAATTAGCCTGCCAATTGTGAGAAATGGAGAAACGGGTTCGATCCCTGATCAGGAAGATCCCACATGCAGCAGAACAACTAAGCCTGTGTACCACAGCTACTGAGCCTGTGGTCTAGAGCCCAGGTGCTAAAACTAATGAAGCCCAGGTGCCCTGGAGCCCTTGCTCCACAACAGGAGAAGCCACTGCAATGAGAAGCCTGCACGCCACAACTAGAGAGTAGCCCCTGCTTGCCACAACTGGAGAAAAGCCTGCACAGCAATGAGGACCCAGCACAGCCGAAAATAGATAGAATTATTAAAATAAATAAAAACAGTCCCTTTAAAATATCAAGCTTATAATAATCCTTGCTATTATCATTTATGTTTTTATTGAGCCTTTTAATCTAGATTATATAAGATTTTTTATCTTCTGTAGGACACTTAACCCATTCCAGTGTTCTTGCCTGGAGAATCCCAGGGACAGGGGAGCCTGGTGGGCTACCATCTATGGGGTCGCACAGAGTAGGACATGACTGAAGTGACTTAGCAGCAGCAGCAGCAGGACACTTAAGAGAAAACCACCATAAAACTTTGTTTAAATAGTTTGCTCCCCCCCCTTTTTAAATAATAGCTTTATTTATAAGTCACATACCATAAAATTTACCCTTTAAAAGTATATAATTCAGTGGTTTTTAGTATATTCACAGAGTTCTGTAGCCCTCACCACCGTTTAGCAAACTAAAAGATCCTAAAAAGGATTTTGCCATTACTCCAAAAAGATCCTCTTTATCCATTAGTAATCGGTCCCCGTTTTGCCTTTACCCAGCCCCTGGCAACCACTATTCTACTTTCTGTCTCAGTGGTTATGCCTGTTCCTGACAGTTCATATAAATGGAATCATATAATATATGGAATACATGGCCTTTTGTGTCTGCCTTTCACTTAGCATAGTTTTTTCAAGCTTCATCTCTTTTTGGTATGTATCAGTGTGTGATTCCTTTTTATCGCTGAAATATTCCACTGTATGGCTATACCACATTTTGTTTTCCATTCATCACTTAATTGGCATTTGGATTGTTTTGCTGCTTTTCTTTCAACAGTATTAAAAATACCTGGGGTTTTTGAGATAGTCACTGGATGACTCTACAGGTGTGTTCTAGAGGGGATTCATGCCATGAGTGGGAACTGGATATCTTGCTCCTGTGATCATGAATTCAAGGTGTCTGTACCTGTAATCTCTTTATGGTAATAAATATATTCTTCCATGAGCTTGAGCAGTGAATTTCCCTCCATAGCAGAACATTCGTTATTAAAAAACTACTTTCACATTATTTAGGGCTTCCCTGGTGGCTCAGATGGTAAAGTGTCTGCCTGCAATGCAGGAGGCCTGGGTTCGATCCCTGGGTTGGGAAGATCCCCTGGAGAAGGAAATGGCAACCCACTCCAGTATCCTTGCCTGGAAAATCCAATGGACAGAGGAGCCCTGTGGGCTACAGCCCATGGGGTCGCAGACAGTCGAACATGACTGAGTGACTTCAAAAAAAAAAATTACATTATTTCTTTAAGGCCAAAATTTGAAAAATAGCTTCTGTTAAAAACAGTGCTTTTCAACATTTCTGGAAGAGGAAATCTTGCTTAAAAAGCTGATATTTTTCCTCTGTATTTTCTTATCCAATTTCTTTAGTTTTACCCTACTGAACCCTGTAACCCAGTTCTATTAATCTAGGTCCTATTTCCAGTACATGAATATTTATGGATGTAATAAATTATATTACTTCTCCTAATAGAGTTTTGAAAGTTTTGTTAATTTTTATCATGGCATAACAAAAATTCCTGGGTGGTCTGATATTGCTTTCATCATTAAATGTTAGACATTAAGCCAATTCTTTTTATTTTTAAAGGGTATATTGTTGAATTATATCCACAAAAGTGTTCAATAGTTATTTATCTTGGGCCTGTGGTATGCAAAGCTCTTGGTAGAATAATACCCCTTACTTTTGCATCTGCTTTAGTTATATGTTGGGGCTTCCCTGATGTCTTAGCAGGTAAAAATCTGCCTGCAAGTCAGGAGACACAGGCGATAAGGATTCAGTCCCGGGGTCGGGAACATCCCCTGGAGGAGGAAAATGACAACCTACTCCAATATTCTTGCCTGAAAAATACCAAGGACAGAGAAATGTGGTGGGCTACAGTCCAACGGGTTGCTAAATCAGACACAACTGAGTAGTAAGGATGCATTCTTGCATAGTCATACCTTATTTCAACTGTTGTCCTCAATACTCAGTGCATTGAAGACAGTGAGAGACCTCCAGTATGACCCGAGATGATTATGAGGGTTTTAGAAACTGTCCTGCGAGAATCAGGTGAAAGAGCTGATGTCCCATTTTTGAAGAGAATATTCAGGCAGTGATGTGACCGTCCTCCAGTCATTCAGAGCTTGTCTGTAGAAGTCTTGTTCTTTTGGAGAGTGACAGGGAGAAATTTGATTGAAAGAAGCGTATGTCAGTAAGGCTGGAACTCCTCAGAGCCTAAAAGTAGACCTAAATCATGAGTTTATGTTCTAATTTTCCATCCTTATTTACATTTCCGCTGTCTCCTAATCCCTAGATTATCTAGTCCGGTGTCTCATGGTAAGAATGGTTTTTGGATGAAGAAGTGAAGTGAAGTCACTCAGTCATGTCGAACTCTTTGCGACCCCATGGACTGTAGCCTACTCCTCCATCCATGGGATTTTCCAGGCAAGAATACTGGAGTGGGTTGCCATTTCCTTCTCCAGGGGAACTTCCCAACCCAGGGATCGAACCTGGGTCTCCCGCATTGTAGGCAGACGCTTTACCATCTGAGCCGCAAGGTATATAGAATGTTATATTATTGAATCATCATTAATACATTATTTTAGCTTTAATAAATAAAATATAAATATGTAAAGTATTTGGTATTATGCAATTTTATATAGTTAACTTTTTTTAGGTCAGGACTAAAATATACCTTTCAGTCGGTGTGTATGTTTAAGATTTTATCACTCCGTAAAATATGGAGCCTATAACATAATATAAATTGCAGGACCTGCAACACAGTATAAATTGCCTTACCAGTAAGCGATAGAGAATAGAGTGTGGTGGCGTTTGTGAGTGGTAGGAAAAAGGTTAATGGTGAACAGCCATAGGAATATAAGAATAACTTTTGACCTGTTACAGTGTTGCTTTTCTCTTTCATCTTAAGGGTTTAGGCTCTGATTCACTTCCTGTACTTTAAATGGGCATTTTTGATCCAGAGTTGGACTGTGCTTCAGGCAGAGTATAGTTTTAAGAGTCTGTGATCTGAAGTCAGACCATATAAATCTAAATTTCAGCTCTGCCATCTAGTAACTGTGAACTTAGGGAAGTATCTTTAGCTATTTGAGCCTTAATTACTCATCTTTAGAATGGAAATGAAAAACTTAGTTCATCACACAGGGAGGAATAAATGCGATCATGTACTTACCGCGCCTAGACTTCTCATAGCAAGCAGTTGTTAGATGCAGTTGCTAATTGTTGTTAATACTACTTTGCAGAGGTCAAGTGCCTTCTCAAAGATTTCTGAGAGGCAGCAGTCCAGAGGAGTTCTAACTGACTCACTTCCTAAAGGTGAAAGACTCTGGTCTGCCTGATTTCTGTAAGTCGCTCTAGATTCATTTTGCTAGCTTGGGACCAATACATTCTAGGGAAGTTTTTTGGTGAATGGGATTTTCCTGGCCTGCAATAGTCTAGATCTATTCCTGCCTTGTAGGAGAAAAAAGTGCCTTTGTCTCAGGGGAGATATAGAAAAGAGCAAGAAATTTTTAAAAAATTAAAAAGATTTTTAATTGATGGGGGTAGCGGGCAAAGTGGACTACATCTAAATCTTCTGGGTGCTTAGCATGCCAAGTCTTTTCAGTAATGTCTGACTCTTTGCAACCCTGTGGACCATAGCCTGCAAGGCTCCTCTGTCCGTGGGATTCTCCAGGCATGAATACTGGAGTAGGTTACCATGTCCTCCTCCAGGGAATCTTCCCGTCCCAGGGAATCTTCCCGACCCAGGGATCGAACCCTGTCTCTCCTACATTGGCAGGTGAGTTCTTACCACTAGTGCCACCTCGAAAGCCCTCATGAGAATCATAAAACTATTCAAAGTTGTATGATTGAGATATCCATTCGACAAGTGTCTATTAAGCATTTATGCATACCACTTAGTTTTGTCTAGGAGAGAGTATGTTAGAAAATGTTGGGTTTCATTACTAAGACTGCTTTTCAAATCCATATTAGAATTTCTTTGTTATGCTCTTTTCCTGGTGGCAGGTTGCAGGGGCTCATCCTGGTTTTCTCTCTTCTCTGAACTGCCTCCACCCACTCTTCAACCTTTCTTTGTTGTCCCTATGGTTGTCTTCAGACTCTTTTAACATTAGGGATTTTCTTGCTAGTCCTTATGGAAAAAATAGAAAAAGACTAACATGTATAGGACTGTTTAAAGATTTGGAGGTTTTTACAATTGAAATTACCAATTTGGTGCTAAGATAGTAACTGCTAAAATTGAAATTGGAAGATAAGATGGGCTTCTTTCCTCTTGCTAAGCAGGAAGCCCCCCAAACCAATTCTGTTCCATGTACCACACCTCTCTCTCCTCTGTGCCCACTGAAAAGCCATCTTTCCAGCACCAGAGGAGATAGAATTCCCCCTGGTCTCAAGTGTACAGTTTGTATTTCCAAGGAACTCTAGATATGATGATACTCCATTTTAAAAAATACCTGGGATTTTGTTTTAATCAAGTATTATAAGATGACAGACATGTAGACAAACTGCCTTTGAAACAAGAGTTTATTATTTTCAGTTCCAAGAGAAGGGAGTCGGCCATGCAAGGCCCCAGCTGAAGGCACAGAGGCTGATCAGGAGGCAGGAGGAGTGAGAGGAAAGCATGAGCATGAGCCTTTATTGTGGTTTCTGGGGGAAAGGCAAGTAGGGCAGGGTCCTCAGACTTAGGATCGGCTAGTTTGAATTATTTCAGAGGGTTCTGAGCTGCAAGGCTGGTTCCTAGTTGTCTGGTATCTTACCTTAACTGAGTTAGACTGGGAGGAATATTGACTTGATGCGTGAGTTAGATAAAGGAGGTGGTTGAGAGTGTGGACTCTGGATTGGTTGGTTTGCATATTAGCTAGCCCTGGAAGGGGTTGTCTCTCTAGGATCAGTGAGCCCTCAAGACCTCAAAGTATTACAAAATACAGGAAAAAAAAAAAAAAAAAGACTAGCACATACTCTTTCCAGTAGAACTGTGCTTATCATAGAGTGATTCTTTTGGGGACATTTTCTTATTGAATGATAACAAAGAATGGTAAAGTGGCTCCCTGTATCCCCAGGGTTTACAGTCTAGCTTAGTGGATAAAGCCTGCACACATGAACTGTGACTAGTCATGCAAGGCACAACTTTCTGTGCTGGAAAGATCTGCACAGTGTAATGGAAGTTCAATGAAAGGGGCGATCAGAATGTCCTAAAACAATATAGGGCAGTGGTTAAGAGAACAGTCTTGGAGTCAGAATGCTGGGTTCATCTGGCTTCATCATTTATTAGTCATATAACCTTGAAAGTGAAAGTGAAGTGGCTCACTTGTGTCTGACTCTTTGCAATCTCATGGACTGTAGCCTACCAGGCTCCTCCGTCCGTGCGATTTTCCTTAAACACGTTGTTTCAGTTCAGTTCAGTTGCTCCGTCGTGTCCGACTCATTGCGACCCCATGAATCGCAGCACGCCAGGCCTCCCTGTCCATCACCAACTCCCGGAGTTCACCCAGACTCACATCCATCGAGTCAGTGATGCCATCCAGCCATCTCATCCTCTGTCGTCCCCTTCTCCTCCTGCCCCCAAGCCCTCCCAGCATCAGAGTCTTTTCCAATGAGTCAATTCTTCACATGAGAGGGCCAAAGTCCTGGAATTTCAGCTTTAGCATCATTCCTTCCAAAGAAATCCCAGGGCTGATCTCCTTCAGAATGGACTGGTTGGATCTCCTTGCAGTCCAAGGGACACTCAAGAGTCTTCTCCAACACCACAGTTCAAAAGCATCAATTCTTCGGTGCTCAGCCTTCTTCACAGTCCAACTCTCACATCCATACATGACCACAGGAAAAACCATAGCCTTGACTAGACGGACCTTAGTCGGCAAAGTAATGTCTCTGCTTTTGAATATGCTATAACTTTTCTTCCAAGGAGTAAGTGTCTTTTAATTTCATGGCTGCAGCCACCATCTGCAGTGATTTTGGAGCCCCCAAAAATAAAGTCTGACACTGTTTCCACTGTTTCCCCATCTATTTCCCACTAAGTGATGGGACTGGATGCCATGATCTTTTCCCTGTGTTTTAGTTTCCTCATCTATAAAATGAGTTTAATGATGCCCGCTTCATAGTCTTTGTGAGGCATTGAAAGTGCTAACTTTAGAACAAAACCTACCACTTGGTAAGTATTCAGTTAATGTTGGCTGATATTAGGGCTGTGGAGGAAGTTTAGTGGAGTGGATAGAATTGATCTTTAAGTAGAAGAGAGGAATTATTCCTTTGTTTGGGTAGGAGAAGGTATGGGGTGGTGGCTGGAACTGAGTCTGGCAGATTCAGGTAAAAGAGGTTGGTTTGGTTGGATAAGTTTGAAAAAATAGGTTGATGAAAGCTTTGATCCTAAGGAGTCTGTGTTTTTGTTTCGTTTCCTTTACACCATAGAAATTCTTTTGAGGCATGCTGTTTTACTTATTTTTTTAAAAGCAGGGGCATGACATTAAATGAGTGCTTCAGGGACCTTCATCTTGGTGGTGTGGTTTTGGAGAGTTAGCAATAGAAACAAACAACTTTAAAATCTTTGTGCTTTGAAAATACAAAGACATGTTTCTTGCTCCTGCTGATGTCCATCACAGCTCAACTCAAGGCTCGTAGCACAGTCATTCAGAGATAGAACAGCTAATATCTCATATTTTGTTTGCCTTAAAAGAGGGAAAAGAACACTCTGGAGGGTCGCATCCCAGCAATTAAATACTAGGCCTGGAAACAACACTCACACTTCCATTTGCAACCACTGGGTACAACTAGTCATATGGTAGTAACCAGCCACAAGGGTTCCAGAAATTGTAGTATTCTCTATTTGAGAGGAGGACCCAAGGAGGTAAAACTGGAAATATTTGTATATAGCAGTACTGACTCTTCGCCATACATGACTCCTCATTTAGAAGGTTGTCATATGATAGTTCAAGTAAGTGGTCTTAGCTTTTAAATTAGGATTGTTGCAGTCAATGTGGAGAAGTCAGATTGGAGAAAGAATTAAAATTTAAAAATTGGTAATTGATTTTATAGAATTACAAAAGAAAGAGGAGTCAGGAAGAGGAAAAACTTTTAGATGCAGTAGAAGGTGATGCTGCTGTAACAGAAACATGGAAGGTGGTATATGGTAAGTAAGCTGCAGGATGATCGGTGGTTGTCCTGCAGGCCTCTGGAGCTGTATACTTGAAGTATACTCCACCAACCAGTCCCTACCCACAAACTAATTGGTCTGCAAGCAGATAAGTACAGAAACACAGAGTAATCATTATAGTAATTGTTGGACTTTGTCAGTGCCTCAGCGATGAAGAATCTGCCTGCAATGCAGGAGATGTAGGAGACTTGGGTTCAACTCCTGGATTGGGAAGATCCCCTCTAAGAGGGCTTGGCAACCCACTCCAGTATTCTTGCCTAGAGAATCCCATGGACAGAGGAGCCTTACAGTCCGTAAGTTCACAGAGTCAGATACAACTGAAGCAACTGAGCATGCATATAGTAATTCTTGTAGTGCTATGGTTTGTTCTGATTATGTTAATCCAATAATTTTAAAGCAAGGGCTTGTATTTTGTATATTTTTTAATTTTGTTGTGATTTGATTTTATTATGTTTACTGAGGTATTGACCTGTAACAGGGAAATAATGCATAGCCCTACACTCCAGATAGTTTGGGAAACATTGCTTTGGAGTTCAGTTTCAGTTTCAGTTCAGTAGCTCAGTCGTGTCCGACTCTTTGCGACCCCATGAATCGCAGCACGCCAGGCCTCCCTGTCCATCACCAACTCCCGGAGTTCACCCAGACTCACGTCCATCGAGTCAGTGATGCCATCCAGCCATCTCATCCTCTGTCATCCCCTTCTCCTCCTGCCCCCAATCCCTCCCAGCATCAGAGTCTTTTCCAATGAGTCAACTCTTTGCATGAGGTGGCCAAAGTACTGGAGTTTCAGCTTTAGCATCATTTCCTCCAAAGAAATCCCAGGGCTGGTCTCCTTCAGAATGGACTGGTTGGATCTCCTTGCAGTCCAAGAGACTCTCAAGAGTCTTCTCCAACACCACAGGTCAAAAGCATCAATTCTTCAGCACTCAGCCTTCTTCACAGTCCAACTCTCACATCCATACATGACCACTGGAAAACCATAGCCTTGACTAGACGGACCTTTGTTGGCAAAGTAATGTCTCTGCTTTTGAATATGCTATCTAGGTTGGTCATAACTTTTCTTCCAAGGAGTAAGCATCTTTTAATTTTATGGCTGCAGTCATCATCTGCAGTGATTTTGGAGCCCCCCAAAATAAAGTCTGACACTGTTTCCACTGTTTCTCCCATCTATTTCCCATGAAGTGATGGGACCAGATGCCATGAGCTTCGTTTTCTGAATGTTGCGCTTTAAGCCAACGTTTTCACTCTCCTCTTTCACTTTCATCAAGAGGCTTTTGAGTTCCTCTTCACTCTCTGCCATAAGGGTCGTGTCATCTGCATATCTGAGGTTATTGATATTTTTCCCAGCAATCTTGATTCCAGCTTGTGCTTCTTCCAGCCCAGCGTTTCTCATGATATACTCTGCATATAGGTTAAATAAGCAAGATGACAATATACAGCCTTGATGTACTCCTTTTCCTACTTGGAACCAGTTTGTTGTTGCATGTTCAGTTCTAACTGTTGCTTCCTGACCTGCATACAGGTTTCTCAAGAGGCAGATCAGGTGGTCTGGTGTTCCCATGTCTTTCAGAATTTTCCACAGTTTATTGTGATCCACACAGTCAAAGGCTTTGGCATAGTCAATAAAGCAGAAATAGATGTTTTGTGGAACTCTCTTGCTTTTTCCATGATCCAGCGGGTGTTGGCAATTTGATCTCTGGTTCCTCTGCCTTTTCTAAAACCAGCTTGAACATCTGGAAGTTCACGGTTCACGTATTGCTGAAGCCTGGCTTGGAGAATTTTGAGCATTACTTTACTAGCGTGTGAGATGAGTGCAATTGTGCGGTAGTTTGAGCATTCTTTGGCATTGCCTTTCTTTGGGACTGGAATGAAAACTGACCTTTTCCAGGTGATCGGAATTTGAAGGCTGTTGATAAGGTACTGAGTCCTTTCCATAGAATGATTAGTTGAGTATCTGAGATGTGAGCAAAAAGAAGACTCCAGAAAGGAAGAAGGCCCAGGAGTGAGCCTTGGGGAACACCCAGTGTTTTGTGGGCGGAGTTATAAGAGGAAATGTAGACAGTACAAAGTCTTAGGAATCATTGGAGAGTGGTAGTATCAAATGCTACAGAGAGTCAAGGAAAATCAGAACTGAGGTCAAGCTAGATTTGTTAAGATGTAAGTCACTGGAGGGCTTCCCTGGTGGCTCAGAGGTAAAGAATCTGCCTACAATGCAGTAGCCGCAGGAGACATGGATTCAGTCCCTGAGTCAGGAAGATCTCCTGGAGGAGGGCACAGCAACCCACTCCAGTATGCTTACCTGGAGAATCCCATGGACAGAGGAGCCTGGCAGGCTACAGTCCATAGGGTTGCAAAGAGTCAGACACAACTGAAGCAACTTAACCTGGCATAGCACAAGTCATTGTGAGTGTTTAAAACTAAACTTAGTGAAGTGGTTTGGTCAAATGCCAGATTTCAACAGTAATAAGAAATGTGTAATCATACAATTGATGAGGTAAAAACTACCAGTTGAAAAAGTTTGATGGCAAAGCAGAAGCAAAGACGAGAATGGTAGTTACTGGGCCAAGAAAGGGAAAGCACATTTTTGTTATTCTTGTTTTGTTTTGTTTTCAGCAGGAAAACCTGAGCAACTGTAGAGGCTCCTGTCAGCCAGAGGTGTGAAAGTTGATGTGGGAAGGAGGAGGGAGGTGGCAGTGGTCTGCAGCCAGGAGTAGGAGTGGAGAGCAGAGGCCGTGGGGGTGGACCTGGGAGTAGCGATGAGGGCGGGCTGAAGAGGAGCGGTGCAGAGCCTAGACAGCTGCTGGCAGGCAGCACCCTGAGGGTGGCCACGGAGCAAGCATGGGAATGGAATTTGCAAGTCTCAGCAGACTGGAACAGAGGAAAATACACGGTGGGGCATTACTGTGGTCAAGCAGTGACGCAGTGGAGGTGGTCACAGTTAAGAAAGCAGGGACTCATGAAATGGCTCAAAATTGTGACTCTGGGTTCAGCCTAGGAAATTCAACTTCTTACTGTAATCAGTTCCTATTGACTCAGTAAATAGGAGTATTAAGTAATAATGTAATGGGAGGAAGAATAAAGTTGGTCTACTTAATCCCCAGTAATGATTAAAAGCAGAATAAAAAAATGCTACAAAATGGGTTTAGGATAAAATCATTTAATTATAGCTAATATTTAGAAACAGTCATTATTCATCTGAAATATGAAAAAATGTTAAGTATACTAAACATTGTAAAATTTGAAAAATGCCTAAAAATTTCTGCCTGTCAGACTAATCTGTTACTGATGTCTCATTTTCATTGAATTCTCTCTTCTTTTAAGTGTTAGAGTGGGACAGAAGCTGGGCAGAGATGCAATGTCTGTTGTTTGTACCCACTTCTCCCTTCCCTGACCAGATCATTCTCCCTTCACAGTCTTGAATGCAGCCCTCAGGAAGCCCCCCACCTTGGCTGTTTTCTGTGATGGGCCTCTGTCTTGTTTTCCAAATGGCCTGGTTAGTCTGGAGGATTGCTTAGCAGTAGAGGCCATGTACACAGTGATGAAGGACACTCTGGCGTCCAGCTGCATGAGTTCACATGTTGGTAATCTTGGACACTTAACCTGTCTGAGGATAATTTCCTCGTCTTCAAAATGAGATATTAAGAGTAAAAAGAGAGTAGGAGAGTGGCAGATACGTGGTAAGAATTCAGTACATATCCATCATTTCTTCTAAACAGACACTCTCTCTCATAGATGTTTTCACTCCTTTCACTAGTTTCCAGTTTTTCATAAGTGCACTTTAAAAAAACCCGACAAATCCAGATTATTTGCCCCTGGATAGTGGAAAGTTGCCTGGGTATCTAGAGTTTTGTTCCCTGAACAAGATGACAAAGGCCAAGGGAAGATGAAAGAATAAAGGATTATAGGAGGACATGGACAAACTTGGTAAGAGAGGTGTACCTACAACAGACTGCGCTGATTGATTGATTCTTTGTTGTGTTCCATTGACATATCTTTAATACTTTTGACACAGAAAGGTTGTTTTCTAATTTTAAGATTTAGATGTTTCATTTTAAATCTTTAATTGTTGGTAGTCCCAAAACAGTTGTCAGTGTTGGTGAAGACATATCTCCTTAGGAAGAATCAGATAGGAAGTTCAGAAGTTAAGTAACATTTCTACCACACTCACTGGCCAGCCTCCATGGGCAAGTATGACTCTTTTGTAAAAGGAGTAGAAGAGTGAAATCTTCCTTTCTCTGTAACTGTAATGAGTTCTCCCAGGAATCTTTTTCCAATCACTCTGCTATAATTTAGTCTAAGTGGCACTTTTTTAGAAAACTGAAACAAGCTGTACTTTGCAAGCAAGTAGCATTCAAAGGGATAATTCTTTCCTCTTTGAAAATGGAGTGAAATCACTTCCAAATATGATCTTTGCAACCCAATGCCTGCTGATAATGTGAGCATAAACACATTAAGCACCAAAGAGGAATGGCATCTGGATGCTAAGATGTGATCAGAACAGCCAGAATAAACACAAGCTGCCATGAGGGAAGCTGAATTCCATCATACCGCAGCATGTTGAAGCATAATTCAGTGTAGTCATATACTGATGTGAGTAAAGTCAGTTTTTGTTTTCAGGGTTCACATTTTAGACCTCTCTCTTCCTCACCCCGTGACTGGTTTGTTATATAAATCAAGCCACTGCTGACAGTGATTTGCTTTCTTTATCCAGGAAAAGGTCTTTGCCTCTGATTCTGACTTGGCTTCACTGCATTGATCTTCATCACAAACACTTCTTATAATTCCCGCAACAACCTTAACTCTAGTTTTTGAGGTTGTTTCTGTGTGTGTGTGTGTGTGTGTGTGTGTGTGTGTGTGTGTATGCTTATCACAATAGGGTCTTTCATTACATGATCACAGATTATATGCAGTCACTCTTGTATGCTTCATAAAAGCATTAAGTTTAAAGAAAAGATACTATTAAAACTTGAGACCAGAGAGCACAGTTTATCTTATTTATAGTTTGGCTTAAAGATTGGTATTTCAGTTAATATCATACCACATGTGGTAATCCTGCAAAGTGCTGCATATTTTTATTTATAGTTAAGGGAATAAAGCAAAATCCCCTTTTCATTATGTTATCTTTCATTATTTACTCAGTGATAAATGACGTTGCCTCGTGTTTTGCAATGAAATGAGTTTTGCAGTGAAAGACCCTATTGTAGCATGTATTCATATGGGGCAGTGGGGTAGGCAGGTTGTTAAGAGTTATGGTTTCAGAGGGAATTTAAACTCTGAATATCCTGGTACTTGTTCAGTTAAAACATATAGGTTAATGTTGTTTTTAACACTGCATTTTTACTTTAAAAGAAAAAAAAGTAATGAACAAAGGGGCAAAATTTAAAATTTAAATGCTGGAAACCAGGTAAAATGACTGAAGGCATGTCAGCATATCCCAAACACAAAGATTAAAATTGTACCAGGGAGAACAAGATGGCGGAGGAGTAGGTGGACGTGGAGTACATCTCTCTCCATGGATAGATCAAGAATACACCTTCAGACACAGAAGTGCATGCAGAACACCAGCTAAGAGTGGACAGGAATACCTGACCAGTGGAAAAGAATACATAGAAGCATGCAAAACTCGGTAGGATGAAGGAACTAGGGGGAAAAAACAAAGAGTGTTAGGACTGGACCTGCCCTTGGAGGGTTGGGGAACTGAAGCAGGGGTCTGATCCGCACATCAGGGTAATTGAGTCAGAGGAGAAACATTTAAGGCTGAGAGTGAAACAGCTGACCCGTGGCAGCCTAAATGGCGTGAGAATCAGACAGTCCATGCCAAAGCCATACATGTGCGGGCAGAAATGTGGGTCTCCTGGAAGGGGCGGTGGCTGGGAGCTGGAGTTTAGGGATTGTGGAGCAATCCCAGTGCGAGGGCTGCTGTTGACTGCAAGAGACAGATGAAGGGAATGCGAGGGAGGAGATCGTGGTGGGAAATGCCTGTGGAGGAAAGCCCGGCAGCCATGAAAGCAAGGTGATACTGCTCAGTCACGGGTAGGGGTGAAGCCATCACCATAGCCTCTTTCTCCACACACAAGCTGAACAATAGAGAGGCTGGCTCATCCAACGCCTGACGCACTGAACTACAGAATAGGACCCCACCGAGGGTGCTCCTTCAGTGACTGATGCGTGAACTACAGAGTAGGACTCCACCAGGGTGCCCCTTTAAGTGCCTGATGTGCCATCGGCTGAGTAAGACCCCAGGCAAGGGATCCCTCCAAGTGTGTGAACAAGTAGAGCTACAGAGAAAGACTAGCCAAAGAGGCCTTCTGATCACCAGCTGCAAGAGACTCAAAAAAAGACTGATAGGGCCATAACTCCTTTTGGTAGAGGCAGTTTGTGCCTCTGCACACTTGGCGTCGCCAGGGTCCCTGCAACCCAAGCAGCTGTGCCATGTTCACGCTCAACCCTCACTGGGCCAGAGCTGCTGTAGGCAAAGAACAGTCTTACATCTATGCACGCAGGGGTCGCTTCGGTCATGTCCAACTCTTTGTGACCCTGTGGACTGTGGCCTGCCAGGCTTCTCTGTCAGGTGGGGTTCTCCAGGCAAGAATATTGGAGTGTATTTGCCAATACTGGTTGCCATACCCTTCTAGAGCAATATATTTTCTGCTCCTCTAGCCACCAACTCCCCTGAGTACCTGGTGCTGCCAGAACCCCTGAGACCCAAGCAGCTGCACTATCTCCACACCTGGCCCTCACTGGGGCAGACCCAAGTCCTCCAGGGCAGCCTCAGGAGCAAACCCCAGTGGATGACCCACATGCAGAGATGGAAATAAAACCACAATTGAAACCCAGGGGCAATGTGGCTAAGGAAGAAGACCCAAAACCTTCCCACCATCTATATAAGCTGCAGATTAAATCCACACAATCCACTAGGCAGACTCTGTGTATGGAATATATAAAAGGACCTTGAGAGCTCCCGCAAAACAAAATGCACTAGTTGTGATAGCTGTAGACATTGGAGGCAAGAACCCACAGGAGTAGGGCCAGATTAGAATCTGAGATGCCCCCATAGCAGGTGCAGAGACCAAGCACAGTGTCGAAGGGCACCGTAGAGAGGTGAGGTGGACTGTGACTCCCAGTGAGGAGAAGGACGCTGACAGCAGTAACTCAAGAAAAACATTTATCATTCTTATGTTTTGACTTGTTCTGTACATTCTTTTGGATTTTTTTCTTTTTTTAATTCTTTTTTTTCTCCTTCTGTTGTAGTTGTCAATTTTATTGGCACTATGAAATCTAATTAAGCTTTTGAGCTTTTTTTTTTTCATTCACACTCTTCATTGTTGTTATAAACTTCTGCCTCTATGCTGGGCTTTTGCAGTTCTGTGGAGTTCTTTTTTTTCCTCTCGTTTTTTAATTTTAATTTTTTGAAATCTATTATTATTTTTTCTACATTTATTCCTTTGTTTACTTTTCCCACTGTTCTTTTCCCTTTACAGTTAATCTTTAATGTATATAAATCTTCCTTATTTACCTCTATTTAACTTTGCATATGTATTTTTCCTTTCTTTTCCTCTCAACATATTTGTTAGTTTTGGTTTCATTGCTTTCTTCCCCACTTGGCACCTTGCTTTACTTTTGTTTTCCAGTTTGTGCTTTTGTTAGTTTTGTTCTTAACTGGTAGATATAATTTTTGGTTTCCTTTGTTTGCTGAGTCAATCTATTGTACTTACTTTTTGTTGGACTGTTTTGATTTTGCTAATGAGTATATATGTATATGTGTATATTCCACTATTTTAATTATTATTTGCTTGATTTTATAACTTCCACTTCTGTGGGGTTCATTTTTGGTTTCTCGTTTTGGGGTATTTGTTTTAATCTCACTTAATGCCATAAGAGGAGAAGGCAATGGCAACCCACTCCAGTATTCTTGCCTGGAAAATCCCATGGATGGAGGAGCCTGGTAGGCTGCAGTTCATGGGGTCACGAAGTCGGACACCACTGAGCGACTTCATTTTCACTTTTCACTTTCATGCATTGGAGAAGGAAATGGCAACCCACTCCAGTGTTCTTGCCTGGAGAATCCCAGGGACGGGGGAGCCTAGTGGGCTGCCGTCTATGGGGTCGCACAGAGTCAGACACGACTGAAGCGACTTAGCAGTAGCAGCAGCAATGCCATAAGAAACCACTTATGGAATCTTTGTTCCTGACCAAGGATTAAACTCTGAGCCTGAGAGGGAGCACTGACTCCAAGACCCTAGACTACAAGAGAACTAAGCCTAGGGAGTATCAAATAGCGAGAACTCACACAATGGAAACCACTTGAATACAAAACCTGGCATCACCCAACCACCAGTAGCGCCCTGTGCAGGATGCCTCATCTAAACAACAAACAAAACAAAAATACAAACCCAATCATCAGCCGACAGGATTACCACCTCACTCAGCCTTGCCCATCAGAGGAAAAACAACAAAAAAACTCAGTACAAGTCTCAATGTATATGAAGCTTACACAAACCAAGGGACCAACCTTAGGGCAGAAACCAAAAGGAAGAAAGAATTCAACATTGAAGCCTGGGAAAAGGAGACCTCAAACAATTTAAAAAAAAAATAATGAAAAGCAGAGAAATACTACACAAATGAAGGAACAAGCTAGAAACACAGACGTCCAAATAAATGAAGAGGAAATAGGCAAACTACCTGAAAAAGAGTTCAGAATAATGATAGTAAAAATGATCAAAAACCTTGAAAACAGAATGGAGAAAATGCAAGAATCAATTAACTAAGACCTAGAAGAATTAAAGAATAAATTTAGAGACAAACAACCCAATTACTGAAATTAAAAATACTCTGGAAGGAATCAATACCAGAATATTTGAAGCAGAAGAACGAATCAGTGAGCTGGAAGATAAAATGGTGGAAATAACTTCTGAAGAGCAGAATAACATAAAAAGAATGAAAAGAACTGAGGATAGTCTCAGAGACCTCTGGGACAATATCAAATGCACCAACATTTGAATTATAAGGGTCCCAGAAGAAGAAGACAAAAAGAAAGGGTATGAGAAAATTTTTAAAGAGAGTATAGTTGAAAATTTCCCCAACATGGAAAACAAAATAGTCAATCAAGTTCAAGAGGCACAGAGTCCCATACAGGATAAAGCCAAGGAGAAACACGCCAAGACACATGCTAATCAAATAACAAAGACTAAGCACAAATAAAAAAAATATTAAAAGCAGCAAGAGAGAAGCAACAAGTAACATATAAGGGAAACCTCATACAATTAACAGCAGAAACTGCAGGCCAGAAGGGAATGGCAGGATATATTTGAAGTACTGAAAGGGAAAACTCTACACCAGGGTTACTGTACCCAGCAAGGATCTCATTCAAAACTGGTGGAGAAATAAAAAGCTTTTCAGACAAGCAAAAGTTTAAAAACTGTACCAGAGATGATGGTGATCTTTTGATTGGCTGGTTCAGCTGTTTAAAAATTGCTTCAACTCTAAAAGTTTATTAACTTTAAGAACAAGTGATTTCTATTAAATTGAGGAGACACAAAAATAAGGAGCTGAAAGACAAGTTCTGAGGAAGTGGATAGTTTAATAGCTGCTCAAACCTTTGCGTGGAAAACCAGTTCCATGTGATGCCCATTTATCCAATATTCATAAGAATTTATACTTGATTAAGGAAAGAGCTAGATATTTTGGAGAAAAGGTTACTCTTTTAGAATATATTTGTTTTGAAATAAAATTTTTGAAAAGATAAATGAGGGGAATTTTGAATAAAATAGAAATTAATTCAAGCTCCACTCGTTCAGAATTTTAGATAATTTAACCAGAAATGGGCTGCCATTTTGCAAAGTATAAAAATAAGGACTTCCTAACAAATTACAAGATTTTAGAACTAATGTGGTTGAGGCAAATGTGCTTTGCCTCCAATTCATTGAGCACTTGAAAGCTATAACTCTGTTGTTTTCTGGGCCTCCATTGTTTCTGATAAGTCAAGTGACATTCTGATGGGAGGCCAGCTATCATTTGTGTTATTGTCCCGCTGAATGTCATATTAGTTTGGTCTGGCCTCTTTCAATTTTTTTATTTTTTGGTTCTCAGCAGTTCAACTATAATATGCTTAGGCGTGGTTTTCTTTGCATTTATCCTGTTTTAGATATATATCTCACATCTTCTTTATCTGTTTATTCATCAGTGGACACTTAGATTGTTTCTTTATCTTGGCTAACATATATAAGGGTGCAGTGAATGGGGGGGGGGGGCATTGCATATATCTTTTCAAATTAGTGTTTTTGTTTTCCTTGCATAAGTACCCAGAATTGGAATACCTGGATCATATGGTAGTTCTAAATTTTTTTAGAAACTCCATACTGTTTTTCATAGTGCTAGTACTGATTTACATTCCCACTAACAGTGTAGGAAAGATCCCACTTCTCCACAATCTCTTCAGAAATGCTTGTTATTCCTTGTTATTTTGATAATAGTTATTCTGACAGGTGTAAGACCATACTTCACTGTGGTTTTGATTTGGATTTGCTTGAACTGGTGATGTTGAACATGTTTCCATCTGCTTTTTGGCCATCTACCTTGGGAATGCATGTAAGAATTAAAGATTTTAAAATTTAAAAAATAAAAAACTGAAATTAAAAAAAAAGAAAAGAAAGAAAAAAAAAAAGTGATGCTTAACCTTCCCTAGGCTTTATTTATATGGATAAATAGTATTAATGTATGTATTCAGAAACTGTTTGAAGTTTCTAAAAATGTATCAGTACCTTCCATGAAATATCCTGGCATCCTATTAGCAGTTACAATTCCAATTATTATTTAAAATGTTGTGTATCACAGAAACAACCAAATTGTGTTACTTTTATAATGAAATTTCATCAAATTTAAAAAAAAAAAAAGAAAAAAGAAAAATGTCTACAGATGCCCTGTCCAATTTTTAATCACCATTTTGGTTGTTATTGAGTTAGATGAGTTCTTTATATATTTGGAATGTTAGCCCTTTGTTGGGTATATGATTTACAAACAAGTTCTCCCATACAGTAGGTTGCCTTTTTGTTTTACTGGTGGTTTCCTTTCCTCCGCAGAAATTTTTAGTGTGTTGTAGTCCCATTTGTTTATTTTTGCTTTGGAGTCAAATTTTAAAAAAATTTCAGAGTGATGCCAAGGAGCTTACCACCTATGTTTTCTTTTAAGAGTTCTGTGCTTTCTCAACTTACATTCAAGTCTTTAATCTGTTTTAATTTTTTGTATATGGTGTAAGGTAGTGGTCATTTCTTTCTTTGGCATGTGACTGTCCAGTTTTCCTAATACCATTTATGGAAAATATTTTCAGGGCTTTTGTGTTATATGTATGTTGTATATTTCTAGCTCCTTTGTCATAAATTAGCATATGTGTAGGTTTTTTTCTGGACTATTTATTCTCTTCCATTGATCTATGTTTCTGTTTTTCTGCCTGTATTATACTGTTTTGATTACTATACCTTTGTAGTATTGTTTGAAATCAGGAAGTATGGTACTTCCAGCTTTGTTATTTTTTCTCAAGATCACTTTAGCTCTTCATGGTCTTTTGTAATTCCATAAATTTTAGAATTGTATGTTCTCAGTTTAGTTCAGTCGCTCAGTCATGTCCAACTCTTTGCGACCCCATGAACCGTAGCACACCAGGCCTCCCTGTCCATCACCAACTCCTGGAGCTTACTCAAACTCATGTCCATTGAGTCAGTGATGCCATCCAACTATCTCATCCTCTGTTGTCCCCTTCTCCTCCTGCCTTCAAACTTTCCCAGCATCAGGGTCTTTTCAAATGAGTCAGCTCTTCACATCAGGTGGCCAAAGAATTGGAGTTTCAGCTTCATCATCAGTCCTTCCAATGAACATTCAGGACTGATCTCCTTTAGAATGGACTGGTTGGATCTCCTTGCAGTCCAAGGGACTCTCAAGAGTCTTCTCCAACACCACAGTTCAAAAGCATCAATTCTTTGGCTCTCAGCCTTCTTCACAGTCCAACTCTCACATCCATATATGACCACAGGAAAAACCATAGCCTTGACTAGATGGACCTTAGTCGGCAAAGTAATGTCTCTGCTTTTGAATATGCTATCTAGATTGGTCATAACTTTTCTTCCAAGGAGTAAGCATCTTTTAATTTTAGGGCTGCAGTCACCATCGGCAGTGATTTTAGAGCCCCCAGAAATAAAGTCTGACACTGTTTCCACTGTTTCCCCATCTATTTGCCATGAAGTGATGGGACTGGATGCCATGAGCTTCGTTTTCTGAATGTTGAGCTTTAAGCCAACTTTTTCACTCTCTTCTTTCACTTTCATCAAGAGGCTCTTTAGTTCCTCTTCACTTTCTGCCATAAGGGTGGTGTCATCTGCATATCTGAGGTTATTGATATGTCTCCCGGCAATCTTGATTCCAGCTTGTGCTTCTTCCAGTCCAGCGTTTCATGATGTACTCTGCATATAAGTTAAATAAGCAGGGTGACAATATACAGCCTTGACGTACTCCTTTTCCTATTTGGAACCAGTCTGTTGTTCCATGTCCAGTTCTAACTGTTGCTTCCTGACCTGCATGCAGATTTCTCAACAGGAAGGTCAGGGGTCTGGTCTTTCCATCTCTTTCAGAATTTTCCACAGTTTATTGTGATCCACACAGTCAAAGGCTTTGGCATAGTCAATAAAGCAGAAATAGGTGATTTTCTGGAACTCTCTTGCTTTTTTGATGATCCAGTGGATATTAGCAATTTGATCTCTGGTTCCTCTGCCTTTTCTAAAACCAAAAAGTGCAATTTTGATAGGGATTGCATTGAATTCTTAGATTGTTTTGGGAGGTATGGGTACTTTAGCAAAAGTATTTCAATTCTTGAGTATGGAATATCTTTCCATTTTTTTATGACTTCTGTTTCTTTAATCAGAGTCTTATAGTTCATAATGTTTAGGTTTTTCACCTCCTTGGTCAAATTTATTCCATTTTTTTCTTTTTGATGCAATTATAAGTGGAATTGTGTTCTCTTTCTGATAGTTTGTTTTTACTGTATAGAAAGGCCACACATTTCTGTATATTAATTTTGTATCCTGCAACTTTATTGAGTTCATTTGTACTTCTGAAAATTTTTTGGTGGAGTCTTTTGAGTTTTTTCTATATGGAGTATGTCATCTGCAAATAGTGACAGTTTTACATCTTATGTGGATGTCTTTTTTTTTTTCCCTTGCCTAATTGCTAGGGCTAATACTAAGTTGAATAAAAGTTGCAAAAGTAGGCATCTGTATGTTGTTGCCAATCTTAGAGAAACAGCTTTCAGGTTTTCATTGTTAAGTATGATGTTAACTGTGGGTTTATCCTGTTGCTGCTGCTAAGTCACTTCAGTCGTGCCCGACTCTGTGTGACCCCATAGATGGAAGCCCACCAGGCTCCCCCATCCCTGGGATTTTCCAGGCAAGAACACTGGAGTGGGTTGCCATTTCCTTCGCCAATGCATGAAAGTGAAAAGTGAAAGGGAAGTTGCTCAGTCGTGTCTGACTCTTAGCGATCCCATGGACTGCAGCCTACCAGGCTCCTCCATCCATGAGATTTTCCAGGCAAGAGTACTGGAGTGGGGTGCCATTGCCTTCTCCGGTGGGTTTGTCCTATATGACCTTTATTATGTTGAAGTATGTATCTTCTATCCCCATTTTGTTGAGAGTTTTTAATCCTAAGTGAATGCTCAATTTTGTCATGATTTTCTGCATTTATTAGGATGAGTGTATGATTTTTATCTTTAATTTTGTTAATTGATATATCCCTTTGATTTGCTATGTTGAATCATCCTTGAATCTCTGGAATAAATCCCACTTGATGATAGTGTAATGTCTTTTTAAGGTATTGTTGGAGTTAGGTTGTTCATATTTTTTGAGGATTTTTGCATCTGTGTTTACTGGGGATATTAGCCTGTAATTTTCTTTTCTTTTCCTTGTGTCCTTGTCTGGCTGTGGTATCAGGGTAATGCTGGCCTCATAAAATGAATTTGGAAGTGTTCCTTCCTCTTCAGTTTTCTGGAACAACTTTGAGAAAGATATGATTAAATCTTCTTTGAATGTTTGGTAGAATTCACCATTGAAGTCATCTGGTTCTGGACTGTGTGTTGGGAGATTTTTGTTTACTGCTTTAATTGCCTTAATAGTAATTGGTCTATTCAGGTTTTTAATTTCTTCATGATTCAGTGTTGGAAGACTGTATGTTTCTAAGAATTTATATATATATTTTATGTTGTCCAGTTTGTTGGTATATAATTGTTTATATCAAATCTCTTATGATCCTATGTATTTCTGTGGTATCAGCTGTAACTTCTCTTTCATTTCTGATTTTATTTATATGAACTTTCTTTTTTTCTTGGTGAATCTAGCTAAAGTTTGTAAATTTTATCTTTGCTGAGTTTTCCTTTTAGTTTAGTTATTACAATATTTATGTCCTAATTATAATTCTAATAGCTGCTTTCAGGTCCTTGTCTGCTAATTTTAATATTTTGGTCCACTCAAGTCAGTGTTCCTTGATTGCTTTTTCTTTGAATTTGGGTCATATTTTCTGGTTTCTTTGTCTTTGTATGCCTGATAATTTTGGATTTCAACTTGGACATTGTGGTGATATTTCCTAGAAACTCTGGATTTCTTAAATGTATTAAATGTTTTATTTTAGCACAGTTAACCTGGCTGAACTCAGACTTCTGACTTTATTTTCCCTGCAATATGCGGCAGTAGAAATCTGTTTAGTTCAGTTCATTTAGCATAAGGGGAATGTTTGGTTTGCCCCAAACATAGGGTCATTTAGAAAATTGGGCAGTTTATATGTAGAATATGAGGCTCTCATCTTTCCTGAAGTTTTCTTTCTTTATTTTCAAGCTGCTGAGTCATTTCTGAAGTCTGTCCTCTGATCTTAAACCAGTGAGACTGTGGAGTTCAGTTTGAATTTTAGTTGCTCTGCCTAGCACCAAGTAGGGCCTACTGCCTGATGGAAAACTGTGAAACAGGAAACTCAGTGCCATTCTCTTCTCCCAGGTGTCAGTTCCCTACAGTTCCTGTCAGCTTTTTGCTTATTCCCGTGGTGTTGTGTTGTTCAGTTGCTCAGTCATGTACAACTGTTTGCAACACACACCAGACTTCCCTGCCCTTTACTGTCTCCCGGAGCTTGCTCAAACTCATCTTCATTGAGTTGGTGCTGCCATCCAACCATCTCATCCTCTCCGGTCCCCTTCTCTTCCTGCCTTCAATCTTTCCCAGCATCAAGGTCTTTTCCAATGAGTCGGCTCTTCACATCAGGTGGCCAAAATATTGGAGCTTCAGCTTCAGCATCAGTCCTTCCAATGAATATTCAGGGTTGATTTCCTTTAGGATTGGCTGGTTTGATCTCCTTACTGTCCAAGGGACTCTCAAGAGTCTTCTCCAGCACCATCAATTTTTCAGCACTTTACCTTCTTTATGGTTGAACACACACATCCATACATGAATACCAGAAAAACCATAGGTCTGACTGTATGGACCTTTGTCCATAAAGTGATGTCTTTACTTTTAGTACTCTTTCTACATTTGTCATAGCTTTCCTTCCAAGGAGCAAGCGTCTTTTGATTTCATGACTGCAGTCTCCATCTGCAGTGATTTTAGAGCCCAAGAAAACAAAGTCTGTCACTATTTCCATTTTTCCCCCCATCTATTTGCCATAAAGTGATGGAACTAGATGCCATGATCTTAGTTTTTTGAATGTTGAGTTTTAAGCCAGCCTTTTCACTCTCCTCTTTCACCCTCATCAAAAGGCTGTTTATTTCCTCTTTGCTTTCTGCCATTAGGGTGGTGTCATCTGCATATGTGAGGTTGTTGTTATTTCTCCTGGCAATCTTAATTCCAGCTTGTGCTTTATCCAGTCCAGCATTTCTCATGATGGACTCTGCATATAAGTTAAATAAGCAGGATGACCATATACAGCCTTTACCATATACTCCTTTTCCAATTTTGAACCAGTCCATTGTTTCATGTCCGGTTCTAACTGTTGCTTCTTGACCTGCATACAGGTTTCTCAGGAGGCAGGTAAGGTGGTCTGGTATTCCTATCTCTTTAAGAATTTTCCACAATTCATTGTGATCCACATAGTCTAAGGCTTTAGCATAGTCTATGAAGCAGAAGTAGATGTTTTTCTGGAATTACGATGCATTTTCTGTGATCCTATGGATGTTGGCAATTTGATCTCTGGTTCCTCTCCCTTTTCTAAATCCAGCTTGTACATCTGGACGTCCTCAATTCACGTGCTATTGAAGCCTACCTTGAAGGATTTTGAGCATTACTCTGCTAGCATGTGAAATGAGTGTAATTGTTCGGTAGTTTGAACATACTTTGGCATTGTCCTTCTTTGGGATTGGAATGAAAACTGATGTCCTGTGGCCAGTGCTGAGTTTTCCAAATTTGCTGACATATTGAGTGCAACACTTTAACAGCATCATTATTTAGGATTGTAAATAGCTCAGCTGAAATTCCGTCATTTCTACTACCTTTGTTTGTAGGAATGCTTCCTAAGGCCCGCTTGATTTCCCACTCCAGAATGTCTGGCTCTAGGTGAGTGACCACACCATTGTGGTTATTACGACCTTTTCTTGTATAGTTCTTCTGTGTATTCTTGCCACCTCTTTTTAATATCTTCTGCTTCTGTTAGGTCCATGCTGTTTCTGTCCTTTATTGTGTCCATCTTTGCAAGAAATGTTCCCTTGGTATTTCTAATTTTCTTGAAGAGATCTCTAGTCTTTCCCATTCTATTGTCTTCCTCTGTTTCTTTGCATTCTTCAATTAAGAAGGCTTTCTTATCTCTCCTTGCTGCTATGCTTTGAAACTCTGCATTCAGATGGATATATCTTTCCTTTTCTCCTTTGCCTTTCACTTCTCTTCTTTGCTTAGCTATTTGTAATGCTTCCTCAGACAACGATTTTACCTTGTTGCATTTCTTTTTCTTGGGAATGGTTTTGGTCACTACTTCCTGCACAGTGTTACAAACTTCTATCCATATTTCTTCAGCCACTCTCTATCAGATCTAATCCCTTGAATCTGTTTGTTACTTCCACTGTATAATCATATGGGATTTGATTTAGGTCATACGTGAATGGCCTAGTGGTTTTCTTTACTTCAATTTAATTCTGAATTTTGTAATAAGGAACTCCTGGTCTGAGCTACAGTCAGCTCCCAGTCTTGTTTTTGCTGACTGTGTAGAGCTTCGCCATCTCTGGCTGCAAAGAATATACTCAGTCTGATTTTGGTATTGACCATCTGGTGATGTCCATGTGTAGAGTCATCTTTTGTGATGTTGGAAGAGGGTGTTTGGTATGACCAGTACATTCTCTTGGCAAACTCTGTTAGCCTTTGCCCTGCTTCATTTTTGTACTCCAAGGCCAAACTTGCCTGTTATTCCAGGTATCTCTTGACTTCCTGCTTTTGCATTCCAGTCCTCTATGATGAAAAGGACATCTTTTCTTGGTGTTACTTCTAGAAGGTCTTATATGTCTTCACAGAACCATTCAACTTCATCTTCTCCGGTGTTAGTGGTTGGGACATAAACTTGGATTACTGTGATGCTGAATGGTTTACCTTGGAAAGGAACCAAAATTGTTCTGTCGTTTTTGAGATTGTAACCAAGTACTGCATTTTGGACTGTTTTGTTGACTATGAGGGCTAATCCATTTCTTCAAAGAGATTCTTGCCCACTGTAGTAGATATAATGGTCCTCGGAATTAAATTCACTCATTCTGGTCCATTTTAGTTCACTGATTCCAAAAATGTCAATGTTCATATTGCCATCTCCTGTTTGACCACTTCCAATTTACCTTGATTCATTGATCTAACATTCCAGGTTCCTATGCAACATTGTTCTTTACAGCATCGGACTTTACTTTCCCCTCCATACACACTCAGAACTGGGTGTTGTTTCCACTTTGGCTCAGCCTTTTCATTTTTTCTGGAGCTATTTCTCCAGTCTTCTCCAGTAGCATATTGGACATCTACTGACCTGGGAGGTTCATCTTTCAGTGTCATTTCTTTTTACCTTTTCATACTGTTCATGGGGTTCTCAATGCAAGAACACAAGTGGTTTGCCATTCCCTTCTCCAGGGGACCACCTGTTGTCAGAACTCTCCCTCATGACCCATCCATCTTGGGTGGCCCCCGTGGCATGGCTCATAGTTTCATTGAGTTATGCAAGTTTATGATCCTATAATCAGTTTGGTTAGCTTTCTGTGATTGTGGTTTCCAAACTGTCTGCCCTCTGACGGATGTGGATAAGAGGCTTGTGCAAGTTTCCTAATGGGAGGGACCGGCTGTGTGGAAAGGGCCATGCTGAGTAAATCTTTTATCCAGTTACCTGCCAATGGGTGGGCCTGTGCTCCCTCCATGTAGTTTGGCCTGAGACGGCCCATCCTGGAGTCTGCAGTGTCTTTGTTTGGCCTAATGGTGACCTCCTCCAGGAGGACTTAAGACAACATGTTGCACCTCCTAGGAAAATGCTACTGCCAGTGCCCTGACCCTGTGGCAGGCCACTGTCTACCCATGCCTCCACCATAGACTCCCAAACACTCTGAGCCAAAGTCTGGCTCAGTCTCTTATGGGGTCACTGCTCCTTTCTCCTGGGTCCTGGTGCACACAAGATTTTGTTTGTGCCCTCCAAGAGTCTCTGTTTCCCCAGTCCTGTGGAAATTCTGTAATCAAATCCCACTGACCTTCAAAGTCAGATTCCCTGGGGATTCCCAGTCACATGTGCCTTTAGATTTTTGTTGTTGTCTAGAGCTTCTAAGTGCTTTGAATGGGAGGACTGGTCTGATATAAGCTACTCCTCTATTATCAAAAGTGGCATTCCCCTTCATTTTGGAGGAAGAATAATTAAATAATCACACAAACAGGTATAAAGGTAAAATTTCTTTGTGCTGTGAACAAGTGCACAGTGCCATCAGATTTAATAATAGGGGAATTTGACTTAATCAGTGAGATAAGGAAAGATGTAGGAAAAATGAGAGAATTACTTAGACAAAGAAAATATTGAAGATGATTCCACATATTTGTTGAATGAATACATTTATAATCCAGATTTCTCTGTATCTTGGCTTCTTCTTTGCACATATTCTTTTAAAAAAATGTTTATCGGAATATAGTCTATTTACAATGTTGTGTTATTTTCATATGTACAGCAAAGGAAATCAGTTATGTGTATATATAGATCCACTTTTCTTTAATTTTTAAAAAATTTATTTTATTTCTTAAAGTCTTTATTGAATTTGTTACAATATTGCTTCTTTATTGTGTTTTGGTTTTTGACCCCAAGGCTTGTGGGATCTTAACTCCCTGATCAGGGATCCAACTCATATCCTTTGCATTGAAAAGTGAAGTCTTAACTGCTAGATCACCAGGAAAGTGCCTATCCACTGTTTTTTAAGATTTTTTTTCTTTTCCCCATATAGACCATTACAGAGTATTGAGTAGAGTGCCCTGTCTTTGTACCTATTTTTATCCTTTCAATCTTTAATCATCTCTCCAGGCTTCTGTGATGATTAATGGGTATCTGTAATTTGGTGGTTTTAGTATTATTCAGTGAACCATGTCCTTCATGAAAACTTCTTGAGACAAAGGACTTGTGGGTATGGCCTATTTAAGTGGTATAGCTGGGTCCATGGCCTTCTGGTTCATATGATTCACTGAGTTAAAAGGAAGTCTTCCTCCCAATACCAGGTGTTTAGATATTCTAGGTAAAAATAATAACATACACATGTATATACAGACACATACAAATGAAAATTCAAAACCAAGAAAGTTATCTTCAGTTCAGTTCAGTTCAGTCGCTCAGTCATGTCCGACTCTTTGCGACCCCATGAATCGCAGCACGCCAGGCCTCCCTGTCCATTACCAACTCCCGGAGTTCACTCAAACTCACTTCCATCGAGTCAGTGATGCCATCCAGCTATCTCATCCTCTGTCATCCCCTTCTCCTCCTGCCTCCAATCCCTTCCAGCATCAGAGCCTTTTCCAGTGAGTCAACTCTTTGCATGTGGTGGCCAAAGTACTGGAGTTTCAGCTTCAGCATCATTCCTTCCAAAAGAAATCCCAGGGCTGATCTCCTTCAGAATGGACTGGTTGGATCTCCTTGCAGTCCAAGGGACTCTCAAGAGTCTTCTCCAACACCGCAGTTCAAAAGCATCAATTCTTTGGCTCTCAGCCTTCTTCACAGTCCAACTCTCACATCCATATATGACCACTGGAAAAACCATAGCCTTGACTAGACGGACCTTAGTCGGCAAAGTAATGTCTCTGCTTTTGAATATGCTATCTAGATTGGTCATAACTTTTCTTCCAAGGAGTAAGCATCTTTTAATTTCATGGCTGCAGTCATCATCTGCAGTGATTTTAGAGCCCCCCAAAATAAAGTCTGACACTGTTTCCACTGTTTCCCCATCTATTTCCCATGAAGTGATGGGACCAGATGCTGTGATCTTAGTTTTCTGAATGTTGAGCTTTAAGCCAACTTTTTCACTCTCCTCTTTTACTTTCATCAAGAGGCTTTTGAGTTCCTCTTCACTTTCTGGCATAAGGGTGGTGTCATCTGCATATCTGAGGTTATTGATATTTTTCCCGGCAATCTTGATTCCAGCTTATGCTTCTTCCAGCCCAGCGTTTCTCATGATGTACTCTGCATAGAAGTTAAATAAGCAGGATGACAATATACAGCCTTGACATACTCCTTTTCCTATTGGGAACCAGTCTGTTGTTCCATGTCCAGTTCTAACTGTTGCTTCTTGACCTGCATACAGATTTCTCAAGAGGCAGATCAGGTGGTCTGGTATTCCCATCTCTTTCAGAATTTTCCACAGTTTATTGTGATCCACACAGTCAAAGGCTTTGGCATAGTCAATAAAGCAGAAATAGATGTTTTTTCTGGAACTCTCTTGCTTTTTTGTTATCTTAGTTGACCAAAATGGAGAGAAAATGTAAAGTCAGTATGATGAGTAGATGAATAGGAGCCTAACCTAAGAGACTCTCCCAGGAGAATAGATATAGGCCTTAATAGCTAGCTGGGTGTGTGTGGGGGGGATGTCCACCAAGGAAGGGATACCCAGCCATGGACTCAGTATATGTGGAGAACTAAAACTGAATTATTTGCCTAAAGCCAGAAGCCACGATAGGGAGATCCTTATATTTGGTGGAGAAAGAAAGTTCTGTTACACTATTCCAAAAGAGAGGCAAGGAAATCTGCTGTCTACTTCCCATATATGGGAAGAATTCCTGAGTCCTCCAACTAAAGGAGCACACTGTATCTATCTTGTGCAAGCCAAGTAAAAATAAATCCAAATTTAGATATATTGAAGGAAACTGTAGAGACCCAAAGATAATTAAAGGATATAAAAGCTTCTAGGGAGGAAAAACAGACACATATCAAGAAATGCAGATTAATTACAAACTTCTTATCAGAAAAAAGATGTCAGAATATAGTAGAGTAATATAGTTAAAGTGCTAAGTGAAAATAACTGTCAACCTGAAACTCTACATTTAAATGATCATATAATAGTGAGGATATGTTGAAGACATTTTCCAACACACAAGTGTTGAAAGAGTTTACTACTCCCAGACTCATCCTGAAAGAAATACTAAAGGTATACTTAAGTAAAAAGGAAATTGTGGCAAATTTTATTTTCTAAAAGGGGTCATAATAGGATCTACCATTTTACTTGCTCTTCTCCAGTGTGACCGAACCACTCCCCACATCAAGAGATGGAGCTGAATTCCCATTTCTTGACTGTGGACTGGCCATATGACACTTTTTCAAAACAGATAGTATGTGGTGGAATAATACCACATTGACTTTTGAGGCTAGATGAGAAAATTCATTCAGCTTTCAACTGGTTCTTTGGGACATTTACTCTGGAGGCTGCCAGCTGCCATGTAAGTTTTCTGACTATTCTGAGATTTTCATATTCAAGAGATATTTTGTAACCACTCTGATCATCAGACCTCCCAGACAAGCCTATTCTCCACTGAGTGCTATAGTAAAATTCATAAGATTCATAAAAATGGCCTGAGTAATATATATGGTGTATAGTAAATATATTTTATATTTATAAAGAATGTAATAAAATGGTTGCTATTTGAAGCATAAAACTTTGGGTTAGTTTGTCATGTAGCAGTAGTAACTGGAGTAAAATTGAACCCTGAAAGAGTAGTGAAATGTAGGAATCCATCATGGCAAGGAAACTTGTGAACAAAGAAGTATTGACTTTTTCCTAAGTTGGATGAGGCTTAAAAACAATGTCATAGTAAGATATTAGGAACCATAATATGGAAGCTGAAATAGAGTAGGGAAGATGAAGGACTCAGGATAAGACTTTCTAGGGTCCTTTTATTTTTCAGAGATTGACTTCACGTAGTCATATTCAACAAGAGAAACTGTTAGTCAATCAGTCGTGTCTTGACTATTTGCCACCCTATGGACTGTAGCCCACCAGGATCCTCTGTCCATGGGATTCTCCAGGCAGGAATACTGGAGTGGGCTGCCATTCCTTTCTCCAGGGGATCTTCCCAACCCAGGGATCAAACCTGGGTCTCCTGCATTGCATGCGGATTCTTTACATATTCAAGAAGAGAAATAGATTGTATAAGCTATGAAACAGTAGAGGGAAAAAGAGAATTCGGAAAAATTCAACAAGTAGAAAAGTAAAAGCTAAGAAATAAAGTCATGCTAAATAGAAAACACAAAATAAGTTGGTTGAGATTACTGCTGTTATATCATGATAAATGTAAACTTTATTTCAGTCGTCAAAAATGATTGTGTATTTTAAAAAATACAGCCCAACATTGCTTAAAAAAGATACTCATGGCAAAACAACTCAGAGAAGTAAAAAATAAAAGTATATAGAAGATATATCAGTGTGTCAGGAAAAAAGAATTTTTTAATGCAGGTGCGGCAGTATTGATATTAGGTAAAATAAAATTTTAGGTGCTTTGCCCAGGAAACACTTGCAGGTGTGTACCAGGAGTCATGTCCAAGGATGTTCATTGCAACACTGTAATAATAAAAAATTTAAAAGAACTTAACTATCTAGCAGTATGGAAATATATGGATACATTGTGGAATATTCATAATAGGAACGGCAAACAGCAATTAACTAAGCCAGATTTGTTTCCATTTGCATGGCTATAGTTCACAACTATTGAGTGAAAAAAGTAAGTTGTAAAATAATATGTTAGCATGACATTTCTAACATAATACATTTGCACTTCTAGTTCAGTTCAGTTGCTCAGTTGTGTCTGACTCTTTGCAACTCCTTTCCCTATTTGGAAATAGTCTGTTCCATGTACAGTTCTAACTGTTGCTTCTTGATCTGCATACAGATTTCTCAGGAGGTTGGTCAGGTAGGCTGGTATTCCCATCTCTTGAATTTTCCATGGTTTGTTGCAATCCACAGAGTCAAAGGCTTTGGCATAGTCAATAAAGCAGAAGTAGGTGTTTTTCTGGAACTCTTGCTTTTTCGGTGATCCAGCAGATATTGGCAATTTGATCTCTGGTTCCTCTGCCTTTTCTAAATCCAGCTTGAACATCCAGAAGTTCACGGTTCATGTACTGCTGAAGCCTGGCTTGGAGAATTTTGAGTATTACTTTGCTAGCCTGTGAAATGAGTGCAATTGTGCGGTAGTTTGAGCATTCTTTGGCATTACCTTTCTTTGGGAGTGGAATGAAAACTGAACTTTTCAAGTCCTGTGGCCTGCTGAGTTTTCCAAATTTGCTGGCATATTGGGTACAGGACTTTCACAGCATCCTCTTAGGATTTGAAATAGCTCAACTGGAATTCCATCACTTCCACTAGCTTTGTTCATAGTGAAACTTCCTAAGGCCACCTTGGCTTTGCATTCCAGGATGTCTGGCTCTAGGTGAGTGATCACACCACCATGATTATCTGGGTTGTGAAGATCTTTTTTGTTTAATTCTTCTTTGTATTCTTGCCACCTCTTCTTAATATCTTCTGCTTCTGTTAGGTCCATACCATTTGCCCTTTATTTTGCCCATCTTTGCATGAAATGTTCTCTTGGTATCTCTAGTTTTCTTGAAGAGATCTCTAGTCTTTTCCATTCTATTGTTTTCCTCTATTTCTTTGCATTGATTGCTGAGAAAGGCTTTCTTATCTCTCCTTGCTATTCTTTGGAACTCTGCATTCAAATGGGTATATCTTTCCTTTTCTCCTTTGCCTTTTGCTTCTCTTCTTTTCATAGCTATTTGTAAGCCCTCCTCAGACAACCATTTTGCTTTTTTGCATTTCTTTTTCTTGGGGATGGTCTTGATCGCTGCCTCCTGTATAATGTCACGAACCTCCATCAATAATACTTCACTCTATCAGATCTAATCCCTTGAATCTATTTGTCACTTCCACTGTATAATCATAAGGGATTTGATGTAGGTCATACCTGAATGGTCTAGTGGTTTTCCCTACTGTCTTCAATCTAAGTCTGAATTTGGCAATAAGGAATTCATGATCTGAGCCACAGTCAGCTCCTGGTCTTTTTTTGCTGACTGTATAGAGCTTCTCCATCTTTGGCTGCAAAGAGTATAATCAATCTGATTTGAGTATTGACCATTTGGTGATGTCTGTGTGTAGAGTCTTCTGCTGTGTTGTTGGAAGACAGTGTTTGCTATGACCAGTGCATTCTCTTGGCAAAACTCTGTTAGCCTTTGACCTGCTTCATTTTGTATGCCAAGGCCAAATTTGCCTGTTATTCCAGGTATCTCTTGACTTCCTACTTTTGCATTCCAGTCCCCTATAATGTACTTCCGTACTTCATAAGTAATGAATTATACTTCATAAAATATATTTCATAAATAATGAATCTTGTACTTCTCAGATTCCTTCTATTCCTAAAATTAGCAAATTTCACATCAATAAGCTGTGTTCCTATGACTATATGCATTTGACTGTCTGAGGAACCATCCCTAGAAATAGTATAGGTCAGTAACTTAATTCCTGACTGTCATTAAGAATAATCACTATATCCTAAAGAATTAACACACTTGCAGTAGAAGAAAACTGACTTCCTCTGAACAAGTAATCTGTAGGATTAAGTATTTTGTAACCATTCCCAGTATGCCCAATGCTAGATAGTAAGCACATATGTAAAAATATCTCCTTGTCCCCTGAGTTGCCTACAAGAAAAGAAGTATGGCAGAAAGAAGTACAGATATATCCTGAGGAGAGATGAGAGCTATCTGGAAGATGATGTTTGAGCAATAACTTTCTTCTAGAATGTATGCAAACCAGAACTCATGTTCTGTAAATAACTAGACCTTGAATGCCCTCAGATGTCAAATTCCACAGATATTTGTTGAGAACCTACTGTATCCATGGTATTTTACTTAGCATGGTCATGAACTCAGAGATCAGGAGTCCCAAATTCTTTATAGACCTTTGGAGAATGGCTGGAGGATGGAGGTAACTATAAAACGAGGCAGGGAAGTCAAGGGCCATCAGAGTGATACAGAGGGCTTCGCAGCTTGAGAAGAGAATGAGGATTTGGAGCGTTCCAGAATGGAATCTGTTTCATACATCTGTAAATGTGCTCATTTCTGTTTTGGTGATTAAGGGTGATAAGACAGTTTCTTTGTTGTGCCATAGCTCTATTTATTAGTATTTAATCCTCTCTCATTTACTCCCCACCACCCCACCTTTCTTAAAAAAAATATTGCTGTACAGTAAATCTTTCAAAGCCTCTAATGGTGTTGCTGAGACAATCATTTAAGCATTTAAAACACACACCACATAGTACATTTATTTTAGAAGCAGCAGTGGTTAGCCACTGGAAACTAACCATTGGGTTTGATAAAGGGGGGAATTTTATATGTTATGGCTTATGACAGAGAGTGGAAAAATGCTTTAGTGAGATGGACTGGCATTTAAAATTGAAACACAATAATAGCAAAAAGTGCTGAAGTCAAAGAACTGCTTAGAAATATGGTTACTATTTGCTGAGAGAGGCCTTTTGAGGTGGCCAGATATATGCGTTTGCAACCACAGTCAGTTCAGTTCTTCCCTAAATGTGGAACTGTGACCCTGATTGATGCCAGTGAGAGTTATTTACTTGCAGAGAAATATTTAGATGATTCATAAATCCAAGGCAAGTAAGAAATAAGTGTAATAGCAACAGGGTTTTAG
Source organism: Ovis aries (assembly GCF_016772045.2). NCBI lineage: Eukaryota > Metazoa > Chordata > Mammalia > Artiodactyla > Bovidae > Ovis > Ovis aries. The sequence continues at coordinate 31,625,441 of NC_056055.1, read as the reverse complement.
TAGACTTATACATTATATGTAACTTAGCTGGGAACCATGCAAAGGTAATGGTGATCTTTTGAGTCTTTGGGGTTTGCTTAAAAATTCTCCTTTTTTCCCCCAAAGCTATTATATTTTGTATTGATTCTAGTCCACAAAACTGAGAGAAAATAAGTTTTTTAAAAAGGTAGAGTGGGGGTATGGAAGAGAATCTTAGCATTTGATTTATGACTTGTACAATGTAAAGGAAATGGTCATGAGAGCTGGAGGATGAGAATTTCAAGAAAAAGTATCAGCAAGTGAAAAAGAATCAGAAATTGACCTTGGGCAAATTGCTTTACTCTCTGGACGTCATTGTCTTCATTTGTAAAACTAGAGTGTTAGAAGAGAACCTTAAGGAATTTTTCAGCTTGAGAATTCCATGAAGGAGACTAGTTAAAATGGACAGCAGGATCAGATGTGGTTTTTGCTTGCTTATTTTCTTTCTAGTTTCATTGAGATTTAATTGACACATAACATTATACTACTTTAAGGTGTATAACATAATGCTTTGATATATGTGTATGTTGCATTGCTTTGTTTTAAAAAATGGTGGCCTTGGAGGTGTTTGAAAAATTGGTAATAGGGTGGAGGCATCAGTTCAGTCACTCAATAGTGTCCAACTCTTTGCAACCCCAAGAACTGCAGCACGCCAGGCCTCCCTGTATATCACCAACTCCCAGAGTTTACCCAAACTCATGTCCATCCAGTTGCTGATGCCATCCAGCCATTTCATCCTCTGTCATCCCCTTCTCCTCCTGCCCCCAATCCCTCCCAGCATCAGGGTCTTTTCCAATGAGTCAACTCTTTGCATGAGGTGGCCAAAGTATTGGAGTTTCAGCTTCAGCATCAGTCCTTCCAATGAACACCCAGGACTGATCTCTTTTAGGATGGACTGGTTGGATCTCCTTGCAGTCCAAGGGACTCTCAAGTGTTTTCTCCAACACTGCAGTTCAAATGCCTCAATTCTTTGGCACTCAGCTTTCTTCACAGTCCAACTCTCACATCCATACATGACCACTGGAAAAACCATAGCCTTGACTAAACAGACCTTTGTTGGAAAAGTAATCTCTCTGCTTTTGAATATGCTATCTAGATTGGTCATAACTTTCCTTCCAAGGAGTAACCATCTTTTAATTTCATGGCTACAATCACCATCTGCAGTGATTTTGGAGCCCAAAAAATAAAGTCTGACACTGTTTCCACTGTTTCCCCATCTATTTCCCATGAAGTGATGGGACCAGATGCCATGATCTTCATTTTCTGAATGTTGAACTTTAAGCCAACTTTTTCACTTTCCTCTTTCACTTTTATCAAGAGGCTTTTTAGTTCCTCTTCACTTTCTGCCATAAGGGTGGTGTCATCTGCATATCTGAGGTTATTGATATTTCTCCCAGGAATCTTTATTCCAGCTTGTGCTTCTTCCAGCCCAGCGTTTCTCATGATGTACTCTGCAATATACAGCCTTGATGTACTCCTTTTCCTATTTGGAACCAGTCTGTTGTTCCATGTCCAGTTCTAACTGGTGCTTCCTGACCTGCATATAGGTTTCTCAAGAGGCCAGTCAGGTGGTCTGGCATTCCCATCTCTTGAAGAATTTTCCACAGTTTATTGTGATCCACACAGTCAAAGGCTTTGGCATAGTCAATAAAGCAGAAATAGATGTTTTTTGGGAACTCTCTTGCTTTTTCAGTAATCCAGCGGATATTGGCAATTTGATCTCTGGTTCCTCTCCCTTTTCTAAGATCAGCTTAAACATCTGGAAGTTCACTGTTCACATATTGCTGAGGCCTGGCTTGGAGAATTTTAAGCATTACTTTACTAGCATGTGAGATGAGTGCAATTGTGCAATACTTTGAGCATTCTTTGGCATTGCCTTTCTTTGGGATTGGAATGAAAACTGACCTTTTCCAGTCCTGTGGCCACTGGTGAGTTTTCCAAATTTGCTGGCATATTGAGTGCAGCACTTTCACAGCATCATCTTTCAGGATTTGAAATAGCTCCACTGGAATTCCATCACCTCCACTAGCTTTGTTCGTAGTGATGCTTTCTAAGGCCCACTTGACTTCACATTCCATGATGTCTGGCTCTAGGTGAGTGATCACACCATCGTGATTATCATGATGGAGGCATGGAGAGGGACAGACATTGGCAAGAGAAAAATGTCAAATGAAACAACATTCCAAATTAGTGAAACAGGATAGTGTTGGGAAAAATACTTCTTTTCCATTTCTGAGGTTTCCTTTCTTGTGGAGGGAGCTTAATCACTGTAACATTCCTGGTCATTTTACTTCTCCTTTAAGGTAGGTGGAGTCACTTATTCTGGTAAATTTTGAAAGAAGAAACTAGGTATGCTCTGCTCAGTCCAGTTCCTCTTTTTTGCTTTTGGGCAGCAGCCCTGACTACAGAGGACTGTTTTTCTTATGTCTCCAGGCCCTGAGTCTTACCTGTTGAGGATACCTGCTCTCTTGGGAGCTTTGACCTGATCCTTCATTGCCTGTGACCAATCTAACTTGAGGATTTGGTTTTTAGGTACCTTTGACTTCCACACCAAGTCATATCGTTCAGTTTAGTTTTCATCAATAATGTGATATTTTGGTCTCCCTTTGCCATACCCTATCTTATTTCTCAGTATGTTCAGAATTTGGATTGGCAAGAAGAGTTCTGTTTATTTCTCTCTCTCAGGCTCCAAAAGCTAGAATGCAGGGGCAAAGAACTGGCTTTAGTGAAAAGGGATTATTATGTTTTCTCTGAATTTAGAGAAGGCAATATATTTCCTCTGAATGAGGAAGAGGGCACTAATTATAGAGAACTGGAAATCCTTGAGGTATAATGGAGTTTCAGGGATTCAAAATCATCACAGTTAGGTAGGGGAACAAATTAATCAACCGAGAATGAGTCATCAGGCATGGATTTGGAAACTTAAAAGAAGAAAAGGTACAGAATTGCCTGTCTATGGAATATACTTAAGAATCCACTGAAAGATGTTTACAGATGGGGGCCAAGATGATGGAGTAGAAAGACCCTGAGCTCACTTCCTCTCATGACAACACCAAGATTACAGTCATCACTGGAAAAGATCAGACCCTATCAGAGAAAATCTTCTATAACTTAAGATATAAAGAAGGACCCACAATGAGATGGGTAGGAGGAACAGAGTCATAATATAATCAACTCCTATAACCAAAAACTGGAGAATAAATTGAGTGCAGAGGATCTTCCACAGGAGTGAGTATTCTGAGACCCACATTGGGCTCTCCAGTTTGGGGTTCCTGCACCAGGAAGGCAAGCCTCCAGAGCATTTGGCATTGAGGACCAGTGGGACTTAATTTCAGGAGTCCCAAAGGACTAGTGGGAAACAGACTTCACTCTTACTGCACAAAATCTCATATGCTGTCAGACCCAGTGGAAAAGCAGTAATTTGATAGAAGCCTGGACCAGATGTACCCATGTCTTTGGAGGTCTCTCGGAGAGGCAAGGGTAGCTGCAGCTGACCCTGGGGACATAGACATTGGTGGCACTCATACTGGGGAGCTGCTACTGTGTGGATACTGGTGCTGGTAGGCAACATTGTGGAACCCTTCCTTTAGCTCATTAGCTGCAAGGCCTGGCTCCACCCAACAGTTTGTAGGCACCTATGCTGGAACATCTCAGGTGAAGCAATGAACTGGTTTGGAATACAGGCCCACTTCTCAGCAGATGGACTTCCTGAAGACTTTCTGAGCCCACAGCCACCTCTGGATGTGCCTCTAGGCATTGTCCTGCCCACCAGAGGCCAGGACCCAGCTCCACCCACCAGATACAAATCACCAGATACAAGAAAACTATGATCTCACAGCCTATGGACCCAGTCTGCCTAGAGCAGGCCAGACTCTGCCCTGAAACCAGCTGGGTCCTGTCCCTGCTTATTGGCACATAAACACAAGCTTTGGAACATCCCAGACACCATACCCACTGTGTCAAGAACTAGCCATTCCTCACCAGTGATCTGACACCAGCTCTGGAATCCCTGGGCCATGTAGGCAGACTCCAGGACCCAGCTCTATGAGCCAATAGTCCAACACTAATCCTAGGACCTGGCTTCATCCATCAGTAGGGAATCAACAGCCCTGGAATCTTCTGAATCCTGACTCTGCACTATCTCCACAGTCCCCTGGGGTTCTGCAGTCAGTCATTTTGTGACCATGCCCAGCCAACCATCTGCCAGAAGCCTCCACACAAGCACAGGACCTGGCAACCAAGTGGATTAGGGCTAACAAAGACTACCAGACCACCTACATAGCCTACCACAACAGAAGGACCCACACAGCCCTCATGGGGCAACCCCTAGAACATACAGCTTGGATGATGAGAGGAGGATGCACTACTGGGACACAGGACTGCTCCTACAGAAGGCCACTTGTTTTGGGGTCAAGAAACATAATTAACCTTATAAGTAAAAATATAGACAGCAACTTAGGTAAAATGAGGCATTAGAGAAACATATTCCAGACAAAGGAATAAGATAAAACTCAAGAAAAACTTAGTGAAGTCTCCAAATTGGTAATCTAACCAAGAAAGAGTTCAAAGTAATCATCACAAGTATGATCAAAGAATTTGAAAGAAGAATGGATTTACAAAGTGAGAAGTTAGAAGTGTTTAACAAAGAGAAATATAAAGAACAACCAAACAGGGATAAAGAATACAATAAGTGAAATGAAAAATATACTAGAAGGAGTCAACAGTAGACTAAATGATACACAGGGTGGGATCAGCAAGATGGAAGACAGAGTAGAGGAAATCTCTGATATTGAGCAGATAAAAGAAAAAGAAGAAATGAAGGTAGTTACAGAGACCTCTGAGATCAAGTGCACTAATATTTGTATTATAGGGGTTTCAGAAGGAAAAAGGCTGAGAACATATTTGAATACATAACAGCTGAAGGGGAACAGCCATCAGGAAGCTGAGAGAGTTCTGTATAGGAGTAACCCAAAGGGAAACACACTAAGACACATTGTAACTAAAATGACAAAATTTAAGAGTAGAGAATATTAAAAGTAGCAAGTGAAAAGCAACAAATAATACACAAGGGAACTTCCATAAGGCTGTCAGCTGTAGAAATGCTGCAGGCCAGAAGAGGATGACAGGATATATTTAAAGTGATGAAAGGGAAAAACTTACAACCAAGAATACTCTGCCCAGCAAGACTCTCATTTGGATTTTATGGAGAAATCAAAACATTTACAGGCAAGCATCTTCTAAAAGGATTCAGCACCACCAAATCAGCTTTACAACAAATGTTAAAGGAACTTCTCTAGATGAGAAAAAAAAAAGGCCACAACTAGAAACAAGTAAAATTACAAAATGAAAAACTCATCAATAAAGGCAAACATACTATAAAGGTAGGAAATCATCCACACACAAAGCTACTAGGAAAGTTAAAAGACAAAACTAGTAAAATCATCTATATCTACAATAAGCAGTTAAGGAAGCACAAAACAGTTAGATTTAAAATATGATATAAAAAAATGGGCTTTCCTGATGGCTTAAATGGTAAAGAATCTGGCTGCAATGCAGGTGACCTGGATTTGATCCCTGGATTGGGAAGATCCACTGGAGAAGGTAATGGCTATTCATTCCAGTGTTCTTGTCTTGAGAATCCGCTCGACAGAGGAGCCTAGTGGGCTACAGTTCATATGGTCATAAAGAGTCAGACACGATTGAGCAACTAAGCACAATGATAGTCAAAAATAGTGATCATGAGGGGAGAAGAATACAAATGTTGGGTTATTAAAATGCATTTGAACTTAAGAGATCAGCAACTTAAAACAATTTTATATATATGTTGCTGAACAACCAGTGGCTCATTGAAGAAATAAAAGGAAATTTAAAAAAGAATAACCTAGAGACAAATGAAAATGAAGACATGACTATCCAAAACCTATAGGACATAACAAAAACAGTTCTCAGAGGGCATTGTACAATGATACAAGCTTACCTCAGGAAATGTAAAATCTCAAATAAGCAACCTATCCTTATAACAGATGTAAACTTTTATATATAGAATGGATGAACAACAAAGACCTACTGTATAGCACTATATTCAATATAGTTCAGAAGAAATATGTTCAATATCCTATGGTAAACCATAAAGAAAAGAATATAAAAGTGTGTGTGTTGAATCACTCTGCTGTGTTGTACAAGGTAACACGACATTGTAGATCAGTTATACTTCAGGAAAGAAAAAAGAAAGGAAAAAATAAAATGTAGATGAATTATATCTCAATGAACCTGGGAAAAACTATATCATAACTTATAGAAAAAACAAAGCAAAATAAAACCCTAACCATACACCTAAAGGAACTAGAGAAAGAAGAACAAATAAAACCCAAAGGTAGTGAAGGAAAGAAATGAAGATGAGAGCAGAAATAAATAAAATAGAAGCTAAAACAATTGAAAAGATCAATGAAACTAGCAGCTAGTTCTTTGAAAAGATAAACAAAATTGATAAACTAGACCCATCAAGAAAAAGAGAGGGCCCAAATTAATAAAACCAGAAATGAAAAAGAAGTTACAACTGACACCAGAGAAATATAAAAGATCATGAGACTACTGTGACCTTCTCTTTGCCAATAACCTGGATAAACTGGAAGAAATGGACAAATTCTTAGAAATATACAGTCTCCTCAGACTGAACCAGAAGAAACAGAAAATTTGAATCAACTAATTCCCAGTAATGAAATTGAATAAGAAATTTTAAAACTTCTGACAAAGAAAAGTCTAGGACCAAATGGCTTCACAGGTGAATTCTACCAAATATTTAGAGAGGAGTTAACACCTATCCTTCTCAAAATATTGTGGAGGAAAGAACACTTCCAAATTCATCCTGTGAAACCAGCATTGCCTTGATACCAGATAAAGATATCACACACCCAAATACTTAGCACGTAAGGAAAGGTGAAAGTGAAAGTCTCTCAGTCATGTCTGACTCTTGTGACTCCATTGACTATAGCCTACCAGGCTCCTCTGTCCAAGGAATTCTCCAGGCTAGAATACTGGAGTGGGTAGCCGTTCCCTTCTCCAGGGTATCTTCTCAACCCAGGGATTGAACCTAGGTCCTCTGCATTGCAGGTGGATTCTTTACCATCTGAGCCACCAGGGAAGCCCAAGAATACTGGAATGGGTAGCCTATCCCTTCTTCAGCAGATCTTCCCAACCCAGGAATTGAATTGGAGTCTCCTGCATTGCAGGCAGATTCTTTACCAGCTGAATTACCAGGTAAGGAATCCACCTGCAATGCAGGAGTCACAGAAGACATGCTTTCAATCCCTGGGTCAGGAAGATCCCGTTCTAGCATTCTCTTGCCTGAGAAATCCTGTGGAGAGAGGAGCCTGGCAGACTATAGTCCATGGGATCTCAAAAGAGTCATATAGGACTGAGTGACTAAGCATGCACACACACAAAAAGATAATTACAATCCCATGGATGGAGGGGCCTGGAAGGCTGCAGTCCATGGGGTCGCTAGGAGTCGGACAGGACTGAGTGGCTTCACTCTCACTTTTCACTTTCATGCACTGGAGAAGGAAATGGCAACCCACTCCAGTGTTCTTGCCTGGAGAATCCCAGGGATGGGGGAGCCTGGTGGGCTCCCGTCTATGGGGTCGCACAGAGTCGGACATGACTGAAGCGGCTTAGCAACAGACTGATATCACTGAGGAACATAGATGCAGAGATCCTCAGCAAAATATTTGCAAACCAAATCCAGCAATACTTTAAAAGGATCATACACCCTGATCAAATGGGATTTACCCCAAGGATGCAAGGATTTTTCAATATCCACAAATCAATCAGTGTAATACACCACATCAACAAATTGAAAAAATGTAAACTGTCACTGTTTGCAGGTTACATGATACTATTCCTAGAAAATCCTATGCTGAAAGAAATTGAAGATGACATAAGCAGATGTTTGTGGATTGGAAGAATCAATATTGTTAAAATGACATACTATCCAAGGCAATCTACAGGTTTAATGCAATCCTTATCAAAATACCAATGGTATTTTTCACAGAACAAAAAATTTTTACATTTGTATGGTAACACAAAAGATCCCAAAAAGCCAAAGCAATCTTGAGAAAGAAGAACAGAGATGGAGGAACCATACTCTCTGACTTCAGACTATACTACAAAGCTGCAGTAATCAAAACAGTGGTATTGGCCCAAAAGCAAAATATAGACCAATGAAACAGGATAGAAGGCCCAGGACTAAAGCAATGCACTTATATTCAATTAGTCAATGACAAAAGAGGCAAGAATATGCAAGGGAGAAAAGACAGTCTCTTCAATAAGTTGTGCTGGGAAAACTGGACATTTACATCTTAAAGAATGAAATTAGAACCTTCTCTAACACTATTCAAAAAAATAAAATGGATTAAAGACCTAAATGTAAGACCTAAAATCATAAAACTGCTAGAAGAAATAACATGGCAGAACACCCTTTGACATAAATCATGGCAATATTTTTTTGGCTCTATCTCCCAAACAAAGGAAATAAAAGCAAAAATAAATATATGGGACCTAATTTAACTTAAAATCTTTTAAATAGCAAAGTAAGCCATCAACAAAATGAAAAGACAACCTACTGAATGGGAGAAAACTTTTGCAAATGATGTGACCAATAAAGCATTAATATTCAAAATATATAAACAGTTCATATGGTTCAACATAAAAAGCAAGCAACATGATTATAAGAGAAGATGCTTAACATCACTCATCATCATCAGGGAAATGCAAATCAAAACCACAATGAAAGACCACCTCACACCTAACAGAATGGCTGTCATCAAAAAGAACACAAATAGCATTGGCTGGAATGTGAAGAAAAGGAAACTCTTGCACAGTGTTGGTAGGAGTATAAATTGTAGCCACTATGGAAAGCTATATGTAAGTTTCTCAAAATTCTGAAAATAGAACCATAGCAATTCCACTTCTGGGTATATATCCCAAAAGACAACTCTTATTTGAAAAGATACACGCACCTCAGTGTTCTTATTAACATTGCTTACACTTGCCAAGATATGGAAGCCACGTAAATGTCCATCAACAGATGAATAGATGTGGTGTGTGTGTATGTATATACCTATATCTATCTATCTATATGAAAAGACAGTCTACTGAATGGGAGAAAATGTGGTGTATATATGTGTACACAATGGAGTACTATGAAGCAATAGAAAAGAATAAAAATTTTGCCATTTGTAGCAACATGGATGAACTTTGAAGGTATAATTCTAGGTGAAATGTCAGACAGAGAAAGACAAATACTGTGAGAGATCACTTATATGTAGAATCTGAAAAAATCAACAAGCTAGTAAATATAACAACAAAAAAAGCAGACTCATTGATATAGAGAACAAATTGGTGCTTAAGGGTGGGGAGAGGGAAGGGGAAGGGGCACATAAGGGTAAAGGAGTAAGAGGTACAAACTATTTTGTATAAAATAATCTGCAAGGATATATTGTACAATATAAGGAGTATAGCCAATATTTTATAATAACTATAAATGGAGTATAACCTCTAGAAATTGTGTCACTGTGTTATACACCTATAGCTTATATATAATATTTTTAATCAAATACACTTCAATTAAAAAAAAGTCTCATAAAGAGGACCGAAAGATTTCCAGTTAGGTTGACAGACAAAGTGACGTTAACAGTCCTGGATGGGCAAGGCTCTAAGGTAGCCTAGGGATAGCCACCAGGGACAAAAGTGGTGAAAACCACTCTACACAACATATTTTATTGTTAAATTATATTAACTTTCACATTAGGAACCTATTAAGGTTAGATAATAAATGGTTTTATCTATATTATTACAAATGCTAATGTATTTTTCAAATTTCATAGTTTAGACAGCCACCAAGTTAACCCTTTTCTTAGTTGATTCAGAGTTTTCCTTATGTGTGTCCAGGTATTTTTTAATTAAACAAAAAACAATGTTTTAATAGCCCAGTCAACAAAATAGTACATTATAGCAACTCCAAAATCCAGCAGGGTCAAGTTTTAACAATCTATTGTTTCTAATTACATAAATATAGCCAGTAGCTTTACTGAAGTTTATTATAAATAATATGACAATTTCAGTTCTCACACCGAAAGGGAAATACCCTAGCTTATTTCCTTTGCTCATTGACTATTCTAGGACTAAAGTGTGTGCCGTGCGTGTATGCTAAGTCGCTTCAGTCGTGTCTGACTCTGTGTGACCCTATGGACTGTAGCCTGCCAGGCTCCTCTGTCCATGGAATTCTCCAGGCAAGAATACTGGAGTGGGTTGCCATGCCCTCCTCCAGGGGATCTTCCAAACCCTCCTCCAGGGATCAAACTGTTTCTTCTCCAGCTCCTGCATTGCAGACGGGTTCTTTACCACTAGCAGCACCTATAGGTTCTTTACCACTAGCAGCACCTGGGAAACCCAAAGTGCATGCCAGCTTCTCCATAAAGTGATCTCAGACTATTCTTTTACATCCCTGATTACTCTCAGTTCTTATCATTCTAAAAGTCAAAGTGTATATTAACACTCACAGTTTGGTGCAGGGGAGGGAGGAAGAGAAGGGAGCAGGAAGGGTTTCAGGAGGCAATTGCACTTTAACTATATGGAGGGAGAATCGAATTTGGCAGGTGGATATGGAAGGTGGGAGCCAGGAGCACTCCAGGTATGACAGAGTAGTCCAAAAAGCATGGAGGTAAGGTGTCAGGTCATCTTTAGGGAGCAGTGGATTGAGCAGGCCTTTTTTTTTTTTTTTTTTTTGGCCACACCGTTGAGTCCTGTGGAATCTTAGTTACCTGACCAAGGACCGAACTGGAGGCCCCTGCAGTGGAAGCTTGGAATCTTAACCACTGGGCCACCAGAGAAGTCCTGAGTGTGCCCTTTGACTAGAGGACAAGGATTTGAAGGGAGTGTGGTCTCCGTGACAAGGAAAACCAGACTGTACAAGTCTGCTGGAAGCCAGATCCTTTTAAGGCTAGGTGAGATTTTGATGAGGAACTAGCCTGTAGGGAGGTAGAAAATGAAAATTCAATAGGTTTAATTGTTGGAATAAGATTCTAGAAGGAAAGGAAATAAGAATCTAGGAGATTGCCAGATAAAGTTAGAAGGAAAGTGAGGAGGACTTAAACAATAAAAAGGGAGGGCTCAATTTTGTTTGAAAAGTCAAACAAGTAATGTTGTTTTGTAGTTGATGAAAGAGTACCTCTTGGTATTTAGAAATACAAAAGTGATTTTAAATAAATCTGCTTTGTCAGAGTTTTCATTTCCTTTCCTCTGCCTTTTTTTTTTTTTTCATTTCTTGGTTAAAAAAATATGTTGAAAGAAATTAGGTACACAACAGGGACTGAAATAATTTCAAATAATTTTTCTTTTAGTTGGATTACTATTATAAAATAAGACTACATTTTGATTCAGAACTTTTACGAAGAACTTGGGTATTTTATTACAACATCTGTTTCTACATTTTAATTTCTCTCCTTCCTTTTATAGGTATTTGCATGCTTTTTTTTTTTCCAATGAGAAGACCTTTTTGTTTGCCACAAGAAGGCTATTATCCAGAATGTTAATGGGTTTTCAGCTATTAAGATGTAATGATATACCTTGAGTATTTAACTATAAATTTGAAAAATCTCTGTGAACAATCTCAAAGGAATACTTCGAATGCACTCCTGGTAAATTGGCTCATTTTCCTGTAATTTACTGGAAGTGCTGATATGAGAATAGTCCTAATGTGAAAAGTACATTAATCCCTGGAGTTACATTGTATGTATTAAATTATTATTCTCAAAGAATAAAACGTATGAGGCCATTTAGCCTTCATTCACATCTGTTACTTAGAATCACAGTAAAAAAACAATCAGTTTTCTTCTGATGCACAAAATTAAAAATACATTCAATACATGTAATATCTTTTAAAACAAGAGGTACAGTGATGCTCAGTTATATTTTTGCCCACCAATCGTTCTTTTCCAAGACAAGGACTTCTACAATAGTTAGGAACATGATTCTTCTGGTTTTGTGGAGGCCTCTTTTATTCCACTGATAACTGAAATATTTTTAGAAATCCATAATGTAGTTTGATGTCAGTCAAAAGGATTAGTCTGCCTTGTAGCCATGAGCTTCTACTACACTGTGGAAGTATTTAAAGAGGTAATCAACTTGCAGAAGCAGCAGTTGCAGGAGCAAAGGATCTTACTTGGGATTTTGTCTAATTGTGTTTTCCTTCTTTACCAGGGACTGAAAGCTGTGGAAGCCCAATTTGTGACATCAGGTGTCTTTTGGAAAGCAGCCATTTATGACTCAAAGACTGGGACTGATAGGAAGCCCCTTCTGAGATTTTCCCGAAGTTCTGGAACAGTGCTACTATGGACGTAAAGCTGGATCCCTCTCGAGATGACCTGCCTCTCATGGCCAACACCAGCCACATACTTGTGAAACACTATGTACTGGATTTAGATGTGGATTTTGAAAGTCAAATCATTGAAGGCACCATAGTGCTTTTCTTCGAGTCTGGAAACAGATTCAAGAAACGGAGTAGTTCCACTGAGGTAGCCTGCCTATCGGAGTCAAACGAAGCCTGCAAATTTAGGATGCCTGAACCCTGCCAGATTCCTGTGACAAATACAAAGACCTTCTCATCTAAAATAGGATATAATGATTTTGTAATCTGTGGTAAAGGTGAAAAAGATACTTCTGGTAAAGATGGTAACCATGACAACCAGGAACAGGCTTCTGGGATTTCTAGCTCAAAGTACTGCTGTGACACAGGGAATCATGGGAGTGAGGAGTTTTTACTAGTGTTGGACTGCTGTGATATATCTGTGTTAAAGGTTGAGGAGGTGGATGTTGCTGCTGTGCCAGGTATTGAAAAATTTACAAGGTCTCCCAAGCTCAGGAATCAGATTGTACATGAACTCGTGGCTCTGCCTGCAGATCGTTGGAGGGAGCAGTTAGACTATTATGCTCTCTGCAGCCAGGCTCCTGGCTGTGGGGAACTCCTATTTGACACTGACACTTGGAGCTTACAGATCAGGAAGACAGGGGCTCAGACAGCTACTGACTTTCCTCATGCCATAAGGATACGATACAGAACCAAACCCCAGGGGCGATCAGTTACATGGACCTCAGACCAGAGTGGCAGGTAGGTTATCTGGGTACTCCGCAGTTCCCTGGTCTTTAATCTTACACACTGGGAGATGAACCTTTGCAAAGATGCTCCTCTTTATTCTGTGGCATTACCCATCTAACCTTAAATCCTTCGACCCTCAGGGAAACAGGTAAACTCCCAGGCATGCTGAACTCTTAATAGGATTACTTCCCTGAAGATGAAAAAGATTACTTTATTAAGCCCCTGTATTTCTGAGTTAGGAGACTGAAAGCCAGATTTAATGGTTAAATCTCAAGCCTAGCTCTCTGTTGAGATCTCTGCTAGCAACTTCCAGTACTGTAGATGGAAACGATATGTGTTTTTGAGCAAATACTTTCCAAAGTTCCTTCATATTCCCCCAAGGGAATAAATAGCTGCTGTGTTGGGTTGGTGTGAATCCTGGCAAAGTGCTTCCAAATAAAGCCAGCTCTGCTTTGTGACTTTCTTACTGTATCCATCTCTTGGCAGCTATGCCTCCGTGGACTTTGTCAGTTATTATATAATGTGAACCCTCAAAGCACTGGGAAGATCTGTTTCTGAGGAGTGTGACAGTCAGTCCTGCTGAGTTGACACTTGTTTCTTTGGCTGTGATTCTGGGTATTTGACACCAAGGGGACTCCTGATTTTTTGTGTGGAGAGGAAGAATTGATGAAACATCAGTGTTCGGGGGAGTATATAGGCATTTCTTCTCTTCCTCCAGTAGTTTAGGGTTTTTAGAATTTGAGAATTTTCAAGTCAAACTTTATTGATTCCTCATTTATTTTACCTATTTATTTGTGCTAAGGTACTGTGAATCAATACAGTAATTATTGCAGGGATTAGTTGAAAGAACATTCCTCTCTGTGAGCTTGTCTTTATAGCAGAGGACTCCCTTAATGAAGGCAGTAGTCTAGATAAATTGCTTACATCTCTCCCCTAACTCACCCCCCTCAAAAAAACCTTTCAGATTATATATTTTAAAGCATCACCTTGAGTTTGAGCTCTCATTATCCTGCTCCTTGCCTCCAGTCTTACCTCCTGCTCTGGTCTCCCTCCCTGCTCAAAATGAGTTCACTTCCTGTCTTATTTCTGCTAGAGTCTGAGGCAGCCTTTGGGATAGTGCAGGGTAGTGCAAATTTACATCAGTAGAAAAGCATAGTGATTTGTTTATAGAATAACTTACTGAATATTCTTGGAAGTCTGTGAAGGAAAGAAATAGATGTTCTTATTATAGCTTTAAATTTTTTGGAAATTATTAAGGATGAGCTTTTAATAAGATTTAACAATATACTGTCTCTGAATATTTAACTAGGAAATTCTAGTTTTCATACTGCCAGATATTTCATTTTTGAATTAGAGTAACAGGGAAGAAGAAACTATGAACAGTATTTGGAAGAAATACTCATTCATGGTCTCAAACATAACTTTCTTCTCAGTGTTTGCTACAGAGACTAGTGAATTACATTACATATGAAGTGTTGAGTAGGAATGAGTTGTTGATAAATGCTGGTTTCCTTAAAGAAACTCTCAGAAGGTCCTTGGGCACATTTTGCTCCTGAAAGGTTGACTTGAATTTACTCTTGATGCCTCCTTTTCTGAATATTCAATAAATACATGATCCAGCAAAAGTTTAAACTGTATCCTTGGAAGTCTGTAATTATATGTTAGTAAATAAATTACATTTATGGAGTCTTACAGAGATAATAAATTTGTTTTTTAAACCTTAAAAGATTTTTCCTCCCTTCTTTTTTCTTTTTTTGGGGGAATTTTATTACAGTCACAATGAATCTTCCATGAACGGTCACTAAATTCTCCCACGTTTAAGAACAAATCTAGGCATATACTTGTAACTGTTTGGATACTGTAAGGACTTAAAATGCCCAAGGATTCCAGGTTGCTAGACAGAAATAATTTCTTGTTAGTAATCACCAGGGTTTCAAATTAAAGTAGTGGTTAAATTTTTACCATTGAATAGCAGAATACTATCAACATGCCTACTATAAATTTTTAGTCTGGATGAGAAACTTTTTATTCCCATTTTACAAGTAGGAATATTCCATAAAGTTACTGAAAGATCCTAGAAAAATCCATGTCTTAATTATGTAAAGGTGTTGTGTTTCTTACTTTTGATTTTTACCATGTCCCTTATTGTAAGCAAAGATTTCAATACATTTAAAAAAAATGAGTTATATTAGCTTTCAAAAATTTTCCATTTTTAAGCAGATACTAGACAGAAATTTAAGAAAAACTCTAACCTTGTATCTGTCCTTTCAAGTTCCAGCAGTGGCTTTTCCCCTTCCCACTCTCATTCCACACCTTGTTGAGAACTTTCAATGGCTTAGTCATTTTGGACTCTATGACCCCATGGACTGCAGCATGCCAGGCTTCCCTCTCCTTCACTCTCTCCCGGAGTTTGTTCAAACTCATGTCCATTGAATTGGTAATGCCATCTAACCACTTCATCCTCTATTGTGCCCTTTTCCTCCTGCCTTCAATCTTTCGGAGTATCAGAGTCTTTTCCAAGGAGGCAGCTCCTCACATCAGGTGGCCAAAGTATTGGAGCTTCAGCATCAGTTCTTCCATGCATATTCAGGGTTGATTTCCTTTAGGATTGACTGGTTTGTTGAGAATAAAATTTGTTATTTTGTTTGATAATATGTAAATAAATAATCACTTAGGAGGTCAGAGGATCCCAGGAGGAAATTATAAAATGTGACGGAACAATCTAGCTATATTAAAAATGTATGAAACAATCTCATTGAACAGAGTAGAGGGGAAAATGTGCTGACCTAAGTAACTTTAGAAATGAGTTGAATCTGTAAGTCTGAAAGCAAAAGGAACTGTACATAATTACTGCACTATAGTTGATAGAGTTGTTTCCCATGGGAATACAGGTTAACAATTCTGGTACCACTCTACATGTATACTGGAATTGAGTAATTTAGTAAATGGACGCAGATGATGGGAGCCAGGTTTCTCACTGTTGAAGTGGGAGATTACAGATGAGCAAGGGGAAGGGGATAGAATGATTCATGTGGAAATGGATTAGAATGGGAGACATCACTATGAACTCACATTTAGCATAATACAAATACAGATGGTTGCATATAGAAATAATTATAGATATGAGGTGTTTGCAAGTGTTAGCATACACACATGTATTTCCTTGTTTCTCAGCTGAGTGGGTTTAGAAGCAGTGAGTACTCCCTAGTGCCCAGATCTTGGTTTCTAATATCATGTTGCAGTGAAGGAACCAGAGTTCTTGGAGAAATGGCTGGGACTAGAGCAGGAAACATGCAAGATGAAGCTGTAGCATCTATTGTGCCAGAAAATAAGGAAATGCTCTAACAACAGCAATAAGAACCTGGAATTGCATGAGTGTATTAAAGTCCAAGGACTCATCTGAAAGAACTCCTAGTGACCAAAACTGAGCAACAAAGTAAAATAGTTTTAGATGATAACCCAAAGTTTAAAATAAATATTCATGAGTCCATACTAATATAAAAAAGTGATTAACTTAAATAAGCAAATGGGGAGAATGGCCAAATCCATGGTACAGAAGTCCAAGTTATATAGAAACTCTGCCCTCAAGAAGGTAGAGCATAATTCCTCCTTCCTTAAGTGAGGACTATTCATAATGACTTCCTTCCAGTATGGAAAGGAGGAGAAAGTAAATTTTCATTAGTGAAACCTGGCAAACATGACCTCAGCAAGGAGATCAAAGCTGACATCAACACTGATGAGTCACGTTGATAGTATGTGACGAAAATACCATCTTTGATCTTCCTCCTCAAAACCCATAGCCCCTATCTAACCAAGAGAAAATATCAGATAAATCAGACTTTTAACAAAATACCTGACCAGTACTCCTCAAAACTCTCAAAGCCAACATAAATAGTCTTCAGAAACTGTCACAATCAATAGAAGCCTAAAGAGACATGATAATTAAAATTAATGTAGTATTCTAGAATAGAAAAGGTGTATAAAGGATTTTTTTTTCAAGAGAGAACTAAGGAAATCTGAGTAAAATCTGAACTTTAGTTAATAATAATATGTCAACTGTGACAAATATACTAATGTAAGTTGTAGGGAAAACTGAGTATGGAATGTATGGGAAGCCTATGTTTTATCTTTGTACTTTTAAAAACAAATCTAGGGACTTCCTGATACTCCAGTAGTTTAGAGTCTGCCTTCCAATGCAGGGGATGCTCAGGGAACTAAGATCCCACATGCCATGGGACAACTAAGCCAGCACACCCCCAACAAAACATCTCAGAAGCTGCAACTAAGATCTGAAGCAGCCAAAAATAAATAAATATTTAAAAATAAATCTAAAACTGATTTAAAAATGTCATCAAAAATAAATTTGAAATTTGGAAAAATAATTCTCTTTCCACCCTGAAATTCCCCTTTCCTAAGAGCTGTCACCCCATTTTTTATCAAGTAACAATGTTTTCTAGATGGGAACTGAAAATATATTTGCCGCTGTAAAAGAGTATTTCTTTTCAATCATTGTCAATAACTTACTCTCCCTCATTGTTATTCTAATTCTAAGATGAAATAGCTGGAAATATAAAAACTACATTTTCCTACTTTCTTCCAACCATTGTGGAGTTCTGGCTTCTCTTGAATCTACTTGCTCTTTCTTGCCTCTATCATTCAGATACTAGATTTTAAATGACCTTTAAAAATGACTGATAAAACAGACATATACATAACAATATGATACATGCTTCTTGGAAAAAGTACTTACTTTTGTGTAATGTATGAGTATGTGTGCCCTTTAAAAATATTTAGATGCGAACTGGAGCCATTATTCTTGCTAAGCTAGAGAAGAAGAAGACAATATCTTTTTGATTCTAGAGCCTCAGCATACTTTAGGAAAAAAAAATCTTTAAAAAATGGAAACCTTTATCCAAAGTTTATGTGTTTCCTGCATTTTTTTCATTTCAGTGAATAAAATGTTATTTAAAATCAAAGCATTCTTTCTGGTAACTCATTCCTTTTCCCCTTTGGATCACTGTGATAGTTGTGGAACCAGCCAAGTGGTCTAGGAGGTCTTGCTTAAGCTGATGACATCACTGAATGAGTTGAATGGAGGGGAAATCCAGTTAAGTATAGAAAATTTATTTTAGAAGCAACAATTATTTGGTCATTGTTAAAAACATCTGACTAGGAAAATTCACTTTCACTTTTCACTTTCATGCATTGGAGAAGGAAATGGCAACCCACTCCAGTGTTCTTGCCTGGAGAATCCCAGGGACGGGGAGCCTGGTGGGCTGCTGTCTATGGGGTTGCACAGAGTCGGACACAACTGAAGCGACTTAGCAGCTGCAGCAGGAAAATACATTATAATTTAAAGTGATATTAAAATTAAGAATTTTCTAAATCACTATGATGTTGCTTTGTTTTAGATAAAGCCAGAATGATGTTGGCAAAATACTAAGAAGAGAATGATTTTTTAGAATTATATTTATTGTTCAGGTATTGGACCAAAGAAGATGTAGACCTTTGGAATATCTTTAGTTTAACATCAAAATCAGATGTTAACACATGCCCCTCTCACACACACATACAATAAAATAGTTTCATTTTTTTGTATCTCACTATAAAGTTTTAAAATTAAAAGAGTGAACAGAAGATATTTTAGAAGCAATTTCAGGTCTAAAATGAACATTTCTATAATTAATACCTTTTTTTCTCCCCTATTTGCTTCAAGAAACCAATATAAAAGGCATGAAAACTGAAGGGGAAATACACATTAATTCAATAATATCATTGTATAACTACAACAACAACCAAAAAACAACAACAAGACGTGAATAACCAAACATCAACAGAAAATAACAAATAAAAATGACCTATAACCAAAAGTGTGGAGAACTGAAAAGAATCTAGAAGGTGAGAGCCAAGAGACCTGAGTACTCAAAAGGTGGGCTGCCAACTAGCTGTGTGACTTCAGAGAAGTCATTTTACATCTCTGGAGCTTAATTTCCTCATGTGTAAAATGAGAAAATTCCATGAGAGGATCTCCAAATGTTTTCCATACAGAAAATCCTATACTCATAAGGGGCTTCCAGATGAGAAGCACTGTCTTTGCCTTTACAAACAGCTTGCTAGTTTTGCACCCAAAACATCTCTGTTGAAGAAGAAGTGAGTTTCTGACTCAAAGCCACTTTTAGTCCAGTCCATTTTGACTATACCAGAATCTATCCAAGTCAAAGCAGTATTCTCGTTGGACTCGTCATATATGGTCATTATGATTGGTGAGTCCTGGTTTTGGTGATCACACTGTGAAGAAGAATGATAATAGAGAAGGGGTGTATGTGTGTGTGTGTGTGTGTGTGTGTGTGTGTGTGTGTGAGAGAGAGAGAGAGAGTGTGTGTGTGTGTGTGTGTGTGTGTGTGGGTAGAGATGAGAGAGAGGTGAGGGGGCAGTTCTGGTTGACACTTCATGTTTTAGTAGTCTGGCTCTTGGTTTTTATGTCACAGAAAGCAAGAGGGTTGCTTACCTACAACAGAAACTGTAACTTAGGTTTAACAAGAACGTGGAGGCATAAAAAAAAGGTCAGGTGCAGGAAGGAGAACAGAAGAAAAGGAGTCAGAGGAGTCCTGAAGACTTTGTAACTGGGAAGTTACAAAGAATCCAAAATATCCTGAAATATGAAATATTTGAAAATCT
This sequence comes from Ovis aries, assembly GCF_016772045.2. Taxonomy (NCBI): domain Eukaryota; kingdom Metazoa; phylum Chordata; class Mammalia; order Artiodactyla; family Bovidae; genus Ovis; species Ovis aries. The sequence goes on along the minus strand of NC_056055.1, from coordinate 31,605,592 downwards.
GAAATATGACAGAATCTAAACCACCAACCTGTCATATCTGTGGCCTCCTGGCCTCCAGTGACCGGATCAGTGCCTCAGTGCGGAAAAACATCATGTCAAGCCACACCCACAGCGATAGTGGGCTCATTACCTCCTTACTGTCTGTTGAAGCCACCCTCTCCCCAATTGTTCATCTGTGATAACCAAGTCTCTGAAAATGGGTGATTTTTATGGAAAGTAATATTTTTAAACTAAAAATAACCCCCTTTCACTCCAACTGCAAAAAGAAAAAATGAAGAAAATATATGGGTTGAGCCTATTCCCTACAAGTTGTAAAGATGGCTTCCCCTCAAAAAAGATAAGCAAATATATTTCGTTGACATCAGAGTCTATTTCCATTTGGGCTGCTATAACAAAATACTGCAGAGAGAATGGTTTATAAACAACAGAACTCAATTTATCACAGTTCTGCAGGCTAAAAGTCTGAGATTAGGGTGCCAGCGTGGTCAGGTCCTGGTGAAGGCCCTCTTCTGTGTTGCAGACTGACAACTTCTGGCTGTGGCCTTACCTGGTAGAAGGGGCCAGGAAGCTCTGTCTCGCCTCTTTTATAAAGACATCAATCTCATGATGCACCTCCTGAGCACCTCCCAACGACCCCACCTCCTAATACCAACACTTTGGACATTAAGATTTCAACATATGAATTTGGACAGACACATTCAGACCAGCAGCATAGTGTATCTCATCTTCATTTGACTGCTCTGAGAATACACAAACATGTAACTGAAATAATTGTTATTCTGACAGGTTCTTACTTTAGTTCTTTAATGGCAACAAGCCATGGCCTGGCCGTCACCCTCTATCTTTTTTCTTTCTCATTTTCAGTTGCTTTCTCCCATTCCCGCAACTCCTGTGCAGTTAATCTGAGCTCCCCAAGGGGTCTTCCGTGTGGATGGGTATCCCAGGGCATGTGGGATGAGCCCTGGTAGGAGAGTTTTCCTTTTCACGTTGGAAGGAATTGTTCAGTTGGGAAATAATGATGTTTATAAACATCAGAGAATTGCAGGCCTGTACCTAAACATCTATCCCATAAGCATTTTAGCAACATGGCCAAGGTGCAAGGCTGTGCGTGTTGAATAAACACAGCTGCATATATTTCAGTGATCACACATCCAGATAACTGCAGAGCATGTTTATAAATGCACATAGATTTTCATCCCCTCCTGGGACACAATGGGTAGGGAAGAGGGAGGGTGGGGAATGTGTGTGTGTGACAAGAGTCATCTCAGAGTATGATTTCCAGACTCCATGAAGACCTCCTGTCCACCCATTCTCTACTTCCTGTCAGATGCCCAAAATTCCACCGCTAGACTTTTACGGGGGGTTTAAAGCTCTCATCCCTCTTAAAATGTAGTTACTTGACTTTAGATTGCTTTGGACATCTGCACCTTGATGTGCGACATGCATAGGCATATCAGCTTGTGAACGCTCAAAAAGCCATCTGTTATAAAGTCACTGGCACTTGGCGTGGATGTGTTGGGGAGGGAAGAGTGAGCTGAGAAAAAGAAGAAAAGACCAAGAAGGGAGTAGACTGCGAGCCTGGAGAGAATGTACATTTTCAAGAAATCTTGCCTAGGATTGTTTTCCTGTTTATTTTTTAAATTTATTTCTGTTTCTTTTTGCCACACTAGGTCTTCGTGGCTGCATGCCGGTGTTCTCTAGTTGGGGTGTGCGGGCTTTTCGTTGTAGTGACTTGGGTCACACCAGCCACCCCGATACAGTGTGGGAGGGGCCTCCACAGGGGTGTGAATACCTGGGGCAGGAGTCACTGGGGTCCATCTTGAGAGCTGGCTGCCTCAGGGAGGCCCTCCCTTTGTTCTCCTTCTGCGGTGAATTGCAGAGTCTTTCGGATCTGTCCTCTGCACTGTTTTCTCACATGTGCACGTGTGCACGCTAAGCCGCTTCAGTCATGTCCGACTCTTTGTGACTGTAGCCCCCAGGCTCCTCTGTCCATGGGATTCTTTAGGCAAGAATACGGGAGTGAGTTGCCATGCCCTCCTCCACGGGATCTTCCTAACCTAGGGATCGAACCTGTGTCTCTTATGTCTCCTGCATTGGCAGGCATATTCTTTACCACTGGCGCCACCTGGGAAGCCCCTTCACATGTGACCTCATCTCAAATCTGATAGTTTCTTCTGGAAAGTGGTATGGAGGCTGTGGAGGAAGGCTTAGGGACCTCATACCTAAGGGCACAGGTGGAATTCATAATAATATGCCAGCAGAGCCTCCAGCCCAAACTTATGGGGAGAAGAAAAGCAAACATCCTGGCAAGCCAGTCTTTTGGGGAGAATTTGCTCCGTGTGCAGACAAGGGAAGAGCTGTAACACCAGAGTCACCCTAGGGAAGTGAGGTGCTGAGTGTAAGAACAAGAGAGCACAGCTGAAGCACAGATACTTTCCCGAAGCACCCTGAGGCTTAAACCACATTAGGGGGTCCGTTCCCCCTCCCTCTCCCCAGAGAGAGTCTTAGGCGATTTCTAGACAAGGGTCTCCCACTTCCCTGTGAGCATCACAAATAGCTTATCTCCACAAGTCTGCTTAGATTGGAAGTGGATTCCAAGAGCTCATGAGCTGACAGACATCGTGGGGTCCGTTCTGCTTTAGTAAGAAAGGAAGCCTTGATTCTCAGTATCCATCACTGTCAGAGGGAGAGTTATGCCTGCCATTCGGCCAAGGGCAACATACTGTTTCCACTGACGATGCTTTTCTTCTTGGGATCCTTCTCTATGATGGACTTTTTTGGGGAAAAAAACAGGTGGAATTTTCAGAACTAGGCATGACTTGACCCCACCTACCTGAGCTATTTGAGCTGCTACAGCGTCCCCCACCAGGCACCCACAGCCAGCAGCCCCAGCTAGGAAGAGGTAGTTTTAGGGGGGCTTCATCATTAGGTCCTCAACTGCCTGAAGTTAACTCAGGCTCAGTCAATTAACCAGGGATCCAAGAGCAGCAGGGTGGGAGCTCAGTACTCCATGAAATCGATGGGAGACCCTGGGCCTTCCATGAAAATTTGCCTTTGTTCTTGGATCTGTGATTCTGGGACACAACCGTGGGTTTTTGGTCCAGAACAGACAACTGAAGTCACATACCTGCTCCCTATCCCCATTTTGCATGTGACTCAGAGAGGTCAGGGATTTTTCCATAGCCATTTAATGAGCTGGTAACCCAGCCAGCAAAGAGTCGGACACGACTGAGTGACTGAAATGAACTGAACTGAACTGAACCCAGCCAGGACTAGTCTTCTGAATGTTTAGTCTTCTTTCTCTGCCTCATATCGAATCTGTGAGTAATCATGGCTTAAAGCTCAACATTCAGAAAATGAAGATCATAGCATCTGATCCCATCACTTCATGGGAAATAGATGGGAAAACAGTGGAAACAGTGTCAGACTTTATTTTGGGGGGCTCCAAAATCACTGCAGATGGTGACTGCAGCCATGAAATTAAAAGACACTTACTGCTTGGAAGAAACGTTATGACAAACCTAGATAGCATATTCAAAAGCAGAGACATTACTTTTCCAACAAGGTCCGTCTAGTCAAGGCTATGGTTTTTCCAGTGGTCATGTATGGATGTGAGAGTTGGACTGTGAAGAAAGCTGAGCACTGAAGATTGTTGCTTTTGAACTGTGGTGTTGGAGAAGACTCTTGAGAGTCCCTTGGACTGCAAGGAGATCCAACCAGTCCATTCTGAAGGAGACCAGCCCTGGGATTTCTTTGGAGGGAATGATGCTGAAGCTGAAACTCCAGTACTTTGGCCACCTCATGCAAAAAGTTGACTCCTTGGAAAAGACTCTGATGCTGGGAGGGACTGGGGGCAGGAGGAGAAGGGGACGACAGAGAATGAGATGGCTGGATGGCATCACTGACTCGGTGGACGTGAGTCTGAGTGATGGATGTGAGTTGGTGATGGACAGGGAGGCCTGGTGTGCTGCAATTCATGGGGTCGCAAAGAGTCAGACATGACTGAGCGACTGAACTGAACTGAATCATGGCATATACACTTCTGGAAGGTAGACTACCTGTTTGCTCTAAGGTCCATTTTCTGCTCTTATTATCTTCTCCCGATGACAAGGAACCTCATTTCCCAGGCTCCCTTGTTTTCTGACTTCCTGTCAGGTTTGGCCAAAGCAGGGCATTGATGGAACACTTGAGAGCAGGAGTTAGCAAGCAATAAACAATGTCCTGGGCTTCTCTGGTGGCTTAGATGGTAAAGAATCTGCCTGCAAAGCAGGAGACCTAGGTTTGATCCCTGGGTCAGGAATCTATCCACTTTAGTATTCTTGCCTGGAGACTGAAAGATTCACACACACACACACACACACACACATACGCACACACTATTTCCTCTCCTCTTTCTGCTTATTTTGGTGTCTCTAGCAATGACTGGGAGAAGGCAATGGCAACCCAATCCCATGGATGGAGGAGCCTGGAAGGCTACAGTCCATGGGGTCACTAAGAGTCGGACACAACTGAGTGTCTTCACTTTCACTTTCATTTTTCACTTTCATGCATTGGAGAAGGAAATGGCAACCCACTCCAGTGTTCTTGCCTAGAGAATCCCAGGGATAGGGGAGCCTGGTGGGCTGCCGTCTATGGGGTCGCACAGAGTCGGACACGACTGAAGCGACTTAGCAGCAGCAGCAGCAATGCCTGAGTCTCCCTTGTCCCTGCACCCATCGGACATTCTCTGCTGTGAATCTGGCTTCTGTCAAATGACTCCTATTGCTGTGAGCCCAGAGCACTCAGTAAGAGCAGCTCCTCCCACCCATGGAGTCACAGCTCCTTACTGCTGTGGCTAATCTCTGGGTTGCATCACTGTCTGCTGTTTGGCTTCTCGGTACTTCTATTACTTCTAGGACCAATCCCCTAAGTTAAATTACCTCTGTTTATTAAGACCTACACTGGTTTGTGTTTTCCTTTCTGGACCCTGACTGATGGAGTGGGGTCATCATCCTGTGTGTTCTTGCTCACTGTAAGAATACAATAAATTTTCAGTCATAATAGTGTTAACTATTCTAAAAAGGAAAACCAGTTTATGCAAGAGAGGTAGCACTCCACTTTTTTCATTTACTCCATAAATAAAGCTGATTAAAACTATATCATATTTGCCATAACTCTTGAAAAACAAAAAGTGGAAACATTTTACTAAGACATCTTGCCAAGGGTCAGTCCGTGCCTTCTAATCAGTGATGTTAAAAGAATAGATTTCTTTGATCTCAGAGATTTTTTTCCATTTCTCTTTGTGACTTATCACGGAAGGGATTATTCTTGGTGTGTGTAGGTTTGTATTTTTTAATTGTAGCAGAATGGGCCCCAATGTCATGCCATTGGTTTCTTATACTGGCTTTGGTAACAACTCTGCCCTTGGCCTTCCCATCACAAGCCTGGTTGTTGTGACCTACAGTCCTGTTTATATGCCAACCCCTGTTCTTGGCCTCCGCACAAGGATTCCCACAAGGGTTCCATTTGAGATGGTGGTTTCCAAGATTGGGGGTATCTGCCCGCCAGCACTGCATTTGAGACCACCAGCTTGTTTTTCCAAGTATTAATATCTCAGTATCACTAAACATATTTTCTTTTCCAGAATATTTTCCAAAAGTTTTGTAAGAATGTCTCTAAAACTTTTTTGTTTTGAAGGCCTAAGGGCTTAAGGGGAAGGGCAAGGTAATGTAAATTTTAACTTGGCAGACTCGTATTTAAAACTTTATCCAAAAAATATTTTTCCGCTTAGAAAAATAAAAACCTCTTTACATATTTAAGTAATTCATTTGGGAGAAATAACCACTCAGCTATTCACATAGGCCTTGGCAGATGTCAGTTCAAGATGCTTTGAAACCAATCAGCTACAAGTCTCAGATAGTTTCTCTTTGAAAGCTCAACTTAACATTTGCGACCGTGGTGGTAAGGAAAGTCACAACTCATTTTAAAGATTCTCCGCCTTTGTTTCTTTGTCTTTCTTCTGCAGGCCATGTGTTTATACTGTGGGATCTCCCATAAACAACAGGGCCCTTTTTCCATGCCAGGAGCCACCCGTTGCCATGTCAACATGGCAGGCTACAGTTCGAGCAGCTGCATCCTTGGTTGTTTTAATGAGCGGGGAGAATTCTGCGGAGCCAACACAGCTTCGGGAAGGTACTGTACATGTGTTCCATGCTTCTTTATGTATTGCACACATGTTGGACCCAGGAACCCAATACACAGGGTTTTTCTCAGCTTTAAAAGAGCTCCTTTATTAGCTGGGTTGGACTGAACATGATATAAAACATCCTGTCAGAGAAAACACCAGGGGATGGGGAAAGGTACTTGGGAGCCTGTGCATGGCACGTGGGGCTCTTCATGCCAGAGTTATCAATTCTTAGATTATTAAAGGCAGTTCCCTTCCCTGGTGGCTCAGACGGTAAAGCATCTGCCTACAGTGCGGGAGACCTGGGTTCAATCCCTGGGTCGGGAAGATCTCCTAGAGAAGGAAATGGTAACCCACTCCAGTATTCTTGCCTGGAAAATCCCATGGACGGAGGAAGCTGGTTAGGCTACAGCCCGTGGGATCACAAAGAGTCAGACATGACTGGGATGCTGAGGAGGATCGTTCACCTGATGGTTTGTGGACCATAAGTGGGTGGTCTTGGTTGAAGACTTTCTGGACATGCAAGTGTGTCGTGGAAACACCATTACAGTTGAGTTGTTTGTGTTTTGGTCATGGAGCCTGTGCAGGGTTATTCATAATGCTGAGTAATAGTTCTCCTGTTGGCTGCCCACTGGAGTTGTCCTGGTATTGCTCTACTCTTACTCTATTGGGCCATGAAGTTTTGAGTCAAAGGTGTGTAAGAAAGATGGAAGGCAGGTACTAATGCATCATCAAGGTTTTCTCGGTGAATTTCCTACTTGTTGTAGTAATTGACACTTTCAGTTGAGATCTGGAGCTTGTTGATGCCAGGTGAAGTTTTTGTGATTGTAATATTTCTTCATCTAAATATGGTGTCTTCTTCACCATTTATTATAGAAACTTCAAAATTTACAAAAAGTAAAAGTAATAAAGTGAAAGAGGAGGGAGAAAAATTTGTCTTACGGCTCAACATTCAGAAAACAAAGATCATGGCATCTGGTCCCATCACTTCATGGGAAATAGATGGGGAAACAGTGGAAACAGTGTTAGACTTTATTTTTGGGGCTCCAAAATCACTGTAGATGGTGATTGAAGCCATGAAATTAAGAGACGCTTACTCCTTAGAAGGAAAGTTATGACCAACCTAGATAGCATATTGAAAAGCAGAGACGTTACTTTGCTAACAAAGGTCCGTCTAGTCAAGGCTATGGTTTTCCTGTGGTCATGTATGGATGTGGGAGTTGGACTATGAAGAAAGCTGAGCGCCAAAGAATTGTTGGTTTTGAACTGTGGTGTTGGAGAAGACTCTTGAGAGTCCCTTGGACTGCAAGGAGATCCAACCAGTCCATTCTGAAGATCAGTCCTGGGTGTTCATTGGAAGGAATGATGCTAAAGCTGAAACTTCAATACTTTGGCCACCTCATGCAAAGAGTTGACTCATTGGAAAAGACCCTGATGCTGGGAAGGATTGGGGGCAGGAGGAGAAGAGGATGACAGAGGATGAGATGGCTGGATGGCATTACTGACTCAATGGTTGTGGGTTTGGGTGAACTCAGGGAGTTGGTGATGGACAAGGAGGCCTGGCGTGCTGCAATTCATGGAGTCGCAAAGAGTTGGACACGACTGAGGGGCTGAACTGAACTAAACTGAACTGAAAAGTAATAAAATTAATTTTAAAGAAAATGATCGATAACATTTTGTAGCATTTCCCTCTGGTATTTAAAATCTATGTATATATTATATATTGTCATTTAAAAATTGCCAGCAGAGCATATAGCAGTTTTCACTTACAGTGTATCTTGTATGTCTTTCCAGACAATAAGTATTTTTGAAATTAATGATTTTAATGTCTGCATAATATTTTATGAGCCTGTCAGATTTTATTACATTTCCATATTACAGACAATTGTATTGTTTCCAAGGTTTTTTCTTATTATAAATAAAGTCACATTTAATTTCTGAGGAGATAGTTTGTATAAACTTAGGATTATCGAGTCAAAAGTTTTGAACCTGTTGAAGGCTGTTGGTACTTATCTCAAGTTGTTTTTCGGAAAGGTTGTGACACTTTACATATCCATCAGCAATTATGAAGTCCCCCTCATCCTTGGAGTTTCACACATCTGATAGGCAAGAGAAGGTTTCTTTTTAATTTGGATTACTTTGATTATCAGTGAGCTTTCATATGTCCTTAGCCGTTTCCATTTCCTATCTGTTAATTTCCTTTGCCCATTTGTATATTGAGATGTTAGTGAGGTTTCCAAAAGTTTGTTTGATTTGATCTTTAAAAAATAAAGTTACTGGGGCTTCCTGGTTAGTGACCACATGGAGACATGAGGAGAATGGTACCCCTGGAGAGGGCATGGAAGTTCCACTCTCTTTCTCACATACCTTGCCCTGTGCAGTTTTCCACCTGGCTGTTCCTGAGTTGACTGTCCACTGGTCATCAAACCCAGCAGACAAATGCACAGGTCTGTTTTTCTTCAGGTCTTCATTTCATTATGGAGGCTCTCATGTTACATAAAACTTCTGTTACATAAATCTGTAATCTGTTCTCCCATTCAAAAAAAAAAATAAAATGAAATAGAGAGATAATCTCTTGTATTTGTGTATTTTTTTCAATTTTTGGATGCTTTTTAATTTTATAGAATATTTCTGACCTATACGATATTTTAATTCTCACATAGTCAGATATGTCAGGCTTCTCTTGGCAAGGCTTTCTTGGCTCTAAGATTCACCTGTTTTATTCTAATATTTTTATCTAACTTTAATTTATTTTTTAGTAACTTCACTCTGGAATCTGTTTGTAGTTTAATCTGGTCACTGTTGTGAAATAAGGACTGCTGTTTAGTCACTAACTTATGTCTGACTTGTTGTGATCCCAGGGACTGTAGCCCTTTCTGTCCTTTATTATGCCCACCTTTGCATGAAATGTTCCCTTGGTATCTCTAATTTTCCTGAAGAGATCTCTAGTCTTTCCCATTCTATTGTTTTCCTCTATTTCTTTGCATTGATCACTGAGAAAGGCTTATCTCTCCTTGCTATTCTTTGGAACTCTGCATTCAAATGGATATGGCTTTCCTTTTCTCCTTTGTCTTTCACTTCTCTTCTTTTCACAGCTATTTGTAAGACTTCCTCAGACAACCATTTTGCTTTTTTGCATTTCTTTCTCTTGGGGATGGTCTTGATCACTGCCTCCTGTACAATGTCATGAACCTCCCTCTACAGTTCTTCAGGCACTTTTTCTATCAGATCTAATTCCTTGAATCTATTTGTCACTTCCCACTGTATAATCCTAAGGGATTTGATTTAAGTCATATCTGAATGGTCTCAACAGATAACAATTTTCAACAAAATGTGGAGAATTCTTAAAGAGATGAGAATAACAGACCACCTGATCTGCTTCTTGAGAAATCTGTATGCAGGTCAGGAAGCAACAGTTAGAACTGGACAAGGAACAACAGACTGGTTCCAAAGAGGGAAAGGAGTATGTCAAGACTGTATGTTGTCACCCTGCTTATTGAACTTGTATGTAGAGTACATCATGAGAAACACTGGACTGGGTGAAGCACAAGCTGGAATCAAGATTGCCAGGAGAAATATCAATAACCTCAGATATGCAGATGACACCACCCTTATGGCAATAAGCGAAGAAGAACTAAAGAGCGTCTTGATGAAAGTGAAAGAGGAGAGTGAAAAAGTTGGCTTAAAGCTGAACATTCAGAAAACTAAGATCATGGCATCTGGTCCCATCACTTCATGGCAAATAGATGGGGAAACAATGGAAACAGTGACAGACTTTATTTTGGGGGGCTGCAAAATCACTGCAGATGGTGACTGTAGCCATGAAATTAAAAGACGCTTTCTCCCTGCAAGAAAAGCTGTGACCAACCTAGACAGCATATTAAAAAGCAGAGACATTACTTTGCCAACAAAGGTCGGTCTAGTCAAGGCTATGGTTTTTCCAGTAGTCATGTATGGATGTGAGAGTTGGACTATAAAGAAAGCTGAGAACTGAAGAATTGATGCTTTTGAACTGTGGTGTTGGAGAAGACTCTTGAGAATCCCTAGAACAGCAAGGAGATCCAACCAGTCCATCCTAAAGGAGATCAGGCCTGAGTGTTCATTGGAAGGACTGATGTTGAAGCTGAAACTCCAATACTTTGGCTACCTGATGCAAAGAGCTGACGCATTGGAAAGGACCCTGATGCTGGATAAGAATGAAGCAGAAGGGGATGACAGAGAATGAGATAGTTGGATGGCATCACTGACTCAATGGACAAGAGTTTGAGTAAATTCTTGGAGTTGGTGATGGACAGGGAAACCTGGGGTGCTGCAGTCCATGGGATCACAAAGAGCTGTACATGAATGAATGACTGAACTGAACTGAGCTGAAGTGGACTGTAGCCCACCTGGCTTCTCTGTCCATGGAATTCTCCAGGCAAGAATCCTGGAGTGGGTTGCTATTTCCTTCTCCAGAAATAAGGACTAAACATTTTTATTTTCAAATATAAAACCAGCATCAAGATCATTTAATGAATCTTTTCTGATTTGTGATGTCTTCTTCATCATAAATTAGATTTACACATGTAACAAAGTATTCAATGAATGTTTACTTTATTCTCAAAGTCAAAATTAAACAAATTATACATCTAAAAATTTAATTTTAAAAAATAAGTCATATTTACATGGGTCATTTATAAATAAACAAAGGACAAAAAAAATTTTTATGTTGTCTTCTTTTTACTCCTAATTCCCAACTATCCAGTAACCCTTCCTCAAGGCAACAAAGGTCACCAGCTTCCTTTATACAGTATATTTTTTCCTCTTTTTTTGCACAAAACATAACATGCTGTACACATTTTTGTGTAATGATCCCTCTTTGAGAATAACCTGTTCTTATAGACAATTTCATATCTGACCATAAAGAGCTTCCTCATTAATTTTAATACTATAGAGTGTTCCATAAGTGGATGTTCACAATTTAGTTAAGCAAAAGCTCTTGACTTTATTCTATATTATATAAGGAATTTAATGATCATTTCTGGGTTGGGAAGATCCCCTGTAGAAGGGATTGGCTACCCACTCTGTTATTTTTACCTGGAGACGTACATGGACAGAGGAGCCAGGCAGGCTACAGTCATTGGGTTTGCAGAGGTGGACATGACTGAGCGACTAACACTTTTCACTTACTTCTATCAATTTCCCTTGCCCACATTCTCCAGTTTTAATTAATATAATTTGGAATTTGAGACTCATATTATCTATATATTTTGTTTTTATTTTAAATCTTCTCAAGGAATTATAATCACTGTTGTACATTTTTATCCAGTTTCAAATTATATTTGCAGTAAGTATTCAGACTTTCTTTACTCTTGATCTAAGTTTGACTCATCTCTTAGTCAACTGGGAAATAGCTATAGTATTTTTTTTCCCCAGAATGGTGGCTATTGGTATGTTTTCTGATCCAGACAATTGTACTCATTTTGCATGCTAGTAAGGTTATGCTCAAAATCCTTCAAGTTCGGCTTCAAGTTCATCTGAGAACTTCCAGATGTAGAAGCTAGATTCAGAAAATGCAGAGAAACTAGAGATCAAATTGCCAACATCTGTTGGCTCATAGAGATAGCAAGTGAATTCCAGAAAAACATCTACTTTTGTTTCATTGACTATACTAAAGCCTTTGACTGTGTGGGTCACAACAAACTGTGGAAAATTCTTAAAGAGATGGTAATGCCAGGCCACCTTACCTGTCCAAGAAACCTGTGTGCAGGTCAAGAAGCAATAGTTAGAACCAGACATGGAGCAATGGACTGGTTCCAAACTGGGAAAGGAGTATGTCAAGACTATATATTGTCACCCTGCTTATCTAATTTATATGCAGAGTACATCATGAGAAATGCCAGGCTGGATGAATCACAAGCTGGAATCAAGATTGCGGGGAGAAATATCAAGAACCTCAGATATGCAGGTGATACCACTTAATAGCAGAAAGTGAAAAGAAACTAAAGAGCCTCTTGATGAGGGTGCAAGAAGAGAGTGGAAAAGCTGGCTTAAAACTCAACATTCAAGAAACTAAGATCATGACATCTGTCCCATCACTTCATGGCAAATAGAAGGGGGAAAAGTGGAGGCAGTAACAGATTTTTTTATCTTGGGTTCCAAGAACACAAAATCAGTCACTGTGGATGGTGAATGAAACCATGAAGTTAAAGGTGTTTGCTCTTTGGAAGGAAAGCTATGACAAACCTCTATGGTGTATTAAAAAACAAAGACATCACTTTACTGGCAAAGGTCCATATAGTCAAAGCTATGGTGGACCTGAGAATTGGACCATAAAGAAGGCTGAGCCCTGAAGAATTCATGCTTTTGAATTGTGCTGGAGAAGACTTTTGAGATTCCCCTGGACAGCAAGAAGATCAAACCAGTCAATCCTAAAGGAAATCAATCTAGAATATTCATTGGAAGAACTGATGCTGAAGCTGAATCTCCAATACTTTGGCCACCTGATGCAAAGAGCCAACTCCATCAGAAAAGACCCTCATGCTGGAAAAGACTGAAGGCAAAGGGAGAAGAGGGTGGCAAAGGATGAGGTAGTTAGATAGTATCACCAGCTCAATGGACATGAATTTGAGCAAACTCCATGAGATAGTGAAGGACAGGGAAGACTGGCATGCTGCAGTCCATGGGGTCACAAAGAGTTGGATACAACTTAGAGACTGACCAACAACAAATGTATTTAATCAGCACCCCTATGAAGATATGGAACATTTCCATTACCTAGAAATGCCCTTGTGCCTTTGCCATCCCTACTTGAGTGATTCCTCCCTAACCCCACTCTAGTCAACCACTGATCTTATCTCCATGCCCATAAATTAGTGTTACCTCTCCTAAAATCTGTATGCAGGTCAGGAAGCAACAGTTAGAACTGGACATGGAACAACAGACTAGTTCCAAATAGGAAAAGGAGTGCGTCAAGGCTGTATATTGTCACCCTGCTTATTTAACTTCTATGTAGAGTACATCATGAGAAGCGCTGGACTGGAAGAAACACAAGCTGGAATCAAGATTGCTGGGAGAAATATCAATAACCTCAGATATGCAGATGACACCACCCTTATGGCAGAAAGTGAAGAGGAGCTAAAGAGCCTCTTGATGAAAGTGAAAGAGGAGAGTGAAAAAGTTGGCTTAAGCTCAACAGTCAGAAAATGAAGATCATGGCATCCGGTCCCATCACTTCATGGGCAATAGATGGGGAAACACTGTCGGACTTTATTTTGGGGGGCTTCAAAATCACTGTAGATGGTGATTGCAGCCATGAAATTAAAAGATGCTTACTCCTTGGAAGAAAAGTTATAACCAACCTAGATAGCATATTCAAACGCAGAGACATTACTTTGCCAACTAAGGTCCATCTAGTCAAGGCTATGGTTTTTCCAGTGGTCATGTATGGAAGTGAGAATCAGACTGTGAAGAAGGCTGAGCGCCGAAGAATTGATGCTTTTGAACTGTGGTGTTGGAGAAGACTCTTGAGAGTCCCTTGGACTGCAAGGAGATCCAACCAGTCCATTCTGAAGGAGATCAGCCCTGGGATTTCTTTGGAAGGAATGATGCTAAAAGCTGAAACTCCAGTACTTTGGCCCCCTCATGTGAAGAGTTGACTCATTGGAAAAGACTCTGATGCTGGGAGGCATTGGGGGCAGGAGGAGAAGGGGACGACAGAGGATGAGATGGCTGGATGGCATCACTGACTCAATGGACGTGAGTCTGAATGAACTCTGGGAGTTGGTGATGGACAGGGAGGCCTGGCGTGCTGCGATTCATGGGGTCACAAAGAGTCGGACACGACGGAGCGACTGAAGTGAACTGAAACATTCTTGTAAATCGAGTCATTCATGTGTACTCTTTTGTGTCTGGCTTCTTTCACTTGACATGATTGTGAGACAGACCCGCATTATTGTGAGTATCAATAGTTATTCTTTTTAAAAATTTGATGAGTAATAATCCATTGTATGAGTAAACTAGTTTGTTTATCCACTCACCTGTTAATGGACATTTGAATTTGTCATGTACGTTATGAAAAGTATTCTGTGAATATTTCTGTGTAAGTCTTTTTGTGGACAAAGGTTTTAATTTCTCGTGGGTAAATACCTAAGAGTGGAATTGCTGGATCATATAAGTGTATTTTAACTTTGTATCTGGCAAACTATTTCCAAGTGATTCAGTTATTTTGTATTCCACCAGCAGTTTATGAGAGTCCAATAGCTGTGTATCTTTACATACACTGGATGTTGTCAGTCCCTTTAATTTTAGCTCTAAACTGGGGTGAAATACTATCTTGTGGTTTTAGTTTGCATTACTCTGATAACTAATAATGGTGAGCAACTTTCATGCAATTCTTGTATATGCCTTTAAAAAGTGTCTCTTGCAAGTCATTTTGTTGTTTTTTTGTTAGATTATGAGAATTTATAACTTTACATATTTGATATGCTTTATATATTTGATATTCTAGCCTTTAGTCAGATATGTGTCACAAGTATATTCTCCTAGACTGTATGGTTTGCCTTTTCATTTTTTATTTACACTTTATACCACTGATTTTCCATAGAGACATTTTATTCTTTAGTAATTACATTGTAGATTGTTACTGTAATAATCTTTGCACTTCTTCCTTAGGATTTTTTTGGTTACTTTGTTGTCTTTTGATCTCAGTCTGTTGTACTGTTTGAGCTAGTTGTCTTCTCACAGCTTTTTGTTTTTCCGTTCTATCAGTTTGTTGCTACCAGCCCATCTCCCTCCACCCTCATGCACACGTGCTCAATCATGGAACCCCATGGACTGCAGCCCGCCAGGCTCCTCTGTCCATGGACTTTTCCTGGCAAGAATACTGGAGTGGATAGCCAGTTCCTTCTCCAGGCTTCTCATGGCTTTTTATCTTTTTTCATAAAAGTTATATCTTCATGTATCATAATGGGATGCCAGTATTCCAAACTTGTTTCCCTTCCAGTAGTAAATTCATTTCTGAGCATGTTCTTCTTCTGAGTCCTTAGAACAACATTTACTTTTACCTTTATTCTGCAATATTTTTGCCCCATCATGCTCTTGGTTTTCCTCTCTGGCGTGTTTCAACAGACAGGATAAAGTCTGTGGATTTCCCTTAGTTCCATTCACTGTCCACTTCTGTGCTACCTGAAATCGCCTCGCTGTTCAACAGATGACAGGTTAGTTATGCACACAGCCCCTCTTGTGAATTGTCTAGTGAGGTTCTTTGGGACTTACACAGCATCTTTTTTTTAACCCTCCCTGCTTGTTTCCATGACTTGCTAAATTGCTTGAGTAAATTCACCATTGTACAGAGGTCTCAAGCAGGCATCGATACCTGGGCTCCTCCAGCCTCCATTTCTGGCTTACTTGTGATGATGACTAACTGCACTTCCTAAGATGCGATGTTGGGAGTTGCATCTTCCAAATCCCACCTCAACAAGCCTACATACTTTCTCCTTCATGATTGGGCCCTTGGAGTTCAGATGTAAAAGCTGTGTTTGGCAGTTTTTCTCAAATTTGAGCATTATTTTACTTTTCAGAGGGGAAAAATTCTCCTGATTCACCAGGGTTGACTTAAGTTATTTGTATTAAAATAATATTTTTAAAACTATAAATGTAAGCTTGTAACTCTTATATATCTGTCATGTCAAAATAAAATATAAATTAAATGCAGACCAAACCATTAAAATGAACAACTTCAATTTAATGTAAAGATTATTATTTTGCTGAAGTGAAAATGCTCCTTACGATATGTATGTGGTGCTGACAGCTCCGGGAAGGTCCTTTTGAGGTCATTGTTCCTGTTCTGCCCTAAGCCATGTGATAATCTTCTCCACCACTTTTCTTTCATATGCTGTAGAGCTTTTGCTTACACAGCATGCTCTGATGTCATTTAGCCTTTACCCACCCAAAGCATCATTCTTACATTCTTTTCTCATTATCACTCAGTAATTAAAGCAGTGCTACATGTCTTTGTGAAATCATATACACTACTGCACATGTGAACTTTGAAATTGTTTGGCAGGATCCCTTTGTATCTGGATAATCCAGCCCACTGGCCAGATCCAGCCTACTGCCTGTTTTTGTAAATAAAGTTTTATTGGCATACAGCCATTGTCACTGGCTGCTTTGGTGCTGTAATCAGTATCGGTATCGGTTCAGTCGCTCAGTCGTGTCTGACTCTTGGCGACTCCCTGAACCGCAGCACGCCAGGCCTCCCTGTCGATCACCAACTCCCAGAGTTTACCCAGACTCATGTTCATTGAGTCGGTGATGTCATCTAACCATCTGATCCTCTGTCGTCCCCTTCTCCTCCTGCCTTCAATCTTTCCCAACATCAGGGTCTTTTCAAATTAGTCAGCTCCTCGCATCAGGTGGCCAAAATATTGGAGTTTCAGCTTCAACATCAATCTTTCCAATGAACACCCAGGACTGATTTCCTTTAGGATGGACTGGTTGGATCTCCTTGCAGTCCAAGGGACTCTCAAGAGTCTTCTCCAACACCACAGTTCAAAAGCAACAGTTCTTCGGCGCTCAGCTTTCTTCACAGTCCAACTCTCACATCCATACATGACCACTGGAAAAGCCATAGCCCTAACTAGACGGACCTTTGTTGGCAAAGTAATGTCTCTGCTTTTGAATATGCTATCTAGGTTGGTCATAACTTTCCTTCCAAGGAGTAACCATCTTTTAATTTCATGGCTGCAGTCATCATCTGCAGTGATTTTGGAGCCCCCAAAAATAAAGTCTGACACTGCTTCCCCTGTTTCCCCATCTATTTGCCCTGAAGTGATGGGACCAGATGCCATGATCTTCGTTGTCTGAATGTTGAGCTTTAAGCCAACTTTTCGCTCTCCTCTTTCACTTTTATCAAGAGGCTCTTTAGCTACTCTTTACTTTCTGCCGTAAGGATGGTGTCATCTGCATATCTGAGGTTATTGATATTTCTCCCAGCAATCTTGATTCCAGCTTGTGCTTCTTCCAGCCCACCGTTTCTCATGATGTACTCTGCATATAAGTTAAATAAGCATGGTGACAATATACAGCCTTGACGTACTCCTTTTCCTATTTGGAACCAGTCTGTTTTTCCATGTCCAGTTCTAACTGTTGCCTCTTCACCTGCATATAGATTTCTGAAGAGGCAGGTCAGGTGGTCTGGTATTCCCATCTCTTTCAGAATATTCCACAGTTTATTGTGATCCACACAGTCAAAGGCTTTGGCATAGTCGATAAAGCAGAAATAGATATTTTTCTGGAACTCTCTTGCTTTTTCCATGATCCAGCAGATGTTGGCAATTTGATCTGTGGTTCCTGTGCCTTTTCTAAAACGAGGTTGAACATCTGGAAGTTCATGGTTCACGTATTGCTGAAGCCTGGCTTGGAGAATTTCGAGCATTACAGGGCCTACACAGCCTACAATATTTACTAACTAGCCCTTTACAGAAAAAAAGTCTTCTGACCCTTTCAATATCTATTTGAAGGTTATCATCAAAAATTAAAACAAGAGTTGACTTTTAACATTTTCTATGAAAATGTTAAATACCACCAAGAATATATCTGTGGATATCTTTTTTTTTTTTTTTTTCAGAATTACTAATCAGGGCATGGTTATAATAAAGTAGATGCTAATTGGGTTTTGCTTATATACAACTTACACCTTATGTGATACCTGAGAGTAGACTTTCCCAGTTCACACTGAGGGAGGATTTAGCTAGACCAGGAGAAAGAACTTTCTGCATCATACTGCATGCCTCGTGCAGCCCAGCAGCTGGGGTTTATCAGAGGATAGCCAGGCAAGTGCAGTCACAACACCCTCTGCCCCAAATGGCTGTTCTGAGGATGGAATAATATCTCCAAATGTGTCTGTACTCCTTGGAGAAAAAGGGTGTGTGGACACAAGATGCTGTTACTTCCCTTCCAAGTCATGTTTTCTAGATTGGTGCATTGGTCTCCTAGGACCTCCACTCTGTTGTGCACAATGCCCTTTAAAACAATGAGCTATCCTTGAAAACATGAGCAGCAAAACCCAACCCGCAAGTCACAGTTTCCATCACAGCAACACATCAACCTGATTAGTACATTTGCCAGGCGTCAGCTGATTTCCCGAAAGAAGCAAGGCACCTGGGAGCAGCACAGTGTAATGAGGCCGATAACAGCGCCCGAACTGATAACAACGCTGGGCAGGGGACGGAAATCAGATGAGGGACCTCTGCATTCTTACTGCGTGGTGGAAATCATTCCTCCTGGCTATTTTAAAGAAGAAGGCTAATGGTTTAGATGGTAGTGTGATGACTGTCATAAGAATTTTAGTAGCTGAGAAGTCACTATCCTTTTTCTCAACAAGGCTAAGTCAAAACCATAGATTTAGTTTGACTCGTTTGGCTCCTTTATTATATAACTTGCTCAGCATAATGTCATTTGGGCAGACAGAAATGTTTACCTGTGTATTATTGTCAGCCTGCATTCCCTGCCAAAATGTAGCTAAACAATTAAGCTCAGAGACCCCCAATGCCCAGTACAGTGTTTTGTATATAACAGGTACTCAGTACCTATTTGTTGAATAAATGTGTTCTCTGTAATCAGACAGGTTCATGGAAGAAGTATTCAAAATCACTATTGATAGTAACAAAAATGATTTCAGGGTCATTCCTTTAGTTTTGCCTCTGATTGAAGTTTATACCTTTTCCCCAGGTTCAGTATTTAAAAGGAAAAAAAAAAATGGTGTAGTACATTCTAATTTCCTCCTGCTTGGTAATTTTGTTGTTGTTAATTTAATTTTGTTTTATTTTTGCAGGGTCTGCTTCCTAGGAAATTAAAAAAAAAAAAACCACTCCAGTTATATTTTTCATGGGAAGCCACAAATAAATGAATAAGACTGACTAACTGAAACTTCTTCCAATTGTAGGAGAAAAAGCATATGAACAAGTGAAAGATGTTTTAAAAAAAACTATATGTACCCTCGCTTAAGATCTGATTTCATTTTTGTGTGCAAAAGTAGGAGACTGTAGACATTACTTCATCCTGGGCAAAATGCTGCTCTCTGGCGTGCCCGATAGACCAGCTCCCTGACGTTCTCTCTTGATTTTGTGTGGGAAATTCCAGGGGAAAGCCAAGACTTCAGGGTCCGGACCCGCCCCGCCGTGTGCCATTGAAAACCAACTTTTCTTTCCTTTTGATGGCTCAAAATGAGCAATACTGCTATTTAGACTGCTCCCACAGTATGAGACCAAGAATTACGTATGAGGAAATGGTGAACTAAAAGACATTCAGAAATGGTTATGATTAAGTGTTTTCACAAAGAGAGAATGCGAAGTAGAGAGAGCTCCTTGTTTCTCGAACTGAGGAAACTTTATTCTGGGCCGGCATGCATCCGTGTGTTTCAAGGGGTCGGAGTACAGAGTGAACACATCTCTCCCCTTTAGAAAGCTGCTGCTGACTGAGGACTGTGTTCTGCGGTCACATCCCCCATGAGGTCCCACATAACGCCCTGCACTTCCTAAACGTCAGCTCATTCTTTTGTTCATGACTTGCTTTTTGACTAGTTCTTGCTTGCCCTCCTAGTATTGCACTTACTGTATTTGACAGACAGGGAAGTCATCGTGATTTCTTTTGGATCATCATGATTCCAGCAGGCCTGTGTCTTGTTGCTGTGAATTTTTGTCTTAGGCTTGCCATTCATGAATTTTCTCATGTAAGTACTAAAGCACACTCGTGACCCTCTGGCACAGAATGATTTGGTGACCAGTGTGCCCATCCACCTTGTATTTAAGTTTAAGGAGAACTAGGTTATCCACACAGGTCAGCGTGCGGGTGAGACCTGGCATAACAAGCCTGGGGAAACTTATTCCGTTCTGGGTTCAGTAGGTGGCGCTCTTCTACCTGGTTCACGGGAATGATCTTGAAGGTCATTCTCTCCTGGATCTCCTGTGCCATAGGCGGTACCATGTTGCCAGGAAAGGAAACCTGAAGCCTTGCCGGGTGGCATCAGTGCCTGAGAAGCGGGTGGCATGATCTGGCGTGTGGCCTTGGTCAGGCAGTGCTGGTTGCATACCAGCCCAGGGCGTCTTACTGTCTCCTTTGTTCTGGTGCCAGTTCCCGCCCTTGAGCAAGAGCGGAAAAGAACTAACGAAAGACAGTCACGCCATGGATATTCAGGATGGTGGCACTAGCTCATAAAACCAGAACGTGTAGACTCAGCATCTCAAAAGTAGTGAAAGGAAAAAAAGCTGGGGTTTGCCGAAAGCCTCCAGAGAAAGAAGCCAAAAGAGGAAGCGCAACCAAAACTGGGAGCTTTACCTACTCTGTTAGGTATCCATTGTATTTATTATAGTAAATATATAAAAATATGTAATAGAAACTTTAAACATAGTGTATCTATGTATACTTGTAAGTTCACACTCGTATATTATGTGTTCCTATACATACCATCAAGCGTTTTAAATTTGTAGTACAAAGGAGTGACACATAGAGCCGTTCCAGCAGGAAGTTCTGAAATTAAGAATAGTGGGTAAAGAAACAGGCTGGAGGTAGGAAAGAAGCAGGCGCTACAGAAGAATTGAGTAAAGAAATATGGCGTGTACATAAAAGCATGTATCAATTTGATGTTTCCAAATGCTTCATGCTGTTTGTCTAACTTAAAGTGGAAAAGTTTAAAACATAAAGGAAAAGCTTTTAATAGGGAGAATTTAAGTGCCTGTTTTAATTTTCAGTGAAACGATAGCTCTTTAAGAACAAGTAATTTGGTGAATGCATAACTCTGCAAACATTAATCCTCAGCCTTTGCCTCTGTGGAAGCAGAGTGTTTGTGTGTGGTGTGGCTGTGGCTTTAGTGTTTGTTGAGTGAGTATATCCAGGACTCCTAAGAATAGTACACTGATGTTCTATAGATTTTGTATTTTATTTACTATTAGTAGGCATGATTGATGTGTAGAAATAACTACAGTATCTTGATTTTTTTTTCCTGAATTTTTTTTCTTTTTGTAAGGACAGTTTCTTCAAATAATTAGCAAAGTATTTCACAGGTTTAGCGTAAAAAAGTTCTCTCTCCTCCTGTGAACGAAATATTCCAGCATGTTCTTCCTTTTTTCCTCCCTACTTTTCTTACCCTAAAAGAATCTTCAAAACCATTCATAGGACAGTTTTTTAGACTAGTATATGAAGGAAATAATTGAGGTAATTTCCAGTTATAATTTTCAAAGCTTACAATTTGAAAAATTACCCATCTCAAATTCTTATCATAAGAAAGTCATCTTTAAGGAAAAGTTCAGTCCTAAATTGAAGATGAAAATGTTTACTTGTATCTTGTAGCTGCTGCTAGCACAATTCTAAGAACAGTATCTGATATATCTGGCTTACTAGTGAGACAATTAAAGGATAAGGATTTTAGATGGCATAGCGGCTTGCAAGAACTTTTCGAGGAGGCCCAGGAGGGAGGTGTGCTGGGTGGCTGCTCAAGCCTGCACAGTTAGCGTGCACCACTTCCTCTGGGCTCCTTCCTATGGGCCCCCTCCCTGGGCGTCTTACTAATGAATCCCGTCCTGGCCGTGAAATCATCCAGTGGTGTGATGGGCTTCTGGCCTCTGCAGAGGAAAAACTCTGGGTGAATTCAAGTACAGCATGTTCTCTTTGTTTTGCAGCTGGTGTAGTGAGGGAGTCTAGGGCAAGTGGATTGAATCAAAAAGGAAAATGAAGGCATTCACTGTCTATTTCATCGAGGATGGCTCATTTCAAGTAAACACCATTTAAATAGTCTCCAAATGGCCCATTCTATATGAAGTCATACAGGATGCCCCCTTTGGGCTGTCATTCTCCTTTAAATGGATCGCTTTGTGTGCAGTGTTTTAATGCCATTCAACCTTAAACCCCGTCTGTGGGCCTCATCAGGCCACAGGCTTCAGTGCACATGTGGCAGCCATACCTTCGACATTCTTAGTCTCTGCCGCCAGAAAGTCAGCCCAAGCAACAGGGGGAGGCAGCACTTACTATGCACCAGTTACTATGCCTAGAGATTTCTGTGTGTGTTACCTAACTTAATCCTCACGTAATGCTGTGAGGTACAGACTATGATTATTCCTTTGTTACCGATGAGGAAACTGACACATGGAGAGATTAAGCAATGTGCCCAAACTGGTGTGGATCAGAGAATTGAAACTTTGCAATCAGATTCCAGAGCTAGAACTCAGTCTGTATACATTTTTAAGAGAAATAAACTCTTGGCAATTCTCTTTCCAAGGCAGGCTTATCCCAAACAATAGATAATCCAGAAATTATTTCTCTTTGTCTTTGGAATGCATGCTCTGCTTTCTGGAGCAGTATTCCCCTTGTTATTTGCATTTTTTTTTTCTTTGCAGTATGGTTTGAAAGTGAGGTCAGGTATTTCCCCAGCAGCTACCTCCCTGTGGCAATGGGTGGTCGTCATGCAAGACTGGACTCAGTGGAATAATCCATGAGCAGACAACCCAGGAGAGAGTTTTCTACCAAATGAGGCTCCAAGACCTGCCCTCATAGAAGTGAGCTAGTGAGAGCCTCCCCCTGAACCCTACTGAAGCATTCTGTTGTCGCAGCACCAGCTCCAGATTTCCTCAGGGTTGTGCAAGAAGCCCATGATTGGACCTTTGGGAAGCTTCTGAGAAGAGTCCAACTAGGATCTTTTTGAGAAGTGGGTTCCTGGCCAGTTCTTATGTGGCCCAGACTAGTTATCTGCCCCTGTTTGATGGTAGCTTGGTAGCCTAGAAAACTTTTTTGCTTTAAAAGCCTGAAATGTAAAACAGTTTCTTCCATATGAACTCCACTAAGTAGAGGAATCTAAAAATAATAATAATAACAAGTTTTGAGGTCTGTATAGGAGACAGTCATCTTGAACATTTAAAATAAGGGTTTGGGAGATGTTTCCAACACATTTCCCCCTCGAGTCCTTTTCTTTCTGTTACTTAACTTCCCAGAAGACTGTGGAGAGACCATGCTAGACCGAAAACACTTTCACTGGACTTGACTCAGGTCCTGTTATCACTTTCACTACCTCGCTCCCAAACCCTAGGTCATCTTAAGGTTTCTGACTTTTTTAAACTGCTAATCTCATTCCAGCCATCTGCCACCCCCCTCTGTGGCCTCCTGTGCCCTCCCGACATCACCGAGAGGGTACAGACATCCTCCTGAAGATGCTGGGACGTGATGCGGCTGGGCAGTCTGTGTGGATTCTCCATGGCCCTCTGCAGGCGTCTCACAGATACGCTCCCTCCGTTAGCAGTGTTCTCTCTGAAAGCAGCTTCAGTTTCTGCTGTTTCCACGTCTCATCTTGTCCATGTACTAAATGGACGGTACAGGAACCAGAAGGACAGCAAAAAAGCAGTTGAAAAGTTCCATGCGGAATGTAGGGAGAAAGCCTATTGTGTATAGTATTTCATTCTTGCCCCTCGAGGCTTCATTGAGATATAATTGACATGTAACATTATGTAAGTTTAAGATGATCAATGTGATGGTTTGATATATGTATATATTGTAAAATGATGATTATATAAGGTCATATGGTTATGTAGTGTGTGTACGTGTGGTGAGGACTTTTAAGATTTACTCTCTGAAGCAATTTTCAGATGTACAATATTGTTAACGATGATCACCACGCTGTACCTTACATCCTCAGAACTTACTTATAACTAGAGGCTTGCACCCTTTGAGCACCTTCACCCTTTCTCCCTCCCAACTGTCCTCTGCCCACCACCACTAGCGGCCACCAATTTACTTTCTACTTCTATTAATTTTTTTCTGTTAGATTCTACATGTAAGTGAGATCATACAGTATTTGTCTTTTCCTGTCTGACTTATTTCACTTAGCATAATGCCATCAAGGTATACCCATGTTGTTGCAAATGGCAGGATTTTTTTTTTTAATGAATGAATAATATTCTGTGTGTGTGTGTGTGTGTGTATCACATTTTCCGTATCCATGTATCTACCATTTGGGGCTTAGATTGTTTCCCTATCTTGGCTATTGGCTATTCTGAATAATTCTGTAATGAACATGGGGTGCAGATATCTTTGAGAGAGTGATTTCATTTCCTTCAGGTATATACCCAGAGGTGACATTGCTGGATCATGAGGAATTCTATTTTTAAAAAAAGTTTTTAGGAACCTCCATAATGTTTTCCATAGTAGCCACACCATTTTATATTCGCCTCAACATTGCACAAGGGTTCCTTTTTCTCCCCTTCTTCACCAGCACTTATCTCTTGGCTTTGTGGAAACAGTTATTCTAATAGGTGAGGTGATGCCTCACTGTGGTTTTGATTTGCATTTACCTGATGATTGCTGATGCTGAGCACCTTTTTGTCTACTTCTTGGCCGTTTGAGTTACTTCTTTGGAAAAATGTCTATTTAGGTCTTTTACCCATTTTAAAAGTAGGGGTTAGATGCCTTCTTGCTATTGTGTCGCATGAGTTCCTTGCGTATTTTAGATATTAACTCCTTATCAGATGTGTGGTTTGCAAATACTTTCTCTCATTCAGTAGATTACCCTTTCATTCCACTGCTGATTTCTTTTGCTATGTAGAACATTTTTAGCTTGATGTAGTTCCCCCTGTTTCTTTTTGCTTTTGGTCTTGTATCAAAAAATCATTACCAATGTTTTTTTCTTAAAGGATTTCTTAGTAGAATAATGCCTACTCCTTATTGCGAAATTGCCTCTTCTGAGTTATATTTTATCATTTTAATAGTATCTCAGAACCAAAAATGTTGTTCTTTTTCTGATAAGATTCTCTTTTAATTGACCAATTGTGTTATTAAAAGAAATTTTTTTAATACACATATTTAAAGAGTCAAATAGTTCAGTTGGGCTTATTATACTCCCTTCCCAAAATAGCAGTCCTCAGTACTTCCAGCATATTTTTCTTACTTCAAAAATTATCTTTTTTATTTGATTATTTGATACATAAGTTCATAATATTCAGTAAGATGCTTGACTGTTCAGCGTTGGTTTTCACACTATGGCAGATAAGGATTTGGTACTCTCCCGCAGGCTCTACCCACTCCATCACACACGTGCCTCCTTCCCAAAACTTTATCTTCACAGTATAATTAATATCATAACTTTGATTAGATCAATGTTCATCACATATTGTTATATCTATGTTTGTTAGTGCAACTTTGATTATATTATTATTTCTATATTACATGCTAGTTTTTCATGAATTAATAATAATTCATTCTGTTCTCTTTTGCTTGGTTTTCTACATTATTTGCCAACCCCAAGATTCTTTAAAAAGTTGTTTAAATCTTTACAGATGCTCAGATACATCAGATTTTCTTTCAGTTCCATCTTCCTGAAGCAGTCTCTCCTGGGGCCATATACTCTGCCCTGCAGGGCACGTTACACTCTCTACTGGGTGCACAGCTTGTTCCTGGGAATGCCTTTCTCCATTATTCTACAGGTTCCCTTTGTGTCTCCCTTAGGTTGGATCATCTATGCTCCTCTTACTGGTTTACTACCTCCTTCTGAACCATAATTTACGTGCTCTTGTAGATTCCAGAAAACAGAATGTGTGGGAGGCAATTTTTTAAAAAAACTTTACTTGTCTGAAAATGTCCCTATTGTAAGTGATTTTTGTTTTCTCTCTCTTTGGGGAAGCTTGTAAGATCTTGCCTTTATCCTCAGGGTTCTAAATTTCATAATGATGTATCATACTGTAGGTGGACTTGTAGCGGGTGTTCTGGATATTGTGTGCCCTTTCAGTCTGAAAACTCATGGTCCCTGAAGTTTGGGGAAATTTTCTCAAAGTTTTTAACCGACAGTTTTCTTCCTTCTATTTTCTCTGATGTCTTTTTCTGGAGCTTCTGTTACTTGGATATTAGATTGTCTTTTTTACTTCTGAGGAGATTTCAGCTTTACACTCCATCTCCTATTATTGGGTTTTTCTTTCCTTCTCTCGTGTTTTTTTAATTCTCTACTGCAATAAATTCTCTGAACTTTTATGTATCTGTTTGGTGTGTTTTGAAGTTTTTTCTCCTAGCATGTTCACTGTCCTCCAAGTTGCTTGCTTCTTTTTGGTTTTGTCTCTCTGTTTTGCATTAGGGGCTTTCTAAAGATGCTTGAAGGTCCTTGATTTGCCTGTAGGCATTTGGGGGTAGGGGATTAAAGTGTAATTGGAGCACTGAGTGAGTGCATAGGCCTTGTCATCTGTAAGTTTCATCATAGACAAATCATAGGAAACCTCCAATTTCAGTATCCTTGGTTGTCTCTCTTGGGCTTGTCAGGTTTCTTCATTTTCCTGCCTGGAGGTAAAAACTTGGTTGTCAAATAAGGGGAAATGACTGGTGGTAATGGTCAAGAATCTGCCTGCCAAAGCAGGAAATGCAAGAGACACAGGTTCGATCCCTGAGTCAGGAAGATCCTCTGGAGTAGGAAATTGCAACCCACTCCAGTATTCTTGCCTGGAAAATTCCATGGACAGAGGAGCTTGGTGGGCTACAGTCCATCGGGCTGCAGAGAGTCAGACGCGACTGAGTTACTAAGCACAGCACACACCTAAGGCTGGTGGTCTCAGCATCTGATATGCATTTGTTCATTTAATCCCATTCATTTGCTTCAACTATGCCATTCTACCTTCAGAGACCCTCTCTTTTATTCTCTGGAAGGTAAACCTCCAGTTATTTGCTAGTATGTATTGGCGGGGGGTGGGGGTGGGGAGACAGGTGGCCCAGGTGTGAGGAGCAAGGGTGGCCACCCAGAGATCTGAGCCCTTCTGAGTCATCCGACCCATCCTGCTTAGTTTAGCACCTCTACTCACAGCCTTTTGGGAGGATCTGGGGGATAAAATGAGGTGAATCTTGTCTTTCTCCCAGCTGACTTAGGATTCAGAGCTGCCATGTCATTTTCCTCTTTCACCACCTGCATTCTGCCTTCCAGTATTTTGTGGGTAATTGTCTCCTATTTTATTCTCCTTATTCTTTTTGGTTTATGCCTTAAAAAAAAATCCTTTTACTGTCCTTTAGTTGGATTTTAGGAGAAAGCAACCTAGTTCCACTACCCATTTTTTAAATAAGGATTATATGTTTTTATGCTATTGAGTTGTGTGAGTTCCTTATATATTTTGGATATTACCCTTTATCAGATATGTATTCAATCTTCCATTTTTACTTGCAAGCCTCACTGTTGCTGTTTATTTACTGAACCTCTCCCCCGACCAAGGAGCTGAAGTTTTTGAAAGAAAGGTTCAACAGCCCATGTTCAACAACACTCCAAAATAGGTTTCAGAGATAGAATGACCAGACCACAGCCCTGTGATCCAGAGAGGATTGTTATTCGAAATTTCTCTTTTAAACCTAGGATAGTCAAAATCTAGGATATTTCACTCTTTTCCCATACCTTCTTTCCTCTTCTCATATCTCCTCCTCCCCACCCGCCAACTTATGCCAGCTCTCATTGTGTTGTCCAGTCCAAATTGAAGTTCTTCAGTGGAGCAACTGTGGGGGAGGCGGCAGGTTGCAGAGAATGAGGCAGGTATGGGAAAGCAGGAGAATTAGGGATGAAGACTCAGTGCAGCATGTCATGTCGGATCCATGTCAGGCTTTGGTCACGACTGCTGGGATTGTCTCTACCCTCCTCTCAGTGGCCTGGGATCATGGCAGCCATTCTTTTTTACAGCTGTGGTTTTTCTTCAAGCCCAGGAGAAGCTATGCATATCATCAGATTGTCTCTAGCATCACTGGATTTGGTTCTCTTTAAAGAGGAGCCTGCCTTCAGCTTCTTAGTCAGCTGTGGAGAAAGTGATCTCAAGAGTAGCCACTCTTTGCAGAACCAGTATCAAACTTACAAGCAAGTTTGAGACAATGGCTGCCTCTGTAAAGGGTTTCCAGCAGCATGCCGTTTTGTATTCCTTCTTCAGATATCTCCTCTATTGATTTCCAAACTTGATAGCATATCTTGTTTATTCAAACTTGAGATATGTTCATTTTGTCCTAAGTTTAAGTTTTTGTTTCCTATTTAAAATTTTGATTTTTATCAGAAATGTACTTCTTTCTATCTAAACTGTCAGTTTCAGAGGGTAATAAATAATGACCCCTCCAATCTTCCAAAGTTCAGATTCAGTTCAGTTCAATTCAGTCGCTCAGTTGTGTCCGACTCTTTGTGACCCCATAAAGCTCAGCACACCAGGCCTCCCTGTCCATCACCAACTCTCAGAGTTCACCCAAACTCTTGTGCATCGAGTCGGTGATGCCATCCAGCCATCTCATCCTCTGTCGTCCCCTTCTCCTCTTGCCCCCAATCCCTCCCAGCATCAGGGTCTTTTCCAGTGAGTCAGTTCTTCGCATGAGGTGGCCAAAGTATTGGAGTTTCAGCCTCAGCATCAGCCCTTCTAATGAGCACCCAGAACTGGTCTCCCTTAGGATGGACTGGTTGGATCTCCTTGCAGTCCAAGAGTCTTCTCCAACACCACAGTTCAAAAGCATCAATTCTTTGGTGCTCAGCTTTCTTCACAGTCCAACTCTTGCATCCATACATGACCACTGGAAAAACCATAGCCTTGACTAGACAGACCTTTGTTGGCAAAGTAATATCAGATTAGTTGAGATTTAAAAAATCCAAGTACATGGAAAGCAAAATCCAACCTTTATTACTGATTTTTACTGATAAAGCACTTTGAAAAATGTCATTAAAAGTCTGCTGGTCAATGTAGGCCTGTTAATATTTCGACTCTGAATTTGACTTTATCCACCAGTTGACCAAACTGGATGACAACAGGCCATTCTATGAGTGTTTAACCCTCAGCAACTTAAAATAAGAAAGAGAAGATTAGCTCCTCAGAAGGAGTTAGCAAGGGGCCGAAAGAGAGGTTGGGAGTGTTACTGTAGCGGTAGCTCCCACTATGGAAACATGAAGAGTGAAGCACTGTGTTCCATAATGTGAGGTGATACTAGATTCCCTAAAGATAACCCCACTAATTTATAACACATGCTCAGGAAAAAAGCACTACGTTAAGTCAGGTTGAATGATACTTTGAGATTTCAGTAACATTAAAATCATTTCCTCATCTTACAAGAAAAAAAGAAGCATAATGTTATAAGTTATCAATCATTTGTTCCTTTGGTAAGAACCTTCTCTATGGTTTGGACTAAGTGGAGGGGGTACACTTTTGGCTGTGGTAGGGATCTCCAGCTACAAATTCCAACCCTGTTACAAACTAG
Source organism: Ovis aries (assembly GCF_016772045.2). NCBI lineage: Eukaryota > Metazoa > Chordata > Mammalia > Artiodactyla > Bovidae > Ovis > Ovis aries. The sequence continues at coordinate 31,576,233 of NC_056055.1, read as the reverse complement.
CTGGGAGTCCTTGGCTCGCCTGAACCTCCCAAGCTCTGTTTTTCATGTGCTTGATGAGGAAAGGGGACTACCCCAATGTATTAACAGATAAAAAGGATGAGGGACAAAACCTGAACTTCCATAAATAAGTAGTTTCAGGGTTGGTGCTAAAACCCATATACTTTCCTTCCTAGTCTTTCTTTTTCTTTTTTGCTATATCCATTTTAGAGTGACCTGAATTGAATTTAGACAAAGTAGTTTGGAAGCACAGAAATGGTCATTTATTCATTCATTCAACATAGCATCTTCTTTTTTATGCCAAGTACTGTGCTGGCAATATGGATAAGATATGTTCTTGACTCCTTAGTAGCATACAACCTCTGTCCTTATGTGTTTGTAGCTATTAGTGACTGCCTCAACCCTTTATTTAGAGCCTCACTTGAAGGGCTTCAAACTGATCCATGGAAGAGATCCAAATCTTCTTGGCTATGCTGAATCTATCATCTCTCTATTGCTGAGACCTAGAATAATGCCCCACCTCCAAGAATTAGCTCATCTCAACTTAGCACACAAGCTTTTCAAGTGCCTAAAGAGAAAAAATACAGAGTAAAGTCCAGGACCATGCATTGGCCTCATTATGTTTTTCTCTTTCTCTTTGTAGGCTACTCAAGTTGGCATTACTATGTCACCATGCCAATGCCAGCTTCCACCTTCACGATTGCAGTGGGATCCTGGACAGAAATGAAGCCGGAGATCTGCTCATCAAATGATCTGGCAACAGAGAGATCCTTCTCACCTTCTGAAGCTGACTTCAGGTTTGTACTTGGGACCTTGCTGAAAAACAAACACTTGAGGGAGCAGTATGATGCATTTATTCCAAGCACTGGGAATGTGAGTCATTCCTGCTGAGAAACTAAACCAAAATATGATTAATCAAAGCAGGAAAAACCCTACTGGGAGCAAAAGAGAGTTGAGAGGCAGAAATGTGGGCATAGTGTTTATGCAGAAAGAAAGAGAAATATATATGAGATCCTCTGGATAGTCAGGTGAAATATTTTTATGTGTTTCATTAAGTCAACAGAATCGTCAGATTCAATACTTTATCTCCTTCTACATCTAACTTTGGTTTTTGGTACTTATTTTTTCAAAAGCACAGCTGAATGGAAGGAAGGTGCTTGTCTGATGGATTACTTTGTGGGCCACTTTGCTGTTTTGATTCCTTGCCTGTTATCAGCCATGCGCTTGTGGGGGCTGCCCTCCCTCAGTCGGGAAAGTCAGCCTCCTTGGAGCTCAGGACCCGAGGAAGCTGTCAGAAGGCTATGAGAGGTTATGAGAATCTTGCTAGGTCAGGGCTCTGTTAACTTCAGTAGCAATTTCTTCTTTTTCAGGATGGATCAGAGAAAATCAAAGCTTTTAAAAATTAGTGTGGGCCTTTGGATATTCACTTGTAGCCCCCTCCCTGGGCTTTCAGCTATATCTAGTTTTCAGAGCCAAAAGGAAGGAGAATGCACATAAGAGGCACAGAAGTGTGCTTGCTCATTGTACATTGTTGCATCATGCTTTGTTCCAGGGTGACCTTGACACCCACCTCAGTTTAATCTTTTTTTCCTATTGACACGAATTCACTAAGTCAGTACCTTTCAGCGAAGAGCAATGATACAGATGCTCATTTCATCCTTGAAAACCAACTAAGATATGCTCTTAGTGATATTCCTCTTGTTTGGGTTTTATTTTGCTATGTTACTTTCATTCTTACCACAGGGACAGTAGTAGTTGGTACCCTTAGGAGATAAAGCCACTGAGGCCTCTATTAACATAGGCATGTCTTATTGTCCACATTTGCTTTTTTGGAGGAAGGGAAGAAATTTCTACTTCCTGCTCAGTAACTTGTCTGTCAGGACTGTCTGCCCTGAGCTCTGTGGAGGATCCTAGATTGTTTATTGGGTTTTATGTATGTACTCTTGAGGGAAGAACATTGTGAATGGAAATGACATGTCTTATTCTCACATGGGAACATTTAATCGCCTGTGCTGCCCTCTGGTCCTCTCTTCCTCTGTTACTGAGATCACAGAGTAGGCCTTACTCTGCAGTTTCATGAAGCCCAGATTTCTGAGCGAGGAGGACAGGTGCCCTGGAGAATTACTTGGATTTACAGCACACTTGGTATGACTGACAAATAACCTTTTTTTCCATTAAGCACTGAAACATCGGGGTTATTTGTTACTGCAGCATATCTTAGCCTATCCTGAACTGATACAGAAGCTACTGGGTGCAGTCAGAGAAGGTCTTGATCTAAATGTCATCTCAGTTAGTCCTGAGGATAAGCCTATTAGATTGATAGGCTTTATTATCTCCTTTTTTCACATAAAGATACAGAAGCTTCAGACAGCAACTTCATGTCCATATCCCTATTGAGTTACAACACATGGGTTCACATCTCAGCTTGACCCCTAGAGAGGTGATTCAGAACCTTGCCTGGGGACTTTTAAAGGCTACATGTAACATCCACACCTCACCTGGAGTCTGATCTACCTTCCCACTGTTATTGATTGGAATCTGTCATGTTAGAACAGAAAACAGAAGTTGAGAGCATTGCCTTTGAAGCTGAAGGAGCCATTTCTATTGGTTATGTCTCTTTGGGCAGGCCATACTTCCCTTCTCTGTAGAAGAAAGTCTTTGTTCAGGGTTCTCAGATTCTTTGTGGTGAAGAAGCACTGTGCTCTTCATCTACACCCTCAGGGCTCATTGACTCTTAGGGGAGGTGTGCATCAGGAAATGTGTGCCTTAGGAAAGGAGGAGAAAGCAAAGATAGAACTTTGTTACTTTGTCCTTCTAACCATATTCCCAGAGACACACAGGAGGAGAGTGGGCATTGTTACTTTGTCCTTCTAGCCATATTCCCAGAGACACACAGGAGGAGAGCGGGCAGCGGTCATTGCAGAAGTAGCTGCAATGGCTTTTCACTCTTCTTGCATCTATAGCTGTGATGGGAGCAGGATATGGACAGACCAAGTGGAGATTCTGGAAAGAGATGATATCTGAAATTCCTCCTGGGGTTTAGGGGAAGGGGTAATTTTGATTCCTCTTTTGTCGTCCTGTGTTTAGAACCAATTGAGAAACAGACAGAAGGAAAGCAAAATAAAGCTTTTATTGTTGACAGAAGCTGGACTGAGGGGGTGCTCGGGTGCATAGTCTCAGCGGACATTCTAATACTTCGTTTCCAAATTGGACAAATTTATGCACCCACCCAGTTACCCACCCAGGTGGACCTCTGCCAGCCTCCGCAAGACAGATGCACACAGATTGCCTAACAGCCAAAAAGTAACCACTCTGTGGGCAAGCAGATTGAAAAAGAGAAAGCCCAAAGAGGCACGCCAACCCCATCAGCTGTGGAGAGAGGTCAGAGTTGCCACTCTAGGGAAGCACGTCCTTGTATGGAAACACAGGCCCATGGAATGGAGTCCCTCCCACACTCCCTCTGTGTCCGACATGCTATGACTAAGTTTTCCCTCCATTTATCACTGTGCCTGTCCATCAGAAATGTACTGCTGATAAAATAATAGCTTTCATTTGCTTAATCCTTCCCTGGCTGCGTGCTCCATGTGTGCTGTCTTTAGTCATCAAAGGGTGGCTTTGTGTTTTTATCCATTAAATCTTTGGCTCCATGCTAAGTTTGCCAGCAAAGGTGCTCTAAAGTGCCAACTACAGTGGTGTTTTTGGTTATATTCACATCTGGTCCCCTTGCCTCCCTCAGCATCTCTGCCCCGCCCCCCACCCCACCCTACCCTTTCTATTTCAAACCTTCCCAAGACCACCAGTTCAACTCATGTAAATGTAACTTTTACAGGGGCTTTATACACCACAGGCTTGCATTTGCTTGAAGTTTCATCTGTGTCTCAGAAACTTAGCCAAAGTATTGGTCACTGAACTTTTGATCACTATTCATGTGGCCTAAATTATGTGAGGAATGTTCCCTCTTCCAACTCCAGCTCCATGCATGCTCTAGCCCATTCTAGGTGAGCAAATGCGTTAGTTAAAAGGCACTTAGGTAAACTTCTGAAAGTTTATCAATTTTATTTGGCTACAGTATAACCTTCTCCAGCCACAGGGGAATTTTTGTTATGTTTAACCTCTCAAGGCCTTTGTTAAAATATTGTCTTCACTTGGGGGCCATTCAGTTTAAGCACAACATGGAAACTTGGATAAAGTCCAGAGGACGCAACAAAAATAATTAAACGCAAGGAAGGCAGGCAACACGAAGAAGAAAAGGCACTGAGGTTGTTCATCCGAGAGAAGGGACAACTTGGTGCAGGAAGAGGTCTTCTTTAGAGCTGCAAAGGTGATGAAAAGTCCCTTGTGGACGTTGGAGGATAAACCCTGTTTTTATCTCTCTTGAGAGTCTGGAAAAGAAGGAATTACATATATATATATATATATATATATATAGGCTTTCCCTAGTAGCTCAGACGGTAAAGAATCTGCCTTCAATGCAGGAGATCTGGGTTCGATTCCTGGGTCAGGAAGATCTCCTGGAGAAGGAAATGGCAACCCCTCCAGTATCCTTGCCTGAAAAATTCCATGGACAGAGGAGCCTGGCAGGGTACAGTCCATGGGGTCACAAAAGAGTCGGACACGACTGAGCACCTCACACACACACACATATAATATGTATAATATATAATATATTTATAATATGTACAATATAAACATATATAAGTCATAGGAAAAATGCCAGTTTCCATTACCTCCTTCACTGTGAGCAAACCTTTTCATATCTTCCTGCCTTGGTTTGATTTCTCCAGCCCTTGCTCTCTCAAGGTATTTCGGCTTTCTGTCTCTTACTGTACACATCTCAGTTTTCTCTGCAGTGCACTAAATACCCTGAGAAAAAGCATCCAGCTTCCAGACACTCCTACATCGCAGTTTACATCAACATCACTGTCGACAATTCACTGGGGGCTGGTGGTGGCATTTTGAACACTTGTGATTTTTATGGTAAGCAAGCATCTAAGCTGTTTGCTAAAATATGTTAATAAATTGTGTAACCTATGTCACTGTGACTTTCAGAATTAAAATTTTTTTTCTCCCAAGAAAACTGTAAGCTCCTCAAAGGTAGGGTTTGAAATTTATTCATGTGTGTACATAGCAGAATCCTTTGAGGTGCCTTGAATAGAGCAAAGATACTGGAAATAGTTACTAAGCTGTCAGGTTGAACTGAGGAAGGGGCTTGTGAGCAGTAAAGGATATGCTTTCCAAGGGAGACTTTTCTAGCAATCCGTTTGAACCTGTGGTAGGAAAACATTTGTGTCAAGTGGTTCTAGTACAGCACCTTCTTAAAATAAGAGATTAGGCTAAAGAAGAGCTTCTTGACAGTTTTCGCCTTTGTGATTATGAGTAAGACATGGTCATTCTTACTCTTTGGAAAGACCTCTTATAAAATAATTTTAGCCTAGCAATTGTGTGAGAGGGAACCAGTGGTTAGCTTCCCATCATTTACCAGTCTAACATATATTTCACCAGTTCTTCCCGCTCCTGGCAACATTAACGGGCACTAGTACTATCAATACAAGGAAGAGTAGGAAGCCTGAGAACCACAGACCAGCTGAGCTCAGCTTTGAGAAAAATCCAGGATCCTAATTTATTCAAGAAGAATCATGAAGTATGTGGAGCAGGAGGGTCAGCAGAGAGGAGCTTATGATGACTCAGTGTGATGAAAAGAGTAGTTCTTACCCTTCAGGATGCTGTGTGCATTAGTTGGGATAATGCATATAAAGTGTTCAGAACAGTGCTTGGCACCTAGTGAATGTTCAGTAGCAGCTGCAGTAGGGCTTATTATTGCTTATTATTCTTACTTAGTATTATAGATTATTTATTAGCTAACCATCAGGCATTATTAATAATATGTACTATTAAAATATTTACTCTGATACAAGTCTGGACACAATGAACTGGTATTTGCAAATGCTTGATTTGTTGGTGATATTGAGAATATATTGGAGCAGGCACATACACAGAGACTAATAACTGAAGGTTAGTGTGAAAGGAAGATATGGCATCTTGGGTTAATATTGCTTCTGTGGGAGACTATTCATGACCTTATAAAAGTACAGTATTACTTCACCATTTCAGGAACATGGCTGATGCGTGAAAGGGGCTCCTTTGGTGGGTTGTCATGGAATCGCAGTGCCAGAAGAAATCTTAGAAACTGTTTTCGATTTTCTGTTTGCTTTTAATTAAAGCATAATTAACATACAACAAAGTGCACAGACTCTAAGTGTTTGGCCTGATGAGCTTTTGACGATTGTATGTGCCCTAAACCAGACAGAGAACTTCTATCAACCCCCCGAGTTCCCTCTCATCCCCTTCCAATCAACTCCTCCCCTCCCCCAGCAGCCACTTGTGTGAGAGAGTGTTAGAGATTAGGAAAGAGGCCCCAAACACTGAGCTGCCTGACTCAGGTCAGTTAGCCAGCCTGAGACCAGCCTCTGAAGCCTCGGTCTCCTGAGCCGCCCCCGCCCCTCAGCAGGAACACATGTGTGGCTCCCCTGATGCCGTTTCCATTTTTATTGGGAGTCTTATGGTCTCACTTAGTTTGATTATAGCTAGATTGCCTTAAAGTCCTGCACATTCTCTCAGGCTTTGATTATGAAAAACAGTGGTAATTCACACAACTGGAATGACCTTCATTACCTTGGCTAGTGTCATTCCTGTCCAGAGAAAATTTAACTCACCCCTTTTATCTTTCTAACAAAGTAGCTTTTTGGGGTGTACCTTTGGCTACCCCAGACTATTCTCTAACTTTTGATTGAATTGATGTACCAACACAGTATTTGTTATTAGGTGGACAATTGCAGCCTTTTCAGTTAGATGTTTGCCAGAAGGCATTTCTACTCACTCTCTCTGTAAAGCAAGGTTATTAATCCAGAGACTTTGACTAATGTTCAGTGACAGTAATGAAGTTCTTCCTGTCACTTTATCCTCTCAGAAGTTTTTATGGGTCTCCACCCACTTCTCTTACCCTAACCTGTGGTAAAATGTCATTGGTGCAGGAAGCTGTGTTCTGTGTCCCAGACTGGTGGAGGGTGAGCCTTATCTAAGTGGCGATGTGGATCTTCTTGGGCAGTGCTAGCCTCGGATGGGTGAACGGCACTTTAAGCACGTGGAAAGGAGTTATTGGTGTAGTCTGTCTATATTGGGATGTGCCAGCATTTTAAGGTGTTTCAATACTCATTATGAAGAAGTACCTACAGTTAGAATTATAATTTGCAGTTTCAAATTAGAGGGACTTCCCATTCTGTTTGAATAAAGGCTGTGTTAGCAGGTGAAAAGATAGTTTCCTTTGATGTTGGGTCTTTGGGTAGATATGTTCTCTTGAGGCCTCTGAGTCAGGTTCTAGGAATTCTTTTCCGGCTCCACCTTTGCTGCAGTGGTCAGATGGTGTGGGCTGGGCTCTGATCTGTTTCCTTAAAAGGTTGATTCAGTTAAATTTGTATTAAAAGTGGATTGGGGAAATTGTTGTATCAAAGTGCTCCTGTATTCCTTAACAGCAAAACTTTTGAGGGCCTTCATAAAGAACAGTTAGTGTAGGTTACTTTTCAGTGAAATGGATTATATTCTTTTGAAAAGCTTGAAACGGCGTTGTGATTTGTTTCACAGGATCCATCACCGAGTCTACATCTTTTATTCTAGGACTTTTCAGAGTGGGATCTTTAACTTGGTTGTACTGTTCCTTCCTTTCTAAGTTGCAAATTATTCTGAACTGGAGAAGATTTTTCCCATAGTGACGTTTGACAAGCACGTTTCTAAGGATAGGAATTGCTTTTTTTATTTTGCTAGGGGATTGTTTTGTTGTTTTGAATCTTAGAGATTCTCCCTGTTTATTCTAAAACAAGATTTTACTACTTCCACTTAGCTTAGATTGCAGATAATCAATTCAGCACTTTGATAAGTGTTTTGATCTGTAATTTTTTCACCACTCTATAGAAATAAACAAGACAAGAACTCAAATGAACTGTTTTGCTTAAGAGTCCATTAGAACCACTGTCTCCTGGAAGTTGTCTATGTCTGTGTAAGTACCTCATCTGCATGGAAAGAGGAATAAACCTAATTTACCATAAAATGTATCTATTTATCTCGTGTTGCTCCCAGGTATGTTGGCGTTTGTGGTCACATGGAATACCCCTGCCGCTTCCAGAATGCTTCTGCCACCACCCAGAAGATCATTCCTCATCGGGTCTTTGCTCCAGCGTGCCTGAAGAGGGTCTGCCAGGAGACCCTTCTGCCGCTAATCCCTCCTTGCCTCTCTGCAGCACACTCTGTCCTGGGAACACACCCATTCTCCAGGCTGGATGTACTCATTGTCCCTGCCAACTTTTCAAGTCTAGGGATGGCCAGGTATGTTATTCTGTTGTGGTGCCTGGAGAACATGCTTTGGAATTTTTTTTTTTTCTTCTAAATTTTGGCACGAGTGGCACGCAGGATCTTAGTTCTCAGACCAGAGATTGAACCCACACCCCCAGCAGTGGAAGCGCAGTCTTAACTGCTGGACCACCAGGGAGATTCCTGGAAATTCTTTGACTATTTCTTGCTTTCTCTGAGCTGTCAGAGCAGTCATTTGATAGATTGGAAGGGCCATCTCATTGCTGCCTTGAGGGACAGTGTGTGTACACTCCACCATGCATGAGCCTTTGCATGTCATGGGCTCAATTCAGTTGCCTTGAAAATAACAACTCACATTGTTGCTGTGATTGAGAACACATTGTGCTCCCAGAGTGGCGTATGTTGGATCGTGGCTAATCAGTGGCTAGTTAGCTTAGGCGGTAAGAGCGTAATGCTAATGAGCCCAAGGTCATAGCTCTAGGCAGAGTCAACACAACTTGGTTCTAGGGCACAGGCTGCCGCGTAATCCTGTCCAGCTGTCTCATCCATTCTCACCACTGGTCACAAGGGCAACGACTTGAGAGCCCCTGTGTCAGAGAGACTGTGGATGGATCAGTGTAAATCTATCACCACTGCTAGAAAAACAGCTCAGAGCAGATGGCTTACTAGGGGAGGTTCAGGGGGGTCACTTGTCTTGCTACTATTTTTTAATATAATAAATATACTGTATTATCCTTATTGTCATCCCAATTTAGTTCATATGGAAAATCAAGACCTGCAAGTTGAACCTTTCCCTGTGTGTAATTTATGCCTAAAATCCATTCATTAATGCTGTTGTTCATTCAGTAATAGGGAGCTGTGTTTCACTCAGCATTTTACTTGGTTATGTACTCAGGCTTTTCTTGGTTATATTTCTGTTTGAAAATCTTAATCATTAACAAGTGAATATGCTTGACTAAGGATGGGAAAAATAAGCTCATCAAAACATGTGACTTTAAGTTTTTCCCTATTAGTCAAGGAAATTCCTGCTGCCAATTAATTTCCATGCTTTTGAACAGCTGTCATTTGTGGTGTTTTCCCTGAAAGCTGCGCACATTCTTAGTAAAACCCATGAGTAGAGAAGTACTGACCAGAACATTTGCCTTTGATCTGTGCTACACACGTACACTTTTAAAAAGCTAGCTGGCTAGTCTTAATCCTTGAGGAGGTCTGAGAAGGTCATTTAGACTGATTTTTATCCTGTATTCATGAAGATAATGGGAATGTAAAAACTAGGATAATTATGTATATTTGGTTATGTGCCTCATGTAATTGTCTCAGCTGTCTATATATAGAATTTGTCTTAACAAGGGGGCTTCCTTGGTCCCTTTGAAGAGTCTGCTGGACTTAATTTGAGTGGAATTATTGGCAAAGGAAGGGTTGTTCATTAAATGTTTCTTATTTGTACACAGTTTTGAGGGACTGCATTTATTTGGAAGTTTTTAGCACTTTATGAGAGTTGCAGTTTTTCAGGGCATGTTTGCTAACAGTTCCAAGTTCTGACCTGAGGGAACTAGAGGCCAAGTAGTTTTCATACAGAGAAACTTATTTTCTACAACCCCTTCCTGACATCAGTCTGCCAAAACCAGAATTTGTTGACCTGTAGGCCAATCTATAAAGCTTTTCTTTTTAAGTTTGCCTGCCCAGGCAGGTAGGCTGTGTGTTTGCTGCTTTTTGCAGTATTAAATTGATTTAAACATGCTTAAATCTGTTTCTTTAAAGTAATAAGCCTAAGTATCCTATGGCCAAATGGTACTGGGTACAAATGTCAAAAGCTGTGATGGTGATAATAACTGAGTAGGAACAAGACTGCTTTTATGCTCAAAAACAGGAGAACCGTACATTTAAAAACTTGTGGTTGGTTGTCAAATATCATTTTTTTTCCTTCTTTTTAGACTGTGGAAATAGTCTGCCCTGGTCTAGATGTTTTCCTGGGCTTAGTTACCACTCCCTGTATTTGAACAGTGGAGGGGGGATTGTGGTGTCTTACACTGCCAGTTGGGGGTGGGGAGACACTGTTTTTCCTAACTCTGACCTAAATTGATTCCACTTGCTTGGCTTGACTCTCTTGGGATCCCAACACCTTGAGCCACATGTGACTGAGTAGGGTTTATGACTCAGCTGGCTCCTGGGGCCCCATTGCCTTATTTATGGTCAAGGCTTTGCTTGGGGCTGTGTAAAACAAACTGGAACAAAAATGACAGTCTTGCAGGTCAATTCTGTACCCTAAATAGGAGTAGAGAAATCTCAAGTCTAGTAGGAGCCATTCAAAAAGACATCTCCACTGAAATTTGCCATTGTCCTATTAGTTGTAATACACTGGAGATCAAAGGAATTTCTTGGTAAATTAAATGGTTCTTTCCTGAGTCCACATTTTATAAACATGTATGCAAGATCATAAATTCCATACCTCTGGACTTCTTTAGTGACTTGGTCTTAATCTTAATGAATAACATTTTATACTAATTTCATATTCTTTTTTGCTAGATGACTTTAAACAGTCCCATATGAACTAAAATGAATAAATTATTAATAACCATTTTAAAGAGTGTTTAAAACTTTTGGATGATACCCATAATGATTTCACTGTATTTTATATATTACATATCATAATTTGTATGAATAAATTTTCCTCTCTGAGTTTGTTTTTGAGTTTGATTTTGGTATTTCACTATGGATAAAAAAAATACATTTGTATAATTTAAATGTATGATAATGACAAGTCAATTTATAAGGAAGTAAATAATACACAACATTTTAGAATTTGGAGTGCTTTTCAAACATAGCAGTAAAACCAGAACATTTATCAGTACTGCACTTCGTGATTTTTATTACTGTTTAATATAATAGGACCTGTAACATAGTAACTCCTCCTCCATTTCTGAATCACTGTTCCAGAGGAGATATTCCGGTTTTGAGAAAAATGACTAGTTTGCCTTTAAGACGCTATTGACAGTCTTATTCCCATTCTTTTCTCGTTTAGGAAGTGTGGGCTTGCTGTTTTTGTTTCATTTTACTTTTGCTTTCCTATGAAGGCTGAATCTGCCATATAAGGAGCCCTGGAGTGTACCTTTCCTGGGTTGAGTAATATGGTGTCTACGTGAAGATAAGAATGCATTTTAAATGAGTCTCTAATGTATAGAACAACTCTCTTCTTGTTGGTATAATTAGCATTCTGCCATTTTCATTGTGCCTTGTGTTTTCTCAAATGTCTCAGCTGGGTATTGACTAGTAAGCCTAATTTCCTAGGAATTGAGAAATACATGAAAGGAACTCGTCATCCTGCTTACGCTCTTTGTTATAATAATAATAATGTTAATGGAATAATATCCTGGAATCAGATTTATGACAGTTGCCTCAAAATTAACACCTCTGTCTTACCTCTGTGTATGTTTGTAATAAATGCTTAGCTTCACCATTTGTCTTTCAGCAGTTCACAATTACATGTCACAGGTTGTAATTAGGTTGGCAGAACTACCTTGCTGACATCCAAATACGTTCTTTTTTTTTCCCCTCCTCTGTTTGGTTTTGAAGGATCTTCTGCTTATCATTTCAGAGTAGTTTTATGTTTAGAGCGTCACATGAAAGAGCCATCTCCTAGAGGCTGTACTTCCCCACTCCACCACTCACATGTAGACCATTCACCCCCGGTTTCTCTTGAAATATTGGGGGAAAAAAACAAAAAGGAAGCAGAGTGATTGGTGATAGGTGACAAATTCTGCTTTGACCTTTTCCCCACTGGTTCTGTACCAGATAGTCTTGTTCATGACTTTATTTGCTTGTTTATTCATTTATTCATTCTTAAAGTTATATGAAGCACATACTGTGTGCCAGGGAGGATTTAAGATGCTGAGTCTACCGGCATGAAAAAGGTTGATGAGATCTCCATCATCATGGGAGTTGCATTCTAGTCAGGGGAGAAAATAATATGCATTAAAAACAAATAATTAAGATGTATACTGTGCAAGAGGAAGGGGACATATGTATACCTCTGGCTGATTCGTGATGTTTGGCAGAAACAAACACAATTCTGTAAAGTGATTATCCTTCAATTAAAAAACAAATACATTAAAAAGATTTTTTTTAAGTTGAAAGAAATTGAAGACAATACAAATAAATGAAAACACATTTTTTTTTAAGTTGTGTATTATGAAGAAAATAAATCCAAGTACGTGATAGAATAACTGGGAACCAGAAGCATTGTTAGAGTGAGGAGGCAGAAGCTTCTTTAAAGAGGGAAACTGAAGAATGGTAAGGAGCCAGCCGTGTGATAATCTGGTGGAAAAGCAACTCAGACTGAGGAAGGTTCAAGTCCGAAGGCCCCACGCTGGGACGTTGTAGTGGGCTGGAGGAGCAGAAAGAAGGCCAGTGTGGCTAGCATGGCTTCCCTTAGACATACTTTGGGCCCCAGAAAATGCCAGAGTCCGGAAGGGCTTCGGTCGCCTGAGCCACCTGCAACCCGCGTGAGGAAAGTGAGGAAGAGCCACTAAGAAAAGGCGGAGCTTGAGCAGAGATCGCTGGTTCCAGGCAGTCCTGTATACAGGGAAAGAGTTGCCAGGGAGGCCACATCTTTTCTGGGGACCAGTGGTGCTATGGTGGCTCATGACCAACCACTTGGAACCTGACTTGGTTTAGCACCTGCTGTTCTTGAGCAGAATTCTCTGCAGAGAAGGCATCAGAGCACTCGGAGCCCAGACTGGCAACTCGCCCCAGCGGCTGCTTGCTGATTCCTTGCAAGCTCTATTTTGATGAAACAGGTTACAGGGAGGGAGGCACTATTTATATGTTTTCTCAGCCTAATTTTTAAGGTTTTCAAAGACTGGACAAAAATAGGACTGATAAGTAAAGAGCACAGAGAAATAATGATCAATTACTGAAATATCCTCAGTGCACTTCACAGTAGAGAAAAATGATAAAGCTCCCTATTACACGTGGCTTATCCTTAAAAGATTTGATTGTGCAATAAAAGGCTTCTGAATGCTTGTACTAGTTCCTGACTGTTGCATACCCGATTTTCTTAAGTACCTCAATTTGCGAATAAACGGTGTGCACATACATGCCCAAGAATGAATGCAACCAGCTCTCCCTCCACCCCCTCCTCCTGGGGTTAGACAGGGTGTTGTCCTGTTTATTCTTATCTCCCAGCCAATGTGTAATAGAAGAAGCAAAACATAACGTGCTGGTACAAAGGGCCTGTTGTTTTCAGCCTTCTAATTGTGCTCCTTTCTATTGGGGAAGGAAGCAGTCGTAAATTTTTGTCATTATCTTAAGTAGCAAGGTTTCACAGTTTGGGGAATTTTTCTTTACTTGTTCTTTGTTAGCTTCCAGTTGAATTTTTGAATCCCCTAAACTAAAAACTGCCATACTTTTAAATGACCCTCCGATAAATTTCAGGGACTTGTGACCCTTGATTTCAAGGCCAAGATGCAACTGTAGTGATTCTTTCCATGGGGAACCGGATTTCAAGCCCTAAATTAGAGCACCTTTTGGCTCACCAAGGTTTCCAGCTCATCTGCTCTCTCTGAGATGCTGTGGATTTCGGAGTCTATGTGTGGGTTTTAATTCTTTGTTATTGTCATCATTTGTTTCCCAGACTTTAATAAATTCTTAAACTTCTTTCTACATGGATTGTTTTAAAAAATATTTTGAAGGAGCACTTCTTTCCCCTATTTCCCTGTATAACTCTTCTGCTTTTATAAACAAGTGGGTGTGAATGATAGAAAGCAGCTCATACCTTCCTTTCTTCCTATAAAGTTTTAATCCTTTGTTTACTGGCACCCCTGCCGTTCACTGGAGCAATGAACAGAGTGTATCGTGGGTAGCTAGGTCCACAGGTCTACACAAGGGGGGCTCAGTCCCCCTCAAATGCTTTCCCTTTGTCGCTTTCTTTATTTCTCCACTTTGTTTTCTCTTTCTACTTTTCTTCTTCCTTTTTTCTATTTTTAATTAATTTATTTTTAAGTGGAGGATAATTGCTTTACAGCGTTGTGTTGGTTTCTGCTGTACAACATGAATCAGCCATACACGTGTATACACATGTCCCCTGGGAGGTGGGGTGAGAGTCTATTTTTCTTCTTGAGAAAATGGCTTGACTTTATTTTACTCCTACCTTACGGAGAAGGGCTTTCCCCTTCTAATGCGTTCTGTTTCTTTCATTTTTCTTTCTTGAAATAGAAATGGGTATTCATAAGACAGTGTTCTTCTGGGACTCTGGAAGCCCTTGACTGTGATTATCTGGTTAGTTTTGACGTAATCAGTTGGTAGTGAAAGAGGCAGGAGGGAGAAGGTGTGCGTACGCTCCATTCTTTACAGAGCAGGTACAAGACCATGTATGATGTCCCCTAGTCACTTAGAGCTGGAAAATCAGAGACAGAGGTAACAGGGCCTTACCCTGGGATGGCTCTCAGAGCCTGGGGCTCAGACTGAGGCAAGACTCATCGGTAACCCTCTCTCTCTCTCTCTCTCTCTCTCTCTCTCTCTCTATATATATATATATATATATATATATATATATATATATACACTTATAAATATAGATATTTGCTTCAAGGTCCCCCTATAGAATCACAGTGTCTTGTAGTCTACTCGAAAATCAGCATTCACTATGGGCTTGTTTTGAGGCAGCCTTAGAATCTGGGTACCAGGCAAATTCCTGGATCACGTGCGTGTGTTGGGGCCAGATTCTCTCTAGAGAGAAACAATAGGCAGAGCGAGCTCACAGCTTTTGGCTTAGCCAGAATCTTCTTCTTGCCATCAAACAGCTGTGCTGCTTGTCAGATCCAGAAGCAGCATTTTATCATCATTATGCCACGATTCCTCACCCTCTGAAAGATTATGCTTAAGTGTTTTGTTTTCTTTGAACTGTCCTCCACACGCATAGACTGACAGTCTTACCTCGGAGAGCACCACGGGGGTCATCCTTCAAGAGAAGTTGTCAGGCCTTTGAAAGGCCTTCCTGAAGCAATCACCCCTCTACCTACATTTGTAATCTTCTCCCTCTATTGATGTCATCATAGGCCCCTAATCTCTTCCAGCCCTTGAGCCTGAAATGGCCAGTCAAGCCCAGCTTTTCCATTTTTCCATTGCAAAGAAAAGGCTCATACTTTTTTTTTCCCTCCCCTTGGTTATTTCTCTACAGAAGCGTCATTACTGAATAGAACATACACTCCTTGGGTGAAAAAGAAGCCTGGGATTGAATGTGCAAAGTTGTCTGAGTTGGAATATTCCCAGTCTTGTGTGTTCTCACTCCTGAAGCCACTCCACGGGGTGGGCACACGCTCCCGGTCTCTGGACTGTGTTGGGCATGTGCTTTGGCATGGAGTGGTGTATGTGTTTCTCTTAAGGCTAGACTCCTTTGGAGGAAAGCACCAACTTGGGAAACAGTTCTCAAGCAAAGCACAGTATATGAAGAGTCTTGCCCAAGGGAACATTGCCTATGTCATACTACAGCCATTATGCAGCTGGAACCCACCACGTCCAAGCCCTGTAGGCCTGTTTGCATAAAGCCGGTGAGAGATTTCCTTGTCACTTTACTCCCCACTAAAATGTAATTGGAAGAATATCCCAGCTACTTTTTCTTCAAAAGAAGCAGTAACTTTAAAAGGCCAAAGATGTGAGGAAGCTCACCTTTAAAAATGTATTACTTTAAAAAAAAAAAAAAAAACTGATTACTTTGTGGGATTTGTGAGTACATTGCAAAAATCCACCCTGATTTAACCCCAGAGTGGAGCTCGAAGTAGCTTGAAGTAGAAATGTTTTATTTCTTGGTTAACTAACTGTGCTATTTATAGAGGTGACTCCTCAGAAAGTCTAGACATTGTTCCGGAAAGACGGAATACCAAATCTGCCCTTCATGTTCCCAGTCAGTGTGCTGAAAATGACCACTTCCCCTCTTTACCATCAAATGGAAACGTTGGAATTCCATTTCAAGATAGTGTGAGTGATACTTGGGCTCCCCGGCCAAAACTTAGGTTGGCCAAGGAGCTGGGGGTGCTCTTGTGAGCCTGGAGACCCACTACCAGGCCTTTGTTTCTTAGAGGCCAGCCTGCTGAGATATGGGGACTGTGGTTGGCAGACCCTCGTGTTTGAGTTGGGCTTCCCTGGTAGCTCAGCTGGTAAAGAATCCGCCTGCAATGCAGGAGACCCCGGTTCAATTCCTGGGTCAGGGAAGGTCCGCTGGAGAAGGGATAGGCTACCCACTCCAGTATTCTTGGGCTTCCCTGGTGGCTCAGACAGTAAAGAATTGGTCTGCAGTGTGGGAAACAAGGGTTCCATTACTGGGTTGAGAAGATCCCCTGGAGGAGGGCATGGCAAACTGTTCCAGTATTGTTGCCTGGAGAATCCCCATGGACAGAGGGCTATAGTCCATGGGGTCGCAAAGAGTCAGACACCACTGAGCGACTAAGCGTGGCACAGCACAGCTTTCAAGTTAGTCTCTTCTGAGAGCCCAAGCACCTACTCCCAGAGTGAGTCAGCTGCAGTTTCTGGCTTTTATCAGCCATGTGCGATTTCTGAACATCTTACTGAAAGCTGGCAGTTGAAAAGGGATGGATGGGCAAAGCCAAGGATTCATTCAGCAGACTCATGTCAATGGACAGGTGTGATGAATGCTGATGACTCTCTGGCTCCAGGAAATATGAAATCTTTAGCCTAAATCAGGTTTTTCTACCTAGGTTCTAAGAAGACTAGTTTTGTGGAATGTTAATAATGTGGGAAAAGGAACTGTGGGTTAATTAGTTTAGGAAATGAGTGGATTAAACAAAGTAAAAAGGGAGTCTTTACTGGAGGGCTTCTGAGAAAGCCTTTAGTATCTTTATTATCCTGATTTAATATCCTGGCATGTATATGCCTTTCAAAGACCAGGCCAGAATATGCAATATTCCTCCAAGACCTTGCTAAGGGATCCCCCTTTACACTGCACATTTCATCAGGCTGTTTCAGGTCTCAGAGAAACCGCCTTCTCAAAACACACTTTAGAAAGTGATTCCTGCGGAAGAAATATCTTGGAGCCCATGACACGACTGGCTGTGGAGTCCAGCCTTCATGTGGCCAGTGGCAGCTGAGGCCTTGCTTTAGGACAGTGAAGAAGACGGGCTCACAACTTAATGCTGGGTGTCCCACACCTTTCTGATCATGCATTGATTTTTGAACAATCACCCCTTCCATATATTTATATTTATTTATAAGTCATATACATTTAGTACAGTGTTACTATATTAGGTTGGAGAAGGAAATGGCAACCCACTCCAGTATTCTTGCCTGGAAAATCCCATGGACAGAGGAACTTGGTAGGCTGCAGTCCATGGGGTCGCAAAGAGTCAGACACAACTGAGCAACTTCACACATACACACTCTATATTAAGTATACTGTAAAATATATATATTATATATATATGTATATTGGATATACTATAAAACATGACTTAGTGACAGGACAACAACTATAAAATACATTCAAAAATGGAAGTTTAAGAGGATGAGGAAAAAACATTGATGAAAGGAGGTTCTGACATTTCTTCCTGCACACCACGGGGTTGGCTAGTGCCCTAGGATCTCTGCAGCTGCCTGGGCCCCATCACAGAAACTCTGAGTCAGTGGGTTTGGGGTGCTATCTTGGTATCTGGAATGTTAACATGTCTGCCCAGGTGATTCGACTGCAGGTGTTATTTTTGGGGAGCTCTGGACAGGTAAGTATCTCTTGGGAATCTTTCACAGACTCTCCACCCTGCTGTCGTCTCTCAGATGAGCATGTTAGACTGAAGAAAGAGGATGGTGGGGACATTCCTTGGTGGTGCCCCCTGCTTGTTCATTACTCATAAGGAAGGTGTGTTCCCCAGGAGTTGAGCCCAGTGTCAGGCCAGAATCCCCAGCAAGTGACTGGGCCTCCATAGCCTAGTTCTCTTCTCTGGAAAAGTAAGGGGCTGATTTAGAATTGCCTGCAGAGGGGCTTAGAGCCTTAACCTTCTTTGATTTGATTAGGTTTGAGTTTTATTTTGAACAGGAGTGGGGGTGACTCAATTTCATTCAGTAATTTACATACATGTATATTTTCTTTTTGATAAAAGAGCTAGTTAGATCATAAGCCTGCAATTTTCTTGTACTTGGACACCTGGGCAGCAGTAGGCGTTTAAATGTTAGGCCTGCAAGCAGGAGGTTCAGAAGGGGCCTCTCTTACCTCTAGTTAATTGCAAAATAAACAGATCTCAAGGGCAGGGGCCCCTTCCTTTCATAATAGCCACCTCTGCTCTGTGCACTGTCAATGTAAAACAGCATTTCCAAACATTGCATCAGGAGTGTGCTCGGTAGAAGAAGGCCTGCTGCCTTCAGCCTGGCAATTTACCGCTCAGGCCCCTCAAAGTTAGCAGCTAACTTGTCCCCTCCCACCCACCCAGCCTTGTTTTTAGCCTCCAGATATCTCCATTTGCAAGCTAATAAGTTGCACATACATATGTTTGAACAGTTGTCAGGCTTGTCTGCTGCTCAAACTGTGCTTTGGTTTAAAACAAACAGCAACAGAGAACCCAGAGGTGGGGGATGGATGAAGACATTTCGGTTTAACCTGCAGGTGGTGTTGTTTTGACCTTGACAGTCAGCTTTAAACGACCTGTCAAGCACCTTTGTGTGCTTCTGGGCACACCCACCTGGAAGATATTATATCCCTTCAGCTTTATGTGCCCCAGCAGGCAGGCACCAGGTCCCTGGATTTTGTTTTCATCGGTGGAAGGTTAATGCATGCATGGCAGGACTTTACTGAGAGAGGCCCAGCTACAAATGCTGTTTTCATTTAATTCTGATTTCTCTTCTTCCTTGGCCTAACCCTCCCCGCCCCAGGCTCTCCCCCCAAACCCCTCCAGATTCCCTCCACCCCCACTCTGTCTTCCCTGTTCTTTCAACCTCTCTGCTTGGCTTCAAACCATTTCTTCTTGGCTTTGATATCTCCTTGCAGAGCTGCAAGCAATCAGGAGATTATGGACCCCAGAGCTCAGCAAGGCACATTGCCTGGTAGGGGGGCTCAGGCCCCGGTCCCCAGGCCACCACAGGAAATGGGACCCAGAAAACCTGCCAGTCTCCAGACCCTGTGCCCCTGTGCCTGCTCTGGTAACCAGATCCCCAGGGTTGGGGTGGGGGCAGGCAAAGTGCCTTCTCAGATCAAGTGGTATCTGGGGAGACAGACCTCTTTGGGAACAATTCTGACCTTTCCTGTGTGGTCAAGGGTCATCTCTGCAGCATCTATTTGAATTTTGTCTTTTTTAAACTTTGAGTTTTTCCTGGGCCTTCTGAGGCCCTACATAATGGTGTCTGGAAGTTGGGATGAGGAGAGTGAATGGACAGATGAAGGAATCCAGTTGGATTCAGCCTCATGCCTACCAGTGCTTGATAGTTTCAGGCAATTTGAGGATACAGATGCTGGCTCTTTTTGCAGGGAATCCCTCTTCCTTGGCTTCCGTGTCGAAGGCCCAGTGTTGTTGAAGGTAACCATTACTATATTTCTAAAGGTAGAGATGAGAGGGAGGGTGTTTGTTCTCAAGAACAAATGTACATCTTACTATCCTGTAATACTTTCTCCAGTGTCTGAAAGGAAATAGGCCCACATCTAGATATTTACCTTTCCAATGCTGCCTGCACCAGCCATGTGGTCTGCCGTTCGGTGAGCTCCCAGAGGTGCCTCTGCTAGTCCTCTAGACACCCCCCTGAGATGAGACTCAGAATCTGAGAGGAAGATCAGTGCTAATCACCCATCCTCCTCAGACCTCGGGAACCCTCCTAGGCCGAGGCAGTACCTCCCTCCAGGGATGCACACCCTGTACCCCTCACAGTCCCTGCCCTGGGGGCCCCTCTGTGTTGGGATCTTGTTATTTAACTTTTGGCACAAGCCATTCCCTGGGATTTCCCAGTTGGAATGTAGAGTCGGGTGAGAAGCATCTGATGTGAGGGCAATTGAACTAAGCTTCCAATCACCAGGGGAACTGGGTCTCAGAGAAAGTAAGAGAAGCAGAAATATAAGAGAGAACTGGTGTTCACTTGTGTGACCTGCCCTTCCCATGGGTCTATGATCGTTTCTTGGCCTAAGGTTGTTGAGCTGTGTTTCTGACATTTACAGCCCAGAACCCAGACTAATTTACAAGGGCTACTTCTTTTTTGCCTCTACAAACAAAAGCCTTATTAGACCTTAGGATTAGAAGGAGTCAGTGGATTTGAGCAGCTCTGGATCCTGTCCCCTCAAGCCTTCATTCTTTAATGATTCACCTGACTCTATAAGTTGTAGAGTGTCTCCATATATGCGTGTCTGTGAGGAGCAAATGAGAGACTATATATATAGGTATGGGCTTCCCAGGTGGCACTAGTGGTAAAGAACCCACCTGCTAAGGCAGGCAATATCAGAAACGTGGGTTCAGTCCTTGTGTTGGGAAGATCCACTGGAGGAGGGCATGGCAACCTACTCTAGAATTCTTGCCTGGAGAATCCCATGGACAGAGGAGCCTGGTGGGCTACAGTCCACAGGGTCACAAAGAGCTGCGACTGAAGCCACTTAGCATACACACAGACTTTTAGGTATGTGTATATACATACAACATCTATTAACATATATATATATACACATTCTCTCATTTGATCCTCCAAAACAAGCTCTCAGTCCCTTCCACGGCCCAGCTGTCACAAGTTCCCCACAGCTTACTTTTGTGGCAGCTCTGCCCAGCCTGTCTAAGACCTGGGAGCCCTGTTACTGACGAGGCCTCTCTGCCCAGCCCCTCCCGTGATTCGCCCACTTTCTGCTCAGCTGAGTAGTTTATCCTGTGGGGTGATAAGTCCCAGCAGGTGCTGACAGCCAGGATCAGGACCTGGACTTCTGTGTCTCTCTGAGGCGTAGGGCAAGCGGAGCCTAATGATGGGTTGTATGCTTGAGCTGAGTGACAAAAAACCGCTGGCCCACGCAGAGGTTGTGAGCTAAGCCAAGGCAAGTCCTGGGTGACTAAGCGCATCTACTGCTGTGCTGCTGTTACTGCATG
The DNA here is from genome assembly GCF_016772045.2 of Ovis aries. Taxonomy (NCBI): domain Eukaryota; kingdom Metazoa; phylum Chordata; class Mammalia; order Artiodactyla; family Bovidae; genus Ovis; species Ovis aries. Next base: position 31,554,829 of record NC_056055.1, on the reverse strand, counting down.
CTTCTTCAGAGTCCATGTTTGTCCTTCCAACCCTTGGGACGCCGTTTGAGATGATGGAAAGAGAGCTCTGACTTTGCAGTCAGAAGACCAGGTGCCAGCGCAACTGTGCTGTTGACTGCTGTGAAACCCAGCCCAGCACTTTGTTTGTGAAATCTCTGCTCACCTCCAGGACTCTTGGGCACATTAGATAAGATCATGTGTCAAATGCCCTCGGCCCTTGTTTCAGTTGACTTGGAGAAATGTGGTAGTTTTCTAGGTCAAAAAGCATCTAAGATTTATTGCTTATTAGTGTGAAGCACAAGCTTTAAGGTCTCTACCAATTCAGAATGTCCAAGATTCTCTGAAATAATAGCTGCAGGGAGAAGAAAAAATAGGTGTGATAAGTTGCCATGGTAGTATGAAAACATGAAAAGTTTGTTTCAAAGAGTTCCTGAGTCCAGATTACTCAGACTGTACTACAAGTGGAATTTCTCATTTCACCGAAGGAGAATTTTAGAGTAGCTCCTTGTTAGGTCTTCGTTCAAGGATGTAGCTTGGACTTTAGTAGTTTATGTATTAACTTTCCTTCCCCTCAAAAGGAAATTGAAAAAGGCAGCAGAACACCTGGTGATTCTGGTTTAGGTCAAATGCATTTCTTAGATCCATTTCCATATCTAATAATAAACTGAAAGAAATCCTGATCTTTTGGAGGTTTGGGATCCCACCTGGGCTCAACTGTCTAAGCTCCTCTGGGGCTTTGGTCCACTGATTGGACTCAACCAGTGTTTATTCCTTGACAGTCAAAGACTGAACATAAGGACTGAACCCAAGTTTCTTATATCTCCTGCCTTATAGCAGGTGGGTTCTTTACCCCTAGTGCCAGCTGGGAACTAATGAAAGGACCTAATCCATCACATTTGGATCATAGGTGGAGTCCTGTCCACTCCTGAAGCAGTTTCTCTGGTCTGTTCTCAGTATCAGAGGCATTATCTGTCCTGTGCTTGAAAGGACCATGTGATGGAAACTTCAAAAAGAATGCTGTGTTGCCATATCTGCTGCCTCTGAATGGAGCCAGAGGCCCAGAGTCAGAAGTAAGGCCAGGATGGAGGCGCAAGCAGCAGCAGGTAGGGGGTGACCTGCACTGCTCTCCTTTGAATACCAGCCCCGCCCTACAGCCGTCCAAGGTCCCTGTCCCAGAAGCACACACAGCATTCTGTAAATAGTACTGCCTGGTTGATTGAGATAATCCTGTAGACCAGAATGAGAATGGCTCACAACACTTCTCCAAAAGAATCAACCCAAGAAAGCCTTTAAATAATAAATTTCCCTAGTAAAATTGTTTTCTATTTTTGTTCCCCTCCTGTCTTCCCATCTGCCCATCCCTCTCATTAATTGTTGTTATTTAGTCACTAAATTGTATCCAACTCTTTTGCCACCTGACTGTAGCCCACCAGGCTCCTCTGCTCATGGGATTCTCCAGGCAAGAATACTGGAGTGGGTAGCCACTTCCTTCTCCAGGGGATCTTCCAGACCCAGGGATCAAACCTCTGTCTCCTGCTTGGCAGATGGATTTTTTACCACTAAGCCACCTGGGAAGCCTAATATCACTTATATGATAAGTGGAATCTAAAAAATGATACAAATGAACTTATTTATGTATATACCGGCATTGGCTTTTTGTATAAGCCCCCATGTCTTGTTAAAAAACAAAATTCAAAAAAGTAATTGAAGATCTAATTGGCTTTATTCAGTGATTCATGAATCGGACAGCAAGCAGAAAGGTACTCTGGGAAGCTTTACAAAATGGAAGGTTTTTAAAGGCAGAAAGTGGGTGAACAGGGAAATCAAAAATAAGAGAAAGGGTTGTTTCAGGTGAAGTCACCTTCCTTTGGAGGAAAGGCATCTCTGTCATGAACACTCCAGTGTTCTTGCCTGGAGAATCCCAGGGATGGGGGAGCCTGGTGGGCTGCCGTCTATGGGGTCGCACAGGGTTGGACACGACCGAAGCGACTTAGCAGCAGCAGCAGCAGCAATGCTATAACTGTAGGTTAAAACATGTAACATTTTTGTGAGATTTCACAAAAAGGAATATCAGCACTTTTGTGTGGCTCACTAAAGCAGGGATGGAAATAAGACTAATAAACCAAACGTATCATTATGAAGCTGTTGCTTATTTAGACCCAAGTCTTCATCTAATAGTGGAGAAGGAAATGGCAACCCACTCCAGTATTCTTGTCCGGGAAACCCTATGGACAGAGGAGCCTGGTAGGGTACAGGCCATGGGGTTGCAAAAGAGTGGGACACGGCTTAGCAATAAACAACAACAACCTCATCTAATAAACCAAGTGGAAACACTGATGATCCCTTTTTCAGTAGTTTTGTAATGGTCTTATTCCTCAGATCTCATTAATGTTAATGACGGTAAAGTTGTGTCCATCCTATTCTCAGTAACTTTGGAAGTTTCAGGAACTTTTTTTAAGAAACTGAATCCACATATTTAGGAAACTTTTTTTTTTTAAGAAAGTAAACCCACATATTTTATATTTCTAAATAGCATTAAGAAGTGCCATTTATTTTTCTAGGTTAGAGAACTGGACATTATTTATATAATTTGAGCCCTTGGTGCTTTTTATTTGGGTTGCACCCTGGCGTTGAGTGAGCCGTACTAGCTGGTGTGGGGACCTGCTGCTGGGCTTCTAAGAGCAGAGCCTTTACTCCAGAGGTAGGCCAGTGAGAGGCTGCACTGAGCTCAGACCAGCAACCAGCCTAATGAAATAATGCCTTTGTGTAGGTTTCAAGTCAGAAAATTCGAAGGAGGAAAAGGGAAAATATTCTTTAACCACATAGAAAAAAATGAAGGGGAAGGCGGATGCTATCTCTTTTTTAAATAGGAGGATGTCGAGGAGACAGAGATTTTTAATGGGTTTAATCTTCAGACTTAGGCAGAAGGCCAAGCATGATCTGAATACAGAAAACACAGAATGAAATGCCAGGAAGGGAAGTGGAAAGTAGTGGGTTATGGAAACAACCAAATGTGTCCGAATTTCCAGGCTCTTCAAGGAATTGGTTGAATAGTGGCAGCGTTGCTGAAACAGTTTTTAAGCTCATTTGAACATCCATACACCACCCCCCACATAATTCTAGAGCATATCACTCAAAACTCAATTTGAAATAGTAGGCAGGGCCTAGCCTGCTACTCTATTATGGTTTGATGTTGGCCAGAATAATCTGATTTCTTCGGTAACATCAATGGGAGGCAAGCAATGGACATGATTTATCTCAGCCTTAATAAGGCATGACACTAAAGAACAAATTTGGAAAATGTTTTACCAGCACGGCAGTCTTTTTTTTTTAATCTCTAAAGGGCAACCACTTTAGCAGATACCAAATTAATATAAGCTGTAGGCCAGTGCACTATGTGTGTGCAAACACACAGCACACGCATTCAGCCTGTTGACCTCTCTGGTGGTTATTTCCTATAGACACACACACAGAATATAGTGATCACCACACTGGTTTGGCAGGACAGTCATCGCTTAGTGGGAATAGACAAAGAGAACCGTTAACAGAAGGGCTCCAAGGTTCAGAAAGTGTAGAGATTGGAGATGCTGGTCATCTGTGTCACTTCCTCCACCCGGCGGGACCCTGAACCCCTTTACAGGTTTGGTCATCTTGTTAGAAGCTAAAAAGCAGCAACTGGAGGGTCATTCTTCTTATATTTTGAAATGGATGCCTCATCTGATGAGTAGACTTGTGCTTGTCTGGTCTCTAAGGCCAAAGGAAATGACTCCTCATAAAAAGAAAATTGTGGGGGAAGTTCTTTTTTATAGCTAACCCTTGCTCCGCTTGCTGCAATAGCACGCCTTCTCTCACAGGTTAAATCCAGCAGTGAAAGAGCTGGTCACCCCCTCCTGAATCAGGGGGTGCTTTATTGCTTGTTTTGCTTTGTTCCTAATCCTTCCAGCTTTTGCTTTTCTGAGCTAGATAATCCCAACAGTTTTGAGTTCCTTTTTATGTTTCTATTTTCCTTTTCTTTAAGCATCTCAGTTGCTTTCTTCTGGATCACTTTCTAGTTCTCTTTATTACTCAGAAGTTGAAGAGTCCAAAACCAGACACAGGAAGCTGCAACAGTGTCTCCACGGTGAACACAGGGTCCATTTATGGAGCTCTTAACCCTAGGTCCAGCATTGTCCTAAGAACATTTCATGTGTTGTCCTGTTGAAGCCTTTACAGCCTCTACAGGGTAGAGGTTATTATTACTGGCATTTTGTAGATGAAGAAATGGAGAAACGAGTAGTTCTTTGTCTTTCCCATCACCCAAGTGACAGTCAAAATTCAACCCCAGCCTCTGCCTGTGGAGCCTATAGCCTGAACCACTTTTCCCTGGTGCCATGATTTCACTCACCCGCCCCAGAATCTTATATTTAACTCTGAAAACTGTGCTGACTCTCTTTCCATTTATATCGTTATAGCTCCCTTTACTACTTTATTAACACATGGTTAGTCATTCCTTACTTCAGGCTGGTCAGCATGTGTTCCTGGAAATTCATTTTCTTTAACCACGTTTCCAAGTTCTTTGATTCTCTTTGGATTCCAATTCAGTCCTTCAAGAGGCTGTTAACTCCTCTAAGCTTGATTTCCTGAAAGACCTAATGAGGTCTCTTAACTGGCACGCCTTTTAGCAAGTCTTGAGTGTCCTGTGCCCCTCCTGATGTCATTCCCCACGCTACGCTGGCCATCCTCTGGGGTTTCCATGGCAAACTGAATGAAATGATGTGTAGAGTGAGCGGCAGTGTTGGCTACCTATTCAAAGTTGTAGGATCCACCAGAATTTCACATTAACTTCAGAACTAGGGAAATCTAACTTGGATTTTGTTTCAAAGACAGAGTTATCAAATACTCATTGCTCTTACTGAGAATCTGGGGCGCTGCCAACAGGCCAGTTTGTGGAAGCCATGCCTTCAGAATGAAAAAACACTGTCTATGACAAATATTCACCCAATGCGGAATTTTATCACAACCAGCAATACCAGGCATGTAGATTCCATTCAGTTACTATTTATAAAGTAGGGGAAAGAATGCATATTATAGGGGTAGCAGTGATGATGAAATCAACTTTACCTTTTGCCAAAGATGTCTGGTGTGATTTTCCCAGTGTATGGACATCAGCTTAAACAGGGGAGAGTAAGACAGGAATCACCATTAGAGTAATACCCAAAATGAAAATTAAAATGAAAAATATTCTCTCATAACGCAGTTTTTAGGAATAACAACAACCACCACCATCAGTGTTTCAGAATCTCCTCAAGCCCCTTAAAAGAGGATCTCAGGAGTCTTTGATCTTTAGCATTTCTTCTGTCCTTTTCTGGTTTCTTTCCCAAAGATGTTAAAATCAGCCAAGGATGGTCTTCTGTGAATCCCTTGCAGTCATACCCATCATCACAAATGTAGCTTGCTCTCTGCTGTATTTACGAGCTCAGAGGTACTTGGAAGCACTGTTGGGAATAGTTCCTAAATTTCAGGTAGAACCAGAAAATAAACAATGTCATTTCTACCTCTGTGATTTTGCTCTTTCAATCAATGGTCAAATTCAGCTCAAAACAGGATCTTGAGTACAGAAGTTGTTTTTTTTTTTTCTTTTCTGATGACTGCATAGCGCACGCAATTAGCCTGTAAACCATGGGAATGTATTCCTGAGTGAATTTGCAAAAGGGTGTGGAACCAAGAGCTGAAGGTCCAGCAAGAAAATGGTTCCTTATTTACAACACAAGGGAGTGAAACTCCTGAGGCTCAAATTCCATGTCTCCTCCAGGGAATTATGGATGTATTCATTTACCTTGATGGAGGAAAAGGATGACTGAAAATTAAATAGAGAAAACAACTCTTCTTTTCATTTCTTTTTCCTCTTTCAGTTTTGCTCTCTAGTTTTTGTAATACTGTTCTCAAGTCTTGAAAATACAACTGCTTCCCATTTGGTAAGCAATTTTTTTTCCCTTTCCATTTGGCAACAGCATTTTCCTGTGTTTTCAATGGCACCAAAATTAACATGGCTGTTTTTATTTAACAGGAACAACTTCAAGTTTTATGTTACACGCCCAGCCAAGGAATCTTAGATTTTGCCCTGGTGTTTCCCAATATGTTAGCATGGCTTTGAAAACAGGGCTCTTTAACTGCTGTTACAAAGAGACGGGAGAGCATGGCAGATTGGGGAGAGAGGAGTGAGCGAATGGAGGAGATGAGGGAAACTGGCCTCCCCCAAGTTACTATTTTTAAAGTGTGCTTGCCTACTGAATAGCTCAATTTACAAATCCTACTGGATATCATTTTGACCTTCCCTACTTTTCTTTCCTGTTGAAAGCGTGATGGATGCGTTGGTGGGAGACAAACCATTTGTTCTATAGTTTTTTCCATGTGCTTGCTCCCTTATGAACACCAGATCCTCCACTCCCCTCAGTAGGGGATACCCACACTGTCAAATGCGTCCTGCGGGAGGTATCCAAGCCCAGATTTCTTACGAGGTGGGATCTGGATTCCAATTAGAACACTCCAGGAAACACACATCTTTATTTGTTAAACAAATAGTCTTAGGTGAGCCTTGGCTAGGACACTCACTTATTTTAAATAAGTGAAGTAAACATAACGTGCAGGGGAGCACTTTCTTATGTAGCCTGTAACTCTGAAGCCCAGTTTTAAGGTTTTAAGTTAGAACATGCAGAGCTCTTTTTTCCCTTGGCTTGGGTTCTAGAGAATGTTGTTTCCTCATTTAGTAATTGGAGAGTTAATGGGGTTCTTTGTGATGCTACTGTAGGAGAGAGACTGTGTTTTATTCAATTCTGGGACTGTAATTAAAGTGGCGCCCATCGGCATAGTTAGAGTTAAGATCGCTTCAGTTTTTCCAATATAAACTCATATTCAGGGGTTTAATAACCAGCTATAAAAATTTGCTTCTAGCTACAGACCTGGCATATTCAGTGTCAGCCTAGGAATAACCTTTACTTTAAAAAAAAAGTCTTTTAAAAAGTATAATTAAAAAATCAGTTTAGTTGTTTATAATATTAAGTTATAAGGATGCAAGGAAATAAAAATAGCTTCTTTTTTAGCAAAAACTTGTGACCTATTTTTAAAATATGGACAGAGTTGTAATGTATTTTTTATATCTTCAAAGGAAAATACAGCAAAATCTCTGTAAAATTTGTTTTAAAAGGAGATTGTTTCAGTTTTCCTTATGATGACAGGCAGGGCATTTTTATTCCCCCAAGACATGAGCCTCCCATAGGACTACTGGCAAAGCTGTTTTGTCAGTGGGCTTCAAGTTCAATATTCCCGTTGAGCTCTTCCTGACAAATGGAAATATGGCCAGCCCTTCCAGTTAGAAGGCCATGGCTACTCACTTACTCCACTCCACCCTAACCTTCTGGGCTCTGCCTGTTGGAACACAGTGAGTAGCCCAGGCACAGAGCCAAGTTAGAGACCCCCTTGGGGGCCTGGGGAGCCTTCCCCCAGTCCTTGCTCCGTGTCACACAAAGGTGGGAAAGGGGAGGAAGGAGTGTGCCTCTGCAGGAGTCTCTCCAATTCAGTGGCATTTGTTGTAGCAAGTGACTTTAGGTGGGGCCGTTTGTGTACATGCTGAGAGTTGGATGTAGCACAGTTTGTCCAGGTGATTCGAAGTTTCTCTAAAAAGAACCACCTCTAAAGCATCCTGCTTGACAGGTTGACTTTTACCCAGTCTTTTTCTGGTCGCCAGGGTCTTGATTGGTGGCATGTGATGATAGTGATGGTAGTAGTAGCTGTGGTGGGGGGAAGAAGGAAAGGTCGTATTGGTCATGATGACGGTGCTGATAATGTTACTAGTGGACATGACAGTAGTCAGTGGCAATACCAGCAGTGGAAATGCAGAAGTAACAGTGATGATAGGATACAGAGGGTGGTAGCGGCAGCACCGGGGGCCGCAGACTTCTGCCTGCAGAAGCCATTCTTTACTTTACAGATGCAGAGGCTTAGGGGGTCTGCTTGTCGTCCCTTCTCCACACACAGTGTGCCCAGCGGAGCTCACAGCTAGCCTTTGGTAGATCTTGCCTTCCACTGAACAGTGAGGTTGGTTTGTGGGAGAGATGAGTATATGCCCATTCTCAGAGGCAGGTCTCCATTTTCCAGTCAGAGAACAGTCCATCTTCTTTGTACGGTTTCCAGGTTAGGATCGAGGAACGCAGTGACCTGAAGCCCAGGAACCAGAGTCATCAGAAGAGAATGGGACATATCTAGTAATTCTACCAAAACTGAACTGCTGCTGTGTCCTAGGAACCCTGCTCCGTGTTTATATTCATAATTATCTATAAATTCTCTCAACTGCTCTGTGGAGTAGGTTTTTATTATTTTGGTTTTACATATTTAGGAAAGTGAGGCTTGGCTCGCAGGTAGCAAAATTAAGATTTGAAAACCACGATCTATGTGACTCCTACTTCTTCCTTCTTTGCAGCCACCAGAGAGCTATTTCAGCCCTCATAAGGCTTTCTAGAATGTTTCTTGTCTTTGCTTAGGTAAGAGTATGAGAAGAAATTCATAAGAGAATATTCTATATTTGGTTTTCTTCTCTAACTTAGCATGAGGGCAAAGAATGCTTTTTCTCCCTACATATTTCATTACACTCATAGTGTACTCAGATGACCCTTTTACAATTCATATGGGAACTGTTTGGAAGCTCTTCCCACATGTTTTCAAGACTGGAACTGTGGTGTGATCTTTTCCTGACCTGGCTGGTCTTTGGCCAAATAGGACATTGAGCAAGCCAGAAACCAGGCCCCAACAGAAAAAAGCAAATAGAGATAAATATTTATCCTCGTCCCAGTGGGATCCCTAGGTTTTCAGGATCAAAGGCCTACTTTGTGTGTGTCTGTTCGTGAGCCTTGGATAAGTATACAGAAGTAGGCAACTGGCAGGGTAGTAAAGACTCTGTGGTACCCAGGCTCTTTAACCCTCAAATAAATTCCCTGGGGACATTAGAGGGGGAAAAGCAAAACAAAACAAAACAAAAAGCCAGAATCTCATTTATAAAAAGAAAAATTTAAATTGGATTCCCTAGGCACAGAATAAGAAATAGATGGAGAAACACAGTGGGAACAAAAAGAAAAGAAAAAGGATGAGAAGTGAAAAAGAAAAGACCAGAGAGAGATGGCAAAGAAAGAGAGAGGGATGCAGAGCAAAAGTTCTAGAGTTGGTACAGGGGAATATTTCTATAGGAAGCATGGAGGCAGATGCTATAATAGATGTGTTTTCTTCCAATTCTGTGAGTTGTCATCTCAATTTCTTGATAGTGTTCTTTGAAGCACGAAAGCTTTTCTTTTTGATAAAAATTCAGTTTATCTTTTTCTTTGCTTGCTTATTATTTTGGTGTCATATCTAAGAATCCATGAAGATTTATACCTGTATTTTCTTAGAAGAGTTTTATAATTTTAGCTCTTTCCTTTAAGTCTTTGATCTATTTTGAGTGGTATGATCTGAAAATTTCATCCTTTGGCATGTGAATATCTACTTGTCCCATATTTTTATTCCTTAATTCAGCAAATATGTATGATGTACACATTGTGTGCTAGGCGTTGTGTTGGATGCCAGGGATAGAAATGTGAGCAAAACAGTGGTATCAGAATGTCTCAGAACCTGGGATTAAAAAAAGCAATTCAAGAAACTTGGGAAGTAAGGTAGACTTTTAGAGGATTTAGAGGATTTTGACTCTTGAGCAGAGATTTTTACAGTATAATACAAAGAAACCTGCATTAAAATTACCTGGACTTTTTGTTAGGAAAGCAAACAGATTGACTATATATATATATATATATAAATCATTCTTACATAACTCAAGTATAAGAATCACTGCTTTATAAATTGAAAGCTAGCTAGGGCTGGTTATTATTTCCTATTAGATTATTATAAAAATCTGAATATCATTGATTTATATTTTTCAACATGAAAGAAATCAGGCTTTTCTGTGGCCTTATTTTAAGATCCAAAGTAGTGAGGCCATTGTCTAACCCACATACCAGACTGCAGTTGTGGAAGTCATTCTTCCAAGAGCCTATTGATGAAGAAATATTTTAGATGGGAAATATGATATATCTCTGGAAAGAGAAGTAAAAAATGATTCCCCATTCCTGAATTGGATGCACTTCACGAAACAAGCTATATCCACAATGCCAGGGCATTTGGCAGAGTATTCCTGAGCAGCTGGCTGCAGCTGCTCTTTCTACCAAATTCTTCTCTCTTCCATAAGCACACACAAAAAACATCTGTGTGAATACCCCTTACTCGCCCTGGCTGCTTGACAAGTGCTGGCTGGCCCCAAGAAGAATCTTCTCTCGCACCTAGATTTCCTTTGCTGTTCATTCCCTGAATGGAGAAAGAACAAAATGCCTTGATGCTAACTCTCTCTTGGTGTTTGGGGCATTTGGTGGTTTGGATACTAGCTGACTTCATGACTGCAGGTGGCACGAGGGAGCTCTGTAAAGGAGAAACACAATGACACGTTCACAGGTGTTTCTTTACTTGGTCTGCACAATCTTAAGGGTTCATGTGTGTGAAAGAGCAGTGTCAGGAAAACGATGGCACGAGCCACATCAAGTGTTTGACTTTAAAAATGGGAAGTGAACTACTCCCAGCATATGAACAGACTGACTATAAGACTGCTTTTGTACATTCTCTAAGGAACTGAAAGGGGAAAGATTATGATCCTTTGAAATGTTACACTGAGTCCTAGAAGAAAATATGAATGAATTTCTTTTTTAACCTGAAAGTTAAAAAAAAAAAATCCTGGCTTCAAAATCCAGAACCAATAAAATGAAAGATTAATAAATTAGACATGAAAACAAAATATATTTGCATGTAAAGAAAAAAATAAAAGCCAATAATTCATTGGAAAAAAAATACCTGCAGTTTAAGCTGCAAATAAATGAGCTTCTAAAAACAGAATAGAAAAACACCCCACAACCATATAGAAAAATGAGCTAGAGATATAAACAAAGAGTTCACAGAAAAGAAATGTAAATATCTCTGAAACCTAGAAAAGATGCCCAACTTTGCTCATCATAGGAGAAGTGCAAACTAAAACTTCTGAGTTATCTTGCCTATCAGACTAGCAAAGCTCCAAGAATTTGACAACATACTCTGTTGGTGGAGCACAGGAAAACAGGCCATCTAGTTTGCTGGTAGAAATACAAAACAGTTTAACTTCCATAGAGGGGAATTTACAGTTATCTAGCAAAATTAGATAGGTATTTGATTTAGCAGTCCAGTTTCCAGGAAATTATATTAAAGATACACTGGCAAAAAAATATGAAAATACCTATGTATGTGGTTATTTATTGGCACAGCAAAAGACTGAAAACAACCCTAATGCCCGTCAATTTGGGCCTATTTAAAGAAACTATGATACATACACACAGTGGAGCATTGTACAGCTGTATAAAGAAATGAAGATTACTTCTAAAGCCATCTTTAGGTGTACATTAGGTGGAAAGAACAAGATGTAGAAAATGCATATGCATGGTATGTTAAATATCAGTTGCATTGCATGCTGCATGCTCAGTTGCTTCAGTTGTGTCTGACTCTCTGCAGCTCCATGAACTGTAGCCTGCCAGGCTCCTCTGTCCATGGCAAGAATACTGGAGTGGGTTGCCATGTGCTCCTCCAGGGGATCTTCCTGACCAGGGCTTGAACCCGCATCTTTTATGTCTCCTGCATTGGCAGGCAAGTTCTTTACCACTAGCGCTACCTGGGAAGCCCAATCAATTCCATTGGTATTTAACAAAAACAAGGAAAATATAAATGATTCTTTGGTGGCTCAATTGGTAAAGAATCCGCCTGCAACAGAGACCACCTGCAATGCAGGAGATGTGGGTTCAGTCCCTGAGTCAGGAAGATTCCCTGGAAAGAAAATGGCAACCTACTCCAGTATTGCCTGAAAAAATCCCACGGACAAAGGAGCCTGGCAAGCAACAGTCCATGGTGTCGCAAGAGTTGGACATAATCTAGCAACTAAACCACCACCAAGATAGAAGGAAGGTAACAAGGTGACAAAGACAAGTATAGATAGACTTCTGCTGACTATACTTGCTTTGTGCATTTGACTTTGAAACTAAGTAAATATTATATGTAATTATAAAACTAGTTATTTCAAGCCATCTCTAAAGATTAAAAGCAAATGAAACGAACTTGTCTGTATTTTGGAGCTGGTAGCATAGCTGCACAGAATAACTATTCCAAGTGACTTTAAAGTATGGTGATTTGATCTGTACCAGTAATACTCCTGGTGGGATGACTCTGGTCTATCTAGCATGATTTTTAGTGATGATATTGTTATTTTGAAACTGTTGCCTATTGTAGGGTAAAGCAAATGAATAACTATGTTGGTGTCTTTGACAACTGAGATTTAAGGCATGGGAGAAAGAATTCCAGATGTAAAATTGATGAGGTGAGGTGAAAACTTAATAGTCATGAATGTGAATTGGAAGTGTGTGTCTGAACTCATCATGAGAAAAAATAATTTCTCATCTCTGTCAGCTGAAAGGCTGAGGAATAGTATCTAGCTCAGTAGCAGTGAACATCCCAAGAACATAGTGTGTGGAGTCTAAGACCCTTTTCTTGCTAAAAGGAACTAAGACTCTTTATAGACATGGTTATTTCCAAATTTGGGGCAGACAGTGTATACCCTGGGGCAGCAATGTATAACTGGAGTTTCTTGTCTTACCACAAAGCAAAGAAACTAGAGAGACAACTAGAGCCATTGCCAAAAGACTTAGGAACCAAATTGAAGAAGTTCTTACTGGGACAGTTTGAGCATCAGTAGGGTAATAAACGACGGAGAAGGCAGTGGCACCCCACTCCAGTACTCTTGCCTGGAAAATCCCACGGATGGAGGAACCTGGAAGGTTCATGGGGTCGCTGAGGGTCGGACACGACTTCACTTTCACTTTCACTTTTCACTTTCATGTGTTGGAGAAGGAAATGGCAACCCACTCCAGTGTTCTTGCCTGGAGAATCCCAGGGACGGGGGAGCCTGGTGGGCTGCCGTCTATGGGGTCGCACAGAGTCGAACACGACTGAAGTGACTTAGTAGTAGTAGTAGTAGGGTAATAAACTGCAGTGGTTTAAAACACAGCAAACACGTTTAAACCCCTGAGTTCACAATAATAAAAATAAATTCACATAATTGGTTGCCTTTTAAGGATGCTGGAGAATTAACTCACTATTTTTAAAAGAAATAAATAAAGGAAAAGAATCAGGCATTTATCCTGTCTTTCTTGCAAACACTGCATCTCAGCATAATCAAATTGTTGAGAAAGTGAGTTTCTCTTTATAAAAGAATTTCAGCTAATAAATTAAGAAGTAATGGTTTCCTTTGCTCTGCAAAAGCTTTTAAGTTTAATTAGGTCCCATTTGTTTATTTTTACTTTTATTGCTTTTGCCTCAGGAAACAGATCCAAAAAAAATATTGCTATAATTTATGTCAAAGAGTGTTCTATGTTCTCTTCTAGGAGTTTTATGGTTTCAGGTCTTACATTTAGGTCTTTAATCTATTTTCAGTTTATTTTTGTATATGGTGTGAGGAAATGTTCTAATCTCATTGTCTACTTCAGCAAAACAACAAAGCAACTGACAGAATGGGAGATAATATCTCTAAATGATATCACTGACAAGGGGTTAATATCCAAAATATATAAACAGCTCATACGGCTCAATATAAAAAAAAATCAAACAACTCAGTCAAAAAATAGGCAGAAGACCTGAACAGACATTTTTCCAAAGAGTATATATAGATGGCTAAAAGACACATGAAGAGATGTTCAACATCGCTAATCATTAGAAAAATGCAAATCGAAACCACAATGAGATATCGCTTCACACCTGTCAGAGTGACTACCATCAAAAAGTCTACAAATAACAAATGTTGGCAAGGTTTTGGAGAAAAGGGAACTCCTGCGTATACTGTTGGTGGGAATGTAAACTGGCGCAGCCGCTGTGGAAACCAGTATGGAGGTTCCTCCGAAAACTAAGAATAGAACTACTATGTGATCCAGCAGTTCTGCTCCTGGATATGTATCTGGGAAAAGTGAAAATACTAATTCAAAAAGACACACTTGCTATTCTAAGCAACATTATTTACATTGTTTACAATACAATCTATTCATCAATAGATGAATGGATAAAGAACATGCAATGTGGCCTAATGTGGATGGATTTAGAGAATATTATGCTTCGTGAAATAGGTCAGACAGAGAAAGACAAATCCTGTACATAGCACCTATATGTAGAGTCTGAAGAAGTTGAAGTGAAGTGAAGTCGCTCAGTCGTGTCCGACTCTTTGTTACCCCGTGGAGTATAGCCCACCAGGCTCCTCTGTCCATGGGATTTTCCAGGCAAGAATACTGGAGGGGGTTGCCATTTCCTTATCCAGGGGATCTTCCCAACCCACAGATCGAACCCAGGTCTCCCATATTGCAGGCAGATGCTTTAACCTCTGAGCCACCCATATATAGCAAAACAAACTATGAAGTGGTTACCAGTGGGGACAGGGAAGGGGGAAGAGGCACATTAAAGGTACGGGACTAAGAGATACAAGCTGCCATATACAAAACAGGAAAGCATCAAAGATGTATTGTGTAGCACGAGGAATTATAGACATTATCCTGTAATAACTTTTAATGGAGTATACTGAATCACTATGCTGAATACCTGAAACTCATATGATATTGTAAATCAACTATACTTCAATAAAAAACTAAGATTTTTTAAAAATTATAATAATAAACTAAAATAACAAAAACAGTAAACACATACACAAAAAATAGATCAAGCCAGAGGTGTTATGACAGTATTTGGTAAGCTTTAAAATGTTTGTCACCTGATTTATGCAAAAGCAGGCTTCCCTGGTGGCTCAGACAGTAAAGAATCTGCCTGCAGTGTAGGAGACCTGGGCCTGATTCCTGGGTCAGGAAGATCCTTAGAGAAGGGAATGAGTGCCCACTCTAGTATTCTTGCCTGGAGAATCTCACGGACAGAGGAGCCTGGTGGGCTACAGTCCAAGGAGTTGCAAAGAGTCGGACATGACTGAGCAACTAACACTTTTATGCAAAAGCATAAAATATACCCTTCAGTATTTTAGTCAACAAACAATAATAATAGAATGTGACATTACTGTTTTTGCAGTGCCTAGTTAATTATGGATCTAGGTACTGATTGTTTGTGCCTTTTCATAGTGATATTTAACACACTTCCATTGAAATATTCTTCCCCAGGTAAAACCAGTCTGACTTTGATCCAGCCTCTAAATCTTATCACCAATTTACAGGAAATACAGATGACAGAGTAACAAATTAAATGATACTATGGGAGTATAGTGAGCAAAGTCTAGGTAATCTTAAGCTCTGTAAGACAAACAGCCTGGTTTACTCAACAACTAAATTACAAGGAGAGAGAGCGAGAGAAAGACAGAAGAGGAACCTGAAAGAAATTTAGAGAAACACCAACCAATTCCACTATATGGGCCTTATTTGGATCACAATTTAGACAAGCCAGCGATAAACAAACATTTATGAGATTATCATGGAAATTTGACAACTGACTGAATAGTTAATGTTAAGGAATTATTATAGTATTGAAGGCATAATATAGGTATCATTTTGTTTAAGAGTCCTTTTAGGGTTACATACTTAGATATTTGAGGGATACAAGGTGTGCATTCATGAAACAGTGATAGCATGATACAGTGAACAATATAAGAAAGTATATTGAATTATTTTTGTGTGTTTACTTGATTCTTGCCTCACTGATCTCTGAGTCTCTGGGCAATGATCCTTTGTTTTCACTTCTGTATCCCCAGTGCCTAACTATTGAATCACATTTAAGGATGAAAGTGTCTGATATCTGTGTGTATTGTAAATATCATAAGAACCGTAGGCAGTGAGAGAAGAGATCTTTGTTGCATACAGTTATCAAGGGATGCAGAAGGATAGGAAATGTTTTGAGGGTAGTAGAGAGAGCATCCAAGGCTGAAAAGGAAAAATGAATGGGTGATAGAGCAGCGATGATAATGGTATATTCAGGAAATGGGCGTGGATGTTGAGGCAGGTCTAGCTGAACCAGAAAGTTGCTGGATTTAAACACTTTGATGTCAGAATGGGAAATTTATGCTTGATAAGGTGAGCACCTTCACTTTCACTTTTCACTTTCATGCATTGGAGAAGGAAATGGCAACCCACTCCAGTGTTCTTGCCTGGAGAATCCCAGGGACGGGGGAGCCTGGTGGGCTGCCGTCTATGAGGTCGCACAGAGTCGGACATGACTGAAGCAACTTAGCAGCAGCAGCAGCAGCAGCAAGGTGGGCAGTGTGGAGTCATTATAGATTCTTGAGAAAGGAAGAGGCACAATAAAGTCTAGAATCTAGAGTCTGACCCATATGGCCAATTCATTTTCAACAGAAATGCCAGATTAGTTCATGGGTGAAAAGCCAGTCTTTTCAACAAATAGTTCTAAAATAGCTAGATAGCCATATTAGAAATGAATATTGATCCTTACCTTATGCAGCACACAAAAACTTACTCAAAATGGATCATAAACCTAAAGTAAAAGGTAACATAAACCTCCCACTAAAAAGTGTAAGAGAAAATCTTCATGATCTTGGCGTAGGAAAAGATTTCTTAGGATATAATACACATGAATCATAAAAGAAAAACATGGGTAAATTGGACTTAATCAGAATTTTAAATTTCTGCAATTTGGAAGACATAGTTAAGAAATTGAAAAGGCAAGCAGACAGACTGGGAAAAAATATTCACAATATATGTATCTGAAAAGGTACTTTTATCCATAATAAATAACTTATAATTTAATAATAGGAAGAAAATCTAATAAATGATTGATGGAAGATTTTTTAGAATTACTGTGTTGTATACCTGAAACTAATATTGTAAATCAACTATACTTTAATTTTTAAAAATATTTTTAACAGACACTTTGGAAAAGTAGGTATATAAATGGTTAACAAATTCTTGGAATGGTGCCCCACATCATTGGTCATCAAAGAAATACAAAATGAGCCTCACTGACACCTAAATTGACCTCTACACATTAGAATGGCTAAAATTAAAAAGACTGACAGTAGCAAGTGTTGACAAGGATGTGGAGCAACTAAATAACTCAGACATTTCTAGTGGGAACGTAAAATGGTACAAATGCTTTGGAAAAGCTTTTCAGCTCATAAGTTAAACATTCACTTACCAAATGACTTAACAATTCCACTTTTAGATAGTTCCCCAAGAGAAGTGAAAACTAAATTACAGTTGTATGTATGTCCACACACAAACATATACACCGATGTTAATTGCCATTTAAACTAGAAACAACCAAATGTCCACCATTAGGTTAATGCATAAATAATTGTCACGTATCCATACTATCCATATAATTGAATTCTACTCAACATTGCCAGCAACTTTGGAAATATTGTAGGTTTGGTTCCAGACCACTGCAATAAAAGCAAATAGCACAATAAAGCAAGTCACACTAATTTTTTGGTGTCCAAATAGATAAAAAAAGTTATGTTTAAACTATACTGTACTCTATTAAGTGTACAATATCATTATATCTTAAAAACAATGTATATACCTTAATTAAAAATTCTTTATTGCTAAAAAAGTGCTATATGTGGGAGTTGCCACAAACTTTCAATTTATAAAAACTACAATACCTGTAAAATGCAATAAAGTGAAGTGCAATTAAATGAGACATGCCTGTTAAAAGAAGTGACACAGCCAGCAACATGGTTGAATCTCAAAAGCATTATGCTAAAATAAGCCAGATAAGAAAGAGTGAGTGGTATAACTCCATTCATATGAAACTATAGAAAAGATAAATCTTTATCGACAGCAGATTAGATTAGCTGGGATGGGATATAAGTGGCAAGAAGGAAACTATTCTACATCTTGCCTTCATCACTATTGTAGTGATTACTTGGGTATACATATTTGTTAAAATGAATCAAAATATACCCTTTAAGCTAGTGCATTTTATTATATGTAAGTAAAAGTGAGCAAAGTAGATCAGATGGACAAGAGTCCAACTAGGGGAGTGCCACCACAGGGTATACAGGAGAGGTTTTCTTCCCCTACAGTATATACTTTAAGAGCTTCCCTGGTGGCTCAGATGGTAAAGAACCTGCCTGTCAGTGCACGAGATGCGGGAGAAGATGGGTTTGATCCCTGGGTCAGGAAGATTCCCTTATGTAGAAAATGGCAGCCCACTCTGGTATTCTTGCCTGGAGAATTCTATGGGCAGAGGAGTCTAGCAGGCTATAGTTCATGGAGAAGCAAAGAGTTGGACTCCCTTGGTCTGTTCCTTCCTGTACCCGATCAGTGTTTTCCTTGATTACATGCATTACTAGGAACAACTGTGGCACTGGGGAGAATTTGGAGATTGATGGAAGAGGGTATGGAAAATTTCCTATCATCAAATAAGCCTTTTTATCTCCTTTAAAGTAAGGCTAACTTACTGTCATGTCCCTAACTTGGTTTCCTACATTTCCCAGTGACTTGAATTAGAGGTGCAAGACCTCTCTAAGAAATATATTGAGACTCCTGTTCATATTAAAATTTTGTTCTATTTCTTTCTCCTTAACTCAGACAAGAGAAAAGACTTTCACACAGAGTTTATAGGCAACTGCTTGAAATTATTTTCTTTTTGCTTCAGTCAGAACAGTATCTGTAAAATTCCAAAGAGTAGACGACTAGAGAGAGTAGAGGGCCAAAGCAATTCTTTATTTATGGTTAGTCCCAGTGTCTCTTCCAGGCAATGAGTTCAAAGACTCCTTTGATCAATTGATTGATGTTTCAGTAGGCTTTTTCTGGATTCTTCTACCATTCTTTGTCTATCTCTTTTCCCCTAGAAAATCAGTCAGTCCCAGAGCAGGGGATCTTGAGGTCAGAGATGTAGTGGTGCAGGGAGTGGGTGTGGACCTGGGTATGTTTATTGGAGAAAGAGGCTTGATGAGATTATTTGCATTTGGTTAACTTTTTTTCTGCTAGTTTGTGTGTGTGTGCGTGCGTGTGTGTGCATGTGCACATAGGCACACACACCTTTTTCAAGAAAATGTAATTGTCACATAACTTAAAACGTACACAGAACTCCTATAATCACTCATGTACAGGTCTTTGTGTGAACATAAGTTTTCATTTCTCTGTGGTAAACATCTAAGAGAAGATTGCTGGGTCATATGGTTAGTGTCTGTTTAACTTTATAGGAAAACATCCTGTTTTGGGAAGTAGCTTTCCACAATTACATTTTAATCAGTGATGAACAAGACACCCCTTGCTCTTTACACTGGTCAACATTTGTATTGTCTGTTATTCACATTTTAATCATTCTGTTGACATGTTATGGTTTCTCATTGCAATTCCCTATAGTTCATTTTGTTGAACACCTTTTCATATGTTTATTTTCTTTGGCGTGGTATCTGTTCAGATATTTGGTGTATTATTAATTGGGTTGTTTGTTTTCTTATTGGTGAATTTTGAAAGTTTATTATTTATTTTGGATACCAGTCCTTTGTCAGATAATGTGATTTGCAAATATTTTCCTCCCAGTCTGTACTTTGTGTTTTTATTTCCTTAACAGTGTCTTTCATAGAACAAGTGATTTTAATTTTGATGGAGTCCAGTTTATCAGTCTTTTCTCCTGTGGGTTTTATTTTTGGTATCATGTATAAGAATTGCTTGTCTAATTACAGGTCATAGAGGTTGTCTATGTTTTTTTTAATTATAACTGTATGCTGTTGTTGTTGTTGTTGTTCAGTTGCTCAGTTGTGTCTGACTCTTTGTGACCCTGTGGACTGCAACATGCCAGGCTTCCCTGTCCTTCCCTATCTCTCAGAGTTTGCTCAAGCTCATGTCCATTGAGCTGATGATAGCATCCAACCATCTCATCCTGTCACCCACTTCTCCCCTCAGTCTTGACCAGCACAGGGTCTGTTCCACTGAGTCAGCTCTTCACATCAGGTGGCCAAAGTGCTGGAGCCTCAGCTTTGGTCTAGCAATTAATTTGAGATGATTTTTTGATAAGATATGTAATTAGGTCAATGTTCATTTTTTTTGTCTTTGTATATCCAGTGGTGTTTTAACCTCACTTGTTGAAATATTACTCTTTCTCCATTAAATTGCCTTTGTAAAAAAAAATTGTGACCATTTTTGTATGGGTTTATTTCTGGACTTTCTAATATTTTCCATTGCTCTCTCTGTCTCACTCTTCCCCAGTAGTGGACCTATCTTGATTACCGAAGATTTATAATAATTATTAAAATTAGGTTGTCTAATTTCTCCAGCTTTCCTCTTTTAAAAAAGTGTTTTAGCTCTTCTAGTTCTTTTGTCCTTTCATATAAATTTTATAATTAACTGGTATACCAACTAAAAAATTTTGCTGGGATTTCCATTATAGTAATATTTCATTACTTAATACTTTCATTAAGTCTAGAGATAAATTTGGAAAGAGTTGTTTTTTACTGAATCCTTACTTTGAGTCTTCCAATCCATGAATATAGTATGTTTCTCCATTTGTTTAGGTCTTTGATTTCTTTCATCAGTGTTTTGTAATTTACAGTAGAAAGACCGTATGCATGTCTTATTAGATCAAAATCTATTTTTCCTTTTGAAGTTACTATAACTGGTATTATTTTTAAATTTTGGTTTCCACTATTCATAGCTAGTATGTAGCCATATGACTCGTTTTTGTGGGTCAACTTTTCATGTTGTGATCTTATTTCTCACTGCTTAGTTCCAGAAGTCAACAAATGGAATAGCTTTATTTCTTGTTTTCTAAACTGTATGACTTTTCTTTCTTTTTCTTGCCTTGTTGCACTCTTAGGACTTCCAATATGATGTTGAATGGAAGTGGAAAAAGTGTGTGTCCTTGCCTCCCTAATCTTGAGGGAAAGCATTCACTCTTTCACCATTACATACTACGTTGTGCTCAGTTGCTTCAGTCGCGCCTGGCTCTTTGCAAGCCCAAGGACCATAGCGCGCCCTCTCCTCTGTTCATGGGATTCTCCAGGCAAGAATATCGGAGTGGGTTACCATGCTCTCCTTCAGGGAATCGTCCCTACCCAGGGACTGAACCAGAGTCTCCTGCATTGCAGGCAGGTTCTTCACTGCTGAGCCACCAGGGAAGTCCTATATATAATGCTACCTGTACTATGCTGTGCTTACCTGCTCAGTTGTGTCTGACTCTTTGCGACCCCATGGAACGAAGCCCACCAAGCGCCTCTGTCCATGAGGGTTCTCCAGGCAAGAATTCTGGAGTGAATTGCTGTGCCCTCCTCCAGGGGATCTCCCCATTCCAGAGATCAAACCTGCATCTCAGGTTCTCTACCACTAGTGCCACCTGGGAAGCCCTAATATAAGCATTTAATGGTATAAATTTCTCTCTAGCACTGTTTTAACTGTATTCCACACATCTTGATATATATTTTTTTTTCATTTTTGCTTTCCTTAATATTTTCTGATTTCCTTTGAGACTCTCTCTTTGACCAGTGGGTTATTTAGAATTATGTTGTTTAATTTCCAATTGTTTACAGATTCTCCTATTAGCTTTCTATTATTGATTTTCAGTTAATTCTGCTATTGTCAGAGATGACATCTTTTGTGATATCAATTCTTTCTTTAAGGTTTTTACTTTCATCAGATAATGTTATATTTACTTTCAGTTGTTAAGCATATTTTAAAGAATTCAATAAGAGAAAATTAGTCGATTATATCTACATAGATATTTACCCTTTCTCTTGCTTTTCCTTCATTCCTGATGTTTCAAGTTAGGGTTTATTTTTTTCTGGTTTTGTTTTCCTTGTGTTTGAAGAACTTCCTTTAGCAATCATATGCTGACAAATTATCTTACTTTACCTTCATTTGAGAGTGTCATTTCACTTTCATTATTAAAGCATATTTTGAAACAGAATTCTGGGTAGATCTTCTCTTTTGACACTTTAAAAATGTCACTTTCTTCTGGCCTCCATAGTTTCTGATGAAAATAACATAGTCACTCAAATCATTGTCCTGTTATAAGTGATTTCACTGGATGCTTTCAAGAGTTTTTCTTTGTCTTTAGTTATCAGCAGTTTGATAATTATTTGTCTCAGTTGATTTCTGTTTTGTTTAAGCTTTGCTTTTCTTTTTGAATCTGTAGCCGTATGTCTTCTGCTAAATTTGTTGAGTTGTCAGACATATCTTCAAATATTTTTTCTGTATCAAAGTTTTTCTCTTCTGTACTTTTTAGAAAATTTGAAGTATAGCTGATTTGCCTTTTCATACTGTTCATGGGGTTCTCAAGATGTGAAGTGCTGGGCAGGAGGAATCATAAGCTGGAATCAAGATTGTTGGGAGAAATATCAACAACCTCAGATATGCAGATGGTACCACTCTAATGGCAGAAAGTGAACAGGAACAAAAGAGCCTCTTAAGGAAGGTGAAAGGGGAAAGTGAAAAAGGTGACTTAAAACTCAGCATTCAAAAACTAAGATCATAGCCTCAGGTTCCATCATTTCATGGCAAAAAGAAGAGAGGAAAATGGAAAAAGTGGAAGATTTTAGTTTCTTGGGCTTCAAAATCACTGCAGATGCTGAGTGCAGCCATGAAATTAAAAGATCCTTGCTCCTTGGAAGAAAAGCTATGACAAACATAGACAGTGTATTAAAAAGCAGAGATATCACTTTGCTGACAAAGGTCTGTATAGTCAAAGCTATGGTTTGTCCAGTAATCATGTACAGATGTGAAAGTTAGACCTTAAAGAAGGCTGAGCACTGAAGAATTGATGCTTTTGAACTTTGGTGCTAGGGAAGACTCTTGAGAGTCCCTTGGACAGCAAGATCAAACCAGTCAGTCCTAAAGGAAATCAACTCTGAATATCCATTGGAAGGACTGATGCTGAAGCTGAAGCTCCAATACTTTGGCCACCTGATGCAAAGAGCTGACTCACTGGAAAAGACCCTGATGCTGGGAAAGACTGAGGGCAGGAGAAGAAGAGGGCAACAGAGGATGATATAATTGGATGGCATCATTGACTCAGTGGACATGAATTTGAGAACACTCTGGGAGACAGTCTGATAGCCAGAGTGCCTGATGAACTATGGATGGAGGTTCCTGACATTGTATAGGAGACATGGATCAAAACCATCCCCAAGAAAAAGAAATGCAAAAAAAGCAAAATGGCTGTCTGAGGAGGCCTTACAAATAGCTTGAAAAGAAGAGAAGTGAAAAGCAAAGGAGAAAAGGAAAGATATACCCATTTGAATGCAGAGTTCCAAAGAATAGCAAGGAGAGATAAGAAAGCCTTCCTCAGTGATCAGTGCAAAGAAATAGAGGAAAACAATAGAATGGGAAAGACTAGAGATCTCTTCAAGAAAATTAGAGATACCAAGGGAACATTTCATGCAAAGATGGGCTCAATAAAGGACAGAAATTGTATGAACCTAATAGAAGCAGAAGATGCTAAGAAGAGACGGCAAGAATACACAGAAGAACTGTACAAAAAAGATCTTCACAACCCAGATAATCACGATGGTATGATCACTCACCTAGAGCCAGACATCATGGAATGTGAAGTCAAGTGGGCCTTACAAAGCATAACTATGAACAAAGCAACTGGAGGTGATGGAATTCTGGTTGAGCTATTTCAAATCCTAAAAGATGATGCTGTGAAAGTGCTGCACTCAATATGCCAGCGAATTTGGAAAACTCAGCAGTGGCCACAGGACTGGAAGAGGTCAGTTTTCATTCCAATCCCAAAGAAAGGCAATGCCAAAAAATGCTCAAACTACCGCACAATTGCCCTCATCTCACACACTAGTAAAATAAAGCTCAAAATTCTCCAAGCCAAGCTTCAACAATATGTGAACCATGAACTTTCAGATGTTCCAGCTGGTTTTAGAAAAGGCAGAGGAACCAGAGATCAAATTGCCAACATTCGCTGGATCATCGAAAAGGCAAAGGAGTTCCAGAAAAACATCTATTTCTGCTTTATTGACCATGCCAAAGCCTTTGACTGTGTGGATCACAATAAACTGGAAATTCTGAAAGAGATGGGCATACTAGACCACCTGACCTGCCTCTTGAGAAACCTGTATACAGATCAGGAAGCAACAGTAGGAACAGGACATGGAACAACAGACTGGTTCCAAATAGGAAAAGGAGTACGTCAAGGCTGTATATTGTCACCCTGCTTACTTAACTTATATGCAGAGTACAAAATGAGAAACGCTGGGTTGGAGGAACCATAGCTGGAATCAAGATTGCTGGGAGAAATATCAATAACCTCAGATATTCAGATGACACCACCCTTATGGCAGAAAGTGAAGAGGAACTAAAAACCCTTTTGATGAAACTGAAAGTGGAGAGTGAAAAAGTTGGCTTAAAGCTCAACATTCAGAAAACTAAGGTCATGGCATCTGGTCCCATCACTTCATGGCAAATAGATGGGGAAACAGTGGAAGCAGTGGCTGACTTTGTTTTTCTGGTCTCCCAAATCACTGCAGATGGTGATTGCAGCCATGAAATTAAAAGACACTTACTCCTTGGAAGGAAAGTTATGACCAACCTAGACAGCATATTAAAAAGCAGAGACATTACTTTGTCAACAAAGCTCCATCTAGTCAAGGCTATGGTTTTTCCAGTGGTCATGTATGAATGTGAGAGTTGGACTATAAAGAAAGCTGAGAGGTGAAGAATTGATGCTTTTGAACTGTGGGGTTGCAGAAAACTCTTGAGAGTCCCTTGGACTGCAAGGAGATCCAACAAGTCTATCCTAAAGGCGATCAGTCCTGAGTGTTCATTGGAACAACTAATGTTGAAGCTGATACTCCAATACTTTGGCCAGCTGATGGGAAGAGCTGATTCATTTGAAAAGACCCTGATGTTGCAAAAGATTGATGGCAGGAGCAGAAGGGGACGACAGAGAATGAGATGGTTGGATGGCATCACCGACTCAATGGACATGAGTTTGGGTAAACTCTGGGAGTTGATGATGGACGGGGAGGGCTGGCATGCTGCGGTTCATGGGGTCTCAAAGAGTCAGACATGACTGAGCGACTGAACTGAGCTGAACTGGGGGACAGTAAAGCATAGGAAAATCTGGAATGCTGCAATCCATGGAGTCAGACATCCAAAGAGTTAGACATGACAGTGACTGATCAACAGCAGCATAGTTGATTTACAATTTTATATTAGTCTCAGGTGTGCACAGAAACCCATTCCAATATTCTTGCCTGGAGGATCCCATGGATAGAGGAGCCTGGCAGGCTGCAGTCCATAGGTTCACAAAGAGTTGGACATGACCAAAGTGATCTAGCACGGATGCAGGTACAGCACAGTGATTCAGGGTTTTTTTAAGATTATATTCCGTTATAAGGTTATTACAAGGTATTGAATATGATTCCTTATGCTATACAATAAATTCTTGTTGCTTATCTATTTTATGTATCATGGTTTGTATCTGTTACTTCCATATTCCTAATTTGTCATTTGATTTCTATGTCTGTGCGTGTTTCTCTTTTGTATGTAGATTCATTTATATTATTTTTTAGGTTCCACACATAAATGGCATCATATAGCATTTGTTTTTCTCTGACTTATTTCAATAAGCAGAATATTCTTTAGATCCACCAATGTTGCTGAAAGTAGCAATATTTCATTCATTTTCATGGCTGAGTAATATTCCTCTCTGAAACTTTAATAAAAGCAAATATTAGCCCTTTTAGTAGCTGCAACTCCCTGAGGCTTTACGCATTAAAAGAAAATTTTCTCTCTGTTATTCAGCTTCTGAATAATATTCAGAATAGTATAGTATTCTATCACTATATCTTAAAGTTTACTAATTCCTGTGTCACTTCTAATCTACTATGGAGCCTAGTCAATGAAGTGAATTTTAAAAATATTATTATATTTTTCAGTTTTACAACTTTCATTTGGTTCTGCTTATACCTTCTATTTCTTTCTTTTTTAAAATTGGTATATAGTTGACATGTAACATTGTATTAGTTTCAGATATACAACATAGTAATTAGATATCTGCATATATTATGAAATGATCACCATGATAAGTCCCATTAACATTCATCATCACACATAGTTAAATTTTTTCTTGTGATGAGAACTTTCAAGATCTCTCTTAGCAACTTTCAAATGTACAATACAGTGTTTTTAACTATAGTGACCATGCTGAATGTTGCATCCTGCTAGTGTAGTGTTAGTTGCTGAGTCATGTCTGACTCTTTGCAACCCAGGGTCTGTAGCCCATCGGGCTCCCCTGTCCATAGAATTCTTCAGGCAATAATACTGGAGTGGGTTGCCATTCCTTTTCTGTAAGGGATCTTCCCAAACCAGGGATTGAAACCGGGTCTCCCACATTACAGGCAGATTCTTTACCATCTGAGCCACCAGGGAAGCCCAGAACATTACATTACATCCTAGGATTTATTTATTTTATAACTGTAAGTTTGTACCTTTTGACCTTCACTCCTCACTTCTGGCAACTTCTCATTTATTCTCTGTATTTTTTTTTTAAAGATTCCATATGTAAGTGAGATCATAAGTTGTTTGTCATTTTGTCTTCCTCTGTCTGACCTTAGCATAAAGGATTTCTTTCTTTTATAGCTGAATAATATTCCATCATGATGTATGTGAGTGTGTGTGTGTGTACCACATTTTCTTTATTCATTCATTCATTCATTGACACTTAGACTGTTTCCATAATTTAGCTGTGCTAAATAATGCTACATATGACTTCTGTCTCTATGCTGAGACTTTCTTTTTTTCTATTCGTTTCAAGTGTGTTCATCCTTACTTTACTGAACATTTTTACAATAACTACTTTTAAGTTTTTGTCAGGTGGTTTCAGCATCTCTGTCATTACCGCATTGTCATCTGTTGACTTCTTCCCATGTGACTGAGATTTTCTTGATTCTTCATATGCAAAGTAATTTTAGATTGTATCCTGGACATTCTGCATATTGTGAGATTTGGTGTCTTGTTTAAATCTATGGATTAGTTTAATTTCTTTTTTTAGAGCAGGTACAATTGGGTTTAGGCAGGAAGTTCTGACCAGCCTTCTGTAGGTTATGGTTTCAATGTCTGCTCTGTTGTAGAAGTCTTTGCAGTATTGCTTGGATCTGTCCCTTGTGTACTACCCAGTGGGTGCTGGGAGATGGTCTTTCTGTTAGTGCAGCTCTCTATGTCTTTGGTGTGCCTTTTAAGATCAGATCCCTACATGCACAGCCTGGGAGTAAACTCAGGAGTTTATAAACAACGTTGTTGGTCCCTGAGCTCCCCTCTCTGCATTCTCCTTGGTATTTTCGATACCTGGTCCTCCTTTTTTTGGTGCTTTGGCCAGAATTCTGGGGCTTTGGTTGACCCCCTTTGACACACTGCCTGCAACTCTGCCCCTGTCCAGGGCCAAGCAGCAAGAGTATTGACATAGGAAGAAAAAAAAAAAAAGCAATGAGTGTTTCCCCCTAGCCTCTCAGGATCACAGTACTCCAAAAGTAAAGGGAGGTCCCACCCTCAGTTTTAGATGCTTTCCACCCCGAAGTCTCTACTTCCTGTCACCACAGTCACTCAGGATTGCCTAGGGGTAAAATGTGCGCAAAGAGAAGAAAGAAAAGAAGAGGAAGCAGGGGATTTCTTTCCATGTCTCTCCCCTTCTTGCCTCTCTCTTAGCTTTAGGTGTTCTTCCTCTCCATCTGGTTCCTCCTTTGAATTGGAGGATTTGTCCTGGAGCTCTATCTGTCCTTGCCTTGGTGCTTTTCATTGGTTTTCAGATTGCTTCTGAGGAATGCTGCAGAAAAAACAGGAATTTCACCACTGGTTCAATAGTATTTTAAATTCTAGTCTTCGTGTATAAATCTCCTGCTACAATTTATTTTTCAGAGTCTTCTGGTAGTTGCTGTACGCATTCTGTCAGTGTTTAAGATTTGCATTCATTGGGAGAGTGAGGGTGAAGTGGGCTTATTTCATCACGCTTGAAAACAGAACTCCCCTGGACCTTTATTCTTTTAATTAACATTTGTTTACCCTTCATGAACCAAGAATTTTCCTTCAAGGACTCTATGGTCGTCTTCATTTTTTCTTATTGTCTGCATGATAGTGACACTAATAAGAGCAGATTGAAATTGATTATCGTAGTGGTAGTTTAGAAAATAAAAACTTATTAATCCGTTTTTATTTATGAAAACTGAATAAAATTCAAAATATTTTCATACTATAACTGGAATGTTTATCTTACATGGAAGTAATAATACTTAAGGAGAAGCAAACATAGAAGAAAATGTTGAAGTCTTCAAAAATCCCATGCTTACCCTCCAAAGCCTTATTCATGTGGCAATAAACTTACCGTATTGTTTGAAGGCTGTGCGATGCCAAGTCTGGTGGTTTTTTGGTTTCTGTCAGCAGATGGGGTTGACTGTCACCTCTGCTTTATTTAATGTGGCCTTTGTGTGGTGCAACAAGTGTGGGGGCACGGTGCCAGGGAAGCAGTGTCCCCAACCCTGTGACATCATGTCTCTTCAGAGAGGCCAGAGGCCAGGGCACTCCTCCTCAGGCCAGCTCCGGGAGCTCCAGAGAACAACCTGAGTGTAGTGGAGGCCCCACTGCCACACCTGGCCGAGTGAACAGGCACCAACAGCCAGCTCTTTAACAGCTGGCTTCCTCCCTCCCCGCTTCCCCTCCCTCTTCTCTCCTGGTTAGTGGGACATCCATTCAGTGACTTAAGACACAAACCTAAAGTCAGCCTGAACTCTTGCTGACCTCATGTTCGCTGCATCTATCAGTCACCAAGCGCTGCCTGTTTTTCCCCCAAAGTATCTTCGGAATGGGCCCTCTCCTCTCCCTTCTGCAGGTGCTTCCTGATGAGAGCCCCTGACATGTCACTGGAGCTTTGCAGGAAGTCTTCTCTCCGGTGCTCATGCCTCTGGCCTGTCTCCCCTCAAGCCCTTTCTCTACACCACTGTCAGAATCATCCAACCTGCCTGAAATGCAACTAGAATTGGCTGCTTATCCCTTTAGCATCTTACACGAGGCCCTTTGCTGCCTGCCTCTGCCCATGTCTCAACATAGCACTCAACAGAAACAATGATCTCCCCTGTCCAGATTCCATCACACTCCAAGGGTTTTGTGACTCTGCACCCTTTTACATCTTTTTCCTTAGCCTAACTTGCCCTCCCTGTTTCCCCACTCCCCTCCCTTGCTGCCTGGTGAGCTTCTACTTATCCCAGAAAACACATTTCAGAACTTTCATCCTCAGGGATCCATCTTTGATCCCCCCGAGTAAGTTCATTCTAGCTTTCTTCTTTCTCATCATTATCCGTGTGTTTTTCTTGTTACAGTATTTTTAATCTATTGCGATGGTGTGTGTCCATGCCTCATTCTCTTAGCCTCAGTTTTCAAGGAGCTCATGGTCTCCTGTGTCTGATTCACGCTTGTGTCCTCAGTGCCCAGCACAGTCTGGCATTTAGAAGAAACCCAAGCAGTGAATGAATGTCTAGCTTGTATTTCCATCATTCCTGCTCTTTCAGCCTACTGGGTAGGTTGGGCACCAGGCAGAGAATGTCCATGAGCCTTTGAAACCAAGCTTTTTATGGAAATTAAAGACAAAATCCATTCAATTTGACCAGGACTCTCTTTTTGTCTTATCTAGTATTACTGCAGTAATTATGGTTCTTGAACACTGTATTACTCTTCAGAAAGGAATGATCATATTGTATCACAGTTTTATTCTCTTATAACCTGAACTATACTATTTGCACTTGGCTTTTTGTTTCCCTCCAATATACCTTCCTTTTTATATATCTCTAAGTGTTTTTTCTTTCAATTATTGCTGTCTGATTGTTGAGCCCTATGCTATGGAAAAGATTTATGCTATGAAGATAATTTTTCGATAGACCTAGATACAGTTAGTACTTCATCTCACTATATCTGGGCTATTTATTTTCCTCCATGAAGTTGCTCAGTCATACCTAGCATATTATTTAAAACTGAAAACTGTCAATAGACAATTTGTGCCAGAAACCCTTAGCACGAAAGATGAAAGATAAATCCACAGTCTGTGCCCTGGAAGAACTCAGGGTCTCGGGAGGCAGATGGACCTACTGTGAGGGCTGTCTGTGGAGCCCGAGCAGGCCAGGAAGGGGCTACCTATGGGAGTGGAGTTCAGTGGGAAGCGTTTTAGGCCAGGGTGTAAGTTACCTGAGCCAGTCAATATGGCAATAAAAAGGTGTCCCTTTCAGGGAAAAAATAAAAATAAAAGCCCAAGAATTTAATCATTCACTCAGTCTGTCAATTAACAACTATTTATTGAACACTTGCTATATGCCAAGTACTGTTCCAGGGACTCAGAACCAACAAAGTCCATTCCATCAAAGAGCTGAAGTCCTGTTGCAGAAGACATAATAAACAAACAAACAAAGATGTGCTGTGTAGTCAGGTATTGAAAGTGCTCTGTAGGATAAAGCAGGCTGAAGGAACTGAGAGTGAGGAGGTTTGCTATTTTTTTGGCAGATTCAGTACTTAAATGCAGTACTTGGATGCAATCTCAAAAATGACAGAATGATCTCTGTTCTGTTCTGGTTTCCAAGACAAACCGTTCAATATCACAGTAATCTAGGTCTATGCACTGACCAGTGATGCTGAAGAGGCTGAAGCTGAACTGTTCTATGAAGAATGACAAGACCTTTTAGAACTAACACCCCCAAAAGATGTCCTTTTCATTATAGGGGACTGGAATGCAAAACTAGGAAGTCAAGAAACACCTGGAGTAACAGGCAAATTTGGCCTTGGAGTACAGAATGAAGCAGGGCAAAGGCTAATAGAGTTTTGTCAAAAGAATGCACTGGTCACAGCAAACACCCTCTTCCAACAACACAAAAGAAGACTCTACACATGGACATCACCAGATGGTCAATACCAAAATCAGATTGGTTACATTCTTTGCAGCCAAAGATAGAGAAGCTCTATAGTCAGCAAAAACAAGACTGGGAGCTAACTGTGACTCAGATCATAAACTGCTTATTGCCAAGTTCAGACTTAAATTGAAGAAAGTAGGAAAACCACTAGACCATTGAGGTATAACCTAAATCAAATCCCTTACAATTATACAGTAGAAGTAAGGAATAGATTTAAGGGACTAGATGTGATAGACAGAGGGCCTGATGAACTGTAGATGGAGGTTCATTATATTGTACAGGAGACAGGGATCAAGACCATCCCCAAGAAAAAGAAATGCCAAAAAGCCAAATGGCTGTGTGAGGAGGCCTTACAAATAGCTTGAAAAGAAGAGAAGTGAAAAGCAAAGGAGAAAAGGAAAGATATACCCATTTGAATGCAGAGTTCCAAAGAATAGCAAGGAGAGATAAGAAAGCCTTCCTCAGTGATCAGTGCAAAGAAATAAAGGAAAAGAATAGGATGAGAAAGACTACCTGCCTCCTGAGAAACCTATATGCAGGTTAGGAAGCAACAGTAGGAACAGGACATGAAACAACAGACTGGTTCCAAATAGGAAAAGGAGTACATCAAGGCTATATATTGTCACCCTGCTTATTTAACTTATATGCAGAGTACATCATGAGAAATGGTGGGCTGGAAGAAGCACAAGCTGGAATCAAGATTGCCAGGAGAAATATCAATAACCTCAGATATGGAGATGACACCACCCATTTAGCAGAAAGCAAAGAAGAACTAAAGAGTCTCTTGGTGAAAGTGAAAGAATAGAGTTAAAAAGTTGGCTTAAAGCTCAACATTCAGAAAACTAAGATCATCTAGTCCCATTACTTCATGGCAAATAGATGGGGAAATGGTGGAAACAGTGGCAGACTTTATTTTTAGGCTCCAAAATCACTGCAGTTGGTGACTGCAGCCATGAAATTAAAAGACGCTTACTCCTTGGAAGAAAGTTATGACCAACCTAGACAGCATATTAAAAAGCAGAGACATTGCTTTGCCAACAAAGGTCTGTCTAGTTGAGGCTATGGTTTTCCCAGTGGTCATGTATGGATGTGAGAGTTGGACTATAAGGAAAGCTGAGCACCCAAGAACTGATGCTTTTGAACTGTGGTGTTGGAGAAGACTCTTGAGAGTCCCTCGGACTGCAAGGAGTTCCAACCAGTCCATCCTAATGGAGATCAGTCCTGAGTGTTCATTGGAAGGACTGATGTTGAAGCTGAAACTCCATTACTCTGGCCACCTGATGCGAAGAACTGACTCATTTGAAAAAACCCTGATGCTGGGAAAGATTGAAGGTGGGAGGAAAAGGGGATGACAGAGTATGAGATGGTTGGCGGCATCACCAACTTAATGGACATGAGTTTGTGTGAACTCCAGGACTTGGTGATGGACAGGGAGGCCTGGTGTGCTGCAGTCCATGGGGTCACAAAGAGTTGGACATGACTCGACAGAGGATTAGATGGCTGGATGGCATC
Organism: Ovis aries; assembly: GCF_016772045.2. NCBI lineage: Eukaryota > Metazoa > Chordata > Mammalia > Artiodactyla > Bovidae > Ovis > Ovis aries. The sequence continues at coordinate 31,522,365 of NC_056055.1, read as the reverse complement.
ACCAACTCGATGGACGTGAGTTTGAGTGAACTCCTGGAGATGGTCATGGACAGGGAGGCCTGGCGTGCTGCAATTCATGGGGTTGCATAGAGTCGGACACGACTGAGCGACTGAACTGAACTGAGCGACTGAACTGAACTGATGGCAAATTCAGATGAAACTTTCTGAATATGTGATATTTGAGCACAGACCTGAACAAAGCAAGGCAGAAGGCCAGGTGAGACAGAGTCCCTGAGGTAAGAATTTGCTTAGCATGTTGAAAGACAGCCAGGTAGCTGGTGTTGAATGAACAAGGGAGAGAGCGATGGTGCATTGGAGAAGTTACAGAGGACACAGTTTTCTAGGGCCTTCTCGGTCTTTTCTTCTGAGTGATATGGGCGGGGGGGACCATCTTTAGGTTTTATGTAGTAAGTAACATGATTTGATTTATACCTTGAAAATGTGATTCTGGATAGATGCTTGTTATTTGTGTTTGGGAGATAGGGACAGGTAAGAGCAAAAGCAGGTATCCAATTGGAAAGCTAATAGAGAAATCTGTGAGAGATAACAGTAGTTTGGACTAGGATGGTAACAGTAGATGAGGTGAGAAGTGTTCAAATTTGGGATATTTTGAAGATCAAGTTAATGAAATTTTAGAGTGAATTGTATGTACGATGTAAAAGAAAGAGGAAACAGGGACAACTTCAAGGTTTAGGGTCTGAAAAAAAAAAACAGTGGTGTTATTTTTATTGAAATGGAAATAGCAGGAAAAGAATAAGGTTGTTAGGGAAAATCAGGATTGGCTTTAAATTTGTTGAGTTTGAAATGTCCAAGTGGAAATATAGCTGGAATTCAAAGGGAAGCTCATAGCTGGAGATATGAATTTGGAGGGGTTCTTCAGGATTCAGATGGTATTTAAAGTCATGGGACTGAAAAGAACATTGTGGAAGGAGATAGAGAAGATAAGAGGGATGAGAACTGAGACATGATAGCCAAGTGTGTCAGCCACTGGGCATGAAATATACACGCCCTGAGAATGGACTATGGGATGTGGTCCAGTGGAGGTCACTGGTAACCTTAAAGAGAACAATGCTGATAGCATTGTGAGAAGGAAGCCTAATTGGCAAGAGCTGGAATCAAGATTGCTGGGAGAAATATCAATACTCTCAGATATGCAGATGACACCACCCTTATGGGAGAAAGGGAAGAGGAACTCAAAAGCCTCTTGATGAAAGTGAAAGAGGAGAGTCAAAAAGCTGGCTTAAAGCTCAACATTCAGAAAACTATGATCACGGCATCTGGTCCCATCACTTCATGGGAAATAGATGGGGAAAGTGTAAACAGTGGCTGACTTTATTTTATTTATTTTTTTTTTTGTGCTCCAAAATCACTGCAGATGGTGATTGCAGCCATGAAATTAAAAGATGCTTACTCCTTGGAAGGAAAGTTATGACCAACCTAGACAGCATATTCCAGAGAAGGCAATGGCACCCCACTCCAGTACTCTTGCCTGGAAAATCCCATGGATGGAGGAGCCTGGTAGGCTGCAGTCCATGGGGTCGCTAGGAGTCGGACACAACTAAGTGACTTCACTTTCATTCACTTTCATGCATTGGAGAAGGAAATGGCAACCCACTCCAGTGTTCTTGCCTGAAGAATCCCGGGGACGGGGGAACCTGGTGGGCTGCCGTCTATGAGGTCGCACAGAGTCGAACATGACTGACCGACTTAGCAGCAGCAGCAGCAGACAGCATATTCAAAAGCAGAGACATTACTTTGCCAACAAAGATCCATCTAGTCAAGGCTATGGTTTTCCCAGTGGTCATGTATGGATGTGAGAGTCGGACTATGAAGAAAGCTGAGCGCCGAAGAATTGATGCTTTTGAACTGTGGTGTTGGAGAAGACTCCTGAGAGTCCCTTGGACTGCAAGGAGATCCATCCGGTCCATTCTAAAGGAGATCAGTCCTGGGTGTTCATTGGAAGGACTGATGCTAAAACTGAAACTCCAATACTTTGCCCACCTCATTTGAAGAGCTGACTCATTGGAAAAGACTCTGATGCTGGGAGGGATTGGGGGCAGGAGGAGAAGGGGACAACAGGATGAGATGGCTGGATGACTCGATGGACATGAGTTTGAGTGAACTCCGGGAGTTGGTGATGGACAGCAAAGCCTGGCGTGCTGCGATTCATGGGGTCACAAAGAGTCGGACACGACTGAGTGGCTGAACTGAACTGAACTGAACTGAGGGAGAGAACTGGGAGGGAGTTGGAAAGTAAGTTGAGATATCTAGTGAGGAGGCTCTTTGAAGGAGTCCCGTAAAGAAAGCAGAGGAATAGGGAAGTTTATGGTTAAAGATGTGAAGTCAAGAGGGGATGTTTTAAGGACAGACTTTATCAGAACATGTTGGTAGACTGATGCGGTGTGAGTAAAGAGGAAGAAATTGATGAGAAAGGAGAGAATGAGAAGACAGGTGATGTTGGCAGCAACTATATGCATCATTGTGGTGAGAAGGAAGGGGGCTCTATAATAAGAGTAGTGAGTCTTTGAGGGGCACAAAAAAGGTTAACTCACTGTCTCATGAGAAGGCATGCGTGGAGTGGGCACTGGTAGGATGGTACATGAGTTCCATGTTGATTGCTTCTGTTTCCCACAAAAGTCGCAGTCAGAGGCCATTGCCATCAACCAGGTGACATCTCTCTTTGATTCTATGTGCTGTTGATTTCTTGTTAACACCTACCTTTTTGAAATTGAATAGAGTCTTATAGAAGATTGAAGAAAATGAAATTCATTCAAGAAGTAATGAAGCAGAACTATGTTATTAGCTGCAGGCGAGCAGCTGATTTCCTTAATAGGTTGAATCATTCACGGAGTGGGACATTGGGGCCTTCGTGTGTGGTAAAAGAGGAAACAGATATGAGTGGGAGAAAATTTGAGTTATGTTGGAACCAAAACAATCTCATTAGTTACTCTTAATATCCTTAGACGTTCTGTAGGGACAGTTGATATCCTTTAACAGATGAAGAATGAGAGCCCAGGGCATTTCTGTAACTGCCTGTAGCACCCAGCAAAATAATGATAGATTCAGAATTTAAATGATGTCCTTGAATTTTCAGTGCTTTACTTGGTTCCTGAACTGAAGAAAAGTGGTAAATCTTGACTAGGAACCACCTGCAGGATTGGGGACATGTGACTTAGTCTTTAATGTTCAAGCCCTAACTGCTTCACATAATTTCTACCACTTAAAGTGGAAATTATTTGGCTACTGGCTCCAGGGGGAATGTAATACTGTAATTAGTCACTGAGTTCCCCTTTTAAGGCCCTTTGTGGAAGAGAGCATCTAAGCAGCATATATTTGGTTAATGAGGGTTAATGAGTAAAACGTGGAACCTGACTCCCTGATGGCTGGAACTGCTGTGCTTCCTCCCTTTTATTAATGTGTCACCAAGTAAATTACAGTGGGACACACACATGTTATTGTGGTAAGCATAAGCACAGAATGTAAGATGCATCCTGATTTCAGCAATGTTAAAATAGGGGTAGCGATCATAGGAAGGGGAGAAAACATATCTTAGAACTAGAAATTTGGCCTCTCCAATTTTCATTTGACGTTATGATGTGAAAACACTTATACTTTGAAGATAAAGCTATATTTAGCTTGAGGTTAGCTTTAATAATGTTTTACTGATAAGCCTGACTTCATAAATTAGTTTTAGGTTTAAATGAGATAATGCATGTAAGACATTTACAGCAGTCTCTAGCACACAGTAAGTAAAGGCCCGATAAATATTCATTATAAATAATAATTATTATTATTATATTTCTCTTAATATATTTTCCAGGGAGCAATGGATTATTGAGGTATTTCCAACTATAATTACTTTTAGTCAGTAACAACTTTATACTAGTAATAAGAAGAAAGTGAAAGTTGCTCAGTCTTGTCCGACTCTTTGTGACCCCACGGACTGTAGCCTGCCAAACTCCTCTGTCCATGGAATTCTCCAGGCAAAAATACTGGAGTGGGTAGCCATTTCCTTCTCCAGGGGATCTTCCCCAGCCAGGGTCTCCTGCATTGCAGGCAGATTCTTTACCATCTAAGCCACTAGGGAAGCCCAATAAGAAGAAATGGCCCTTTTAATTAAGTTATTAATATGTGAAAAACAAAATGAACTTATTGAATGCCTAATTGGGCATGTCTCTGCTTGTTAGCTATTATAGCCTATTACAGAGGCTGTGGAGATGGCCAGTAACATGTATTAAGCCTTAATGTGTGCTAGAGTCTATTGTAAGCACTATAGATTTAATCCTCCCGGCAATCCTCTGAGTTAGGAACTCTAATTATTTGTTTTTTCAGAAAGAAGAAAACTGAAGCCCAGAGAACTAGATAGCAGTTGGTTCAGTGGAATATGAGCTCACTGCCTGTGGCTCCAGAGTGTGCACGCCCTTGACCATTACACTCTACAGCCTGTTTCTAATATGATGGAAACCTGAACCAACCTATTGGTTGCCTGCCTAAAACCTTGTCCCACTTTCTTCCTTGCTGGAAAATCTTTGATTTTGGGGGATTGTTTACATCTCCCTAAGTGTCTCAGAGAAGGTGAATCCTGTCCACATTTCCATGAGTCAGTCTGGTTCATCTAAATCAAACTTGGCGTCCCTTTTCCCCTTCCCAAGAATCTGGCTAAGCAAGACAATGTTTGACAAGATTCTGGTTGAGGAAATATGAGGATTTCCAAGGGCTTCTGAGAAAGGTTTCTTCACTGAGAGAAATAGACACGCGGGAAAAGTCACCTCTCTTCTTTCCCTGACCTTATCACATCTGGATGTGATGTCTAGCATTGTGGCAGCCAGTTTTCCACCAGCCTACAGAGGAAGCTGATACCCATCCTAGGCGGAGCACAGAGGATTTTAGGGCAGTGAAACTATCACTACTCTGTATGATACTATACTGGTGGGTACACATCACTATGTGTAAACTCATGAAATGTACAACTTTATTGAGCATTCTGTGAGTTTGGACAAAATATAGTGAGTGAACTTTGATGTAGGTAAGGATGTAAGGAAGTTAGGTAGGTTCATCAATTGGAACAAAGGTATCCCTGTGGTGTGGGGGATGCTGATAGTGGGGAAGGCTATGTGTAGGGGCACGGCATATATGGGAAATCTACTTCTGCTCAGTGTTGCTCTGAACCTAAAGTTGCTTAAAGATTATTTTCTTTTAAAAAGTAGAAAAAATTTGCTATTAAAAAAAGCAAAGTAAACTCACAGGAAAATACAAGATAAAAATGTACCTATGGTTGTGACAACTAAGAATATTAATTAAAAAAAACAGATTGAAACTGTACTAACTGATCAAAATCATCTAAGAGAAAAATTATGTATCAGTGTGTGTCAGTAATAAAAATTTTAATAAAAATATTTGAAAGGGTAAATGTATGTTTCTGAGAAAACATCTGTTGTCCCATTCTCTTTGAGCCTGATGACCCTCAAGATCCCATTAGTATAATTTCCTCTGAGGAGGCTTCCCCAGTATCGTAGACTGTTTACTCACTGCTCCCTCCTTTGTGTCCTATAGAGGACTTAATATTTCTGTTATAGCACTTAATGTCACTGAGATTTAAAGATTAGTTTTTCATGTTTGTCTCTGCTCTTGAGTAGAAAAAAATTCCTTGTTGAGAATAGCTGTCAGGAAGCCCAGAACCAAGCTCAGTCATGGTACCTAGATTAACCCAGATGTGGTGGTCATCGAAAGATACTGCAGTCCTAGAGTACTGATTCTCTATCTTGGCTGATTTTTAGCATTCCTGGTTCCATCCCCAGAGGTGATGATTTATTTAATGTGGGGTGCAGCCTGGCTGTTGGCATTTTAAAGGCCTCAGTGGATTCCAGAGTTTAGTCAGTTGAGACTGTAGGACATAGCCAGAGGGAAAGATGTTGAAGGCTATTTTGAGAACTGTGATAAGAATAGATGTAAAGGGGTCAGAATTGGATCCAGGGAATTCAGCAGGGAACTTGTCACAGTAACCCGGATAAGAGAGAATGATCCCAACAGGTGGGTAGGATCAGTGGGCACAATAATTGAAGGTCTACTGTGGGAGATGGCTTATGGGAATGATTCTCATCTGGATTACCTGTTAGCATCACTGGGGAGGCTTTTAAAAAACATAAGCATTTGAACCCCATCCAGAGATTCTGATTAAATTGATCTGCTGTGGCATCTAGGCAATGGTTCATTTTAATTTTGTTAAAGTTCTCCAAGTGATTCTAATGAGACTGAGAACTACTGTCTTTATAAGGATAGCAGTAGCATATGACCCTACTTTAATATTAGAAATTGAACAGAGATTATCCCAAGCTTCCTGACTTGTGATGTTAAGGAGAAATTTGCATAGACCAATTGTGATGGGAGGGCTGGCTAGAAGTTGGACATGGGGTAAGGAATGAGAGGAGAAGATAAATACTACTTCATGAGATTAAGTTTGAGTTGACAATGGAGTCTGAAATCCATGACAGTTATTTGAGTGTTACACAAACCTAAGTCGACCTGGAAAGCTGAGAGCAATTACTCAGTGTGGCCCAAATGGATTCCCTCCTATCTCAGCGCATTCTGACAAGTGGTCTATGGGTGCTCTGACAGTTTCGGAGAATAGATCAGTAAAGTCATTTTGTTCACACACGTTTCATAAATTAGAAATAACATTGTCATTTTCACAGTATTCTCGTTCTTAATAACCTTTATACTCTTAAAGACTGTGTATGTTAGAAAAGACTATCAAGCACCTTGTCTTGGCTATTTCTTGGTCAGCTAAGTGAAGTTCATCTCCGCTGACATATTTTGACGTCATCTGCCATTTTTGTTCACATAAATTTTCATTTTTTACAGTCATTGTATACCAATTTTTAAAAAGGCTCAGTGGTAAAGAACAAAGGTAGAATGCAATGAGTCAGGTAAACACTAGCGCTCGTAATAATGTTAACTGTAAATATTGAATAGGATACCAGTACAGAGACAGAATATGTGTTTGTAAGCTGATGAGACAGATGATTACTTCAGTAGCGTGATTTAACATAAGCAGCCAGAAAAGGAAGAAAAAATAATGATGACTATCTGAAATTACATTTTATTGAACTGGTAGTCCATTCAACACCATTTCACATTGCCCTTTCCTCGAATAGTGCCTTGATGTCGTTGAAGCTTTTCTGTAATTTTTCACAAAACAGAGGTAAATCTATTAAGTTTTTCCAAAACATATCCAAAATTGTGATTCTTCAAAATGAAATTTGTGAATTCTATAATGAAATCAGAGAAGTCAAAAGGGCTAGGATAATACTAGACCTATACTCCACATAGAGAAAATCAGGCCCAAATTGCACTGTGTTGGAAATCTCATTAAGATTGTCTCCAGAGTTAATGACAAGTATGATTCTCAGAGAAAGCAGAATAGGGTACTTGGCAAAATGCTTTTATCTAGTGGCTATTGCATAATATTCATGATACAAGTATGGAAAAGCAGTTACTGTTATACAATAGTACATGCTACGAGATCTTTTTCTTTATATTTAAGGAAAACCAGTGACGTGCAGATTATGAATCAACTCTTTATCTATGTGCAGTACTCATATGAAAGAGGATTGCTTGAGGAGTTTCTGTTCAGTGAAAACCCTTGTCATAGGGAAGAATGTTTTGTTTGTTTTGGTCGGTGATTATATTGTGAGCCATGAAAGAGAATGAAAAGGTATATTGGAATCAGTAGTGACAGGTAAGGAAGGAGAAGGGACATTGCTACATGAATAAAAGAAATTGCACTAGAATGTGAATAACAGCATTATTTCATTCTCAGAGAACAGTGGGCAATCTGCACGGTGACTCTTAATCCTGATTGTAGTTGAAAGGCGTAATGAAAAGTGCGTCAATTTATCACAATATGAAGAAAATGAGCAGCAAATAGCTTAGTGGAGGTGAAGGTGCCTCACAAAAGATTTTAGAATGTGGAATGAGTTAAAAACTTATCTTTGTGATGCTGTTTAGTGTCTGTAAAAGCCATTTCTATTATTTAGGTCACTTTTTCAAGTGAAATGCTATTTTGGACCTGAACATGAAGATATTTAATGTTTATGAGCAATCTTGTTATCTTGTGAGTCTTTGAGGACAGAGATCCAGTCTTGTCTCTTACTGTATCCCTATGCCTAGCTATGTCTGTAGTAGCTCAGTAGATACTTGTTGAATGAATGGATCTTCAGTCATTAGTGAAAGAACTGAGGCTATAGTATGAAAAAGTGAAAGTGAAAGTCGCTCAGTCATGTCCGACTCTTTGTGACTCCATGGACTGTTGTCCATGGAATTTTGCAACCACATGGACTGTAGTCCATGGAATTCTCCAGGCCAGAATACTGGAATATGGGTAGCCTTTCCCTTCTCCAGGGGATCTTCCCAACCCAGGGATCAAACCCATGTCTACCATGTGCAAATGCTGCAACATGCTTGCCAAATGCAACCAAAAGGTAGATTAGGCATCTTGTTGCTTTAATCCTGATGGAATATTCAGTCCAGTCTTCTAGCTCTTGAATATAACATGCCTGTCAGTTTATGTTTACTAGCACTGAAAGAAGTCCTTGGTGAGAAATCATCCCATAATTTCTAGGACTACACTTCATGTGAACATCCAAATATGTATGACAGAGCCTCCAAACACCTGTGGCCCTTTCAGACAGTCTCTCCATGTGAGCATTTTAATTTAGTAGAAACAAAAAATAAGAAACTACACAGAAGGTAGCTCAAACTATTTGTCACGATATATGTAATAACAAAATAACTTATCATTATAGACATAATGTCAGACATACATTGCTGCTGCTGCTAAGTCGCTTCAGTCGTGTCCGACTCTGTGCGACCCCATTGATGGCAGCCCACCAGGCTTCCCCGTCCCTGGGATTCTCCAGGCAAGAACACTGGAGTGGGTTGCCATTTCCTTCTCCAATGCATGAAAGTGAAAAGTGAAAGTGAAGTTGCTCAGTCGTGTCCGACTCTTAGCAACCCCAAGGACTGCAGCCTACCAGGCTCCTCCATCCATGGGATTTTCCAGGCAAGAGTACTAGAGTGGGTTGCCATTGCCTTCTCCCAGACATACATTAACTAAGACTACAAACTACATCATCCCTTTCACTGATATGAACATATTTAAAATAATGATTTTTAAACTTTTTATTTATTTATTTTTGGCTGCAATGGGGGCTGTGTGTTCAGTTCAGTTCAGTCGCGTCCGACTCTTTGTGACTCCATGAACTGCAGCATGCCAGGCCTCCTTGTCCATCACCAACTCCCAGAGTTTACTCAAACTCATGTCCATTGAGTCGGTGATGCCATCCAACCATCTCATCCTCTGTTGTCCCCTTCTCCCGCCTTCAATCTTTAGCATCAGGGTCTTTTCAAATGAGTTAGTTCTTCACATCAGGTGGCCAAAGTATTGGAGTTTCAGCTTCAGCATCAGTCCTTCCAATGAATATTCAGGGCTGATTTCCTTTAGGATGGACTGTTTGGATCTCCACCACAGTTCAAAAGCATCAATTCTTTGGCTCTGGGGGCTGTGTGTGGGCTTTCTCTAGTTGCGACAAGTAGGGGCTACTCTTCATTGCATTGTGCTGGCTTCTCTTGCTATGGAGCACAGGCCCCAGAGAGCACAGGTCTCAGTAGTTGCAGCCTGTGGTCTCTAGGGTGTGGGCTCAGTAGCTGTGCAGGGGCTTAGTTGCTGAGAGGCATGTGGAATCTTCCTGGACCAGGAACTGAACCTGTGTCCCCTGCTTTGGCAGGTGGATTCTTAACCATTGAACCAGTAGGGAAGTCCCAAATAATTATTTTTTTAGTATCATGTTTTAGTTTATCCTTCATTGTGAGGAATCTTATTTTTAATTTGCCTAAAACTGGTGGTTGGTGTGTGGATCAGATTCCCACTGGGCTTGATAAATGATGGTCTGCTGCTGCTGCTGCTGCTGCTGCGTCGCTTCAGTCGTGTCCGACTCTGTGCGACCCCCGAGATAGACAAAATATATTTGCAAATTATTCTTATAAAACTCCACTATACAAAGCCACAGGTGTCCTCTTCTTGGAGTCTGGGGTGAGACTCAAAGAATATATGATGAAGGAGAGGTGCACTGCTGTCATCAGATGGCCATGAGTCACCACTGAGGAAGCGTGAGTAGAACTCAGAAAAGGGACATCTACGGGGTTCATGGCTTCAAGTCACTCACATCCTAAGTTGTGTCTATCACAAGTCAAGAAGCCAGCCCTCGCTGGGCAGGCCAGCACCTCTGGGCTGGGGGCACAGCAACAGAGAGGTTAGAGCCCCTGAGTGTGATGGCTGGGCACACACAACATCTGTGCGTGTGCCTCAGGCCCCATGCCCATGGACCAGCGTGCACTGGCCCTCACTCAGCAAAGGTGCAGCCACATGGCAGACTGCAGTCTTCAGTGTGGCTGGTGATGACTCAGCTGTGAAACCAGAATAGTCTCAATCTCAAAACAGATTATTTGATCAACTAGCTATCTACCACCAAGGAGATTAAGGGGAGGCAAAGGGTATAGGAGGAGCAAGAAGATGATAGGGGTGCTATGTCTATTTGAAGTTCCTATTAAAAAGAACTGGTAAAAAGCAATCAGCTTGAAATAGCTCATTGTATCAATAGAATAGGCTGACAGTACTTAACACTTAATTTGCCTTTAAGAAATAGTAGGCAATTTGTCATTATTTAAGCTAGAGACAAATCTCTGTCACTTATTCTGAAATAAGTGAGGAGAGGCAGAGCACACAGAGTGCTGGAGGAGGGCCCACCTGACCTGAGTATGCATCCCAGCTTGGCCTCCTGACAGCTACTTCTCCCTGGGAGAGCCCGTGTCCACTTCAGTTTCTCATCTGTACAATGGGGCAGCTGAGCTAAGTGATCTCCAAAATCCTTTCCTACTCCCTAAACATTATGACAAGTGAAATATTTTTAATGGTTTTAACTGATTCCCAGTTATGTCCTGGACTGTCTGAGAAGCACATTTGCTCGGGAAATTTTCTTACATTAAAATATCTTCACCTTCCTGCCTTGCCTCTGTCAAAATTGGGCAGCATTGAGTTACCTCACTGAATTCCCTCAACCACATTTTCTCTCTCTCCCTCATCATCTAGAGTTCTCTTTATGCTCTCTTACACAGCTCTTATGATAGTCATTTCTTCAAGCAGATTTTAACTGCTGTAAAATTCACCTCACGTATGTTCATCTTAAACTGCAGAGCCATATTGACAACAGCTTTGAAAATTTCCGATTTCCCTTAGCAGGATTAATTTCCAATGACTTAATATCCTTTTCCCATCTGGAGACACTGAATGAAATAATAGCAAGATGGCTGCTCTAGCAAGAGAGCTATTATCCCTGTCCTCCAAGTGGGAATATTCAGTTCAGTCCAGTTGCTCAGTCGTGTCTGACTCTGCGACCCCATGGACTGCAGCATTCCAGGCCTCCCTGTCCATCACCAACTCCCAGAACCTACTCAAACTCATATCCATTGCATCAGTGACGCCATCTAACCATCTCATCCTCTGTCATCCCCTTCTCCTTCCACCTTCCATCTTTCCCACATCAGGGTCTTTTCCAATGAGTCAATTCTTTGCATCAGGTGGCCAAAGTATTAGAATTTATGCTTCAGTATCAGTCCTTCCAAGAATATTCAGGACTGATCTCCTTTAGGATGGACTGGTTGTATCTCCTTGCAGTCCAAGGGACTCTCAAGAGTCTTCTCCAACACCACAGTTCAAAAGCATCAATTCTTTGGCACTCAGATTTCTTCACAGTCCAACTCCCACATCCATACATGACTATTGGAAAACCACAGCTTTGACTAGACAGATCTTTGCTGGCAAAGTAATATTTCTGCTTTTTAATATACTGTCTAGGTTGATCATAGCTTTTCTTCCAAGGAGCAAGCATATTTTAATTTCATGATGGCAGTCACCATCTGCAGTGATTTTCGAGCCCCCCGAAAATAAAGTCTGTCACTGTTTCCACTATTTCCCCATCTATTTGCCGTGAAGTGATGGGACTGGATGCCATGATCTTAGTTTTCTGAATGTTGAGTTTTAAGCCAACTTTTTCACTCTCCTCTTTCATTTTCATCAAGAGGCTCTTTAGTTTTTCTTCACTTTCTGCCATAAGGGTAGTGTCTGTGTATCTGAAGTTATTGATATTTTTCCTGGCAGTCTTGAGTCCAGCTTGTGCTTCATCCAGCCCAGCATTTGGCATGATGTACACAGCATATAAGTGGGAATATTACAAGTATGTTAAAATGTATTTATTCACAGTACACATCATCTCATAAGTAGTATTTGACTTCTAATGAGTTAAAATAAGTCATTGAAAATGTATATTTCTCAGCATCTTGTCTTACAAAATTATAGATTGTCTTGAACCAGGGCATATATGCTATCAGTTTGCCAAACTCATACCTTTAATATATGGGGCAAAAACTATGACCCCTAGGTAGGCTGAAAGATAGATTTGAAAGTACAAGCCCTTTAAATGTCATGGAATATGATCCTTTAGGTATTTGAAGGTGGTTGTTTATCTATTATAAATAATTTAGTATATTGTATAAGTGAAAACATAAGATCACTGTGGGTCCGGAAACACTTTGGAGGCAATACTAAGCATTGTTTACTTTGGGTTGGACGTAAGTCCTGAGCTTTGTGGCATTTTTATCCTTGGTGGTCAGTTGTTTCTCTTGTTTTCTCTTTCCTGATCGCTAATTCTTGACTTTGGGAATATGGAGTAGAGACGATGCTGAGAATGGAGGTGTCCCGTTTATCCGTGGCTGAATAATATATGGTGCAATTCAGATGGGGAACATAGGGGAAGAGTAGAACTTCCCCCAGTATAAACCACTGTTTTGTAGCAGAATAATGTGATGGACTCTGTATTAGCTGTATTATGTTCCTATAGCTGCTATAACAAATTACCACAAACTTGTTGATTTAAAACAATCGAAATTGATCCTCTCGCAGTTCTGGAGGCCAAAAGTCTGAAACCAGAATGACTGGGCTGAAACCAAGGTGTTGGCAGAGCCGCACTGCCTCCTCAAGCTGTAGGAGACAACCTGTTCCTTGCCTCTTTACTCTCTGTTGGTGGCCAATATTTTTTGTCTTGTGGCTGCGCCACTCCAGTATTCAAGACCAGCGTCTTCAAATACCTTTCTGTTCTGTTCTCATCTCCCCCATTTCTTCTATGTGTCAAATCTCCCCCAGCCTTTCTCTTTTTGAGCACTTGTGATTGCATGTAGGGCTGGCCTGGACAATCCGGGATAATAATCTCCCCACCTCAAGATTCCTAACTTAATCCCCTCTAAAGACCTTCTCCCTTTTCCCTTATTGATTGCTATATGAGGTGACATTCACAGGTTTCAGGAATTAGGATATAGATAACCTTTTGTGTGCTCAGATGTGTCTGACTATTTGTGACCCCATGGACTGTAGCCCACCAGACTCCTCTGTCCATGGGATTTTCCAGGGAAGAATAGTAAGAGTGGGTTGCCATTTCCTTCTCCAGAGGATCTTTCTGACCCAGGGATCAAAGCAGGGTCTCCTGTGTCTCTTGCATTGGCAGATGGATTCTTTACTACTGAACCACCTGGGAAGCCATAACTATCTTTTTGGGGGGGGTGGTAATTTTTCAGCACATTATCACAGTTTCCATTTGCTCCAAATGAATTCACTAAATATCATGGCTCCTATATTTTCCATATCTCCTATACCTTCTTCTTGTCCTGATATAATCTAATAAGTGTTAAGAACATAAATATATTAATTCAAACTAAGTAATTTATTTAGGACCTGCTATGTGGCTGCCACTAAATTCTGTGACTACAGTAGTGAACAAACAGATACAGTCCCTGTCCTCATGGGGTTTATAGTCTTGCTGGGGAATTGGATATTAAACAAATACTCTGAAAAATATAATATTACAAACTGGTAGATGCTATTCGGAAGAAGTGGCTCCTGACAAGCTCTTAGGGAAGGTTCCTCTGAGGAAGTAGTGTTTCAGCTGAGATCTGAAAGATGGTATGAAGTAAGCCAGGCTAGGAGTAGAAGGAAGAGGACTTCACACACAGGATAACCTGTAGTTAGAAGGAATGTGCAGCCCTGGAGGACCTGAAAGAAGTGTTGGTAGGACCTAGGGAGTTGTGGCGGATTAGGGTGAGATGAGATTGGAGATGTCACAGATTAGGCAGGGCCTTCTAGAAATCTGAGCTTCATCTTAAGTGTATAAGGAAGACGATGAGTTTAGCACAGTGACAGAGTGGGAATAGGAGTGGGCATGGCATGATCTGGTTTGCGTTTTCACAGAATTACCCTGGATTCTGGTTGGAAAATAAATTGACAGTGATGGGAGCGGTGGCAGTGGAATATGAGAGCAGAGGTTTGGCCAGAGGCCGGGTAAGAGGCAAAGGTGGCTTGGACCAGTGTAGAGATGGTGACTGTGGGAGAAATTGGAGAGATTCAAGATGTGCTTTAGAGAAATGGCAAAACTTGCAAGTTTTATGTGGGGGAGCTGTGAGAGAGGGAGGTGTCAAGGATTTGAATCCCAAGTTCCTGGCATAAGCAGCGAAATGGATGGGGGTGCCGCTGAAGGTGGGAGGACAGGAAGAGCACTTTTGGAGAAAAGATCCTGAGTTCAAGTTTGTACGTGTTAACTTTTGAGATGTCCCTTGGCACAGTGCCTGGCACAGAGCACACCACAAATAGTTACTTCTATTTCAGTCAGTTATTTCAAAATTATGACTGGCCTTTGAGTCAATAGACTTCGGTTCTTGCTGTGACTAGGCCACTTCTCATACATAAACCTATCTGGGCTTCGGCATCCTCATCTGTAAGTGGGAGTCTATCAAACTCGATGAGTTTTGTGCTCCCTTTCAGCTTTAATCTGCCTGCAGTGCCATGAAATTCTTCGGTCTTGAGCACCTGGAACGCTGCTCTGGCCAGCTGGATCCTCTTCAAAGAGTCTGATGCACTAGAACTGTGCGTATGGGTGGCAGTTTCTGGTGGAAGCTGACGCAGAGGGAGGCCTGGCCAAGGCAAACTGTGGCTAGTGAGGAGGCCTCGTGACGAAGGGGAAGGATGTGGTTTGAGGAGAGCGGCAGCTGCTGTTGTCACCAAATGAGCCTGAAATTCACCGCACTTTAGAGGATACTGCAACCCGGGATGGCTGTCCATTAACTGGCGAATTAATGTGATTTGGGGGCGTATGGAGAAATGGTGATGGGCAGAAAAGAAGATGAGGAGAGAAAATCATACTTGCTGTGCACTCTTCTGTTGTGAGTTAGAGTCATTGTTGGAACCAGAGTGGGTGTCAGGGATAGATCATCTCCAGTCCAACTCCCTTCATTTGCAGAGAAAGAAGCCAAGGTCACCAGCAGTTTTCACTGTGGCAGAGACGAACCAACACTCAAGCCTCCTCACAGCTGGTCTGTGCTTTCTTGCTCTACTAGGCTGCCAGCGGTGATTCTGGGGAGCAATTTTAGGCCCAATTTTGGAAAAGGGTCAGGTTTGGTTTCATTTACCTTAGACCAGATCCCAGAGAGGTTACTTACTCCTCCCAAAACTCCAGATAGAAAAACACTTCGTGTGACTTGTTGCACTTTGGGCCCTCTCCTCAGTCAGCACTTTGTTAGTCACTAGTAAAGCCAGCTGGGCCTTGAGTCCACAGGGATCCTCCATTTTACTCACCTCATCTGGGCTACCCAGTGGTCACAACAAGTACTGACTCTTCCAAAACACATTCTGCGACTGAAGGCTGTGCCCAGGTCTTTCATTAGATTGGACAATGCCCTTTCCTCCAAAGGTATTAGTTGATTTTTTTTTTTTTTAAAGAATCTGAACTGTGGCTCTGTTTATGAAGAGTAGCTGAAAGGGCACTTTATTAGGAAAGTTGCTGCTTCATCCTGTGAATGTGGTTAGCTTGTGAGTAATTGAATTCCCTGGCCTCTTCTTTGGAAGCGATGACTGGTCAGCCTGTGGCTTTATTGTTATTTCACCAACATAGGAGGCAGATCACGCTACCACTACTTAACAGTTTAATTTAAAATGCCCCATTGGAGGTTGTAGGCAGGATTTCATGTGTGCCTGCTGCATAGCAGGAAGCACATTGCTCTAGAAGTCACCACTGGGCTGAGGTCTGATCAGGATCTCTACAGAAAAGCAAGGACCTGGGGTTGAGGCACTACTGAGTCAGCCCTGGGGACTCAGAAGCAGGGTGTTGTATGCAAGGCAGGGAGAATCTGTAGCACAGATTCATCTCCTAAATATGGGGTGAATTGTGAGGTAAGCCATCCTTTACGAGGATTCTCTTCAAGGCTGAGAGACCACATTCTGAGAAAAGGGAGGGCCCTTTTTCCAGAGGCCACACATCTGGTTGACCTCCTTCCAGTCTCCTTGAACATGCTGTGCTCATTACTGAACCAGTGGTTTCCCTGCTGTTGGTCCCCACCCTGGGGACACCCAGCCCATTACCAATGCCTCTCCAGATTCTGCCCCTCCTTCAAGGCTCACCTCAAGGGATAGTCCTGCCTGGAACCTTCCCCAAGAATCCCAGTCCTCATGACCCTTTGGTTTCTGAAATCCTTCGGAGATGGCCATCTCACTTCAGTTTCACTGTTTGTTCTTTGCCTCTGTGTGCTGTTTCCTCTAGGCGGGTGTGTTAGGAATGGGCGGATTGGCAGTTCATGCATGTTTTTTTCTGTTGGCTAAATCACTAACTTCTTAAGGATGAAAGCCTGGTCTTGAATTTCTTTATATTCTCTTATAGTGTCAGGTTTAATTCTGAAGACAATATGTGCTCACAAATACTGTCAGCGGTTCTTACCTTTGGATAAGGAAGACCAAGCGTACTATACCATTTTATGTGAGGAACTTGAACACCCATGCATTTTGGAATTGGCCAGCATCCTGGAACTAGTGGTCCATGGATACTGAGGAGTGACTGTACTTGCCTACTCACTGGAAAGAGTTCTCAATATGTTTATAAAATGATAGATTTTTAAAAGGCATATGTAAAGCCTACCTGTGCCTGTTTTTTAAATTATTTTCAAAATCATATCACTATCCAGTTTTGCTATGTGTAACAGAAAGCTCATAATAATAATGACTTAATTAAGGTAGAGGAAGAGTTGGACCACAAAGAAGACTGAGCCAAAGAATTGATGCTTTTGAATTGTGGTGCTGGAGAAGACTCTTGAGGGTCCCTTGGATTACAGGGAAATCAAATCAGTCAGTCCTAAAGGGGATCAGTCCTGAGTGTTTATTGGAAGTTGAAGCTGAAACTCCAATATTTTGGCCACCTGATTCCAAGAACTGCCTCCTTTTAAAAGATCCTGATGCTGGGAAAGATTGAAGGTGGGAGGAAAAGTGGACGACAGAGGATGAAATGGTTGGATGGCATCACTAACTCAATGGACATCAGTTTGAGCAAATTCTGGGAGATAATGGAGGACAAGGATGCCTGGCATGCTACAGTCATTGGGGTCACAAAGAGTTGGACACAACTTAGCAACTGAACAACTGCAGTTAAGGTAGACATTTATTTCTTCTCCATGTTAAAAAAAAAAAAAAGGCAGAAGTAGAGCCCAGGGTGGAGTGGGACTCCACAGGACAAGAACCCAACATTCTCTCTTGCTGCTGTGCTATGCTAACATGATTTTCATTCTCAAGGTCAACTCCTAGACTCTCAAAGTCAAGTCATAGTCCATAATGGTTGTTTGAGTTCCAGCCATTACATCACATCTTAGGCAGCAGGAAGGAGACAGAGGGGAAGAAGAGGCAAAGGAACCCCTCACATAGGCTGTCTTTCAAGGAGCTTTCCAAGAAGCTGTTGTTGAATGTTTTTGTTTATATCTTATTAGGTCACATCTAGTACACCTAGGAGAAGGCAATGGCACCCCACTCCAGTACTCTTGCCTGGAAAATCCTGTGGATGGAGGAGGGCTGCCGTCTATGGGGTCGCACAGAGTCGGACACGACTGAAGCAACTTAGCAGCGGCAGCAGCAGCAGTACACCTATCTGAGTTGGACCATAAAAAAGGCTGAAAGATTGAAGGCAGGAGGAGAAGGGAATGACAGAGGATGAGATGGTTGGATGGCATCACCAACTCAATGGATATGAGTTTGAGCAAACTCTGGGAGATGGTGAAGGACAGGGAAGCTTGGTGTGCTGCAGTCCATGGGGTCACAAAGAGTCAGGCATGACTGAGTGACTGAACACCACCACCTAGCTGCAAGGGAGGCTGGAGAATGTAGGCTTTGTTCATGGATGGAGGGCATGTATTCAGTGGAAATTTAGGGATACTAAGAAAGAAGAGGGAAAACAGAGACTCTAATACATAGGATCAATTGGATAAAGTGAGGTACACTGAAATAACTGAGTCTTTTTAGCTTTATCTCATCAAGGCTTTCATGAATTTTTTAGTGAGCCATGCTCTGCATCTATTATATGCCTGACGCTAAGTGGTAGAGAGAACAAGACAGATGTCTTTACTCTCAGAAGGCTTACAGTTCAAGTGAGGGAGACAACAATAAGCAGGAGAATAAATATCTGAACAAGATACCATGAGATAATAGTGAGCACTAAAACAAAAATAAAATCACTTGCCTTGGTTAGTTTCAAAAACTATCTATCTATTGGATATGCTTAGAGTTGTTTATTACATGAATGAAACATTCAGTCTTCTTCAAATCTATTTTGATTTCTCTTTTGAGTTGTGCCTGTAAATCTATCTATATGAGCTCTTTAGGGGGAGAAATGCATTAAAAATTGCTTTGTTGGACCACTTATAAGAGGATTTATTTAGACTGGAAAGTTTTAAGCTGACATTTCTAAAATGTTTATATCTGGAGTATGTTTATATTAATTAAGGTTTTATTTATATAATACAAATGCACATTTTCAGGAGCCATTTATTTAAACATGTAAAGGCCATTAAGAAAAGTGTTGTCAGTAAAGAAGAGATATCTAATGGTGGTAGGTGTTTAATAAAGCTGCATAATTTATAAAATACTTAGAAAAATGTTAATGTGTTATACTCTTGTTCCCCAGGGAGGAATTTTTGTTTTCCTACATTTCACTCCCAATGGTATGATTCTTTTTTTTTTTTAATTTTATAATATGTTGCCATTAGAGTCAGATATGTCTTTGCATAGGTTTTTTTTTTTTTTTTTTTTTTGACTGAGCAAAACAAAGAGCCATCAGTGACACTTATATTGCTTTGATTTGATGTCTTTTGTAGCAGTCCAGGTTGATTTCTGGAATCCTGTAGTAAAATCACTTAGGGATAAAGAGATATTTTATGACTCTTTCATTAACCCATGTTTGACTTTCTAGTTTACAATATTAATTTTCAGCAATTTTGATCCACAGCCTATCATTTCTTAGTTAGGGTAAAGATCACAATCTGGACAAGAAAGAGAAAATCCATATTGTTTAGACTATTTTTAAATAAGAAGCCCTGGAGAACAGTTCTTGATTTTACATGTAGAAACGTTAATCAATGGTAATAAACTGTGCATTGACGACATGTTTAAAACAAACCAGAACTTAGGAAAAAACAGGAAATTTGACCAAACAACTCTTCCCAGTAACAGGTTTTATGTGTCTTTGTTAAGATCATCACAGCTTGTTTTAATTTTTTTTCAACTTCCTTTCCAAAATTTGATGTTATATTTCTTTGCAGTTTTATATACAGCTTTCATTTAATAAGCACTGTTCATGTCAAACTGGATTTCTGTAATAGAAGAATTGCAAATAAAAGGAACCTATAATGAAATTGTAATGCTACATATTAGTCCACAGGCAAAATGGTGTTACAATCTGTTAATTAATGAGTCTTTTGGGGCTTCCCTCATAGCTTAGTTAGTAAAGAATCCACCTGCAATGCAGGAGACCCCGGTTCGATTCCTGGGTCAGGAAGATCCACTGGAGAAGGGATAGACTCTCCACTCCAGTATTCTTGGGATTCCCTGGTGGTTCAGCTGTTAAAGAATCCACGTGTAATGGGGAAGACCTGGGTTCAGTCCCTGGGTTGGGAAGATCCCCTGGAGAAGGGAAAGGCTACCCACTTCAGTATTCGAGTCTGGAGAATTCCATGGACTGTGTAGTCCATGGGGTTGCAAAGAGTTGGACACGACTGAGAGACTTTCACCTCACTTCACTTCACTTGCCAGAATAGTTCTCGTATAGCCTTTAAGTCCATCTCTTAATTGGTAACATTATCTGGCATTTTGTAGACAGTGAAGACCTTTTGCTTACCATTCTTACTTAGGCTTATTCTTATATTCTTAATTTTAAACTTGACCCTTTGTTGCCATCTTCATGCTAGAAACCATTCCCATTTAATCTGGGACAGCTGCATTTGTTTAGATACTATATGGCTAAGTTCTCACAGAAATCTGACCTAAAACGGACAGATGTTTGAACTCCTATGTAAAAATCTATTCTAAACATTCTGGGCTACTGCTAGACAGGAATGCCAAACATTTCCAACCACAAATTATACTTGATAATAACCACCTTGATAGCAGAAAGCAGCAGATCCCCAGTTCCATTACATGATCCGGAGGAAGATAACAGGTCTTTGGCATTTTCACTCAGATTTGCCATATTTACAGATGATTAAGGCCAGTGCAAATTGCATCATTGTGAAAATCAGAAAGTATTAAGTCATATGCAGAAATTCTCTGAGCACAGAAATCTGTCCTCTCTTCTCCATGTAACTGGACTGTAGCAGAAAATTGTTAACTGTGAAGCAGAAGCAAGCCAAAAACCAGGCAGGCTGAGTACACAAAAAGCCATATGGTTCAAGGAAATGGACACGCGTTTCCTTTTAAAGTTTCTGAAATCAACATATTCCTGAAGAACCATTTAAATGAGCTCGCCAGCATGTTTTATTTTCTGCAATGTGGGGCATGCTGGTTATGAAATGGGAACCCTGAAATGTGATACATCCATCTTAACCAGCTCAGGGTTTTATTCAATTCTTCAAGCCTTAATCCTATTAACTTTCTTGCACAAAGGAAATGCAGGGCTCCTCTCTGATGATTCTGCTTAGCCCTCATGGCATTTGTAAACCAAGTCTTGAATTTTACAAATGAAGCTTATTGGTGGATGAAAAATGTAACAAGCATCAGTGAAGCCACTTTTCAAAAAAAATATTTCAGATTGTTGACTTTAAAACTATGTATATATATTAAAAAAACAGTCCTTAGAAGAGATTAATGATGACAAGCAGTTTTTAGAATTTGAGGATTTTTTAAAAGCAGCTCACTTGAATATGCAGATTTTTGGTGTGAAGCACATCAAATAAATACCTGGCATTTTAAAACCAAACCTTTGGTTTTACAAATAAAGTTCACTGGTTGATTAAAAATATAAGCAACATCAATGTAACCACTGTTCAAAAAAGATTTTGTAAGACTGTTTATGTAAGGGGTTTTGAAGGGTTTGATGATTCACAATCAGTTTATATAATGTGAAGATTTTTTTAAAACAACTTTACTTAAATAAGTCAAAATTTTAATATGAAATGCATTAAGCTTATTTCTGGCTATATGTCCTTTGGACATAGATCTAAGCCAGCAAAATACCAAAACCTAATTATGCTGCTGATGGAAGTTAATCTCATTGTAGTGAACATGAGCTAATAACGCATTAGTGCATATTATATTATATACTTTTCAGTCTGTGGTCTGCTGTTTTGATTAAATTTAGTATCTACCATTTAGATTTGAAACAGCAAAATCTTCCTGTTACTACCTATCAAGTTTATAAAGCCTTTCCTTTCTCTAAGATTTTGAACTAGATCACCATTACTTATACAACTTTATCCAATGTAAGATTTTATCTGTAATGTGAAATCAGAGAGGATATATGCGTCCATCTATTTCTGTTCAATACTTGCTGCTTCCAGGTGGTGAGCTGTCATTAGCACAGCCTGCCTATGCTGCGGTGGCCGGGAATGTCCAGTCATTCCAGTTTACATAACAGTTTCACTGGGGTATTTGCTTTCAGAGGTCACTTCAGTGTCAACCTCAACAGTCCACACACAAGTCTTCCTGTTCCACACCAGTGGCAAAGTAAAAGAATATATTTTATCCAAGGCATCCTCCCTACTTTCTTTTCTTAGTCTAAATTCTTTGACTTTACTTTAAAGGAGTAATGAAATTCACCTCATATTCTGAAGGATGGGTTTATTCTTCTGTCTGGTTTCCTATTCTGACTCTTTTCCTGCCTTGGAAGGCATCTGGTCTTTTAGCCAGGACAGCTGACTGCTCCTTTTCCCATTGTCTTGTCCTGAAGTAAATAATAGCACTAGGTCAGCACCCCTTATCGTCCTTACCAGAGTTCTTTCAGCTCTGATAGGATCTGTTCAGACTCAAAACATCAAGGAACCTTCTCTTGATGAAAGAACCTTGCTTCTTATGTACTAGTACATTGACTTCCCTGTAGCCAGGTAATTTAAGCCAGTTACCTTTCATTTCAACCATGTCAAATTATCAAATAAAGCTATAACATCAGACCAGCCGGGAAAATGAGAGGCTGGACAGTAACATGTTTATAATATAAATCCTTCCAGTTTTCTCAACCCTTGCACCATGGCTGCTTTACATTTTGACAGTCAGAACACCCTAGAGATTTGCCTACAGACAATGGCCACCAAACTAAAGCGTTGTTGGTTATTTATTAAGGAAAATTGCAAAGCTCAAATACATGAGGCCACTTCTGGGTAAAACAGTGGATCCAAACCAGTCATTCCCACGATCCATTAGCATTAATTATTACAATAACCGGGATAGCCAGGCCTTGGGTCACTCATTTCCCAGGAAAGCAGTTTAGAGGATGCAGATGACTACTGCTTCTTTCCAGACCCAAATACCCTAGATGTACCCTGGGTCACCAGTGCAGGCAGGACACTTTGGCAGGGCTAAGAATATCTGTGGGTCCCCTTGATCTTGAGGATCAGTTTTCTGACCTTGGAGAAAATCTGTTTCAAAACATTGATTTTTTTTAGTTGTTATAGCTATATATCACATGTCTCTTAAGCTTTTGAGCCGTTTGACCAATGTTTGTGAAATGCTTTAAGTTGGATAAGTGAAGGTAAAACCAGTTCCTAACTGGAATTTGAAGAGGAGCCCCAGGGAGGTACTGACAGCCCAGAATCGTGTTGAGTGTGCACTGCTGAGCATACTCACACACACACAGACACAAAGAGACTGCTATCTCTCTTTTTCTTTCCCACAAAAGTGTTCAAGATACTTCAGTAAAAAGTATAACCATATCTGTTCAGTTCAGTTCAGTCACTCAGTCGTGTCCAACTCTTTGCAACCCCATGAACCAGAGCACGCCAGGCCTCCCTGTCCATCACCAACTCCCAGAGTCCACCCAAACCCATGTCCATCGAGTCAGTGACGCAATCCAACCATCTCATCCTCTGTCATCCCCTTCTGCTCCTGCCATCAATCTTTCCCAGAATCAGGGTCTTTTCAAATGAGTCAGCTCTTCGCATCAGGTGGCCAAAGTATCGGAGTTTCAGCTTCAACATCAGTTGTTCCAATTAACACCCAGGACTGATCTCTTTTAGGATGGACTGGTTGGATCTCCTTGCAGTCCAAGGGACTCTCAAGAGTCTTCTCCAACACCATAGTTCAAAAGCATCAATTCTTCGGCGCTCAGCTTTCTTCACAGTCCAACTCTCACATCCATACATGACTACTGGAAAACCATAGCCTTGACTAGATGGACCTTTGTTGGAAAAGTAATGTCTCTGCTTTTGAATATGCTATCTAGGTTGGTCATAACTTTCCTTCCAAGGAATAAGCGTCTTTTAATTTCATGACTGCAGTCACCATCTGCAGTGATTTTGGAGCCCCCAAAAATAAAGTCTGACACTGTTTCCACTATTTCCCCATCTATTTCCCATGAAGTGATGGGACCAGATGCCATGATCTTCGTTTTCTCAATGTTGAGCTTTAAGCCAACTTTTTCACTCTCCACTTTCACTTTCATCAAGAGGCTTTTTAGTTCCTCTTCACTTTCTGCCATAAGGGTGGTGTCATCTGCATATCTGAGGTTATTGATATTTCTCTCGGCAATCTTGATTCCAGCTTGTGCTTCTTCCAGCCCAGCGTTTCTCATGATGTACTCTGTATAGAAGTTAAATAAGCAGGGTGACAATATACAGCCTTGACATCCTCCTTTTCCTATTTGGAACCAGTCTGTTGTTCCTTATCCAGTTCTAACTGTTGCTTCCTGACCTGCATATATTCCACTTAGAGTTCCTCTTTCTCTTAAAAATGGCAGACTTAATTTTTCTTTCTTTCCAAGCATGGGTTCAAAACTTGTGCTTCCTAAAATGCTGTTCAGGAGATGCAGCTGAGTAAGATACTATCAATTAATTAAACACTCATTTCAGACAATTAGAAGCAATGCTTCTTTTGGGAAAGAACTTGGTAGTTAAGTGTTCTCTGGACTGGCTATGTTATAGGTGGGGCTTTGTGCAAAATTAAATGTGGGACCCCTTATGCAAAGGCAGAAAAAAGGTAGTAATATAGAGAATTTTTTCCCTTTTTCCTCAATCTCTCTCTCAACTTCTCATAGTATGTTATATTTGCTTTCCTGGTGGCTCAGATGCTAAAGAATTTGACTGCAGTGCAGGAGACCTGGGTTCAATCCCTGGGTTGGGAAGATTCCCTAGAAAAAGAATGGCTACCCATTCTAGTATTCTTGCCTGGAGAATTCCTTGGACAAAGGAGCCTAGCAGGCTACTATCCATGGGGTCACAAAGAGTCAGATTTGTCATTTATTATTTTTAAGTAAGGAAAAAATTTTAAAATTTAGTTATTTGCATGAATTTTACAACTCATCTCTATATTATCAGTCAATTTTGAATGCAGATGTAAGAATGTTTAACTCATAAGCGGAGTCATTGAAATGAGACAGTTCTTTATAGCTTGTGCTCACATGTGTTCTTTTTTCCTTACCAGCACATTGGAAAGACTGCACAAACTAACTCTCAGTTTTTATTTTACTTCTTGATACATGTACTATCTACTTTTGTCTTACTGATGAGTAAAGAAAAACTAAAAAGAAATGAACTATAGGTTGCCCTATCTTTCCTTTTCCTCCATGCCTTTTTGCATTATAAGTGGTTGGCTAATACAGAGAAATAGCAGGAATAAGAAATGATGTGATAGGGTTTTTTGGTTGCAAGTGTTTCTTAGAACAGTATTACTTTCTTTCTGCATTTGAAGACAATTCCGGTTCAAATGGAAAGCAGAGCCTCTCAGGCTATCAACAGTCCCACTTACTCAACCTTAGATATAACACAGCTTCCTTCCACTCACTTTGAGTCTCACTGGACCTCCCACACATTGTGGGTCCACCAGAAGTCTTTGTTCATGGGCACTGTAACTGCTATATGTGGGTGGCATGGCAAGGAGCAGTAGCAGATACGCATTATGCTCGCAGCTCCTCTGCTTCTGCACGCCCTTCATTATTCCATTGGTCTTCACTTACATGACACAGTTTCAAAGACAACATTATTGAGAATTTCAAGAATTGTAAACCAAGCACAAGAAACACTTGTGTGCTACACAGGTCACATGCTCATGAAGTACTCCTGAGTACTCCTGTACCTTAGCTGACCTCCTATGTAGACTAAGATTCTAAAAGGTGTAGGGTTTCAAGCTTCACCTGCCTCATCCAGTTTTTCTTGCTGGGAAGGTCTTGAGAGCAGAAATGAGCCAGAGGCTGAGGCTTCTGCCCTAATCCAGACTGCCCTTGCTCTGTCTTCCAGCCCTATCAAAGAGTTGTGTCAAAGGGGGCCTTATCCCTTTTAACTCAGCTCCCTCTTACCTAACCCTCCTCTAATCTCTACCCACTCAGCCCTGTGAACTGGAAATAAGGGTTACTAGGATCCATTTTGAGACTTACCTGGTAGCTCAGCTGGTAAAGAATCTGCCTGCAATGCAGGAGACCCCAGTTTGATTCCTGGGTCTGGAAGGTCCCCTGGAAAAGGGATAGACTACCTACTCTAGTATTCATGGGCTTCCCTGGTGGCTCAGATGGTAAAGAATCTGCCTGCAATGTGGGAGACCTGGGTTTGATCCCTGGGTTGGGAATATCCCCTGAAGGAGGGCATGGCAACCCACTCCAGTATTCTTGCTGGAGAATCCCCCTGGACAGAGGAGCTTGGCAGGCCATAGTCCATGGGGTCACAAAGAGTTGGACATGACTGAGCAACTAAGCACAGCACAGGGTCCATTTTATTATTACTAACAGCTCACCAGTATTATCAAACAGACTTGACTTCTCTCTCATAGGTCAACAATTTTGAGCCATAGGACGGTTTTTATTTTTAATGTAAAATATCACAGAAAAATTAACAGATTTAGAGAATTACATTTATCTGAGTACCCATCATCCAAATCAGACCTAAAACATTACACACACGATGAAAGCTCCCTGTGTTGCCATTCCCAACTTCATTCCTCTTCCTACCCCTCCCTCCAGCAACTACTGTTATTTTTTATTCTCCTGCATATCTTTAATTTTTTTACTTCATATGTATGTACTCTTAAAACATGCCTTTAGTATTGCTTGTTCTTTTTTAAAACCTGCTGTGAACAGTATCATTCAGTGCACGTCCAGCAGCTTGTTTTTCACTCTCAACTATTTGTTTTTGAAATTTGTCCATGTTGTTATGGCAGTAGCCTTGGTGTCCAGTTTAATTTTATGTCCAAAGTTCCAAGTTTGTAATCTTGTAGAGAGTTGTTTGTTGTTAATGAATGCCCTATTTCTAGCTTGGGTTGGTTTTATCTAGTGATTAGCCTTTGAAGCTTTATTTAACTAAAAACTTGTTTGGAGGCTTGAGTCATCAACCCTTATCTGTTACATTGGGTTTCCAGTCAGCCATTGTCTGGGCAAAATATGTGTTGGAAAAGTTTACTAGTGTCTCTTGGCAGTCATTTGCTGTGGGATGGCACAGCCATGTAGAATGAAGTGAGTAATTTTTTTTTTTTTTTTGGTTACACTCTTTACCTTCAAATTAGATTGAATTAGGATAAAGGAAAGCATGTAGAGATGTAGAATCCAAGCCAGATAAGGCTTATCTTACCCAGAAGCAGAATGAATGATTACTCATCTACAGAAATGTCATTTGAAGACAGCCTATCTCCTGTGAATATCTCTCCACAAATTATTGTTTTATATAATCGTTGCCCAATCCCATTATATGCATTATATGCATTGCTTCTGAGAGTCACTCTTTGATATGAGTGACATAATCAAATTTATTTCTCTAAAAGAAAAGATGGGGCAATGTAAGGGTACTTGGCACTTGGGCAGGGGAAGGGATTAAGGCCATGACTTTTTTTTTTTTAAGGGAGAAGCCATGGCCAAAGCATGATTTTTTTTTTTTTTTTAAGGGTAAGAGTACAGAGAATTAATAAGAATCACTTCCATTTCTAGAATACAAATCACGTGCTGAACACATGCCAAGTGCTTTACATATATTCAAATACTATTCAGTCCTCACAACAACCCTGAAAAACGGACGTTGCTTTTATCACTTTGTAGATGAGAAAAATTCAAAGACATTAAGACAGTTCCCTCAAGGTCCCAGAATTGGTAATGAGAGGGCTGGAACTGGACCCTGACATGGCCACAGAGGCAGGGTTCTTTACATGATCCAGCAAGCCAAGCTTGTTGATGCCACAGTTTCGCAGCAGCCCAGCCTTGCCTGAGACGAGAATCACCTCTGGTGCTGGGCACAGGGTGATGACTGGATGTATGCTGTGACTTTTGTGAATAGGGAATATATAAATTGGATGTGGGTCAGCTCAGTGGGAAAAGAAGTAGAATGTTAGTGGTTATGTGGTTTCTAAGGAAGAGCCAACAAAACTAAAAAGTCACTGTGATTTGGGTTTTCACAGACCCGCCTTTGGCCTCAGAGGATCCCTACCCTGCTTGAGGTTTGTCTGTGGCTGGCTGGCCTTCTGAAGGGTGGTTGCCTCTCTCTGCTCTGTTGGGCTAGGCCAGGGTCCATTGCTTCGGCAGTTAAGCAGTGTCCTTTCGCAGTGCACAAGGTTGGTCACTCCCCTTTCTCTCCATCTGTTTCTCAACCTTCTCTCTCTACCCTCTGAAACATGGGTGTAACTCCCAATTCCATTCTCCATAAAGGTCGGTACCCTGGAGTGCATTCTGCTGCCCCACCCTGACACCATATTTTTGAGCCTGTGTCAGCAACCTTCCTCCTCACTCTCATTATAGTTGTTTCATGTGACCTTGATTCATCTTGCTATCTTTAGCTTTGCTCTCTTAACCATAGGCACAGGTAATGCCTCGACTCAAGTGATCACTCTATCTTCAGGCCTTGGCTGCTTTTCAGCCTTTCTGTTTTAAGTATGTCCTTTATTTATCATCAACCCAGGAACCTCTTGGGGTTGATGGCATAATTTTCAGACTTCCTGACATCTGAATTCAGCACATACACACCCTTCTTAATACTGGCTGATTTTAATCTTCTCAGCCACAATAAATCTGACACATACCTCCCGCCAGTGGCATGCTTGCCTTGATATTTTGATCCATTTTCCTTTACCACAGAGATGGCTTGATTTAAGAAAATAGCTCTGGCATGTGCTGTTTTTACTAACATTCGAGTGTCAAATTGGCATTCCAGTACACTTGGATTTCTGCAACCTTTTATTAACCTTATCATACCAGACTTAAAAGCATTTTACCTATCTGATATTTGCTTGCACTAAAGATCAGTTGAGTTTCTTCCTTGCCTTGTATCTTATAAAGTAATAAGAAATATGACAAGTTGAAGATTTTTCATACTAGGTTTTTTATTTTCCAACAAAATATCTATAGGAAGTAAATGGTTCTGGTGATGATAAAAGTAGTACCTAGAATTTCCATTTTTCTTTTTTTTCTTCTCTGGTTTTCATCTGAATGACATTCTCCAGGTAAGTCTCATGTTTAAAATAGATTTATGGCAGGGTAAATAATCACACTTCCTGATAAAAATCTAAATGAGGGTACTAATAATTCTTTAGTCTTATTTTTGTTTTGCTTATTTGGTTTTAAAAAGTCATCTATCCAACTCCTTATTTGTCTGAGGAGGAAGCTAAAGCCAAGAAAGGTTGACCTATTCATGATGATTTATGGCAGAAGTAGTCTCAAACCCACGGCTCATACTCAGAACCTGTAGGAGAAATTTTGAAAACTTACTTGCACATACTATTGAGTCACTAACTAATGAAGGGGCTTCCCTGGTGGCTCAGAGAATAAAGAATCTGCCTACAATGCAGGAGACCCAGGTTTGATCCCTGGGTCAAATTACCCACTCCAGTAATCTTGCCTGAAGAATCTCATGGACAGAGGAACCTGGTGGGCTACAGTCCATAGGGTAGCAAAGAGTTGGATTCAACTGAGCAACTAACACTTTCACTTCCAACTGACGAATAAATAGAAATGCCTTTTAAAGGGGAAAGTTCTGTATTCCATTAGGTTAGCTTTTTATAGCCCATGTGTTTCCATATTCTTGAGTAAAGGAGCTTAAATATCTAAAACTCATTTATACTCAAATCCTGTTATCCCCAAATGAAACTCTAGCTTATCTCCATGAGATATGCCCACCATTCTATTCAATCAGTAACTATTTGTTCAGTTTATATGGTATGCTTTTTAAGACTTAGATACAATATTCCATGTCCTTGAGTAGGTGTCTACTTAATTGGAAAGGAAAGACATGAGAGATTACTGATTGGGTGGTACCAATCATTGGTTCCACAGAACTTTAAGGAAAATAAAAATCACTGGAAGTTGGAGCAGTTCAGAGAGCCTTCCAGAGAGGTTTCTCACTTACAACAGGGTTAAGGTTTTTTAGAGGGAGGTTAAGTATTATGATGACTTCCCTGGTAGCTCAGATGGTAAAGCATCTGACTGCAATGCAGGAGACCCAGGTTCGATCCCTGGGTTGGGAAGATCCTCTGGAGAAGGAAATGGCAACTCACTCCAGTACTCTTGCCTGGAAAATCCCATGGATGGAGGATCATGGTAGGCTACAGTCCATGGGGTCACAAAGAGTCGAACACGACTGAGTGACTTCACTTTCACTTTCTAAGTATTATGGCAGGAGGATCTGTCAAAGAGGTACCCAGAGGCTGTGAGAGGCAATAAGAATAGGAACTATATCCAGAGGCAGTGAGTTATAACACAGATAAATAGAGTAGGAGAGCAGAAGTATTAGATGATGCAAAGAAAAACCGACATGAAAAGGGTGGGAAAAAGAAACGGGGGGGAAAATTGGGGAGGGAAAAAAGATGAAAATGAATCACCTAATTTATGGGTGGGAATGCTGGCTGATGGTTTCCATGGGCACTATTTCTAGTCCAGTTATCTGTCAAAAAATGCTTTGGCTTAGTGGCCAAAGGAAACTTAGGAGAAAACTCCCTGCTAAAATACTTGAATACTTTCCCCAAACCTCTACTTTATTTCTTAATTTGAAAGAATATGAAAGAAGGTGTTACAGCTTTTGACCAAGAATATAATTTTAAAGTTCTGATTCTAATTTTTTGGAATTAACATATGTGAGGTGTGGTCTTTAGCTCATCACTTTGGGAAACACCTGACATCTTTGGAGCCAAAGTACAACTTAATAAATAACAGTTGCCTGGTTGGTTAGGAGATAGCTCTGCAAAGGAACTCGGACTTGGACCAAGTTGGAAGAAGGAACAAAAAAACTGCAGTG
The DNA here is from genome assembly GCF_016772045.2 of Ovis aries. Taxonomy (NCBI): domain Eukaryota; kingdom Metazoa; phylum Chordata; class Mammalia; order Artiodactyla; family Bovidae; genus Ovis; species Ovis aries. The sequence goes on along the minus strand of NC_056055.1, from coordinate 31,491,558 downwards.
CATTTCACTTTTCTCTTCCTCTGTATCTGATTTGTACACAAGAATTCATCATCCTAGAGAATCCTAGCTGTTACCTGTGGACCACAAAGAAAAAAATCTATTTTCTTTATTCTATTTATTATACTCACATATTTCATACATATGTATCGACTTAATAAAAAGGAGAAAATGCTTAGTATTTTTTTTTAAAGAGCTTCTTTAAACCAGTAATATCTTATTCTCTGTTTCATCAGCATGCTATAAAAAGATTTAGGTAGTACATGATATATTCCCAACATAATTCAGTCTAATCACAGCCACTGTGCTCAGTAAAGTGATAAGATTATAAGTCCTACTCTCAGTGGAGGATGAAGAAACTATGAGTAGTTGATTGAGTACAGTCCTTCTTGTGTACAGCCTGGATGTGGAATGCTACTTCTCTTTTAAAAAAAAAAGTAGGCATGGGTATGTAAAGAATACAAGAGAATTATATTTTATTTTGTGATCCTGGAGAAGTGTGGTTTCTCTTTAAACCTGAATAGAAAAAAAAGTGAAAAATAGTTATTAGAAATTTTCCTGCTATAGTTAATTAAAGATAATTATAAAAAGTTTTAAACTTTATTAATGCAGTTCTCCAATATTACCATCCAGGCAGTACCTTGAGCATCCTCAAAGGCATTGCTTTTTTTAATCCCAGAAAAGTCTTGATGATTTAATATTCTTCTGCAAGAATATCCTACTTTTGATGGTTTTAATTTTTTTTTAATTGATTGCGAACAGCAAACAAAAGAACATTCTTTTTGGAAAAAAAATAACCACAGAAAACTGAGTTATTTTTATAATAATAATACTTCATACAGATCTGTGGTCTTTCATCTAAGAACTTTCAAGGACTTTTCAAATGTTGACTTATAAATCCATGACACACTTAGAAGAGGGGCAGTAATTCTCCCTCTGTCTGATTTCAAAGAAATCACTGTATCCTAAGGTCCAAAAACATGTGGACTCTCTTTTTTTTTTTCATTTTTTACTTCTTCCTCCTTCTTTTCTTTTTCTTTGTTAAAGGCCAGAAGAAATATGGCTTGGTCCCAACCCACTAGAAACTCAGTGTGATGACAAAGGAGTCATGGAAAAGCTCTTCAAATTCCCAATAACACATGCTACAACTTAAAAACCAGAGACAGAAATCTTTACATATTTTGAAGGGTCCAGAAAGGCATTCAGAAGACTCTGAGCTCTAAATTATTCCAAGATATAGACACAGACTTGCTTTGCTGAATTGACATTTTAATCAGTATTTTTTAAAAAATTTTAACAGGACAACTATGTTATTTATAGTATTTCTGCCAATGGTGGATTTATTCCTTTTACCCAGGTATGGAAAGAGGATCAAGGTGGATCTTGGCTGAAGAGTTAAATAAATATTTCCCAGACCCAAGATAGGAAAATAGGCTGCCAGTAATTAGAAGTTTTATGAAGTATCCATTAAGATTTTATTGATTAATAGTCTCAAATTTTAGTCTTTATTAGACAATAAATAGACTTATTGCCTTTGATAGGTACAATTCAGTGGCCTATCTAGATACCCTTCAAGTGGTTAAAGTGGAGAGCTATGTTGGAGGATATTATTCAACTCAGAAATGATATTTTTTCACTTGCATGTTTTTTAATTACTCCATTTCCAGTTCAAGAATGGTGTGAGAATATTGTTTATGAGTACGGATCATTACATATGAGAATAAGAAAGTTATAGCAGTAAAATACTTATAAGTATCAGAAAAGTATATTTCTTTCATCTGTCTAAAATAGTGTGAGTTGATAGCAGTAGATATTAGTTAAAATGTTAAATATGAGTTAAGGGTTCAAACAGAGATCAGAGAAATTTTATGTGACATACTAAAGACCGTTGCTGGAGAAGACTCTTGAGGGTCCCTTGGACTGCAAAGAGATCAAACCAATCAATACTAAAGGAAATCAACCCTGAATATTCATTGGGAGGACTGATGCTGAAGCTACAGTACTTTGACCACATGGTGCAAAGAGCTGACTCATTAGAAAAAAACACTGATGCTGAGAAAGATTGAAGGCAAAGGAGAAGGAGGTGGCAGAGCAAAAGATGGTTAGATAGCATGACTGACTCAATGGACATGGATCTGAAGGAATAGTGAAGGACAGGGTAGCCTGGTGTACTATAGTCCATGGAGTTGCAAAGAATTGGACACAATTTAGCAGCTGAACAACAACAGAAGACCATATCTCCTTTAAGGATCACAGCCTTGTCATGGTGAAGGGGCTTGCATAACTCAATGAAGCTATGAGTCATGCCAAGCAGGGCCACCCAAGACGGCTTGATCATAGTCAAGAGTTCTGACGAATTGTGATCCACTGGAGAAGGAAATGGCAACCCATTCCATGGATAGTATGAAAAGGTGAAAAGATATGATACTGGAAGATGAGCTCCTAGGTTGGAACATGTCCAGTATGCTACTGGAGGAGTGGAGAGCAATTACTAAAAGTTCCAGTAAGAATGAAGTGGCTGGTTCAAAGCAGAACCAATGCTCAGCTGTGGATATGTCTGATGGTGAAAGTAAAATCTGATGCTGTAAAGAACAATACTGCATAGGAATATGGAAAGTTAGGTCCATGAATCAAGGTAACATGGATTTGTTCAAGCAGGAGATGACAAGACAGAACATTGACATCTTAGGAATCAGTAAATTCAAAGGGACAGGAATGGGAAATTTAATTCAGACAACCATTGTATCTACTACTATGGACAAGAATCTCTTAGAAAAAATGGAGTCGCTCTCATAGTCAACAGGAGTCCAAAATGCAGTTCTTGAGTGCAATCTCAAAAATAACAGAAAGATCTTGGTTCATTTCCAAAGCAAACCATTCATCATCATAGTAATCCAAGTCTATGTCCCAACCACTGATGCCAAAGAAGTTGAAGTTGACCATTTCTGTGAATACCAATAACACTTTCTAGAAATAGCATTTATTTAAAAAATTTCCTTTTAAACATAGGAACTCAAGAGATACCTGAAGTAACAGGCAAGTTTGGCCTTGGATTACAAAATGAGCAGGGCAAAGGCTAACAGACTTTTGTCCAGAGAACACACTGGTCATAGCAAACACTCTCTTCTAACAACACAAGAGATGACTCTACACATGGACATCACCAGATGTTCAATACCAAAATCAGATTCATCATGTTCTTTGCATTTGAAGATGGAGAAACTCTATACAGTCACCAAAAACAAAACCTGGATTTGGCTCAGATCATCATCTCCTTATTGCAAAATTCAGCCTTAAATTGCACTAGGCCATTCAGGTATGACATAAATCAAATCCCTTATGATTATATAGTAGAAATGACAAATAGATTTAAGATTTAGATCTATAGTGCCTGAAGAACTAAAGACAGAGGTTCCTAACATTGTACAAGAGGCAGTGATCAAAACCATCCCAAAGAAAAAGAAATGCAAGAAGGCAAAGTGGTTGTCTGAAGAGGCTTTCCAAATAGCAAAAGAAAGAAGAGAGCAAAAGGCAAAGGAGAAAGAAAAAGATAAACTCAGTGGAATGCAGAGTTCCAGAGAATAGCAAGGAGAGATGAGAAAGCTTTCTTAAATGAACAGTGCGAAGAAATAGAGGAAAACAATTGAATGGGAAGGACTAGGGATCTCTTCAAGAAAACTGGAGACATCAAGGGAATAACTCATGCAAGGATAAGCTAGATATAGGACAGAAACAATAAGGACCTAACAAAAGCAGAAGAGATTAAGAACAGGTAGCAAGAACACACAGAAGAACTACAAAACCAATACAATATTGTAAAGTAAAAAAATTAAAATAAAGATATTCAGTAACAATTTTAAAAATAAAATAAAGTAATTACTGTCAAAAAAAATGTCTTAATGACTGGGATAAGCATGACAGTGTGGTCACTTACCTAGAGCTGAACATTCTGGAGCATGAAGTCAAGTGGGTCTTAGGAAGCATCACTATGAACAAAGCTAGTGGAGGTGATGGAATTCCAGCTGAGTTATTTCAAATCCTAAAATTGTTGTTAAAGTGCTGCACTCAATATGTCAGCAAATCTGGAAAATTCGGCAGTGGCCACAGGACTGAAAAAGGTCAGTTTTCATTCCAGTTCCAAAGAAAGGCAATGCCAAAGAATGTTGAAACTACCATATTGTCGCACTTATTTCACATGCTAGCAAGATTACGCACAAAATCCTTCAAGCTAGGTTTCGACATAAATGAGGTGAGAACTTCCAGATGTACAAGCATTGTTTAGAAAAGGCAGAGAAACCAGAGGTCAAATTGCTAACAGCCACTGGATCATGAAGAAAGCAAGGGAGTTCCAGAAAAACATCTACTTCTGCTTCATTGACTACGCTAAAGTCTTTGACTATGTGGATCACAACAAGCTGTGGAAAATTCTTAAAGCGATGGGAGTACCAGACCACCTTACCTGCCTCCTGTGCAGGTCAACAAGCAACAGTTAGAACTGGACATGGAACCACAGACTGGCTCCAAACTGGGAAAGTAGTACAACGAGCCTGTATACTGTCAACTTCCATGCAGAGTACATCATGGGAAATGCTGGGCTAGATCAATCACAAGCTGAAATCAAGATTACTGGAAGGAATGTCAACAGCCTCAGGTATGCAGGTGATACCACTCTAATGGCAGAAAGCAAAGAGGCGCCAAAGAGCCTCTTGATGTGGATTAAAGAGGAGAGTGAAAAAGCTGGCTTGAAACTCAATATTAGAAAAACTAAGATCATGACATCTAGTCCCATCACTCCATGGCAGATAGAAGGGGAAAAAGGGAAAGCAGTGACAGATTTTATTTTCTTGGGCCCCAAGATCATTGCAGACAATGACTGCAGCCATGAAACTAAAAGATACTTGCTCCTTGGAAGGAAAGCTATGACAAACCTAGACAGTGTACTAAAAAGCAGAGACATCACTTTTCTCATAAAGGTCCATATCGTCAAAGCTATGTTTTTTTCCAATAGCAATGTACAGAGGAGAGAGTTGGTCCATAAAGAAAGCTGAGCGCTGAAGAATTGATGCTTTTAAACTGTGGTGTTGGAGAACACTCTTGAGAGTCCCCTGGACTGCAAAATCAAACAAGTCAATCCTAAAGAAACTCAGCCCTGAATATTCATTGGAAGGACTGATGTTGAAGCTGAAACTCCGATACTTTGGTCACCTGATGTGAAGAGACGACTCCTTGGAAAAAACCCTGATGCTGGAAAAGATTGAAGGCAAAAGGAGAAGGTGGTGACAGAGGATGAGATGGTTAGATAGCATCACCAACTCAAGAGACATGAAATTAAGTAAATTCCTGGAGATAGTGGAGGACAGAGGAACCTGACATGCTGCTGTCCATGGGGACACAAAGAGCCAGACATGACTTACCAACTGAACAAAAACAAAAGACCATATGCAGAGGGTGAAGGAAGAGGCCCCATCAGTTCAGTTCAGTTCAGTTGCTCAGTCGTGTCCGACTCTTTGCGACCCCATGAATTGCAGAACGCCAGGCCTCCCTGTCCACCACTATCTCCTGGAGTTCACACAGACTCACGTCCATCAAGTCCGTGATGCCATCCAGCCATCTCATCCTCAGTCGTCCCCTTCTCCTCCTGCCCCCAGTCCCTCCCAGCATCAGAGTCTTTTCCAGTGAGTCAACTCTTCGCATGAAGTGGCCAAAGTACTGGAGCTTCAGCTTTAGCATCATTCCTTCCAAAGAAATCCCAGGGTTGATCTCCTTCAGAATGGACTGGTTGGATCTCCTTGCAATCCAAGGGACTCTCAAGAGTCTTCTCCAACACCACAGTTCAAAGCATCAATTCTTTGGCGCTCAGCCTTCTTCACAGTCCAACTCTCACATCCATACATGACCACTGGAAAAACCATAGCCTTGATTAGACGGACCTTAGTTGACAAAGTAATGTCTCTGCTTTTGAATATACTGTCTAGGTTGGTCATGACTTTTCTTCCAAGGAGTAAGCGTCTTTTAATTTCATGGCTGCAGTCACCATCTGCAGTGATTTGGGAGCCCAAAAAAATAAAGTCTGACACTGTTTCCACTGTTTCCCCATCTATTTCCCATGAAGTGGTGGGACCGGATGCCATGAATGATGATATTGTGGGGCCTGTATACCAAATAGAACTTCTGAAAGCTGGAGCTCAGGGCTGACTTCTGGCTACTTCATCCTTCAGGACTACACTCCAAGATAGTCACTTCATGGAGTGGCCCCCACCTGGAATTCCATGAGGTTCATCCCTAGCTCATGCTCATCTGCTTTGGAAGGCGAGGAGGTGCCTGGATCTTCTCTGTGAGCCTCTGTCTTCATCAGCACCAAGTAAGCCAGAAGCCTTAGCAGTCTTTCTCTTCTGGTTACAGAGAGAGATGCAGAGAGGAAGAAACTGATGCTTTTTACTTCTTCCTTTGTCTCAAATTGCCTCCGAGTATTAGCAGGTGAAATTGGTAATGAAAGACAACTAAGGATGACTAAATGAGGTTTTGCAATCCAAACACAAGAAGGGGTTCTACTAGCTGAAAAATGAACTTATAAAGAATTGGGTATGGCAGCTCAACTCAACTGCTGGGAAAGCTGAAGACAAAATTCTGTGAACTACTAAGGACTTTCTGACAACCTGTTGTTGTTATTGTTGTTCAGTAATTAAGCTGTGTCTGACTCTTTGCGACCTCATGGACTGCAGAATGCCAGTCTTCTCTGTCCTCTACCATCTTCCGGAGTTTGCTCAGTTTCATGTCCATTGAGTTACTGATGCTATCTAAACATCTCCTCTTCTGTCACCCTCTTCTCCTTTTGCCTTCAATCTTTCCCAGAATCAGGTCTTTTCTAATGAGTTGGCTCTTCACATCAGGTAACCAAAGTATTGGAGCTTCAGCTTCAGCATCAGTCCTTCCAATGAATATTCAGGGTTGATTTTTCTTTAGGATTGACTGGTTTGGTCTCCTTGCTGTCCAAGGGACTCTCGGGTCTTCTCCAGCCCCACAATTTAAAGCATCAGTTCTTTGGCACTCAGCATTCTTTATGGTCCAACTCTCACACCTGTCCTGGAAAAACCATAGCTTTGACTATACAAACCTTTATCAGCAAAGTGATGTCTCTGCTTTTTAGTACTCTAAGTTTGTCTTAGCTTACCTTCCAAGGAGCAAGCATCTTCTAATTTCATGGCTACAGTCACCTTCTACAGTGATTTTGGAACCTAAGAAAATAAAGTCTGCCACTGCTTTCACTTTTTCCCCTTCTATTTGCCATGAAGTGATGGGACCAGATGCCATGATCCTAAGCTGTAAAGAATTAGAGTAATGGAAGAAGCATAGCACAGAGCATAGATACTGGTATTGGGACTGCAGGGTGCTAACCCCAACCCTGCCACTTGTTTGCTATGTGATCTTGGGGGAGTTGCTTGACATCACTGCATTTCAGTTTCCTCAGCTGAAAAGTGGAAACAATATTACTATGTCACCTATCCCACAGGATTTTTGAGATGAAATGAGTTAATGCATGGCTAGCTCTTAAATCAGAGACCAGAACCAAGGGGATGTTATATTAATGATGGCTGTGATGATGATTTTTTGATTATGATTGTGTACTAAAAAATGTAAAAATATTTTGTATTAGTTACCTGCTGACATTCAAATGATTAAAGGGGAAAAACATGCTGGAGTATACATAGGAAGTTTTAATGAGCTGGGCCTGGCCCTACTCACTCCTACCCATATTCCGTTGGCTAGAATTCAGTCACATGGCCACACCTAACGGCAAAGGAAGCTAGAAAATACACCCTAACACCAGAAGGCCAGGAGCAAAAGGGGAATGTAGATTTTGCTAAGCAAAAGTCTCTGTCGCAATCCTAAAACCACGGAGAATCTCCTACATGTTCTCTCTTTTAGGAGATCAAGTGAGTAAACTATTAATACATGTGCAGTGATCCTACTTTTTGTTAACTGAACATTTTATATGTGGCCTGAAAACCTTTTTTTTGCGGTTTGTGAAAGACTTTTATATCAAAAATCTTACAAAATCATATATATTGAATTAATGTGGTTGTATGTTTAAAGACTTTTATTTAATAGGGTATCATTGTATGGAATCAGGACAGTGCCAAGAGATGTGAAACACATTCTCTGTTCAGTAATAAACAACTGACCCATCGTTATAAAATCCATATTTACTCTCTTGACTCAACAGCCAGGGTCAGTGTCAGTGCAACTGAGGTTAGTACACTTGAAACCCTAAAGTGCTAGTGAAAATTAAAACCACAAAGCTTTGGGGGGAATTGAGAGATCTGAATGGAACACAAGGGTCAGAGCAATGGAACATTGTCTGATGAAAAAGCCCCCCAAAGGAAAAGTAGAAGTAGCCTGCATCTGACAGGTGGTAGACAATGGACTTTCCTTGGCACTTTGTAAAGTACACCAATAAAATAGAGCCAAGGGCCAGATGTACTTTTCTTGATGTGTAAACACTTCTGAGAAGATGGCCGCAAACTAAATTTGTAAAACTCCAATTGTAATGCTTTAGAAAAGATACCTGTATATCTGAGCCATACAGAAAAGTTTTTTTTCTTTTCAAATTGTAATAAATATATTACTTTAAGAGTTAAGAAAAGTAAAAAGAAGAGTGTATCATGCGAGATTTTTCTTAGCATAGGGGTTTAGGCTGATTGTTCTTTGCTCTTTAATATTGTTGAATTGTTATGGGTCAGTGGAGACAGTTTTACACAGGGTTTATGTAACATTTTAAATGAAGTTCATAAGTCTAAAATCCCAATAGCTGCAGTTATCTTTAAAATCTCTTAAGTACCCACAAATATACTGTATGTGGATTTGTTTATATAGATCTATTATGCAATATGAAAATGTAATATAGACTAGCATGCAATCGATGATGAAATGTACATCCAAGTGTTGTCTCGTAGCACTACTTAAATTATTTAATCTGCTTTTTTATTATGAGTTGAACTTCAGCCTCTATAGAGAGAAGCTATGCTGTGCATGTTTAAGTGAAATAAGCCCACTGAGAAATCCAATGTAAACACTGAAAGTTCCACTCAGTAGGCACTGAGGGAGTTTTATTGGCAACAGATTTGTCATGCTATAAGTTTTCTAATTATAAGGCCATTGTTTGCTTCAACTGACAATTGAAAATACGTCTGTTCACCAAATTTTCATCTTCCTAATAGTACATCTTAGAGACAGCATTATGTAAATTACATTAGTACACAGATAATTTAGTGACAGGGAAAGAAGAATGAAAATGAGCAAGAAAATCCATCATAACAGTTGAAGTGACGTGTCAGCCAATTAGGATTTTATTCCCTTCTCCGTAAAATGAGACTTAAAACATTTTTGGCCATAGTGCTCATATAATATTAATCTATCATAGAATAAATTGAGACCATGCATGTGTTATATGTGCCTGTTTATTTTTTATTTCAAAGCAATTACAGAGTCCAGGAAGTTGCAAAGAAATGTACGGGGAGGTGCCATTTACCCATTACCCAGCCTCCCCCAGTGTTAATATCTTGCTTAACTATAGTATGATGTCAAACCAGGAAATTGACATTGATAAAATCCACAGGGCTTATTCAGATTTCATCAGTTATACATGCATACATTTCTCTCTTTCTCTCTGTATCTGTGTGTATTCAGTTCAGTTCAGTCACTCAGTCGTGTCCAACTCTTTGTGACCCCATGAATTGCAGCACACCAGGCCTCCCTGTCCATCACCAATTCCCGGAGTTCACTCAGACTCATGTCCATTGAGTCAGTGATGCCATCCCGCCCTTCTCATCCTTTGTTGTCCCCTGCTCCTCCTGCCCCCAGTCCCTCCCAGCATCACAGTCTTTTCCAATAACTCAACTCTTTGCATGAGGTGGCCAAAGTACTGGAGTTTCAGCTTTAGCATCACTCCTTCCAAAGAACACCCAGGACTGATCTCCTTTAGAATGGACTGGTTGGATCTCCTTGCAGTCCAAGGGACTCTCAAGAGTCTTCTCCAACACCACAGTTCAAAAGCATCAATTCTTCGGCACTCAGCTTTCTTCACAGTCCAACTCTCACATCCATACATGACTACTGGAAAAACCATAGCCTTGACTAGATGGAACTTTGTTGGAAAAGTAATGTCTCTGCTTTTGAATATGCTATCTAGGTTGGTTGTAACTTTCCTTCCAAGGAGTAAGCATCTTTTAATTTCATGGCTGCAGTCACCATCTGCAGTGATTTGGGAGCCCCCAAAAAATAAAGTCTGACACTGTTTCCACTGTTTCCCCATCTATTTCCCATGAAGTGATGGGACCAGATGCCATGATCTTTGTTTTTTGAATGTTGAGCTTTAAGCCAACTTTTTCACTCTCCTCTTTCACTTTCATCAAGAGGCTTTTGAGTTCCTCTTCACTTTCTGCCATAAGGGTGGTGTCATCTGCATATCTGAGGTTATTGATATTCCTCCCGGCAATCGTGATTCCAGCTTGTGTTTCTTCCAGTCCAGCATTTCTCATGATGTACTCTGCATATAAGTTAAATAAGCAGGGTGACAATATACAGCCTTGACGTACTCCCCTTTCCTATTTGGAATCAGTTTGTTGTTCCATATCCAGTTCTAACTGTTGCTTCCTGACCTGCATACAGATTTCTCAAGAGGTAGGTCAGGTGGTCTGGTATTCCCATCTCTTTCAGAATTTTCCACAGTTTATTGTGATCCAGTCATAGGCTTTGGCATAGTCAATAAAGCAGAAATAGATGTTTTTCTGGAACACTCTTGCTTTTTCCATGATCCAACAGATGTTGGCAATTTGATCTCTGGTTCCTCTGCCTTTTCTAAAACCAGCTTGAATATTTGGAAGTTCACGGTTCACATATTGCTGAAGCCTGGCTTGGAGAATTTTGAGCATTACTTTACTAGCGTGTGAGATGAGTGCAACTGTGCAGTAGTTTGAGCATTGTGTGTGTATAGCTATATATAATTTTATCATGTATTTATCACAGTATACCACGTGTAACCACCATCACAATCAAGACACTTAAGTATAATATCAGCACAAGTCTCCCCCATACTACACCTTTTCAGTTTTATCTACCCTTTCCCCCATCCTTAACCTCTGGCAACCACTAATCTGTTCTCTTTTTCTATATTCATGTAATTTCACAAAACTATATAAATTGTATTATACAATATATATCATTTTGCAATTAGCTTTTTATTCTCAGTATAATTTCCTTTGGTTTTATCCAAGTTGTTGTGTGTATCATTAATTTATTCCTTTTTATGACTGAGTAAAATTCCATGGTTTGGATGTATCATAGTTTATTTAAGCAGTCCCCACTGAAGGACGTTTGGATAGTGTCTAGTATTTGGCTATTACCAATAAAGCTTTTGTGAACATTCATGTCAAGTTTCTGTATGCAAATAAATTTTCATTTCTCTGGATAAATGTATAAAGGTATGGCTAAATCAAATGGTAAGTCCATTCTTAGTTTTAAAAGGAACTGCTGAACTATAGGGTTGGCCAAAAAGTTTGTTTGGATTTTTCCATACAGTGTTATGGCAAAACCCAAATGTATGAACTTCTTGGCCAACCCAATATTTCCCAGACAGGCAGTACCATTTTACAGTCTTGCCAGCAATATATAAGTGATCTAGGTTTCCCACATTGTCTCCAGCATTTAATGTCATCGCTTTTCTATTTTAGCCAGTCAGATAGGTATGCAGTGATATTGCATTGTGATTTTAATTTGCATTCCTCTAATGCTTAATGATATCGTTTCATGTGCTTATTTGCCATCTGCATGTCCTTTCCAATGAAATGTCTGAGCATGTCTTTTTTCCGTTTTGTTCAGTTCAGTTGCTCAGTCATGTCCAACTGTTTGCGACCCCATGGACTGTGTCATGCCAGGCTTCCCTGTCTATCACACACTCCTGGAGCTTACTCAAGCACATGTCCTTTGTCATGTTGCTGGTCTCATTCAACCAGCTCATCCTCTGTTGCCCCCTTCAATCTTCAGTCTTCCACTTTCAATCTTTCCCAGCATCAGGGTCTTTTCAAAAGAGTCAGTTCTTAGCAACAGGTGGCCAAAGTATTGGAGTTTCAGCTTCAGCATCAGTCCTTCCAATGAATATTCAGGACTGATTTCCTTTAGGATGGACTGGTTGGATCTCCTTGCAGTCCAAGGGACTCTCAAGAGTCTTCTCCAACACCACAGTTCAAAAGCATCGATTCTTCGCCACTCACCTTTCTTTATAGTCCAACTCTCACATCCATATATGACTACTGGAAAAACCATATCTTTGACTAGACGGACCTTTGTTGGCAAAGTAATGTCTCTGCTTTTTAATATGCTCTGTAGGTTGGTCATAGCTTTTCTTCCAAGGAGTATCTTTTAATCCATGGTTACAGTCACCATCTGCAGTGATTTTGGAGCCCCCCATAATAAAGTCTGTCACCGTATCCATTGTTTCCCCATCTATTTGCCATGAAGTGATGGGTCTGGATGCCATGATTTTAGTTTTCTGAATGTTGAATTTTAAGCCAACTTTTTCACTCTCCTCTTTCATCAAGAGGATCTTTAGTTCTTCTTTGCTTTCTGCCATAAGATTGGTGTCATCTGCATATCTAAGATTATTGATATTTCCCCTGGCAATCTTGATTCCAGCTTGTGCTTCATCCAGCCTGGCATTTCACATGAGGTACTCTGCATATAAGTTAAATAAGCAGGGTGACAATATACAGCCTTGACATACTCCTTTCCCAATTTGGAACCAGTCTGTTGTTCCATGTCCGGTTCTAACTGTTGCTTCTTGACCTGCATACAGATTTCTCAGGAGGCAGGTAAGGTGGTCTGGTATTCCCATCTCTTGAAGAATTTTCCACAGTTTGTTGTGATTCACACAAAGGCTTTCAATACTTGAAAAATATTGTTCCACTTTTGACCTCCATATTTTCAGATGAAAAACCACTGTCATTTAGATGGATATCCCTTTATGGATAATATGACATTTCTTTCTGATAGTTTTCGATTTTTTTTTCTTTTTCTCTGGTTTTCAGAAGTTAAACTGTGCTGGGTCTTGGTGTAGATTTCTTTGGGTTTTTCCTATATGGGATTTGCTCAACTTCTTGAAACTGTAGGTTTCAAATTTGCCAAATTTGGGGAGTTTTCAGTCATTATTTCTTTGAATACCTTTTCAGTTCCAGATTCTCCGTCTTCTCCTAAGATTTTGATGATACAAATATCAGACCTTCTGTTATTTTCTCACAGACCCTGAAGCTCTGCTTATTTTTTCCAATCTATTTTCTTGGTATTGCTCAAACTGAGTCAAGTTTATTGGTCTGCCATCAAGTTGATTTATTCTCTTCTCTATTATCTCTACTCTACTTACCAAGTCCATCCAGTGATTTTCTACTTTAATGATTATATTTTTCAGCTTTATAATTTCCATTTGGTTCTTTTTTATAACTTCTTTTTCTTTACTCAATTTTTCTATTTTCTTGTTTATTTCAAGATAATTTTTAATTGCTTGTTTAAGCATTTTTTAGAGAACCTTTAAAAACCTTGTGAAACAATTCAATTCCTGTATCCTGATTCTTCCTGGAATTGGTTATTCTGAAGGAAAATTAATGATCCCAACCTCAAAACTTTTGAAGCCAGTGGTTAACTGATTGAATCAAAACTGCAATAAAAATAAGCCAGGTATACTGACTAGAGGTATACTGACTTGGCCTGACAAAGGAGAGAGCATACCTTTTCATGAGGTGAAAGTGAAAGTAACTTGGGTGCCCTGTAGTTTATGAAAGTGAAAGTGTTAGTCACTTAGTCATATCCGACTCTTTGCAACCCCATGTACTGTAATCTACCAGGTTCATCTGTCCATGGAATTCTCCAGGCAAGAACACTGGAGTTGGTTGCCATTCCCTTCTCAGGGGGATCTTCCTGACTAGGAGTTGAACCTGGGTCTCCCACATTGCAGGCAGATTCTTTACCATCTGAGCCACTGGGGAAGCCCTTTCATGGGGTAAATATTATCTACTTTAGGCTTTTCTTTTACCCACAGCTGAGTATACAGTAAAATGAAAATGAAAGAAAGAAAGGTGAAGAAATAGGAACATGTTACCTAAAATCAAGAAAAGAATTACTAATTAAGGGACAGACTACTGAAAAATCAAGAAAAGAATTAATAATTAAGGAACAGACTACTGAAAACCCAGATGTTGGAATTAGCAGACAAGAACTTTAAACTAACTATGATAAATATGTTAAAGGATCTAACAGAAATGGTAGACAATAGACGGGGAGTATCAGAAGGAAAAAAGGAAACTCAGAAAGAATTGCATGGAAAGTCAGAAAAAAAGAAAAACTATTAAATGACACATTTACATAATGGGATAAAGAACAGAGTAGATGCAGAAAAGAAGGGATTAGTGAACTTAAAGACAAATCAATTCAATTTATCTGAAATAAAGTGAAGCACATTTATCTGAAATAAAAATAAAATGAAGAGAAAAAAAAGTTGAAAAAACTGAACAGAGCATCTTAGAACTATAACGTGTTGTCGAATGTTCTGACACACAAGTAGTTATGGTCCCAGGAAGAGATGAGAGAGAATGCAGAAACAAAATATTTGTAGAGATAATGGCCAAGAATTATACAAAGTTTATCAAAGAAATCAACCCACAAATCTAACATGCTCAACAAACCCCAAGCTGGATGACAAATTTAAAACAAAATGACACCTAAGAATATCATGTCAAATGCTAAATATCTGTGATAAACCGAAAATTTTAAAATGCTGCCAAATTAGAAGTTCACATTACATTCAGAGGAAGAGAATTAAAATGATGGCAGGCGACCTCAGAAATAATGGAAGCTGAATGCAGGATGGAGAAGATCACTGCAGCAGAATATGGTATCTAGACATTGACCCATACACTCGTGGTCAATTGGTTTTTCACAAGGATGTCAAGGGAAATCAGTGGAGGGAATGGAGCTGATAAACCTATGAAAGCAAGTGAACCTCAACCTTTTACTCCATAAGCAAAAATTAATTCGAGATGAATCATAGACATAGATGTGAAAGCTAGAACTGTAGCTCTTCTGATTCTCCCTTTTTTTTTTTTTTTTTTTTTTTTTTTTGGTTATGCCGTGCAGCTTGTGGGATCTTAGATTCCTGACCAGCTATTGAACCTGTGCCCTGGCAGGGAAAGCACTGAATCCTAACGATTGAGCCACCCGGGAACTCCCTGTAACTCTTCTAGAAGAAAATATAAAAATATTTTCAAGACTTTGGAGTACACTTGGATTTCTTAGCACATAAAAAGCAGTAACCATAAATTATAAAATTAATAAATTTTAAAGTTTTGAAAATTAAGTTAGCCATAGACAGAGACAAAATATTCACATTACAAAGGGCTTATGTTTCAAATACATAAAGAAGACAAATAAACCAACCTAAAATATGGTAAAAGACATGAGTAGTCACCTCATGCACATACCAAATAGATTTACAAATGGTCAATAGCAGAAAAAAAAGTATACAAAACCACCAGTCATCAGGAGAAAGCAAATATTCAAACCATCTGAGATAGCACTTATATATGTACAAGAATGTCTGATAGGTAAGATTGGCTAAAATAAAACGTTTTGTTTTACCAAATATTAACAAGTGTATGGAGCATCTGGAGCTGTCCTCTGTTGCTGGTGTAAGTGTAAAATAGTACAGCCACTTTGAAAAACTTTTTTGTAGTTTCTTATAAGGTTAAAAATATACCCACCATGTGACCTAGAAATCTCACTCTGAAGAATTTATCTGAAAGAAACTATCCACAAAAAGTCTTGTGCAAAACTATTTAGAGCAGTCTAATTCTTAATAGTCTCAAATTGGAAGCAACCCAAATGCCTACTAACAGAATAAATGAATTGTAGCGTATTAGTATAAGCATTGTAGGCAGAGGCTTTACAGTCTAAGCCACCAAAGAAGTCCTAATGAAATATTACTCAGCAATAAAAAGGGATAAACTACTTAATGACACAGCAACATGGATGTCAAAAACATTGTGTTCAGTAAAAGAAGCCAGGTACAGAAGAATACATGCTACATGACTCCATTCAGATGAAATTCAAGAATATGCAAAAGCAATATGTGTTTTAGAACTCCAAAAAGTAGTTGTCTTTGGGGTGAGGATGGAATCGACAGAAATAAGGCATGAAGGAACTTTCTGGGTAATGGAAATGTTCTATCTCTTGATATCACACAAATAGTCTTGACTATTTGTGTTGATTCAGCTGTCAAAACACCTAAAGGTCTGTTCATTCTGTTGCATGTAAAGAAAAAAAAGAAAGAAAGAAAGTGAAGTCACTCATTTGTGTCCAACTCTTTGTGACCCATGGACTGTAGCCCACCAGGCTCCTCCGTCCATGGAATTTTCCAGGCAAGAATACTGGAGTGAGTTGCCATTTCTTTCTCCAGGGGATCTTTCCGACCCAGGGATTGAACCCAGGTCTCCCGCACCGTAGGCAGACGCTTTACCATCTGAGCCACCAAAGAAGTCTCATTGCATATAAATTTTTAAAAGTGGTTTTTTTTTAATTGAATTAAAATTTACATGCAATTTTTTAAAAATTCAACTAAAAAAACCCAAAACCCTCACCAAATATCTCCAGTGTCAGAGACACCTGGGTTCTAGGCCTCAGCTACACTATTTACTAGCAGTGCTACCAATGAGCAAGATATTTAACCTCTCTGAGCCTTAGTTTTCTCATCTCAAAAGTAAGGATCAAAGTAATATCTACCCAAGAGGGGTGGCTGAAGATCAGCATGGCTTAATACATATAAATCACTGAGCACAGTACCTGGCATGTAATAAGTATTCATTAAGTGTTAGCCACTATTATTCTTGTCCTTTTTCCCCCTCCCCTCTTTTTTCCACATGAAGAAACTGAGAATGGTTAACTAATTTGCCCAAGGATACTGGTAGTATATTTCAGAGGTGGAGAATGAATCCTTTTTCACTCCAGAGCAGCTCTGAAGGCAATTCTGCTGCTGTTTCTAATGAATGAGTCCTACATCAAATTGTTTGGTAAGGACATGGAGAAACATGGTTGATTGGTTGATTGGTTAATTAATCCACCACAGAGACATGATAGGCAGTTAATCAATCTTGTAATATCAAACTACTGTAAGAAGATTAATCTGACTATATTGTATAGGATGAGCTTCCCTGGTGGCTCAGTGCTAGAGTCTGCCTGCCAATTTAGGAGACTTGGGTTTCATCTCTGTGTTGAGAAGATACCCTGGAGAAGGAAAAGGCAACCCATTCCAGTATTCTTTCCTGGGAAATCCCATGGACAGGGAAGCCTTGTGGGCTACAGTCCATGGAGTCTCAAAAAGTCAGACACGAATGAGTGACTAAACAAACAACATTGTATAGTATAGACTGGATCACATAAAAACTAGTTAGTTATGAGGCAGTTAGAATGGTCCTGAAAGGGTGGAACAAGCCTCAGCAAGGGGGTAACAATAGGAACAGAAAAGAAAGAATGGATTCCAGATGATGGATAGGTAGATTTTAGATGGTTTGACAACTGATTGAATGTTGGCGTTCAGGAGAGGATGGGACTAAAAATGACTCTGAGGGTGATGGCGGGGCCATTGGTAGGAATGTCAGGGGAAGAAATTGGTTGTGGATTTGCGGGGCAGGAGAGCCAAGATAAAAGTTTAAGTAGATTGAATGTGGCTCAGACTGTAAAGCATCTGCCTACCGTGCAGGAAACCTGGGTTCGATCCCTGGGTCAGGAAGATCCTCTGGAGAAGGAAATGGCAACCGACTCCAGTACTCTTGCCTGGAAAATCCCATGGACGGATGAGCGTAGTAGGCTACAGTCCATGGGGTCGCAGAGTCGGACACGACTGAATGACTTCACTTCACCTCACTGTACACCTAAAAGTACAGGGTCTGACAGATAGTTGGTTGTGAATAGCTCCTTGAGAGAGGTAGGCTTAAGACAGGCAGACTTGAGAGACACATGTTAGTTAATGTTTTCTGAGTAAGTAGAGCAAAAAAGAGGATGAGAGCTGATAGTGGCCACATTTAAAGCATGGAGGAATCAGAAGCTATGGAGCAGGGCAGTCTCTCTGTGTAGCACAGCAGTGCTATTGTCGCTCGGCCAACTGGACATATATTTTATGCCATCTTCTTAATGTGGTTGCCTCCCTTTCTTTGTAGAATCAGATATATGACAAAGCCTATTGCATTTCTTAAGCTCTGAGTGGGCTTGGTGTGCCCTTATGGGGGCTGTGGCTCAGAAGTGAAATGACATAGCTAAGGTCACCAGACCTTGATGTGGTAGAATGTCAACCAAAGTATTTGTTTCTTTTTTATTATTGCTGTTGTTGATACAGTGGCATTTATTTGGGCACTCTTCTGAGTATATTGTAGGATAGAAAGGAATAATATTCTCAAGGAGCCTATAGTTTTACCAAGAAGACAGAAGATGCATAAAACAGCAGGATAAGAGTGCAAGGCTGTTTACATCACAGGCTAAAATGAGTCTAGCCAATGCTGGTCACAATAGTAGACTAAGGAGAAAGTCAATGAACTCAGCCTGATTCCATGGATGAGTAGGATCTTCAACCTTAAAAAAAAATGAGTATAAAATGAGCATGTGAGAGTATAAACCAGGATTTTAACAACCTACATATCAAATCCTGTTTTAAATTTTTCATTGATCATTTTACCATAGAGCCTATGAAATGAATGGCTTAGTAACCAATCGGTCTTGTGCTGGTGGAAGGAGAGACTGTCCAGAGGCAGTTTTCCTCAGAAAGATAAGCTCACTGGATAGGCAGCATTTGTTCATTCATTCATCAGCCATTTACTGAATAGTAATTATGTACCAAGCACAGTACCAGCTATTAGAGACACAAACATGAGTAATCTGTTACTCTTAAGAAAATAATAATGCAGAAACAACTATGTGTGGTTCTCAGAAAGGAAAATGTAAAGTGGGTAATTGCTTTTAAAAATATAGTTCATAGAACATTTATAGAAATTAATCATGTCTGCGGGCTTACTAGAAATGTCATTCTGTTCCTCAAAAGTGGAAATAAGACTGTGTCTGATCCCAATGCAATAAAATAATAAAGTTAAGAAATACTAAAAGAGAAATACCCCCTAAAATAAAACTCTTCTCTCTTAACCTTTACATCAAAGAAGAAATTAAATCTAAACTGCAACATACCTAGAAAAAACATAAATGAAAACACCATATAGTTCAGTCTATATGGTGACATAAAATTGTTTTTAATAAAAAGTTCATAGACCAACATCACTTCTTAAGAGGTTAGAAAACAACAATGAAATCAACCTAAGGAACACAGGAGAAATAGAGATCAAAGCAAACATGAGGTAATTAGAAAACATGAAAAAGAAAGCCAGAATTCATAATCCAAAAGTTGATGTTTTGCCAAAGCCAGTAGAACAGAGATAACTATGGGCTAGCTTAATTAAGAGGGGAGAGGGAAGAACTTGCTAATACAGAAGATTAGAAACGAAAAATGGCAAACAACAACAGATGCAGAGGAAATTAAATGAATCATAAATAGTCCTTTGTGAACTTTTCAGCAAATACTTTCGACAAGCTGAGTGAAATAAATGATTTTCTAAGAACATGTGAATCACTGAAAATTAATACCAGAAGAACCATTATTAAAAAAACAAATAAACAATACCCATGGAAGAAATTGAAAAAGTTATTGAAGAGTTATCCCTGGAAAAACACCAGGCCCAGGAGGTTTTATAGGTCAATTTGTTCAACACTTCAGTAAACAGGCAAATCCTAACCATAAAATAGTTTCATAGAAGGTAAGGTTTTCAGGTTGTATTTATGAAGCCAGCAAACTACTTATACCACAACCTGATGAATTAGAGTAATAACATACTATAAGCTACTCTTATTTGTGATATCAATGTAAAAATCACACAAAGATTATAAAAAATAATTCAGTAATATATAAGACATCAAAAGCATGATAAACCCAAACCAAGTGAATTTTATATCAAAAGTATAAGAATGGTTCCATCTTTAAAAATGTATTAACATAGCTTATTATAGGTCAAAGATATCAAAGCTCAATAGTTTAAAAAAAAAAAAGGCAGTTAACATAATTCAACAATATTCCTAACAAACACTTTTAAAGAAAATAGAACAAGATGAATATTTCTTTAACATTGTTTAAACTGGGTGTATGTGTGTATATTTGTAATTGAAAGCTGGTATTATATTTAATAGTGAAACACAAGAACATTCTGTTTAAAGAATGAAGATTAAAACAAGATAAGGTACCCACCATCACCATATTTATGTAACATAATTTGGATTCTAGACCAGTGGTCAGTAAACTGCTATGGACCAAATGCCTGTTTTTGTAAATAAAATTGTATGGAACACAGGATTGCCCATTTACCTACATACTGTCTATGCCTGCTTTCATGCTACAGTTGCAGAATTGAGTAGTTTTGGCAGAGGCTGTTTGTGATAAAGTTCATAATACTTACTGTCTGGCCCTTTATAGAAAAAAGTTGCCCATCTCTGTTCTAGACAGTACAAATAGAGAAGGCAAAGAATAAAAGATACAATTATTAAAAAGAGGAAGCAAAATTATCATTAGTGGCAGAAGATACATCAGAAACCCAAGACAATCAATTGTATAAAAAACAGAAACAATAAGAGAATTCAACAAGATGGATGGTTGCCAAATAAATTTCTTTAAAAATAATAAAATTTCTATTTTAGAGCCTCTTAATGAAGGTGAAAACGAGAGTGAAAAAGCTGGCTTAAAACTCAACATTTAAAAAACTAACATCATGCCATCTAGTCCTATCACTTCACGGCAAATAGATGGGGAAACAATGGAAACAGTGACAGACTTTATTTGGGGGGCTCCAAAATCACTGCAGACGGTGGGGACTGCAGCCATGAAATTAAAAGACACTCCTTGGAAGAAAAGCTATGACAACTGTAGACAGCATAGTAAAAAGCAGAGATTACTTTGCCAACAAAGGTCTGTATAGTCAAAGCTATGGTTTTTCCAGTAGTCATTTATGGATGTGAGATTTGGACCGTAAAGAAGGCTGAGTGCGAAAGAATTGATGCTTTTGAACTGTGGTGTTGGTGAAGACTCTTGAGAGTACACTGGACTGCAAGGAGATCCAACCAGTCCATCCTAAAGGAAATCAAACCTGAATATCCATTGGAAGGAGTAATGCTAAAGCTGAAACTCCAATACTTTGGCCATCTGATGTGAAGAGCTGACTCATTAGAAAAGACCTTGATGCTGAGAAAGATTGAAGGCGGGAGAAGGGGATGACAGAGGACAAGACGGTTGGATGGCATCACTAACTGTATGGACATGGGTTTGAGTAAGCTCTAGGATATGGTGAAGGACAGGGAAGCCTGATGTGCTGCAGTCCATGGAGTTGCAGAGTCGGACATGACTTAGCAACTAAACGATGATGATGATTTTATGAATAGTAGAAAAGGATAGTAAAAGAGCTCCCATTTAGAAAAAAAAAAACAGAAAAAATATTTCTTGGGTTAAACCTAATAAATATGTGTAGAAACAGGAAGAAAAACCTACACTTTCTGGAGAATTATAAGGGAAGAAAGATGATAGGCTTATAAAAATATGTCTATTACTTATTTTACCTTCAATTCAGTTCAGTTCATTCGCTCAGTCGTGTCCGACTCTTTACAACCCCGTGAATTGCAGCACACCAGGCCTCCCTGTCCATCACCAACTCCCAGAGTTCACTCAGACTCGCGTCCATCGAGTCAGTGATGCCATCCAGCCATCTCATCCTCTGTCATCCCCTTCTCCTGCCCCCAATCCCTCCCAGCATCAAAGTCTTTTCTAATTAGTCAACTCTTCACATCAGGTGGCCAAAGTACTGGAGTTTCAGCTTTAGCATCATTCCTTCCAAAGAAATCCCAGGGCTGATCTCCTTCAGAATGGACTGGTTGGATCTCCTTGCAGTCCAAGGGACTCTCAAGAGTCTTCTCCAACACCACAGTTCAAAAGCATCAATTCTTCGGCACTCAGCCTTCTTCACAGTCCAACACTCACATCCATACATGACTACTGGATAAACCATAGCCTTGACTAGACGGCCCTTAGTCGGCAAAGTAATGTCTCTGCTTTTGAATATGCTATCTAGGTTGGTCATAACTTTTCTTCCAAGGAGTAAGCGTCTTTGAATTTCATAGCTGCAGTCACCATCTGCAGTGATTTGGGAGCCCCCCAAAAATAAAGTCTGACACTGTTTCCCCATCTATTTGCCATGAAGTGATGGGACCGGATGCCATGATCTTCGTTGTCTGAATGTTGAGCTTTAAGCCAACTTTTTCACTCTCCTCTTTCACTTTCATCAAGAGGCTTTTGAGTTCCTCTTCACTTTCTGCCATAAGGGTGGTGTCATCTGCATATCTGGGGTGATTGATATTTCTCCCAGCAATCTTGATTCCAGCTTGTGCTTCTTCCAGCCCAGCATTTCTCATGATGTCCTCTGCATATAAATTAAATAAGCAGGGTGACAATATACAGCCTTGACGTACTCCTTTTCCTATTGGGAACCAGTCTTTTGTTCCATGTCCAATTCTAACTGTTGCTTCCTGGCCTGCTTACAGATTTCTCAAGAGGAAGGTCAGGTGGTCTGATATTCCCATCTCTTTCAGAATTTTCCACATTTTATTGTGATCCACACAGTCAAAGGCTTTGGCCTAGTCAATAAAGCAGAAATAGATGTTTTTTCTGGAACTCTCTTGCTTTTTCCATGATCCAACAGATGTTGGCAATTTGATCTCTGGTTCCTCTGCCTTTTCTAAAACCAGCTTGAACATCAGGAAGTTCACGGTTCACGTATTGCTGAAGCCTGGCTTGGAGAATTTTGAGCATTACTTTACTAGCATGTGAGATGAGTGCAACTGTGCAGTAGTTTGAGCATTTTTGGCATTGCCTTTCTTTGGGATTGGAATGAAAACTGACCTTTTCCAGTCCTGTGGCCACTGCTAAGTTTTCCAAATTTGCTGGCATATTGAGTGCAGGACTTTCACAGCATCATCTTTCAGGATTTGAAATAGCTCTACTGGAATTCCATCACCTCCACTAGCTTTGTTCATAGTGATGCTTTCTAAGGCCCACTTGACTTCACATTCCAGGATGTCTGGCTCTAGGTGAGTGATCACACCATCATGATTATCTGGGTCGTGAAGATCTTTTTTGTGTAGTTCTTCTGTGTATTCTTGCCATCTCTTCTTAATATCTTCTGCTTTGTTAGGTCCAGACCATTTCTGTCCTTTATTGAGCCCATCTTTGCATGAAATGTTGCCTTGGTATCTCTAATTTTCTTGAAGAGATCTCTAGTCTTTCCCATTCTATTGTTTTCCTCTATTTCTTTGCATTGATCACTGAAGAAGGCTTTCTTATCTCTTCTTGCTAATCTTTGGAACTCTGCACTCAGATGCTTATATCTTTCCTTTTCTCCTCGGCTTTTCGCTTCTCTTCTTTTCACAGCTATTTGTAAGGCTTCCCCAGACAGCCATTTTGCTTTTTTGCATTTCTTTTCCAGGGGATGATCCCTGTCTCCTGTACAATGTCACGAACCTCATTCCATAGTTCATCAGGCACTCTATCTATCAGATCTAGTCCCTTAAATCTATTTCTCACTTCCACTGGATAATCATAAGGGATTTGATTTAGGTCATACCTGAATGGTCTAGCGGTTTTCCCTGCTTTCTTCAATTTCAGTCTGAATTTGGCAATAAGCAGTTCATGATCTGAGCCACAGTCAGCTCCTGGTCTTGTTTTTGTTGACTGTATAGAGCTTCTCCATCTTTTGCTGCAGAGAATATAATCAATCTGATTTCGGTGCTGACCATCTGGCGCTGTCCATGTGTAGAGTCTTCTCTTGTGTTGTTGGAAAAGGGTGATTGCTATGACCAGTGCATTTTCTTGGCAAGACTCTATTAGTCTTTGCCCTGCTTCATTCCGCATTCCAAGGCCAAATTTGCCCGTTACTCCAGGTGTTTCTTGACTTCCTACTTTTGCATTCCAGTCCCCTATAATGGAAAGGACATCTTTTTTGGATGTTAGTTCTAAAAAGTCTTGTAGGTCTTCATAGAACCATTCAACTTCAGCTTCTTCCAGCATTACTGGTTGGGGCATAGACTTGGATTACTGTGATATTGAATGGTTTGTCTTGGAAACGAACAACCTCAAATACTCTGTGAATTCAATGTGATGCCAATTAAAATGTCAGTAGGAAATAGGTAGAATTAATGGGAGAAGGGTGACTTAAAATGATACTAAATAATATAGATACAGATAGATGCATATATGTATAGAGACAGTGACTGAACAACAGCCTAATGATGTGTATATATGAGGGGCTTTCCTCATAGTTCAGTTGGTAAAGAATCCGCCTGCAATGCAGGAGACCTGGGTTCAATCCCTGGGTTGGGAAGTAACCCTGGAGAAGAGAAAGGCTACCCACTCAGTATTCTGGCCTGGAGAATTCCATGGACTATATAGTCCATGGGGTCACCAAGAGTCAGACGTAACTGAGCATCTTTCACTTCACTTCATACAAGGGTTAGTAAACATATTAGCACATATGTTCTGTCCACTCAGAGGACCTGAAAGCAAAGAAACCCCAGCAGCAAAGATAACACCTGGTTTCAAGATCTTAGTTTCTAATCCACGTGCATGCTCAGTTGCTCAGTTGTGTCTGACTCTTTGCAGCCCCATGAACTTTGCAGCCCACCAGACCCCTCTGTTCATAGGATTTTTCAGGCAAGAATTCTGGAGTAGGCTGCCATTTCCTCCTGCAGGGGACCTTCCCAAGCCAGGGTTTCCTGCATCTCCTGCATTGGCAGGCCGATTCTTTACCACTGAGCTACATAGGAAACCCTCTGTTTTCCAATAAAAGGAATCTGAATTCCTAGGGGAAATGGCTGATTCTAGGACTAGAGCAGGAATATACAATGTAAGCGTAAGATAACCACAATGCCAGAAAGTTAAGTCCTAAAAGCGACAAAAACCCCTGACAATGATGTGGATATGTCAAAGGGATGCACAAGCCAACTGAAAGAGTTCCCAATGACCAAACCTGGAACCATTTGAGCAATAAACTAATGCCATGATAGATTAGAGTTTCTACCAGTATCAATAGTGATTGAATAAGTAAATAAACTGGCAAGAATAGACAACTCTATTGTGCAGAATTCCAAATACTCTATGTGGAGACTCTTTCACTTAAGGAGATGGATCGCAATGCCACACACCTTAAGTGTGGTCTGTGTATGCTGACTTCCTTCTAAAGGGCACAACATGGAAGGGGCGTAAAAGTAACTTCACTGTGGAGACATGGCAGACATTACTAGACCTCAACCCCATGATCAAGGTCAACATCAACAGTAATAAGTCATGTTCATAGCTTGTCCTTTGATGTGATATGATGAGACTAGCCTTTTATGTCTATGGTCTTTCTCCCCCAAACCTGTAACCCTTGTCTAACTATGAGAAAAGTGTAACACAAACCCAAGTTGAAAGATGTTCTGTAAAATACCTGACTAGTGAAAGTCCTCAACACTTTCCAAGTTCATAAAAAACAAGGAATGTCTTGAGAAACTCTCACAACAAAGAGGAAGCTAAGACATGAAGACTAAATGTAATGTGGTTCTGGAAAAGATCTTGGGTGAGGAAAGGGACCGTAGGTCGAAACTTAGGAAATTTGAATAAACTGTGGACCTTATAATGCTGTATTAATATTGGTTCATTATGTTACTAGTATGGTACATTTTGACAAATGTATCACATTGACATAAGACGTTGACAATAGCAGAAAGTGGATGCGAGGTATACTATCTTCACAATCTAAAACTCCTCAATCTAAAACTATTCTAAAGTAAAAAATTTATTTAAACAAAGAATCAAAAGGTGAATGTAAAATATGTTTTATAGACTGACCTCAATAAATTTCTCAGATCACAAACATATAAACACATATTTTAGAAAAGTGAAAGAAGAGAAACAAAGATACCAAAGGTCATGCAAAGGTCATCCAAAAAAGTAAATGTGAGAATGAATGGGAAAATATTAAGATCAATAAAGGGTTCTAGTTATATCAGTTATAAATGTTACAAAATATACTAGAATTATTTTTTACTGAGAAGGAACGAAACACTTGAAATGTGACAGAATGGAACACAGAAATAGATTCAAATGCACTCAAGATTTTTTTATATGATAAAGGTAAATGAGTAAAAGATGGATTGATTAATAAATGTTATTGAAATAGCTGATAAGCAATTTGGAAGTTTAGCTGTGTATCATATTTCTTTCACAGAAATCCAGATCAAACATTGAATATTTAAAAAATCAAACCATAGTAGTAAGCAAACATGGGTATTTACAGTTTTAAAATGTGGGAAGCCTTTTACAGTCAGACAAAAAAACCCCAAGCCATAAAGAGAAATAGTAATAAACATGTTCACATCAAAATTTTAAACTTTTTTATTGAAGAAATTCCACAAACAAGACCAAAAAAAAAAAACAACAACAACAACAACAAATGGAAGAGGGAAAATATTTACAACACATGCCAAATAAGGAGCTAAAATCCTTATTTTATAAAATATTTTATCCAAAAAAAAACTCCCCCTGCCAAAATGAAAATATAATATAACCCAAAAGTGGGCAAATGAACTTGGCATTCTCACTTATTCTTTTGTCGGGGGAGAACTTTTCTGAGGGCAACTTGGCAATATTTATCGAAGTTTGAAAAGTATATTCTCTTTAACTCAGCAGTTACACCACTGGGAACTTCACCAAAGCATAGGTGTGTAAATGGGCAAGAATGTTCACTTCGGCACTGTTGGTAAAAACAAAACTCTAGATTATCATACTAAGTGTCAAGAAAATCAGACAAAGACAAATGTCATATGGTACCACTTATATGTGGAATCTAAAAATAATGTAAATGAAATTATTTACAAAACAAACAGACTCACAGACATAGAAAACAATTTATAGTTACCAAAGTAAAATGGTGGGGAGGAGGGATAAATTAGGAATTTGGGAATAAAATGTATACATTGTTATATATAAAATAGATAAACGACAAGAACCTACTGTATAGCACAGGGGACTGTACTCAATATTTTATAGTAACTTATATGGGAAAATAACCTGAAAAAAAATATATAAACTGAATCACTTTGTTGTACACCTAAAACCCAGGCCAGAACACTGGAGTGGATATCCGTTCCCTTCTCCAGGGCATCTTCCCAACCCAGGGATCAAACCCAGGTCTCCCACATTGCAAGCGGATTCTTTGCCAAATGAGCCAACAGGAAAGCCCCCTAGAACTAACACAGCTTTGTAAATCAAACATGTGTCCATCGTGCCAAGTCTCTTCAGCCGTGTCCAATTCTGTGCGACCCTGCGGGCTGTAGCCCACCAGGTTCCTGTCCATGGGATTCTCTAAGCAAGAATACTGGAGTGGGTTGCTGTTCCCTTTTCCAGAGGATCTTCCCGACCCAGGGATTGAACCCGTGTCTCTTACGTCTCCTGCATTGGCAGCCAGGTTCTTTACCACTAGTGCCACCTGGGAAGCCCAAATCAAATAAACTTCAATAAAGACACTAAATAATTTTTAAAAAACTCTAGATATCACCTATGTCCATTAGCAGGGCCAGGATAGATGCATTCTGCCTCACCATTCAGTGAATATTTTTATAAGGAGTGAGATGGAATTACATGTGGGACAAGCTCCAAGATGTAGTTATCAAGTTAAGAAACAAGATGCAGGGTCCATCTTGTGTTTGCCTTATATACCTGGAAATATTTTCTGAAAGAATTCATAATAAACATTGAACAGTGATGCTGTTAGTCTGTGTCTCCTTTTTTCCAGCAGATACATAGATCCAGTTGAACTTTTTGAAATACTGAACATAATTCATGTATTCCCATGAACTGAGAGAATTTGAAGGGATCAGAGAAACCTGGGTTAGGAATCAGTATTAAAATATGAAGGGCACTGGACAGGGAGTTAGGGCATGGATGGTGACCCTACCTACTGGCTGCCAACAGCTTGCTTGCAGTGGGACTTCAGCAAGTTTCTTACTCTTTTTGAGCCGAGTTTTCTTCTCTGTAAAATGAAATGATTGCTGGTGGCAAAAGACCCTTCTAGCAATCAAATTCTGTTTTTGAACATTACACTCTGTAAACTTTCAATGCCACCAAAGCGATTGTGACAACCACCTTAGACACCTAAGGTAAACACCATTCTTCAGGTTGCATTCCCATGGTCCAAAACAAAATTATCCCCAGGTCCTGATGATGTGATATTGAGAGCTGGTGGTTCTTCACCCCTCAGGGTGGTGCGTGCAGACCTGCTTTTTCTCACCTTGTCTAAGCCTTTCCTGTTCTTCCTGTCTTCCAGGAGATCCTCTTGCATTTTCATCCTCTTTTCCTTATTGCTCCTGCCTCACATTGTGTTAGGAAAGTCTTTTATGGTACTCATGTAAAAGATATCATGGGAAACAAGTTATCATCTCTGGAATAGTAGCTTGTACTAATAACTCTTTGAAACAGTTTTCTCTGCATATCTGTATCTTAGTCAACCTTCAGGTTTCCCCCAGTTGAGGAGAGGGGGGAGTGTAGATAATTCAAATGTCATCTATGTTTGTCTTTAGACATGTTTTTTCTCCTTAGCTTTGAATTCTGGTTATGTCTGAGGTTCCAGGAACTGACTTGAAACAAAATCACGACTCTTTGCAGTGAGCATACATCTGACTCATGAGTGAAGTGGCACATTTTCCAGATGCCCCATTTTTTTAGACCTTGTTCAGGTCTTTCCTCTAATAACTTTATGCTTTGATTAACCCACTTTCTCTCAGATTTTGACAAAACTGACCTTTCCTGTATTTCTCATATCAGAAGATAGCTACCATTCTATTTCTAATGGATGCACAGTTGATAAATAACATGAAACATCACTTCAGTAAGTGGTTAGGTGAGAGTCATTATCAAAACAGTTAAGTATTAATGGAATGTGGTACTCACTGTCAATAGACAGGAAGTCAAAATTTCATAATCTTCCCTGACTTATGTGGAGTTGATAGATTTGTGGTACTTTCCATCTTTTACTGAGGAAGACAAAGAACAGAGTTCAGATTTGCTCAGATTACAAAAGAATCGATTGCCTTCTCCTCTGTGCCCCATGCCCCTCAATACATTCTTTCACTGTAGCAATTTTAATAATCTAACCTAGTATTAAGCAATATACTATAGCACTGTGTGCTGTGCTTAGTCACTCCGCTGTGTCTGACCCTTTGCAACCCCATGGACTGTAGCCTACCAGGCTCCTCTGTCCATGGGGATTCTCCAGGCAAGAATGCTCGAGTGGGTTGCCATGCTTTCTTCCAGGGGATCTTCCCAACCCAGGGATGGAATCCAGGTCTCCTGCACTGCAGGAAGATTCTTTACCGTCCGAGCCACCAGGAAAGCCCTACTATAGTGCAGTCAATGTTTATCTTTAAAAATGAGATGTAACTGACATGCAGCGTTATATTAGTTTCAGGTGTACAGCATAATGAACCTATATGTGTATTTAGTAAATTGTGAAATGATCAATGTAGTAAGTCTAATTAACATCTATCATCATACATAGTTATGCATTTTTTTCTTGTGTGGAGAACTTTCAAGATTTACTTTCACAGCAGCTTCAAAGTAGACAATACAGTATCATTAACTTTAGTCACCATGCTATATATTTCATCCCCAGGACTTATGTATTTTATAACTGGAAGTTTGTGTCTTTGATCCCCTTCACCCATTTTTGCCTACCCACTACCCCCTGCCTCTGTCAGTGACCAATTTGTTCTTTGTATCTGTGAGTTTGGGATTTTTTTTAGGGACTGTATATAATTGAGATCATAAAATATTTGTCTTTGTCTGACTTAATTTCACTTAGCATGATGACCTCAAGGTCCATTCATGTTGTTGTAAATGACAGGATTTCTGTCTTCTTAAGGCTGAGTAATATTCTATTGGGTATATATATGTGCATATATATGTACACATATGTGTGTACATATATGTGTATATATGTACAGAGAACAGATGTGCATATATACAGATGTACATATATATATATATACACACCACATTTTCTTCATCCATCTATCACTTATTCCTGTGTCTTGGCTATTATAAATAATGCTGTAAGTGAACATGGGAATACAGATATCTTTTTCAGCTACTGTTTTCATTTCCTTGGGATAAATACCTAGAAGTGGAATTGCTAGAATTTTTAAGGAACCTGCATGTTTTTCATAGTGGATGCGCCAATTTACATAATTTATGTAAATTACAAATTTACATTCCCTCTAACAGTGCACACTGTTTTCTTTTCTTTTTTTTTTTTCTTTGCTACATTCTCACCAACACATGTTATTTCTTGTCTTCTTTATAACAACCATACTGACAGGTGTGAGGTGATATCTTGTGGTTTTGATTTGCATTTCCCTGATGATTAGTGTTGTTGAGCACCTTTTCATATACCTGTTGGCCATCTGTATGTTTTCCCTGGAAAAATGTCTAATCAGATACTCTACCCATGTTCAATCAGATTTTTTAAATCTTTTTTTTTTTTTTTTTTTTTGCTGTTGGGTTGTATGAGTATGTTATGTATTTTAGATATTAACCCCTTATCAGAAATATGATTTGTAAATATGTTTTCTTATTCAGTAGGTTTCTTTTCATTTTGTGAATGATTCCCCTGTTGTGCAGAAGCTTTTAGTTTGATACAGTTCCACTTGTTTGTTTTTCCTTTTGTTGCCTTTGCTCTTGGTGTCAAATCCAGAAAATCATCACTGAGACTGATGTCAGAGAGCTTACTGCCTATGTTTTCTTCTAGGAGCTTTCTGCTTTCAGATCTTACACCCAAGTCTTTAATCCATTTTGAGTTAACTTTTGAGTGCAATGTGAGATAGTGGTCCAATTTTATTCTTTTGGATGTAGCTGTTTAGTTTCCTTAACAACATTTATTAAAGAGACCATCATTTCCCCATTGTATATTCTTGGTTCCTTTGTTGTAAATTAACTGACCATATATGCCAGGCTTTCTATTCTGTTTGTTTTTATGTCGGTACCATACTGTTTTGATTGCTGTAGCTTTGTGGCATAGGTTGAAATTAGGATGTGTGATACCTCCAGCTTTGTTCTTCCTCTTGAAATTGCTTTGGCTATTTAGTGTCTTTTGTGTTTTCATACAAATTTTAGGACTGTTTGTTATATTTTTGTGGAAAATGCCATTGGAACTTTGGTGGGGATTACATTGAATCTATAGATCACTTTGGGTAATGTGAATCTTTTAACAGTATTAATTGTTCCAATCCATGAGCATGAAATCTTTCCATTTATTTGTGTCTTTTTCAATATCAGTGTCTTATAGTTTTCCATGTAGAGATCTTTCATTTCCTTGATTAAATTTATTCCTATGTATTTTTTACACAATCATAAATGGGATTACTTTCTTAATTTCTCTTCCTGATAAGTCATTATTAGTATATGGAAATGCAGTGTTTTTTTGTATATTGATTTTGTGTCCTGAAAATTTGCTGATTCATTTATTAGTTCTAACTCTTTATTTGTCAGAGTCTTTAGGGTTTGGGGGGCACTTCCCTGGTGGCTCAGATGGTAAAGCATCTGCCTGCAATGCAGGACACCCTGGTTTGATCCCTGGTCGGGAAGATCCCCTGGAGAAGGAAATGGCAACTCATTCCAGTATTCTTGCCTGGAAAATCCTATGGACTGAGGAGCCTGGTAGACTACAGTCCATGGGGTCACAAAGAGTTGGACACAACTGAGAGATTTCACTTTCACTTTAGGGTTTTTTTAAACATATAATATCATGTCATCTGCAAATAATGACAGTTTTTACTCCTGCCTTTCTAATTAGACCACATTTAATTCTTTTTCTTGCCTAATTGCTTCAGCTAAGAACTCCAATTCTGTGTTGAATAAAAGTGGTAATAATGGGTATCCTTGTCTTTTTCCTGATTTTACAGGAAAAGTTTTCAGTAGAGTATGATATTAGCGCTAGGCTTGTCATATATGAACTTTATTATGTTGAGGGAATAGTGAATGTTTTAAATGCCAAGACAGGCCCTGAATTTATTCATCCTTAGCCCCCATCCATTTGGCCCAGTGTTCTACATATGGTTGATGTTCACCTGATGTTCAGTATGGGGTTTGTCTCCTGAATGTGGGATTAAACTTGAGTTCTTAGGACTCTCCACTGCTTTCAGTGTCCTGCATATCTTTTGCTATCCACAAGAGGAAAAAAAAACAAAAGAAAAACTCGATTCTTCCGTTACTTTTACTTACAGTGCATATGTTTCTGAAACTTTAATATGCATTTGAATCAACTGAGGATCTTGTTAAAATGCAAATTCTGATTTGGCAGTTCTGAGATGGGGCCAAGAATCTTAATTTCTAATAAGTTAGCTCCCAGGAGATGCCCATGGCCCTGGTCCTAGACCACACTTTGAGTATCAAGAACTCAGAGTTGACTTATATGTGTTAAACTGAGTGTTTATGAAGAAGAGACATATTTTAGTTTCCCAGTGAATATGTCACTTAATATTTCTTACACACACATATATAGAAAGAGGTGAAGAAGAGTTAATAGGGTTCAGTATGAATGATGTTCAGAAGGTGAGAAAGGAAAATGATGAAACTGGCTGGATCTTGCTTTGTGTGCTGTGTGGATCAGCAAACAGATCCAGAGTATGGGTAGAGTCAGCAGGGTCCACTGCTAAAATATGAGTTACTGTGAGGGTGAAACCCAGCATCTGCTTAATGTCTCCCCTAATAGCATACCTCCACTTAGGACTGGAAATGTAGGAATATATTGTATCTAAAAGAAATGATGAAGAATGGCATTTTAGACAGGCAGGTAGCAATATCCCAGTTGGGAATTTACCAAGATATCAGCAGTATGATTTATATGACTTCTCTTCTACAAAGGTATGTTTATATACCTCTTTTACCACAATTTTAGTATATTTTTTGGCCCTTAGTTTCCTAGAGTTTTCTTAGATAGGATTATATTTTGTGTGCATGGCCTTTGAAGAAGAAAATTGGAAGCTCATTTTCTATATTTCTGTGATAATTCTTTGCATTTCAGTTTCCTTGAAGTAGCTCTGCTTATTGTTTCTGTTTTAAAGATTGCAACAAGGCAGCAGCAGCAGCCCCCCTCCCAGCCCACTCCCCTCCATACAAGGGGAAATAAGAGCTCATGAATGTGCAGCAGTACACAGCAGATATCCTCTTCACTCTCTCTTTATGTCAACTGAAAGTTGAAGATACCTGGAAATCCACGCTAGATACATGTTTTAAAATGTCATAAAACACTTCTGATTGCCATTTGACCCATTTGACTGCACACCATAGCTACTCAACTTAACCTTCTTTTTGTCCAAAATGCTGAACCTTCAGTTGAACTACATGCAAATCTAGCTGAATTAATGTCTCCAAAAGTAAAGGAAGTGAGATCAAATGATCTGAGGAAAGCCTGGCCAAGACATTCATGTATCAGAAATGTATGTGGCATTGGAAATCCTGATAGCTTCCCGCACAGTGTTTGTGATGCTCATTTTAGAGACAGGAAACTGGGAACCGGAGAGGTGGGGTGCTTGGCCTGAAGCCACACTTGAACTCGTATTTGAACTCAAGTAAGTCTGGCCTCAAAGCCTGTGCCAGACCCACTAGGTCTCTGACAGTGTACTGTGAATCCTCTAGGGCAGGGGTCCCAGAGCCTGGACCACGGAATGGTATCCGTCTGGGGCCTGTTTAGGGACTGGGCCGCACCGCAGGCGGTGGGCAGCCCATGAGCGAGGGAGCTTCACCTGCCACTCCCCATCACTCCCATTACTGCCTGAGCCAACCCTACCCCCTAATCTGTGAACAACTGTCTTCCATGAAACTGGTCCTTGCTGCCAAAAATGTTGGGGACCACTGCTCTAGCATTCGGTTCCACTGGCAGCTTTTTTTTTAATCGCAGGGAAACATTATTCAAGGCTTCTCTCTCTGACACTCAGGTAGAGCCTGTGCCTTAGCATCACCCACCCTCTTGTTTCCTTCAGGCTTTTAAAAAGTCTACAGTAATGTAGAATGTGATAATCTCATTCCACATTAAAATATCCTTTTTATCATGAGCAACAGCAAAAATCAGGAAGATCTTCTCATTATACATTTCCTGGTAAATGTATACCTTTAAGAATTTCATTTTGTGTGAGAAAGTCAGAATCTGATTAAGAGAGCAGTTTACAAATGTTACATTTGGAGGCCACACAAAAAATGTTTCATTTTGTTCTGATTGGTATTGTTGGACTGAGTTTTAGTTTCTTTTCTCAGCTACCTGTAATCCATAGATTTGGGTTATACCATCACCATTTGTTAGAGATAGGTGTCTTCATAGAATTTCTAGTAGTTTGGGAGAAGTTGAATGTTCTAGAATCACAGCATGTATTTCTGCCACACTATTAGCATTCTAGCTAAGGGGAGTTTATTGTTCCAGTTTTTGTCATTATAATAGAGTCCTGTTCAATGTTGCATGATCCGTGGGTTGCCATAAATTTGGTACAAATTGGAGTGCTGATATAACATGAAATGAAGAGCCTTGTCTGAATGTTGCTTTTGTTTTGCATTTAACAAATTAGTATGTTGACATTTGTCACTGATGGATTTCATTATTTGCTGAAAGGGTTTTAGGGGGTTTGACAGCATGAATGGTTTGTCCTACAGACTTTTGAGAATTGATAAAAGCATCTTTGTTCTTTGTACAAAAGCACAACAGATATCTTATTGATGGACACACAAAAAGGGATGGCTTGTGTAGCTGCAACATAAAGTAAACCAAGAAAATAATTTTTGAGTTGCTCCTTATGCTTTTATGTGACTTCTTCCTCTCTTTCTTTTTTTCCTGATCAAAGAATGTGTTTCATTCATCTCAATAACATGCTCAAGAGCAATCACTGATCTTTTAAGAAATTTAAAATATTGGTTCCTTTATACTCCATTTGCATATTGTTTAAGAAAGGTAGTTTAAAACGTTATAAAAGCAGTTATTGTGTAAGGATTGCATTAAATAACTCTTCTGAATCCCCAGATAACAAAGGGGTAACATGGAGGAGTCAGAAATGAAGAGTTGCATATAGAAAAGGAAAAAAGATAAAGTTTGATTTAAAATTCTAGTTTAATTAAAACAGTAAAAATACATGTTTTTCTGTCACTTCTTTTCTGTAGTATTTAGGAGAACAGCCTTGTCATCCAAACATACTATCCCTGTACATACCATTGAGCCTATTGGAAAGCTGTTCACCTCACACTTTTGCCTCAATGCTATTAAAACCTATTGTAAAATATACTCTCTCCTACACACACACACACACACATACACACACTCTCTCGCTCTCTCTCTCTTTGAGTAAAAGCCATGATAGAAAGCTACAAACAATGAATGAAATTTATCAATGATCAGATAATAACACCCATCACTAACAACTGCCAACACTCAGACTAAAGCAGTCAGTGTGGAACCATCCATCACCCCTGTCATATCAGCTGGCAGTGGAGAGCACAGCCTTGTATGTGGGGGTAGGGGGCTACAAAGGCCGTTAGTGAGCAAAAGATAAACCAGGGTGGTAGGATCCAAATACAACCCAAAGTTTTCTAGGTGAAAACACAGGAACCAAGAGAGGAAAAGAAGTGGATGACTCAATAAAGTAGTAAAGAATCTCATTTTTTGCATGTCCCCCTGCCCATAGTTAGACTGTGGTCTCCATGAGACCCCATCCTGTCCCTTCTGTTCATGGATGTATCCCAAGCACCCAGCACAGGGCCTGGCAGTTAGTAGGCTCTCAGTAAATATTTGCTGAATGAATGACTGGTTCAGCATCACTGTCTGTCTTCTGACTGACTGTCTTCTCTGTCCTGTTTGTCCCATCTAGTCTTGGACCAAGAGCTTCTGTTCTTGGAATGAAATTACTTTGTGAATCAGGAACCACAGCTGGTCCCACTGCGCTTGTGTTCAGAGTGGTGTTAGAAGAGCCGGGCTCGAATTCCTGCTCTGCCACATATAAGCTTGCTGTTTGAGTTCAGTCTTTTCCACATTCTGAGCTTCCATGGCCTCACCTGAAGGGGGAAAAATCCACAAGCATCACAAAGCTGTCGAGATTCAATTAAAAAGAGAAAGAAAAGATAGAAGCGAAAGGTTTTTAAAAATTATAAGTGTATTATTATTCACTGTATCAATTGAGGGATTTTTCTTCCAAGAGGTCACCAATGGAAGAGTTAATTTACAAAGGACAATAATAATAAGTAATATAATCAATGATATATGCATAACATAAATAATAAGCAACTTCATGGCATTTTAATATCAGGGTTTATTGGTCTCCCAAGGCACAGGGAAGGCTGAAGCCTGCAGCCACATGTGGAACATGTGGACAGCCCTGCTTTGTGACTTCCGCACGCTGCCTTTCAGTTGTCCCCCAGCAGTCACCTCAGGGTCCTTTCTGTGAGGAGAACGCTGAAGGACTGAGAGACCCAATGGTTGGTCCCAGTGCCTTTGCAGTGGGGCTTTCCACATTTGCAGGGTGCGGGGTCCCCTGCAAAGTGTGCTCAACTCAGCACATCAGGTTGTTTTCCGGAAAGAAAAGTCTTAGAGGGAGGGGTCTGCCTGGGTGTGTGCCCTTTACACACACACACATCCTCTCCAGAGGCCCTAGGGGCTCAGTGGGTCAGGACGAGTCTCCCTCAGCCACCCGTGAACTTGTACCGAAGCCACCCCTCTGGAAACGAAAGACAAGGCAGTTCCTCCCCTGAGCAGATGAGAAGGCTCGGACTGCTGGCTTTGTGACGGCAGCGTGGTGTCGAGGCTTGGTTTCCAGTCTGCCCTGAGCCTCAGTTTCCCTGTCTGCTGTCGGAAAGTAGAGGTTGTGTCAAATGACCATTGAGTGCCTAAGAGTCTTTGAAATCCAGGCTTCTTCCTTTCCAACTTATGGAAATTATTTTCCTCACTTTTCCTGAGAGGGGAAGTGTAAGACCCCGGGCTGTCTGTGACAACTGCCAAAGCGGCTGTTTTTTTAATGGAAAGTCAGCTTCCTTCTGAGGTTGCTTAACATAGCAGAAGGTTCTGGAGAACAGAGAAGCCCAATGTTTTCCTTTAGCTTCTTGACGTCATTTGCCTGTGGGTGGGTTCCTGTCCGCCGCCTCTCCAACCACACCAAATTTTATTGCACAGATTTAAAAAACACACCTCTGGCGTGGCAGGCCACCTAAAGAAGCAATGGAGTCCAGAAGCCCCGCCGCTAAGCTGCGGCTGAGAGAGGTAGTTTCGGGCCAGCCTCGGACTATGCCAGGATCCCATCTTGAGAAGTAAATTAGCCATCCTCCCCCTCCCGGCCTCCAGCCAATAAAAGCGGCATGTTCGCTTTACACTATCTCATGGGGGATTTGAAGAATCAATTCTAAACACAGACTTGAAAGCACTTAGCAAGAGTACGTTGCGGGGGAGGGGAGACACTTCCATTTGCGGCGTGTTTATTGTCTGCCGGGTACTAGGGTGGGCACTTGACTTTCATTCCTTAACTGCGCTGTACAATGATCAGACACAAAACTGTCAAACATTTGGTTTTCAGGTCACTAAGAACCCAAAGCTTATCAAGAAGATGGCGGACAAGCAGAGGGAGAGAAGGGAAAACCAGACCTACTGTAGGCCCCTAGGGAGCTGAATGTCTCTAACATTCTTAACACCATCCACACACAGTTTAAAAATCCAATTATGTCCATTTGCAATGCACAAATAGGAGGCATTAGAAAGATATCCAGTCACACAAATATTTTGCCCTCTTGGTGCTTGCAAATGTCAGAGAGTTCAGCTGAGTGATGGCAAATCTAGCTACTGATATATAGCAGAGATGTTCATCCTACTCCAATATTTTTCTTTCTGAGTTAAAAATTATTTTGCAACCCTCCTAGTATGTGTTTAGATGATTGGTCTTATAATGTGTGCTAGGTGGTGAATTCAGGAGACCTGAACTTGTCGCCAAAATAAGCGACATTGCCCATGACATTATGGAATAAAAACACGCTCTCGTCTTGCTCAGGCCTGCTCTGAAGCTTCCATCGCTTGGTACTGTGAGCAGTGTTCACGGTGAGGTGCATGTGTGGAAACCATGCCACACGAAAACTGTGACTCAGATCTGTTCTCAGAAGCACTGAGGTAATGGCTATTAATATTTTATTTCATACATTATAGTGTTTGCAGGAGCAAACACTGTAGTTAAGGTTACATGCATTGACGCTCCAGCATAGCCTGGTTTTTCTTTAGGCCAGGCTTTCATTTCACAGATGGGTTCAACCCAAAGGTGAATTTTCAGAGCCTTAAAAAAAAAAGGAAAGAAAAATTGAACACAATTAGGTAAATCATTATAGTTACACAACTGTAAGAAATATGTCCCTGGTTATACTTAGAAAATAGTGGGAAATGTATTCTTTCTCTTATTTGTTGTTATTCTCAAGTGAAACAGGTGAACAACAAACTGCCATGGTGCCCTATGGGGCTGAAACTTTCCTTAAAGGTAGTCCTTTGTCAGCAGAAGGACAGGCCAAATGTTGCCTGAGAAGACGGTTAGTAAGTAGCTGCCGGTACGGGGTGTCATACCATCTCAGAAGCCTGTTATGAAGGCGGCTGTCGCAGGTGCCACACACACGCTTCTGCCCTCGGTCGCCATGAGCTTCTAACCTTGAGTGACTCACCAGTTTCAGGCAAAAGATCTCCTTTGGTTCTGCTCTGACTGGGATTTTGTAAAACAGTTTTGAATTAACTGTCTGGCAGATTCAGGTCTGATATGACTCAGCTGTGGCACACGTGGCATGAATGAGCTGGCTCTCTGGGTCTTTGTTCTCCGCTGTGTAGGATGGGGAGGTGCCTTTTGGATTGAGTGTCCAGTCGTTCCTGAGCATGGCTCACACCTTCTCCGCCTTCTTCACCGTGTGCTCGTCTCTCACCAGCAGTGAGCCTGATTCTGCCTCGGCCTTTGAATCTGTGTGTCCCTGCCCCAGGTGCGCCCTTCTTCCCACCCCACCCCTAATTCCTTCTGGACTAATTCCTTCCCCTTGACTGTGCTCCCTATACGCCCGCCTTTTCTCCTCATCTCCAGCCCTCTGTCAAAATGCACTCACTCTCTTTCCTGGAGCCTTCCTGGCAGTTGGAACTGAGGATGGTATACATGGTCACCTTAGGGGTGGTGGCTCTGAAGCAGTGTTCTTTCTCCAGTGGGCCCAGATTAAGGGTAATACTTACTCCTCTGGGGCCGACTGAGGCATCTGTGGAAGGCTGGCCAAATGAAATCACACTGTCTAACTGGAACTCCAGCTTCGCTGCAGTGATGTCCCAGCCTTGTTCACCCTGGGGTGCAGATGCAGAAGGGGGTCTTGAGTGGCCCTGTAGCCTGCAGCGCATCAGCTGCAGACCCACGCAGATCCACTCAGCCTCCCTCAAGTCTTGCAGGCCACTGCTGCTCCAGTTTCCTCTTCTCCTGTGGACTTGAAGATGTACTTCTACCCTAAGGCACCTGGCTTCACACTGAGCAGGCAAAGGACTGGGGTGGCACTGATCTGGGGCAGTGACCAGGGACCAGCTGTTTCTGAGGACAGCACAGTGTCATTGCCAGGGACCTGTCATCTATACTTTTCCACAGTGTGATGCAGCAATGTTTCTAATTCTTTTGTTTGAAAAGTATGGGAATTTCCTTAGATCTTGCCATTTCTGCAGAAAAGGGTCTTGAGTGAGGGAAGGGCAGTCTATAGGATGAGCCATGTGAAACTGCTCATTTAGGGAGGCTGAAAATGTCAAGTATCAGCACTTTCATACAGTTCATCCTAGACGCTGAAAAGATGAAGGAGGGCCAAGGCCTTGTCCTGATGTTATATTTGCCTAGAATATTATATTACAGAAGAACATCAGTCTTGTATATCAAAGAATATTATTGTAGATACTGTTGCTGCTACTACTTGAAGTCACTTTAGCAACAATTGATAGAGACAGAGGGAACACTAAGTCATCCCCTGGGAGCCATGAGCCTTGGCCCTGGCCCCCGGTCTCCTGCCTTTAAACTAGTTATTTAAAATTGCTCTCTTGCCACTCCCTTGGTTGTCTCGTTTGGGCCAATGTGGTTAGTTTCAGAGATAAGGGATGTTGGGTGATCAATTGCCTCAGATGATATAGCTGCTGCAGTTTCATTTTCAGAATGTCATGGCAATGAAAGAGCTATTTGCTAACATAAGGGGTGGGATTCATTGCTGAGTGGTGTTCGCGTCCATGCTGTCACTGCCTCACCCTGATTTCTCAGAGCAGCCGCTGGCTCGGCGTCGTAGCTGGATGATGTCATTTCAGTATAACGTAATTTTCCAGCTGGCCAGGATGGAAAAGGGGTTTATTATTGTGTCGTGTTTTCCACCGTGTCTGAAAGAAAAAGAAGCAGACGCGGATATATGACAGTATCAGTTCTGTTTTTACAGGTGTGTCTGAAGGATACAATGTACCTTTTGCTTGCAATAGAAATGTGACTCTATGGCAAAAGCAAATTAAAATAAAAATACCCTTTCCCTCAAAAGATTTAAAATATATGTATAATTAGTGTTGGGAACTGGCCTGGAATACATTCATCTGGAAAGACGAGGGGCAGGAGGCCTAGTCTCCATCTCATTTCTGCCCCTACTGACAAGACTCTGGCTTAATCTTTGCCTTGATTCTCCAAGGAGAAAATGGAGATCTCTCAAGATATTTGTTTGTGTGTGTGTGTTTTTTAGCTTTTCACTGAAGTACGATACGTGCAGAAAAGTGTACATCTTAAGTGTTGCTGCTGCTGCTGCTAAGTCACTTCAGTCGTGTCCGACTCTATGCGACCCCATAGACGGCAGCGCATCAGGCTTCCCTGTCTCTGGGATTCTCCAGGCAAGAACACTGGAGTGGGTTGCCATTTCCTTCTCCAATGCATGAAAGTGAAAAGTGAAAGTGAAGTCGCTCAGTCGTGTCCAACTCTTAGCAACCCCATGGACTACAGCCCACTAGGCTCCTCCGTCCATGGGATTTTCTAGGCAAGAGTACTGGAGTGGGGTGCCATTGAATGTACCACTTACTAAAAGTTCACAAACTGAACACACCTCCGTAACAAGCACTGTGATCA
Organism: Ovis aries; assembly: GCF_016772045.2. Taxonomy (NCBI): domain Eukaryota; kingdom Metazoa; phylum Chordata; class Mammalia; order Artiodactyla; family Bovidae; genus Ovis; species Ovis aries. Next base: position 31,450,212 of record NC_056055.1, on the reverse strand, counting down.
ACAAACAGAATATGGCCAGTGCCCCAGAAGACCTCTGTGTCTTCCCCCCTCCAGTCACCTCCCACCTGACGCACACAAGGACCAGCGTCCTGACTTCTAAGAGCATAGATGTTTGCCAGTGAGACCCAGTCAGACTTCTGACTTAGAGAACTGTAAAAGGAGAAATTTGTGCTCTTTTAAGCCCCTAAGTTTGGGGTTATTTGTTACAGCAGCCATAGAAAGCTGCCACAGTGATGGCAGATGGGAGAGTCCCAAGTCAAAGCCAGGGCTCTGTCTCCAAACCCTGAGTTCTCAAAATCCACCACCAGGTATAGTGTTGCCTTTAGCTTTAGTAGAGTTTTGGCCCTCTGTGGAGGATCAGAAGGTAAATAAAAGTCAAATTTTTGCCAGCATCAGGTGAAGTTGGGAAATAGGTGGAATGTGTCTTTGAAGTATGCAACTTGCCCACCCCACTATCCACGTGTTCAGAATGCCTCCTGTCTAGAAAAATGTGATATGGTATGTTACTGACACTTCAGTGTGGATTAATTTATTACATTATCCTCTCCCAAAGTATTTGCTAGAAAAGGAAATGACAACCCACTCCAGTATTCTTGCCTGAGAAATTCCACGGACAGAGGAGCCTGGCCGGCTACAGTCCATAGGGTCACCAAAGAATCAGACGTGACTTAGCTACTAAACAACAACAAAAGTATTTGCATTCTAAAAGACCCAAGGAATGACTCTCTAATATTGATGAGAAAGAGGGCTACACTGGGGTACTGCAGCTGACCCTGTGGGTTGGTGAACCCAGCACCCCATAAGCAATCCCCTTCCTCCTGTCTACCTCTACCAGAGAATCAGAAAAAAAAAAAAATCTGCTTACCCATGCTGCCCTGTAACTTGGGTTACCAATGAGGGGAAATCTGCTGCGGGCTTTCTAGGAAAGATTCTGATGAAAGGAATAGATGTTGCTGGCACAGCTTCCCTCCTCTGCACCTCCCCCTCCCTTTTCCTTCTTTTGAACATGCAAGTGATGCCTGCAACTATGGTGGCCACCTTGTGACCACGAGGTGGCAAGCATGAAGATAAAAGTGAGCGTGGTAAGGGTGGCAGAGTGTGCTTGTTGTTTTTCAGTCGCTCAGTCATGTCCGATTCTTTGTGACCCCATGAATGGCAGCATGCCAGTCTTCCCTGTCCTTCATTATCTCCCAGAGTTTGCTCAAACTCATGTCCATTGAGTTGGTGATGCCATCTACTCATCTCATCCTCTGCAGCTCCCCCTTCCCCTTTGCCTTCAGTTCTTCCCAGCATCAGGGTCTTTTCCAATGGGTCAGCTTTCTGTACCAGGTGGCCAAAGTATTGGAGCTTCAGCTTGAGCAGCAGTCCTTCCAATGAATATTCAGGGTTGATTTCCTTTAGGAGTAATTGGTTTGATCACCTTGCTGTCCAAGGGACTCTCAAGAGTCTTCTCTAGCACCAGAGTTTGAAAGCATCAATTCTTTGGCTCTCAGCCTTCTTTATAGTCCAATTCTCACATCCATATGTGACCACTGGGAAAAAACATAGCTTTGACTATACAGACCTTTGTCAGCAGAGTGATGTCTCTGCTTTTTAATAAGATGTCTAGGTTTGTCATAGCTTTTCTTCCAAGGAGCAAGCATCTTTTAACTTCATGGCTGCAGTGACCATCTGCAGTGGTTTTGGAAGCCCAAGAAAATAAAGTCTGTCATCATTGCCATTTTTTCCTCCTTCTATTTACCATGAAGTAATGGGATCAGATGCCATGATCTTTTTTTGAATGTTGAGTTTTAAGCCAGATTTTTTACTCTGCTCATCAAGAGTCTCTGTCTGACCACACTGCTGAGTCATGGAACCAACCCAGCAACCATGCTCCTCAAGGGTTCTTGTTACAGGGAAGGAGAAAACCTCTCCTTGTGTATGCCAGTGCTAGTTGTCTTTTCTGTTACTTGCAACTGAATGCATCCCAAATGGGGACATGGGCACTAAGAATTATTTCAAAGGTGAAGAATTCCTATGATCCTCTCCCCCCAAACATGTACTATCAGTAAAGTGAGCACCTCCAGGGGAACCATCCCAGGAAAATGGGACTTAACTCTAGATAGCCAGGAAACCTGATACGTTTGGAGAAGAAATGCAGTGCTCGTAATTTTAAATGAAAAGGTTAGCAAAAAGCTTTTACTTGTTTATTTTTGTTTCTGGTAAGGTTTATTACCTTTTTAAGGGAAATTCTGTTAAGTTCAGTACCTCTGAGCATGACCATCTGTGGACCACCCTGGAAAATATGAGGCATATTGTCCCTTTATCTCCATGCGTATGCAGTGTTGGTCTATTTGTGGAGTCACAAAGTGAGGTTCAGAAATATGGCTATTGTTCTTAAAAGCTCAGTTATTTATGAACCCCCAAGACCCAGATGATCCCCTATCCTTAATGGCACTTATTGCTGTGGATGAGTACTTTCAAAAATTCAGAGAGACATTTACTTTGTAAGCAACCACTAAGAAGATCTCTGGCTGGATAAAGATAACTGAGCAGGCTAATCCTTTTAACAAAGGTGGTGATATATATTATGGCAGCTGAATGCTGCTTTACAGCCCTGGGAGAACAATCAGTGAATTCATTCATTTAATTCATGAATTTTCCTTCTATTTACACTTTAAACAAACATGCCAGTTGTTTGCTTAGCTAACAAGCTCTGCCTTCATTATAAGCCATTAGTGGCTGGCAATAATTGAAACTGTGTTTGGGTTTAAAAAGTACAATAAACCCAATTAATCCCACTCTTAGTAATATGGAATTTGTAGTGACTGACTTGAACTAGGCCGAAGTTTGTGTCTTTGCTCTCTTCACAAAGCCACAGTTGCTAAACTGTCTTATAGCCATAAGCAAGTTTGATAGTAAATTTTTTTCATAAGAAAAACTAAACAGCAGGTTAAATCCACATGTCCATAAGGAGTCAGGCAGCAAATATAAATAAGTGCATGGGCAGAGCATCCTTTAAGAAATACTTGATCTTCTCTACCTGCTTTTGATGGAGACATGGATAGAAGGAATATTTCACTTTTCTCTTAATCCTGTTATAAGAAAGAGATGAAGGGAAGCACATATAATCACATGATTATAAATGACAAGTGGAGTCAGCCAGTGGTGAGGAGATGGGGGAGTGGTGGGGAGCTGGCGAGCCCAAGTCCCCTTTGAAAGGGTCAGCTGCTGTTCAGCTGCAGTTACTACATAGGAATGTGAGTCAAGTGTAGTCACATCTTTCAAGTTTTAAATAAAATTAGAAAATCTGGATTTCTAGTGAAATCTTCCCATTTATAAATTTTGGCAATTGATTTTTTTTTTTAAGTTAAAAAGCAGCTGCCACAGTGTAGATTAGTGACTCTCAAAGTGTGGTCCCTGGATCAGCAACATCAGTGTCACTGGATACTTCATAAAAAAGGCAGATCTCAGGCCCTGCCCAGGCCTGTGAATCAGACTCTTTGAAGTTGTGGGTCCAGCGATGTTTTAGCAAGTCCTTCAGGTGGACTGCCAGGTTCAGCAATATTGCATGTGACACACATTAAAAAGTTATCAGTAATTTATACGAAATTCAGATTTAACTGTGTGTCTGGTATTTATCTAGCAACTGTATCTTTAGGTGATTTTGAAACACATCTCACATGGATCAAGCGAAACATGCAAAAGAGCGCCAGGCTGCCTGTATCTGAATCAGCTTTGATACATACTAACTATGGGATCTTGGCAGAGCAATCGTGCTCTATGACTCAGTTTACTTGCATGTAAAATGGGGATAATAATATCCCCTTCACAGGGTTATTGTTAGAATTAAATGAGTTAGTGAATGGAAAGTCCTTAGAATGGTGCCTGAGAAAGGTTAAGCAACATCTAAGAGTTTACCATCACCAGTCCTTTATTTTTCCTTTCCTTTTTCTCCACCACCATCATTCCAACTGTCAGGGAATACTTGAATACAGCTCCCTTCAGTTCTCTTATCCTTGAACAAACTTTGATTTTGTGATAGAACTGATTCTACACCCTAGGCCCTCAGGTAGCCCTGGTGCTTGTTCTCACACAGAGTAACCTCTTGTTTGAAAGCTAGCTGAAAAATGGTGTGGCTGACTGTGTTCCAGTGACTGCTTCCAGGGCTCACCCTCTCAGCCTGCCTTCCATGCTGCACCGAGGCCTGTATCTATAACCACCTGCCTTTTTGCTTCATGTGCCTTCACCAGCCCCCAGTATGCCAATGAATCACATTTCTGACCACATCTTGCAGTTTCAGATCCCCAGATTGCCTGACTGGGCCGTGGATGCTTGTTCACAGTTGTGAAAGTAAACTGATGGCCCCCTCCTGATTAAATTTCTGAGTACTCTTTGGGAAATCCCCACCATTTCTTTCTCTAGACTTGATTTGCAAACCCAGAGTGTTTGCACTGTATTTGAAAGGAAACTCATAACCACACTGCTCTTACTGAGGGTGGTGCAAGCTGCCTAAATGTGCCCCTTCATGAAGCAGATTTCCAAGCTTCCACACGGTCACAAATGACAGACTTGTACACACAGAGAAAACCAACTGGATGAGCTATTCGGGTTCTCAGCTGCACCATGTTATTGCTGTTCTGGGAATGAAGCACAATGCATTATTTTATTAAATAAAGATTTTCCCTGTATCACGGTAGAGGCTAATTGTATTAGCTCTCTTTATGGGAACAAACGTCATCACCCTGGCTGGGGAGGCCGGGAGTAGGGGGTAAGGGAGCGGAGAGAATCACATTTGGTCATCCACGTGCTCCAGTGGAGGCTGCCAACATGTTTTAATTGGTAATTACTTACCAGAAGAGTTCTCCAGATCCTGCAGAAAACGCACAGCTCTCAGTTCATAACTCACTTAGAGATGATTCAGAAGACATCTTTAGCTACAATAAATATCGTAGATATAGTTTGGGTATGGCTGTGCCCCTGGTGTCCAAAACACCAGAGTGTTCAATAACTTCAAGAAGTCTCTACGAGAATCCGGAGATTGTTTAGGCTGAACATGTACCTTAAGATTCAGAAACAGAGGAATTGTAAAATTCTATCATATACTGGTTTTTGTCTCTTGATTCTTTAGCTTTCAAAACTGAAATAGTCACTTGCAGCTTTATTTAGCTTTTTAGGTGAGCATGACTGCGAGATGCCAACCCCACCACCTTCTCAAGACAGAATAGCCCAAGTTAGGTGTAGTCAACTCCTAACATCAAGTGCTAATGCTGCCTCCACTTAGCATGCAGGGCTGAGGTCCAGAAAACCAGCACTAGGGACGATGTCTGCCCACAGAAGTGAAGCATCCACCACTCTGCTATGGCTCTGCAGTCTTTGGCCAGACGTGATCTTTGTTTTCAAGAGTCAGAGGTGGTCTCCATGTTTTGCTTTCAGTCAGTTCAGTTCAGTCGCTCAGTCGTGTCCGACTCATTGCAAGCCCGTGAATCGCAGCACGCCAGGCCTCCCTGTCCATCACCAACGCCCGGAGTTCACTCAAACTCACGTCCATTGAGTCAGTGCTGCCATCCAGCCATCTCATCCTCTGTCATCCCCTTCTTCTCCTGCCCCCAATCCCTCCCAGCATCGGAGTCTTTTCCAATGAGTCAACTCTTCGCATCAGGTGGCCAAAGTATTGGAGTTTCAGCTTTAGCATCAGTCCTTCCAATGAATACCCAGGACTGATCTTTAGAATAGACTGGTTGGATCTCCTTGCAGTCCAAGGGACTCTCAAGAGTCTTCTCCAACACCACAGTTCAAAAGCAACAATTCTTTGGTGCTCAGCTTTCTTCACAGTCCAACTCTCACATCCATACATGACCACTGGAAAAACCATGGCCTTGACTAGATGGACCTTTGTTGGCAAAGTAATGTCTCTGCTTTTGAATATGCTGTCTAGGTTGGTCATAACTTTTCTTCCAAGGAGTAAGCGTCTTTTAATTTCATGGCTGTAATCACCATCTGCAGTGATTTTGGAGCCCCCCAAAATAAAGTCTGACACTGTTTCCACTGTTTCCCCATCTATTTCCCATGAAGTGATGGGACCAGATGCCATGATCTTCATTTTCTGAATGTTGAGCTTTAAGCCAACTTTTTCACTCTCCTCTTCCACTTTCATCAAGAGGCTTTTGAGTTCCTCTTCACTTTCTTTCATAAGGGTGGTGTCATTTGCATATCTGAGGTTATTGATATTTCTCCCGGCAATCTTGATTCCAGCTTGTGCTTCTTCCAGCCCAGCGTTTCTCATGATGTACTCTGCGTAGAAGTTAAATAAGCAGGGTGACAATATATAGCCTTGACGTACTCCATTTCCTATTTGGAACCAGTCTGTTGTTCCATGTCCAGTTCTAACTGTTGCTTCCTGACCTGCATAGAGGTTTCTCAAGAGGCAGGCCATGTGGTCTGGTATTCCCATGTCTTTCAGAATCTTCCACAGTTTATTGTGATCCGCACAGTCAAAGGCTTTGTCATTATCATGCTATTATTATTTTCTCTGAGCAGTTGGCCAAGGCCAACTGTCTCCCCAGAAGCACGCCTTCCCCAGTCCTTGTGCTTCAGTAGGAACCCCCTCTCCTCCCAGCTGTTATCCATGGTCAGCTTTCAGGCCTTGCCCTGTCTTCCATGAGCAGCCATGCGAAACATGGTGGGATCCAGGGGTTACGCCTCCACGTGCAATGAAACCATGCACTTCTCCTGAGATAACCACTGTAAGCCAGAGATGACAAACTTGTAGCTCCTGTCCATAGGTTGGTTAGCTCAGGCACAGCGTTATTTTTTAGATTTTGTCTGCTTCTTCCTGTTGTTTTCTACTTTCCTCCTGTAGTTACCTGTTTCCCTATGTTATTATTACTCCCCTAATCTCATTATCTACTTCCAAACAGGAAAAGGAGTATGTCAAGGCTGTGCATTGTCACCCTGCTTATTTAACTTCTATGCAGAGTACATCATGAGAAATGCTGGACTGGAAGAAGCACAAGCTGGAATCAAGAGTGCCGGGAGAAATATCAATAACCTCGGATATGCAGATGACACCACCTTTACGGCAGAAAGTGAAGAACTAAAGAGCCTTTTGATGAAAGTGAAAGTAGAGAGTGAAAAGTTGGCTTAAAGCTCAACATTCAGAAAACGAAGATCATGGCATCTGGTCCCATCACTTCATTGCAAATACATAGGGAAACAGTGCAAACAGTGGCTGACTTTATTTTTGGGGGCTCCAAAATCACTGCAGATGGTGATCACAGCCATGAAATTAAAAGATGCTTGCTCCTTGGAAGGAAAGTTATCACTAACCTAGACAGCATATTAAAAAGCAGAGACCTTACTTTGCCAACAAAGGTCCATCTAGTCAACGCTATGATTTTTCCAATAGTCATATCTGGATGTGAGAGTTGAACTATAAAGAAAGCTGAGTGCCGAAGAATTGATGCTTTTGAACTATGGTGTTGGAGAAGACTCTTGAGAGTCCCTTGGACTGCAAGGAGATCCAACCAGTCCATCCTAAAGGAGATCAGTCCTGTATGTTCATTGGAAGGACTGATGTTGAAGCTGAAACTCCAATACTCTGGCCACCTGATTCGAAGAGCTGACTCATTGGAAAAGACCCTGATGTTGGGAAAGATTGAAGGCAGGAGGAGAAGGGGACGACAGAAGTTGAGATGGTTAGATGGCATCACCAACTCAATGGACATGAGTTTGGGTAAACTCCAGGAGTTGGGGATGGACAGGGAGGCCTGGCGTGCTGCGGTTCGTGGGGTTGCAAAGAGTGGGACAGGACTGAGCGACTGAACTGAACTGAACTGAGTCTGGTTATCTGCTTCCTTCATCTTGCTCTCCACTTCCCATCTTGTTGTCTACTCCCTGCCTTTTGTTATCTGCTTTCCTCATTTTATCTCTTTCCCACCTCTCCTCATCTACTTCCCCATCTCCTTATCCACTTCTCTCGATTGTTGTCTGCTTCCTTTCTCTTGTTATCAGCTTCCCCCATCGCAACTTCCCCCGTCTCTCTCTACTCTCTCATCTCCTTGTCTACTTCCTCCGGGTCATTGTCTACTTTCCCACTGTTTTTCTACTCCCTCCATTGCGTTATCCACCTCCCTCTTTTTGTCATCTTGGCTCCTGCAGTCCTTTGAGTTTGTGACCTGCTTTAAACCATCTCTTCTTGAAAAAAAGAACAATCAGAAGATTTTCAGGGCAGTGAAACTATTTTGTACGATACCATAATGGTGGATATATGTCATGATGTTCATCCAAAATTCACAGCATGCGCCACACCAAGAGGGGACCCTAATGTAAACTACGGACCCTGGGTGGTGACACATCAAGAGAGCTGTCATTTCTAATAATCAAAGCACCTTCTGATGGGGGATGTTGATAGTGGGGGAGGCTGTGTGTGAGTGTAGAGGCAGGGGCATATGGGGAATTTCTGTTACTTTCTGCTCAGTTTCTCTGTGAACCTAAAACTTCTCTTAAAAAAAAATAACATCTATTTAGGAAAAAGAAGTCAGGCCTAAAAAAAGTGGGTGGGAAGTAGAGGCTGGGGAGGGGCAGTAGGAAGAATGGCATGTTGTCCTGCCTGGGATCCTAAAATGGTACCCTAAGGACTGACCGCCCCCCCCCCCCTCAACTCCAGTACTCTTGCCTGGAAAATCCATGGATGGAGGAGCCTGGTAGGCTGCAGTCCATGGGGTCACGAAGAGTCGGACACGACTGAGCGACTTCACTTTCACTTTTCACTTTCATGCATTGGAGAAGGAAACGGGGAAGCCTGGTGGGCTGCTGTCTATGGGGTCGCACAGAGTCAGACACGACTGAAGCGACTTAGCAACAGCAAGGACTGACCCATGCGCCTTCACACTTGCTTGTCTAAGCGTCTCCTTGCAGTGGCCCGCAAGGACCTGCCAGAGAACGAGGTTAGAAAGAAGGGTGTTGCACTCAGGAATTCAGCCCTTGTCGGGCGGGGGGCGGGGGGGGGAGGGGCAGGCAGCAGCTGTGTTAGTGATGCTCCCCTCTCTTTTCCCCTCGCCTTTCCTTCCCTACCTTCCTTCTCATGAGGAAGAGGCTCAAGCTCTGTGATCACAAGGTCTGGTAACCTCCAGTCAGTTCTCACTGTGATATGAATTTAAGGAACAGAGAGGTGCAGGGCATGGCTGGTGGCTCCCCTTGGGTGAACACAGAAAATAAGAGTTCCAGGGAGGGTAGTGATCATTGCACCACTAGGCTAGAGATGGCACAGAGGAAGGGTGATCTTGAAATCATAGGTCTAAACCCAGTGACCCTGGGCAGAGTAAGTCAGAGCAGGGCTTCGGGGTCTAGAATGTGTGAGCAGAAATACCAGTTCCTCGACTTACCAGGTGTGTGACCTTGAGCTAGTCACTTTATCTCTCTGTGCCTCACTTTCCTCATTTCTAAAGTGGGGATGATAATAAAATCTGTCTCTTGAGGTCAAGAGGTAGATTAAATGAGATGATGTATATAAAATACAGTGCCTAGCACACTTCACATACTCAAGCACTTGAGTCTTTAGAAGAAGGATGTTTCTGGTAGAAGTCTCTGGCCCTGGGGATTCCACTCAGTCACTCTCTGCTATAGTCATGTTAGCAGTTTGAGCCAAAATTCGTTTAGATAAGTGACTACATGTTTTACTGCCTCTTTGCTATTTAGCATTTTTAAAGGAAAACACATACTAATTTAACCTTTTCTCTCAAACCTAAATCCTTGTATTGGTCAGATGCAGCAAGTTTTCTTCCAGTTTTTAGATCTGGTTTCCACCTCCGGCTACTGAAAGGGCCACATCCCCATGTCTCATAAGGCTCCAGTCTAAGTCCACACTGTGTGTCCAGAGTCGAATGTCTGATGGAGCAGAAGGAAGCAGTCCCAGAGCCAGAGGGGAGCAGGGGCCCTCCAGATCCATCTGGGCCATCTCTTACCTTTGGAGCAACACATATGTCCTCTACCTTAGACTGCATCTGGGAGTAGGACTGAGGGATTTCATTGTAGAGATGAAGGGGCCCGAACTGAGCATTTGGTTTGTAAATGTACTAGCTGAGATGCTGGCACATAACCATATCACACCTGACAGAGGAAGAAGAAGCACGTTCTGAATTTGTTGTTCAGTCGCTAAGTTGCGTCTGACTGTTTGCGACCCATGGACTGAGGTATGCCAGGCTCCTATATCCTCCACTACTTTGCAGAGTTTGTTCAGATTCATGGTGATGCTGTCTACTCATCTCATCCTCTGCCACCCCCTTCTCCTTGGCCTTCAGTCTTTCCAGGTATCTTTTCCAATGAGTCAGCTCTCTGCACAGGTGGCCGAAGTATTGGACCTTCAGCTTCAGCAGCAGTGCTTCCAGTGAATATTCAAGGTTGATTTCCTTTAGGATTGAATAGTTTAATCTCCTAGCTGTCCAAGGGACTCTCAAGACTCTTCTCCAGGACCAAGGAACTCAGTTCAGTTCAGTTGCTCAGTTATGTCCGACTCATTGTGACCCCGTGGACAGCAACATGCCAGGCTTCCCTGTCTGTCACCAACTCCTGGAGCTTGCTCAAACTCATGTCCATTGAGTGAGTCAGTGATGCCATCCAACCGAATTATCCTCTGTTGTCCCCTTCTCCTCTTGCCTTCAATCTTTCCCAGCATCAGGATCTTTTCTAATGGGTCAGTTCTTTGCATCAGATGGCCAAAGTATTGGAGTTTCAGCTTCAGCACCAGTCCTTCCAATGAATATTCAGGACTGATTTCCTTTAGGATGGACTGGCTGGATCTCCTTGCAGTCCAAGGGACTGTCGAGAGTCTTCTCCAACACTACAGTTCAAAAGTATCAATTCTTAGGTGCTCAGCTTTCTTTATAGTTCAACTCTCACATCCATATATGACTACTGGAAAAACCATAGCCTTAACTAGATGGACCTTTGTTGGCAAAGTAACGTCTCTGCTTTTTAACATGCTCTCTAGGGTGGTCATAGCATTTCTTCCAAGGAGCAAGCGTCTTTTAACTTCATGGCTACAGTCACCATCTGCAGTGGTTTTGGAGCCTCCCAAAATAAAGTCTCTCACTGTTTCCCCATCTATTTGCCATGAAGTGATGGGTCTGGATGCCATGATCTTAGTTTTTTGAATTCTGAGTTTTAAGCCAACTTTTTCACTCTCCTCTTTCACTTTCATCAAGGGGCTTTTTAGTTCTTCTTTGCTCTCTGCCATAAGGGTGGTGTCATCTGCATATCTGAGGTTATTGCTGTTTCTCCTGGCAATCTTGATTCCAGCTTGTGCTTCATCCAGCCTGGCATTTCACATGATATACTCTGCATATAAATTAAAAAAGCAGGGTGACAATATATAGCCTTGACATACTCCTTTCCCAATTTGGAATCAGTCTGTTGTTTCAGGTCTGGTTCTAACTGTTGCTTCTTGACCTGCATACAGATTTCTTAGGAGGCAGGTAAGGTGATCTGGTATTTCCATCTCTTGAAGAATTTTCCACAGTTTGTTTCCACACAGTCAAAGGCTTTGGCATAGTCAATAAAAAGAAGTAGATGTTTTTCTGGAACTCTCTTGCTTTTCTGATTATCCAAGGGATGTTGGCAATTTGATCTCTGGTTCCTCTGCCCTGTCTAACTCCAGCTTGAACATCTGGAAGTTCACGGTTCACGTACTGTTGAAGCCTGGCTTGGAGAATTTTGAGCATTTCTTTACTAGCACGTGAGATGAGTGCAATTGTGTGGTAGTTTGAGCATTCCTTGGCATTGCCTTTCTTTGGGATTGGAATGAAAACTGACCTTTCCAGTCCTATGGTCACTGCTGAGTTTTCCAAATTTGCTGGCATATTGAGTGCAGCACTTTCATGGCATCATCTTTTAGGATTTGAAACAGCTCAACTGGAATTCCATCACTTCCACTGGCTTTGTTCGTAGTGACGCTTCTTAAGGCCCATTTGACTTCACATTCCAGGATGTCTGGCTGTAGGTGAGTGATCACACCATCGTGTTACCTAGGTCATGAACATCTTTTTTGTACAGTTCTGTGTATTCTTGCCACTTCTTCTTAATGCTTCTGTTAGGTCCATACCATTTCTGTCTTTTATTGTGCCCATCTTTGCATGAAATGTTACCAAGGGATGGGTAACTCCTATTTGTCCTCCCTTTCACATTGCCCCAAGCTACTTACTCTGAGTCTGTATGCATGCTCTGCTGCTGCGGATGCTGCTCAGTTGCTTCAGTCGTGTCCGACTCTGTGCAACCCCATAGACGGCAGCCCACCAAGGCTCCCCCGTCCCTGGGATTCTCCAGGCAAGAACACTAGAGTGGGTTGCCATTTCCTTCTCCAATGCGTCAAAGTGAAAAGTGAAAGTGAAGTCGCTCAGTTGTGTCCGACTCTTAGCGACCACACGGACTGCAGCCCAGCAGGCTCCTCCATCCACGGGATTTTCCAGACAAGAGTACTGGAGTGGGGTGCCATTGCCTTCTCTAGTACGCATGCTCAATCATGTCCAACTCTTTGTGACCCCATGGACTGTGGCCCACCAGGCTCCTCAGTCCATCAAGTTTTCCAGGCAAGAATACTCCAGGGGAATCTTCCGAACCCAGGGATCGAACCCACATCTTCTGTGTCTCCTGCATTGGCAGTCAGATTCTTTACCACTGAGCCACCTGGGAAGCATTCCGAATCTTTAACCTTTCAGTTATCCTGATTATATTTGCAACTAAGTCATGCAAGCAAAAGTTATTTTCACATAATCATGAGGTCCTTTTAGAGCTATCCAGTTTAATTCTGGAAGTACTCAGGGTTCCCCTCTTTCTTGATTTTTCTTTCCTGTCTGGAATGGAATGTTGGGCTCCACATGTTGTTGAGACTGTGAGAAACTTTGAACCCATAAGTTCAAGCTTGGTGAGTATGTGTCTGTTTCCTGGACGCACTTGCCAAGGACCTGTATAAAAAGTGAATCTGCCCCCCCAGGGCCTGTTGGATCTGCTCCGGGATAATGGGTGCCCTGGGGTTCTTCTTGTCCCTAACCAGAAGCTATTTCCTGTCCTCTGGGTCGGCCTGCAGCCTGCTCTGACCCGCCGGGGCCGTGGTGCTGGGCTGGAGCCCCCAGTGCTGCACGTCTCCCTGAGCCGCAAGGTGGGCCACGCCGGTCACGTCTCCCTGGACAAAGCAGAAATAAATCACACACCAGCCCCTGCTTAAGATCTGATGAAATTCTCCATTTCCTCTCCAAATTGAATTCCTCCCGAAGGATTGGAGCGGCTCCTGAGAGTAATGAAGGCACTCCTTCCTCCTCTGCTAGAAGCGTGTTTTAAATTAGCGGACACAGCCTTCTAATCTGCGTCGGGAGGGAGCTTTTAGGAACAGTCTTGAGAAACTGTTTTCAGACCAGAAATGATATTTTTAAACTTGGGGGCGGGGAGGCAGCAGACAGACAATACCACGTGGCCTTTGTCGGGAGGCAGCCCCGCTGGTGGTCTCCTGGGAAGGAAGGAGCACACGCGTCCTGCTGGGGCCCTGCCCGGCCCCCTGCCCTCCCCGCCCCCCTGCCCTGCCCCACCCCCTGCTCTGCCCCGCTGGCCCCAAGATCACTTGCAGTGAGAATTTATGACGGAGAATACAAATAAGAGGGGATTGTGCTTTTTGAGAGTTGAAAATATTCCTTTCCCACCCATTTCTTATTTGGGAAAAATGATCAACTCTGTGATTTTGAAAAAAAGTTTTAAAAGAACCATTTTTAGGATGAAGATGTCACTGAAGTGATTATCTTCCATCCTCTGTAATGATGATGAATCAACAATTTGGCATTTGTAGAGGCAGTTGACACAGGCCCTTTCAAGGGAAAAAAGAAAAAAAGAAAACCCGTTTTCAAATGGAGCTTGTCAGAGTGAAGACTGATGCCCGGCTGACTGACTAGGACCAAGAATACAATTCTGACAACTTGGGAAAATGTGAGGAGCCCAGGGGTGAAACTTATAAATCAAGTGAAAGGTTTGAGTAGAAAATTCTAAACATTCATTCTGTTTTGAAGGAGGGTGTGAAAGAGATTATCTGTTGGTAGAGGAATATTTAATATTACTCCTTGAAGTGAGTTTGAGCATTATACTGTTCTTCATTCATTGTTGAAAAAAAGCAGTTTAAAAATTCTAGTTACCATGAAAAATCCTGACATTTAAGTTCAAAAGGAGAGGAGTAAATTCTCCTTAACTTGAAAAAAAATTGTATTGGTCCTTTTATGTCAGGATTTTGTTAACAACCCTTGAGAAAGATTATCAAAACCTCACTCTGCGTTTTAATTTAGTTTAAGAAAAAAGCCATTTTCTTTATAGGGAGGTATGATCCATAGGTAAAACCCAACCTTAGACAGAAAACTCCGCTGCAGGAGAATTTGGGATCTGGTTCTCAAACTGGAAAATTGCTTTTCAGGGAGAAGGTCATGTTTTTCACTGATAATAGGGTCACTTGTATCAAGCGAAATGCGCATCCTTCCAATCTAGAAGGAAGTTTAAACTTCGGTTTTCTCAGAAGACAGTAGGAAACACATTTCTCTCTGGCTAGGAAGAGAGTATTGAGGACAGGGAATGGGAATTTAGGCACCAGTCCAGCAATGTCTGGATCTGTCCTAAGCCCAACCAAGGCCAGGGTGGTATCTCCAAAATACCGGGTCTGGTGGAGACAACGAAGACTGTTGAAGGGGAAAAATTACAGGACAGGAAAATGAAATGCCACCCCCACACAGCTGCTTTGTGCATTCCTTCAGCCCTCTCAGACTTTGATATTTGCATAAAAGGGCCTGGATCAACTTCCACACTGGGACAAAGCAGCCAGCAGGTCGCCGTGGACGGCGCAGGCTTTTCCTCATGAACAGTCTGCAATTTCACAGTCATCAGCGTGTGTACCGCTCCTGGGCCGAGGGGTCAGCTCAGCCACACCACGTCTGTAACTCTGCGTGCACCGTCTGGATCTCTGGCCAGCAGACCTTTCCAACGCAGGCTTGTCTTTGAGCCTGTTTACAAAGCCTGAAGTTACTTCTGTTTTGTTTTAGCCAAAAGGGTGAAGTGCTGCCAGCAGTATGTCTGGAATGTTATTTACTTGGTACATTTCTGTGGCTTTTCTTTGTAGCGCTGCACATGCCAGAGCAAGGGGTCATTTACTTGAAAATGCCAGGTTTCGCAGTTTGTCTTCTCCATGGGCGACTTTCTCAGGAAGAGGAAGTTTAGCTCCTGTGCCTCTTGGTTCCCTCCCACCCTCCTCCCTTCTCTCACCCTTCCCTCTTTTCCTTCCTGCGTTGCTTCCTGCCTTCCTTTTTCTCCCTCTGAGTTAGTGCTCTGAAATACTGTTGGCGCCTGCTGCATTGCACCCTTATATCCTAAAGGTCCCAGCTACACTTTTATTTCCCAGAGTTTCTGGTGGACTCTGCTGAGATCCTGGCAGACGCTTTCTCATTTGCGTGCCTGCCCTGTTATTATTTCACATGAAAGCTGTCTGTTTTGGCACACATGACTGCCGCGATTTCAGTTGAGCTCCCTGAGCTGAATGGGTGATGTTGTGCAAGGGAAATACAGGTGGGGTTTTCTCTACTGGTGGCCGTGGGGGCGGAGGACAAATCTGCAAGCAGTTCTGGCTTGTGCAGAGCCCACATGATGGCAAATGCGTGGCTTTTAAACGAAGGAACCAGTGTGTACAGTTTCTTAATTTGGAAGGTTTCACAACTGCTTGTGTTCAATTGATGGAGGAGAGGTGTTGTTTTTTTTTTTTTTTTTCAAAGCAAATTCTTCATTCATAAGACTGTAAACAAGTCCTGGATAAATGAGAAATACCGAAGCACAGGAGGTACTCCCTTTACCTCTTCTCTTGTCAGCCTCCCTTCCTGCCATTTCATCAATGCAGCTCTAATCATGGTGTTTGGAGTTTTAAAGCAAAGTATGGGAAATGAGATTAGATATTAATAAATCTCCCTGGCTGGTGCCAGCCCCGGGGCCATTTGCACACCTGAGTGAGTTAACTTCCTTCTCTCTGCCTATCATTGTGTCATGTGAATTATAAGCATCTGTAGATAGGAAAAGATACCTTTGAAAACCTCAGCCTTACAGAGATTCAGCCTTTATCACAGTCTCTTGAAACCTCACCCATCCATGGCACCTGTGAGTTTGTTACCTCTGTAACCAGCCCTGGCCTGAAATAGAAAATGTTTGGTTCCATTCTTCTCGGCTTTTCCTGTCCTTCTGCGTGACTTCTCACTTTGTCTGTAAGCTACTCGGATTTTTGGCTGAAGGGTCTTCTTTGATCAGTGTCTTGACAACATGGGCTTCACGTTCCCACACCTGCTCTTCTTTTACAGTCCAGATTTCAGGGTAAATGCTTCCATCGCCTTGTAATTTCTTCAGTGTAAACCTCAGTGCAGGTTACTTATTACAGGTAATAGCCTTTTGATGACGGAGACAACTGCTTGGCAGAAACGGCAGCCTGAGCCGCTGCCAGGAACGCAAACTGCCACTTTATTTATTTCTAAAAGCATCTAAGCTGCGAGCCTATCGGTCGTGATCTAGCATGCACATGATAATAACAGGCTGGCAGGGCTGAGAAAGCTGCCCCAGGGGGTGGCCGTGACGACAGGCCCTGACAAGACTCTTGTGTGTTTTCTCTCCCATTATCCCCAGCCCACACATCGTCTTCCTCTCTCAGAGCACCTTGACTGGAATGAGCCAGCTCTGTGGGACCCGTCTCTGCCATGAAATTGCTCACGCCTGGTTTGGCCTGGCGATTGGGGCTCGAGACTGGACGGAGGAGTGGCTGAGTGAAGGGTTCGCCACTCACTTGGAAGATGTATTCTGGGCCAAGGCACAGCAGGTAAGTTTCAAGTGCACTAAGCATTTCAGTATCCAGAGTCAAGTTCAACTGAGTCTTTCGCTCATTCAACAGAAAAGTATTGAGTGCTCATTATGCACCTAGCCCCTTGTTCTGTTTGCTTTGTAAATGAGAAGGGAGACCTTGCTCCCCATGGGGTTCACTGGGGTTCGTGATCTAGTGATGACAGGGAGACCAGGTAGGTAAACGACAGCATCTGCAACTTGCAGGGATGAGTACTGTCAAGAAAACGAAGCCAGATAGAGAGGGGTGGAGGAAGTGCTGTTTTAGAAGGTGCTCATCGGAGAAGGTCTCTGATGAGGAGACGTTTGAGCAAAGACTTGCAGGACAGGTGGTGCTGCGGCATACTCAAGCACTCCTTTGTGGTTGTGGTTGTGTTGACATCGACCGTGTTCTGCTTTGTTAAGTGATGAGATGAAAGTTTAAATCCAGAGTCATGATTTTAGATGTCTGCTCAAGTAATGAGGAATGAAGCAGTCGGTGTTGCAGATTAGGGAACGGGGAGGACTGTGGTACACCGGCCGCTTCCCCTCAGTTCTGACCAATTGCTGTCATGTTGAAAGGAGGGCTTGATAGAGCCTGGACTTCTAGTGTTTTGAAAGAAACTATGACTCTGGATTTTTATGTGAAATTTATCAGTGTGAAAAATATGCAGACCAAATACACACCGAGGCCAGACCTGCTCAACACACTCCTAGTTTACAACCTCTGCTTAAGAATTCGCCACCAGCAATAAGGAAGCTAACCTGCTTCCTGCTTACCTCCTGCTTGTTTTCCAATTCCTAATATCTGGTCACATCTTTTCCCCTACCATCTCTGCATACTGGACGATTTGAATTCTGAAATTCACAAGTTTGTACACATCTGCATGATTTTGTTCAAGTTCCTTCTGCCTGTTGAAATCCTGTATATCTTTCACTAGCCAGCTCAAGGTCACCTTCCTTTGATAGCCCAGGCTCTTCATCTCATTCACAGTTCAGTAATGCTCTTCTAGAAACTTTGAGTTTCCACTGTAGTTGTACTTACCTCTTTTTTCTCACTTGTTTCTTCTTCCTGCTATCCTCATGAGTAGGCGATAACCTCTTTCACAGTGGCACAGTGTCCTGCTCATCCTCCCACCCCGCTTTCCCACCTTGGCTACTGAGCTAGCAGTGTGTATAGCCGTGTCCCCCTCCACGCAGAATCCTGTGAAGAGAGGTCACATGGCAGATTCTTGAGCAGAAAGGCTGGGTCTGAAGTAGGACCTGGGTTGGAATCCCAGCTTTGCTGCTTGCCAGCTTTGTGAGTGTCAGGAGGTTAAGTCACCTCTCTGAGGCTCAGTTTCCTCATTTATAAAATGCTTAACCTTGCAGAGTGGAAGGGGTGGTGTGTGAATGAGCTTATTAGCACCGTGCCTGACACACAGAGTGTGTGCGAGAAATACCAGTTGTCCTTCTTGTTCTCGTCATCTTTGTTTTTGCCACCACCTTGCGTGGAGTAGGCATTCAGCAAGGATTCTCTCACCATCTCTCCCCTGAGGTGCTTCCACCTGAGACAGTCAGATTTGTGCTATTCTGGTCATCATGAGTGTACGTCAGGTGTCTGATGACCATCTCTCTGCCCTTTATGTCCTGAATCCCCAAAGAGCACTCCCCCTTTATCCTTCCTCTTGCCTCTACCTTCTGGAATCTCTCTGCTTGGGTCCTGCCTCTAGCTGTTCTGCCCTGCATCTGTCGGTACTGATAGAGGCACAAAGCTGGCCTGGCTGCATCTCACAGCTGTAAACCTTCCATGTGTCCATTCTCTGCTAGATTCATAGAGATAAAAGGCTAAGTCCACAACGCTGCTTTGAAAAAGATCAGAGTCTAATTTTGAAGATAAGGAAAGCATAGAGTGGAAGGAAGAAGAAAATAAGATAGCAAAGAGAGGTAAACACTAATTAGTGTGGGAGTTCAAAGGTGAAAGAGGCTGGATATGAGAAAATCCAGAAAACCTTCTTGGAGATGACTTCTTATGAGCCTCAAAGGGAAAATAGGGGTTAAAGTTTCTCTGTCCCTCCTTTACCCTTAACCTGGAGTAGGGAGCAGTCCACCTCATCATCCTTTAAGCTACGTGCAGTAATTCTTCAATATATGAAACCGCAGATACCCTCTGAAGCGAAGTGTCCATTCTGGAATCAGCACAAAGTTTGGAAACATTTCCAGGGTTCACCCCTTGCTCTGATCCCTTCCTTGAAGGTTGAATAAAACTGAGCTGCTGGTGGTCCCTGCCAAGCCTCCTCAGCCAGAGAAAAGTGCTCCTCGGGGCAGGAAAGGGTGGGTGGCCTCAGGGGACTCTCCCGGTCAACAAGTTACTTCATCCCTGAACAAGGCATGAGGGTGCAATGTTACTTTTCTGCCCAGGAGACTGTACTTTGCAGTGCCACACATTATCAAGTACCGCAAAGGGGAGTGGGGGATCTCTGAACCAGGAGATAGAAACCTCCACTCCTCTCAGTGGGATTCCATAGAGAGAAGTGAATTGAATTAGTGGCAAGTTGAGTCATTTAACTTGTCATCAACTTGGAGAAAGTCTAGACTTCTTCACAGGTGTCTTAGTCAGCTCAGGATGCCATAACAAAGGACCACAGACCAAGAGACTTAAACAGGCTGGGAAGTTCAAGATCAAGGTGCTGACAGGCTTGGTTTCTGATGAGGCCTCTCTTCCCTGGCTTGATAAGGGCCATCTTCTCATTATGTTGTTACATGGCCCAGAGAGAGAGTTTCAGTGTCTCTTCCTCTTCTTACAAAGACACCAACCCTATTGGGTTAGGGCCTTATCCTTTTGAACTCGTTTAACCTTAATTACCTCCTTAGAGGCCCCTATCTCCAAACACAGTCACACCAGTGACTAGGTCTTCAACATAGGGTTTCCTGCTGGGGGAACACAATTCAGTCCATAACAACAGGACACACAGATTTTGCTGATCGTGTTCACCACTGCTAGCTACTTGGCACTTCTGTCCCTCCTTGAATGGCAGCCTGCTCCCTGGCCAACCTTAACCTTCCCCATTTTTAAAACATTTCACACTCTTTCCAGGCCCCATGAGCTTTGTACATGCTTCCCCTCTTCCTGAAATTTCTCCTCTCCTAGCTGACTCCTGCTTTCCCTGAGGGCCAGTTCAAACCCCATACCCTCCCCAGGAAAACCTTCTGAACACCCTGGTTGTCCTGGGAGCTCTGGGGTCCTTCTTCAGCCCCTACCATCCATCACTGGACTCCAATGGTTAGTATTCTCATCTGTCTCCCTCGACTCCTCAAGGTCATAGTTGTGTCCATTATGTCCCCAGGGCCTAGCAGAGAATCAGTAAATATCTGTTAGTTTCCAGGAATGCCTGTAGACACTGACGGTTCCCTCCCCAGTGGATGTCCTGCCTCCCACCCCACCCACCCCCCACTGTGGCATTTAAAGCCGAGGGGCCTTGTGAGCACACGGGTGACAGCAGCCAGTTCTGCTCAGTAGGGCAGGGGTGATGGCCTTCCCGCCCGAGAGGGAGTCTAGGCATTGGGCTCTTCCTGGTTATATGCAAACAGAGTCATCTGGGTTACATTAGCTCCCCTGTAAACAGCCCTTAACAAAACTGGGGGCTGGGAAAAAATAGGAGGTAAATGGAGGGGACCTTTCCCACCCTGTGCGAAAAGACAAGGCAAGAAAGGGCTGGATGGAATCAGAGTGGAAACCAGCCCCTAGGGAGGTCTGCTCTCTCCAGGGCAGGACAAGGGGGGCGTGGTGGGGGGGCGGTGGAGGGGGAGGCTGTCGGACCAGAGGGCACCTCCCAAACAGGCAGCGCTGGAGGGCGGCCTGGTTCTTAGTCTGAGGACCTAAAAGACCTCTTTGGCCCTAGGACTTTTCCTATGGGGCACAAAGCGCAGTGGGGGCTGTCTGTGCCATCCCCCCCTGAAACAAAGCCCGCCACTCCACTGGGCGGCTCTGACTCTGCAGAGGACAGCAGTGACTGTGTTTTGTGTATGTGTGTTTGTGCGTCTGTGCTCCAAGCAGCTGGCCCCCCACGAGGCCCGGGAGCAGCAGAAGCTGAGGGCTTGCCTGCGCTGGCATCGCCTCCAGGATGAGGTGCAGAACTCCCCGGAGGAAATGCAGGTGTTGAGGTAAAGCCCCCATGATCCTGTCACCTTCCCATCCTCCCTATCACGCTCCTGCTTCCCTTCAAGGCACATCCAGGCCATCTCTTAAATCTGCCGGGTTTCCTTTTTAAATTAAATTGGGCTAGATTACTCATCCTCCCAGGGATGTGACTGTTAACATTTTAAGTCTTTCAGGGCGTGGGTTTGGATTTGCCTTCTGACATTTTCCTGGTGTCTGTGTTCAGGAAAAAAAAGTAGCACAGGGCCATTTCCAGGATCAAATTCTTCATTTGAAGTTCTAATGGTCACTTCACATGGTGACCGTGGACTCGGAGAAGGTGAGGGTCTGTTAGCCTGGCAGACAGTAACCCTTTAAAGCCAAAAGGAGAAAAGAAAAAAAAAAAAAAAAGCCTTTAGGAAAATATTGATTCCTAAGTGTTTAGTAGTAACAGATGTTTGTGTCAATGGGGCCTTTTGTTCCGGCTGGGTCCCCGGCAGGAGGCCACTCCCGTGCTGGTGGGAGGATTCTACTCTTGGCTCCCTGGTTTTATTTTCAGAGCGTGTCTTGCAACACTTGTAAGATTACTTCTCGCCATTTCACCATTATTTTTTATTTTTTTTTTTTTGGTTTCTCTCCTCTCCTTTTCTTCACTTCTCTAAATAGTTGTTTATCTGAAACCTTGAGCCTAGGCCCCAGGAGCACTGTGGTTACTATGGCAACAGAAGCTTTCCTCCTGCCCCCCTGTTGACTGGAGCCAAGCCTTTGGAATCTGCAGTCAGACAGGTGGGAAGGCGGCCATCCAGGAATCGCCCCTTATTTTAGATGGCAGCCCCCAGGGCCAGTCTACCGCCTGGGTAGAAAGAAGCCTGCCTGGACCAGTTCTGTTGCCATTTGTTTTTAAATAAAAACCCCCCTTCTGCAGTGACTGCACACTAAGGCCGAGGTCTGAGGGAAATGCCGAGCCCAACCTGACCCCAGCGAGGCTAGCCAGTGCTTTTGTGCAGCAGCGCTGGGTGTGGCCCCTCTTCCCAGGGAGATGTCTTCCCTCGCACACTAACCGCAGGCGTCAGCTGACTCATCCATTGTTTAGGAGCCAGGAGCCTGCCCTCCCCACCCAGTGCCACTATGAGCATCCTTTCCCTCAGCTGCCAGAAGGGCGACACCCATGGCCACCGTGGATAGGGCCACCGCTCTCTCAGAACTTTCACTTAGCAGGGACCCTCTTGTGTGCACAGCTTAGTTACAGGCAGTGAGAAGCTGATGCGAAGGGAACCCGGAGATTTATAGTAGGGGGGGTGGAGTGCCTCTTGGAGGAGCACCAAGGCCTGCAGGCAGGAAAGGGCCTGGCATGCTGGGGTTGAGGAAGAAAGAGCGGTGGTGGTGCAGTTGGAAGGTCGGGAGAGGCGGGCGGGAGCTGGATCATTTGGCCTTGTCCTGAGTTGCTCCAGGGCCTTAAGGTCAGAGGATCTGACCTGTCTGGTGTTTTGACACTGCTTCGCTGGCCGCTGTGTGGCATGGATTGCAGGCAGCAGACAAAAAGCAAGGAGGAAGGTTAGAAGTTGCAGTAGTCTACACTACCCCTGGCGGCGGGGTAGACGCAAGAAGCAGGCCTGTTTAAGACATGCTTTGGCAGTGGAACTGGCAGATCTTTGGTCTACTGAATATGGAGAAAAGGAAAATGAAAGTGTCTAGAATGACTTCTAGGCTTTTGACTTGAGCAGCTGGGTAGACAGATGGTGATGCCATTTGGTGAGATGGTAAAGACTTTGGGAGGAGCAGGCTTTGGAGGGAAGAATAAAGATTTCGGTCTTGCGTGTTGTTAACTGTGATGTGCCAAATAGACATTCAGTATGGAGACTGCAGTGGGGTTTACAAGTCAGGAGCTCAGTGGAGAGCCTGAAACATTCACCCTTATGGATACTTACAATTCTGAGCCTGTTGAAATCACCAGGTAGAAAAAAAGAAAAGTGAGAGAAGAGGTTGGGAGGAAGATGAGGAGTCAGCAGAGAAACTGGGAAAATCAATGCAGAGAAAACCCAGAGGCCAGGAGTCATGGAAGCCAGGAGGGAAAATGAGTCAAGAAGGTGAAGTGGGGTGTCAGATGTTGCTGAGCAGTGTCGTAAAAGGGCTGGAGAGAAGTGACCTTTGTTTGGATCACATGAAAGATGTTGGTGACCTTGACATGCATGCATTTATTCATGAATGTGGAGAAGGGAGTCAGATTGGAGTGGGTAGAGAGTGCATGGGAGGTCAGGAAGCAGAGACACTGAGTCTGGACTTTGTGAGAGGAGTTGTGCTGGGAAGGGAGCAAGATGAGGGCCTGGGAGGTTTGTTTTAAGGCAGCTGATGCAGAAACAGACTGGTGTGTGAGCTGTGTAATTTCACCAATCCCGCCAAGACTCAAGGCTCTCAAGACTCAGTTTCCCCACTTTCCAAGTCTCTAAGTCCCTTCGATGCTTCCAGTTCTGAATGACCACAGACCATCTGAGTGGGTAAGGATATTATAACTAAAGTTAGTTGATGAAATGTGTTCCCAACATCTAAACAGCCAGATGTCCGCTGGGAAGTCAGTACACACATGCAGAGAGCCTTGTCTCGGGGCTTCATGGAACTTCTGACGTCCAAGAGCTTTTCCTTTGTGTGTGGAGCTGGGAGAAGGAATCCACTATTTTTAGACCCTTGTGCTAGAAGGCTTATTATGGCATTTGTTTTTCTTAGTATTCAGAAATTGTGTTTGCCTAAATTTAGGCTAACCATGAAATGAGTGCATTTGAAAGAGTGTTGCACATCAGTATGGAAAATATTGTTATCAGATGCACTTACAATGAAGAGGAAATGTTTCTGAACCTGCCCTGAATTGTATAGTCTCAGTTTAGTTTACTCCCATCCCTTAGAATTCTCCCTTAAATGGGCACAGAGAACCTAGAATGACAGAAAGTGAAAAGGAAAAACCAGGATTGTAAAAATTTATTCTCAGATTTTTGTTTTAATACAAAAATAAGACCTTGGAAAAGAAGTCTCATAAAATGATCATCAAAGATGCTATCTTTTCCCCCCTCTCTATTAAGATACCCCATGGTCTTGAAATAATGGACCCAGAACAATTTAGAAGTCTTAGTTTCACATTGCCAGATGCAGCGGAAACTTCAACTTATCTTTGCAACAACTTTCAACATGGTTGACCACTCTTTCTAAAAACACTTTCTTCTCTTGGCTTCTGTGTCGCAGTCTCCTTGATTACCTTCTGCTTCGCTGCTGGTCCTTCCTCACCTCTCCTGCTGGCTATTTCACATCTTCACTTAGGTGACTCGTGATTTTGAAAGACTGGTTAAGGTGTCCAACATCATATAGCTGGTTAAGAGCAGAGTGGGGGTTGAAATAATCCTTTTCCTACTCTATCTTCCTGCCTCTGAAGAACTCGATATAGCATTTAGTTGCAGTAAAAAAAAAAAAAAAAAAAACGAAAGAAAGAAAACTCCAGGCATCTTGAACTGTGGAAGGACATGAAAGGTTGTGTTGAAAAAAGAATTCTTAGACCAAAGCATCTTTGTGTTTTTACACGTAAGAGTGTATCTGATTATTTCAGTCAATATAGGGAAACAGCGAATTCAATATTGTGTTGATGATATTAAAGGAGTATTAACAAAGTGAGAAGAGAAAAATTAAAATTATGTTTGTCTCTGACTTGCTAATTTCAGTAATTTATAAGACCTGTTCCATTTGTACCTTCCATATTCCCAGTGTTGAATTACAGCTCTCATCAAATGTGTCTTAAATCGACCTAGTGGTAAGTTTTATTTGGTTACAGCAGTGTTTGGTTCCTTGTGTTTTCCTATCTCTCTCAGCCTTCACTGGCTGGGGAGCCTCTAACGTGTCTGCAGGCTCCTAAGGCATAGTTTCAAAAGGCTAGGGTCACATTACTACTGGCTCCATGCCTTTTCTCATTTGTTAATTATTAAAATGCCTTTCCCATAGACGAGACCCCAGTGGCTGTCTCCAGACCCTCCCTCACCTCTCCACCACCCCGGGCAGAACCGTTCACCCTGCAAAGCCTGATCTTACTGCCGTTCCACTCTCCCCTGCCTGGCAGCCACTGCTTTACTCTCTCCTATTCCTTTCCCCAACCCCCGGCCTAAGAGCCCCTCCCTAGTCCATTGTAGCAGCCGTGACTCTTGACTAGCAAGGTGCCTTCTGAAAGGCTCCCATGCCTCTGGTCTCCAGGGTATAGCTGCATCCGGCCTCTTCCAAGTGCTTTCAGTTAGCATATCATGACTGGCCAGCGGGATGGAAGAGCTCCGGTGGCAGGGTCAGAAGAAATCTCTGTTGGTTTTTATTGTTTGTGATTTATTGTCACTTCCCCCCTTTACTGGATTCATTGTTAAAAGTCAAACTCGTGCTGAGAAAACCTTAAAATATATCACGTTGAAGAGGTGCTGACAAGCCCAGAGTCTGACGTGGCTCTTTCTAACTACTGCCTCCACAGTTGATACGGTTCTAGAGAAATGTGAGCTCTTTTCGTATCTTCCTCGTGAATCCCTCGCTGCTCCCCCCCATTACAGAGACATCCCATAATAAGAGGAAACCCTTCAAGTCTGTAACTCTATGGCCAAAATGGAATGTTCCTGCCATGAGTCCTTTGAATTTGCACAGTACCTAAGCACAGTTTTCCATATTTCCCTTAAAAACCTGTATGTAAACCTTTTCTAGTATGCATGAAGTCTTCACCTTTAAAGTTTTTTTCAAAATTCTTATTTCTAATCCTTCAAGAACACAGCAATCTTTTCCCACCCACGTGTGGGAACGTGTCCATCCACAGCCACACAAGCCTTTCTCATGGAAAAACTCCAGCCCAGAGTGTCAGTCTTCACCACTGCTCCTCCACCCTGAGCCTGAACACTCCCTGGAATTCTTTCAGTGGCCCTGCAGGCACAAATAAATCCCTTCACTCCTCCTTGGGCAGCTCCCTTCTGTGTTGCCTTTGGTATCTATTCCAGACCTTCCCCTCCCTCCTTTCCTTCTCTTGCTCCTGCCCCAAAGAAAAGACTGAAACCACCAGCCTTTGATTCTGTAAGTACATCAGCATCCATGTCTATCCTGACCTCTCAGATGTCTGAGTGCTAACCTGACAGTCTCAGTACAACTAAAGAGAAATGTCCGGTTCCAGAAACAGAACTAGAAATGAATATGCCTTGATGCATATCACAGAGCTACATATATGAGTGAGCTTTAGACCCCTCTGTCTATAAGAGAGACACGAAGGAAGATTAGCATACCGAGGGAGGAAGAGGATCCTCCTTTGGACATGAACTGGGGTCACAAGTCTAGGGAAAATTGTTCCTAAGGGCCCTGTGCCCTTATGATCACCAGATCCTGTAAACATAGTTTACCTTATTAGGCTTAACTCATCAGGCTCCTCTCCTCTTAATCTTACCGTATTAGGCTCCTCTGCTTTGTTTGGTACTGTTAATAACTCTTTCCTTCTGGAAATTTCTGTTTCATGGCTGCCGCTCTTCTGGTTCTCCTTGGTCCTGTCTGCCATCCCTCTTCCATCTCCTTCACAGTCTTCATCTTCCTGTACTTAGAGTTGGCCTTCCCTAGGGGACCCCTCGTGACTGCTCATCCTCCTGGAGTGGTTTCATTTAAACACTTTCTCTTAGTGGGGATTCCTCTGAAGCACATGAAATTCTTGTCAAAGAGATTTGTTAGGAAGAAGTCTCAGAAGGGGAAAATGGAAGGGAGAATGGACTGCCAAGCCGGGTGCCATGATATCAAGTCAGGTTATACAGGAGTGCCCTGGAAGCAGTGTGGGTCTGCTTCAGAATGGTCCGCATCAGGGGCAAGGAGTGCAGAGAGTGAATGTTCCAGCGCCTGTCATCATTGCTGAGAGAGAAATACATTCCAGGTGCTTCTGGTTCTTGTGTTCACAGGCAAAAGAGGCTCAGGCGACCTGAGGGTCACATCTGACAAAGAGTCAAGAGAACATGCCGAGAGCTTATGTGGGCACAAATGGTGAAAGGGTCCCATGGGATATGAGTGGGGCATTAGCACAGCTGGCCACACCTCTCGTCTGTGCTGCAGGCTCCCAAACCTCCAGCTCTCTCTTAAAGATCAGATGTGAATGCTGAACTGTCCATATGACACCATCTCTCCCTGGTGGCTCAGATGGTAAAGAATCTGCCTGCAATGCTGGAGACCCAGGTTCGATCCCTGGGTTGGGAAGATCCCCTGGTGAAGGGAATGGTTACCTACTCTAGTATTCTTGCCTGGAGAATCCCCATGGACAGAGGAGCTTGGTAGGCTACAGTCCATGGGATCACAAAGAGTTGGGCACAGCTGAGCAACTAACATCTTCATTTTTCTTCTTTCTTTCTCCCTGTAGCCCACCAGGCTCCTCTGTCCATAGCAGTTCTCCAGGCAAGAATACTAAATGCTGGGTGCTTGATAAATGCTGAAGAAGTGAATGTTGTAGACAACATGATCTCTGTCTGAGTTTCTTTGTATATTATACAGAGAGTTGAAATATTGTTCACAACAGAGTAGATAGACAAATTCTAGGCTGCATCCTCAGAATTCAAAGAGCTACAAGTTTAATATTTGTAAGCTTAGTTAGAACGGGCCATTCAGAAGATGTGAGGCTTGAGCTTGGAGGGTAAGAGAGAATTGCATTGACGCTAGTAAAACAGTGAGGGGAAAGGAGCTCAATGAGCAAAGCCTGGCAGGCATAGACAGTGAATTGGCTGTGGACATAGCCATTAAGTGAGAAATGGGTTTCCTGACTAGGAGAACCATTAAGAACCTCTGAGACTGAAGGTGGACCAGGCTGAGTAATGGAGTTCCTTTGATGCCAAATTCAAGAGTTTGCATGTGACTGTCTAGGCAGTGGGAAACTTTTTTCAGTTCCAAGAATGACATAGTGAAAATGGCATTCTGGGAAGATTACCCAGCCTTTGGGATAACGTACAATCAGAGAGAGAGTATAGAGAGGCCAGATAGAATTAGATGGCTGTTTCAGGAACCCAGACCTGAGATTTGAAGAGCTTGGGACCCTCCTCTTAAACGGTCTAAGGCTTTGAATGAATCGCTCATTTGGGGTTTTTCAAAACTGATTGAAATGTCCATACAGCTTCAAGACAGCTTCTAATAAAAGGATGTAAAGCTGTCTCTGATCCTAGATAAGGACCGACCCAATAAAGGAACTGGTTGAATACGTGAGCTTTGTGAAGCTTGTTACCGCTTGAACAAGGTGAAGGACTACAGTCCCAGTGCCTTCTTGGCCAAGACCTAGTCTATCCTGCCTCTTTTTAGAAAAAAATCATCTGAGGATGCAGACCTAAACTCTCCAGAGCTCGTTAGTGCTCAGTTCTCAACCCAGGAGAAGTAGCATAGGGTTAAGTCAGCCTCGAAGCCAAACGCCTGGATTTAAGTCCAGTGGTGACTCCACTCCTTGCTATGTGACCTTGAGAGAGGTTCGCAACCAGACTGATCTTAGCTCCTCACGGTAGAATGGGAATAGTAACACAACAGTTTCCACTTTACAGGTGAATTTGAGCAATAAATGTGATGAATACATGCAAATCATTTAGAATACATGTGTTAGACTAAATCACAGGAAATTGCCATTTTGATCCATCTAAAATGACTGACTATTGTGAATTTCCTGTGGTTCAATCTATAGTAAATACTTAACACATGTTAGATACTGTCATCTAGACCCTCTGGCACCAGGTAAATGTTTGCTCAACAAGTGACAGAGGGCTCAAGGACGCAGCCCCGTGGCCAGCCTCACTCTCTCCTGGCTTATTCTGGTTTCTGTCTCCTCCTTCATGGCTGCCACCCTCCAGCTGGCGACCACGGAGGCACCCTGCTCCTGTCTCTTGGCCAAGCAGAGCCTAGAAACACCTACCTTTCCTCCTCACAAACTTGCAATTGGCTAGAATGTTCCAAAGTTAATTTTGCTAAGAAATTAAGAGAATTTTTTTTTTTTAGTCAGTTAGTTATTAGCCACACCTCACACAGCATGTGGGTTCTTAGTTCCCAAACCGGGGATTGAACCTGAGCTCCCTGTAGTGGAAGCTCAGAGCTTCTACCACTGGACTGCCAGGGAATTCCCAAGACAGCATTTTTTTTTTTTAAGTAAAAGAATGCCTGGTTACAAATAGAAAGGGTAAGATTAAAAGCAAGCACACCGCGCCGCCACCCTCCCTTCCCCCCCAAAAAATCTGAACATTAAACAGCGATGCTCAAATGAACAGCCTGAGGAAAGAATTAACTTGGCAATGCTTCTAAGACTGCTGGGAACCTATTTCTGGTCTAATCTCTACATAAGGGCCACCCTGGTGTCCCCTCTGGCTCTGCTGTGTACAGCTTCCCCGGCCTCTATGCAGAATCTGACTACAGCCCTGAGAAGAAGAACGTTCTTTGGTGTATGGCCTTCAGGAGTTCTAACCCGAGCTCAGACCACTAGCACTGGCCTGTGAGGGTCTCGATATCTGTATCTTGGAGCTCTTGCCCTCCACCCTCCGTCACTCAGGCTCAAGGTCCCCTCCACCCCGTTATCCCTGTCTGCTGTTTTTTGTTTCTGTTTTTTTGTTTGTTTGTTTTTAATTTGAATCACACACACTGGGCAGCTAGCTGTATAGACTGCTTCTACCCTTTCGTGACAGGAGGTTGCTGTACCTGTGCCAGCATTTTCTGAAAATCTTGAGGGGCTCCCAGCCAACCAGAAACAGACCCTGCCCTTTCCTGTCTCAAAGGCCAGCTCCACCCCCTTGAGCTGCCCACTCAGTTCCTGAGGGTGGAGGGACACCCTCAGCTCACACTTCTTTTACCCAGCAAAGATGACAGACACATCCTGAATAGTTGACTCAAATAACCTTTCCTTCTTCATTTTTCAGACCATTCTCTGGTTACTCATCACTCAAGTATTTCTAAGGGAGGGGTAGAATTCTCTTTGATAGGCCCATAATTACATATGTAATGTACCTGATGTTTCTTTTTTGCAATAGCATTTAGTAGACTACATTCTTTTTAAATATAGAAAAACATAAAGAAGAAATAAAGTAGTTCATAAGCACTACTAGTTAACCATGTTTTAAAAAAAAAGAAAACTCAGTTTCAGTTTCAGTTCAGTCACTCAGTCGTGTCCAACTCTTTGCGACCCCATGAACCGCAGCACGCCAAGGCCTCCTGTCCATCACCAACTCCCGAAGTCCATCCAAACCCATGTCCATTGAGTCGGTGATGCCATCCAACCATCTCATCCTCTGTCATCCCCTTCTCCTCCTGCCCCCAATCTTTCCCAGCATCAGGGTCTTTTCAGATGAATCAGCTCTTCACATCAGGTGGCCAGAGTATTGGAGTTTCAGCTTCAGCATCAGTCCTACCAATGAACATTCAGGACTGATTTTCTTTAGGATGGACTGGTTGGATCTCCTTGCAGTCCAAGGGACCCTCAAGAGTCTTCTCCAACACCACAGTTCAAAAGTATCGATTCTTCTGCGCTCAGCTTTCTTTATAGTCCAACTCTCACACCCATACATGACCACTGGAAAAACCATAGCCTTGACTAGATGGACCTTTGTTAGAAAAGCATAAAATTCCATCCCTACCACTGTAGTCCTCACCCTGAGATAATCATATTGTCTTGTGAATCCTTTGGAAAATAAGCCTTATAAGCATATATGCATAATTTTTCTATATTGCAACCCTGTGGGGTACTGATTCATTATAACACTATTTGCTTATGAAATATTTTCCTAAAAAATAATTCCTATATTACATAAACCACTCCATAATAGTTCACTCCTATTTTGCTCATCCTCTGAGGATATCTCATGCCCTCAGCCAATTCTAGCACTATCTGCATTACATTCTTGGGTAATGAATATTAATTTGCCATTCGGAAAAACTCTGAGCCAGTGCGTACTTTTGGCTGTAATCTCATGTAATCCTAAATTGACTCTCTTTTACAGATTATTTGTTTACTCCTTGTATGTCTCCCTCATGCTTTGCATTTAGTTTGTGTTTTGGCCAATTGCTGATCAAGAATGACTGACAAAAGCTGTACAATTATTTGACTGAAGCTCCTGCAAAGACACAAGAGAAAAATATCTTGGTGGTGGTTTAGTCACTAAGTCATGTCCGACTCTTGCGACACCATGGACTGTAGCCTGCCAGGCTCCTCTGTCCATGGGATTCTTTAGGCAAGAGTTCTGGAGTGGGTTGCCATTTCTTTCTCCAGGGGATCTTCCTGACACAGGAATCAAACCTGGGTCTCCTGCATTGCAGGCAGATTCTTTACTGACTGAGCTACGAGGGTAGCCCAAAATATTAACAAAAAGCAAAAAAAAAAAAAAAAATCTTACTATGTATTAAAACCCAATTTCATAGGGGCTCTTCCCCTTTTCAAGTCAATGGTTGAGGAGAGAAGGGATAAAAAAGAGGGACTGTATTTCTGTTAAACATTGTATTCAAGGGTCTAGTCAAAGTAATTAGCTAAGAAAGTAAAATAAAAGACATTCACATTGGAAAGGAAGAAGTGAAACTATCTTTTTGTGGATGACATAATCTATATGGAAAATTCTAAAGAATCCACCCCAAACACTGTTAAAACTAATAAACAAGTTCATTAAGATTGCAAGATACAAGAGCAGTATACAAAACATGGTTGTGCTTCTTTTTGTTTTAATTGAATATTGTGTTAGTTTCAGGTGTACAGCAAAGTGATTCAGTGAGTTTATATATATATATATATATATATATATAGAGAGAGAGAGAGAGAGAGAGAGAGAGAGAGATGCTGTGCTCATGTGTGTGCTCAATCACGTCCAACTCTTTGCGATGCCATGGACACTAGCCCACCAGGCTCCTCTGTCCATGGGATTTTCTAGGCAGGAATACTGGAGTTGGTTGCCATTTCCTTTCCCAGGAGATCTTCCTGACCCAGGGACTGAACTGGCATCTCTTGCATCTCCTGCACTGGCAGGCAGTTTCTTTACCACTAAGCCCAAGAAAGATAGATATATTTTTCACATTATTTTCCATTTAGGTTATTTACTAGATATTGACTATAATTCCCTGCGCTATACAGTAAACCCTATTGTTTATCTACTTTATATATGGTAATGTTTATCTGTTAAGCCCAAATTCCCAATTTATCTCTCTCCTTGACTTCCCCTCTGATAACCATAAGTTTGTTTTCTATGTCTATAAGTCTGTTTCTCTTTTATAAATAAGTTAATTTCTACTACTTTTTAGACTCCACATTACAAGTGATATCATATAATATTAGTCCTTCTCTGTCTGATTTACTTCACTTAGTATGTTAATTTCTAGGCCCATCCATGTTGCTGCAAAATGACAATCTTTGTTTTTTAGGGCTGAGTAGTGTTCCATTGTATGTATGTACCACAACTTCTTTAGCTATTCATTAAGACAGTTGTGTTTCTTTACACTAGCTATAATAATCTGAAAAGGAAATTAAAAGATGAATTCATTTATAACATCAAAAATGATAAAATACTTAGGAATAAGTTTAACAAAAGAAGTGAAAAACCTACTAAAAACTATAAAACTCTGTTGAAAGAAATTGAAGAACTGAATAAATGGAAAATTATCCTGTGTTCATGAATTGAAGACAGGGTTGTTAAGATGCAATCCTCCCAACACTGATCTACAGATTCAATATAATCCCTGCCAAACTTTCAGCTGTCTTTGTTTTTCTTTGTTGCAAAAATGGACAAGCTGATCCTAAAGTTCATATGGAAATTCCAGAGACCCAGAACAGCCAAAGCAATCTTGAACGAAAGCAGAGTACTCATACGTCTGTTTTAATACTTACTACCAAGTTACAGTGCGCTTCCAAGGTGGCTCAGTGGTAAAGAGTCTGCCTGCCAAGCAGGAGATTCTGGTTTGATCCCTGGGTCAGGAAGATCCCCTGGAGAAGGAAATGGCAACCCACTCCAGTATTCTTGCCTGGAGAATCCCATGGACAGAGGAGCCTGGCGGGCTACAGTCCATGAGGTCATAAGTGTTGGACACGACAACAAAAAGCAACCAAGTTACAGGAATCAAGACAGCATGGTACTGGCATACGGGCAGAGTGTAGATCAATGGAACAAAATTGAGAATCTAGAAACAAACACTGCCATTCACGGCCACTTAGTTTTTTGGTTTTTTTTCTTTTGGTTGCACTGGGTCTTTGTTGCTGCGCCGGTGCTTTCCCTAGGGGCTACTCTTTGTTGTGGTGCCCAGGCGTCACAATGCGGTATTTTCCCTTGTGGAGCACAGGCTCTAGGCACACAGGCTTCAGTAGTTGCAACATGCGGACTCAGTAGTTGAGCTTAACTGCTCCACGGCATGTGGAATCTTCTCGGACCAGGGATCTAACTCACGTCTCCTGCATTGGCAGGTGGGTTCTTATCCACTGTACCTCTAGGGAAGTCCAGTCAGTTGGTTTCTGACAAGGGTGCCAGAACTGTTCATTGGGGGATTCTTTTCAACAAATGTGCATGGGACAGCTGGATATCCCCATGCAGAAGAATGAAATCAGACTCTCTGCTTCACATCACATACGAAAACAGACTCAACATAGATCAAAGACGTAAATGTAAGTTAAAGCTATTAAACTATTAGGGGAAAAAGCCATAGGTATAAGTCTTCATGAGCTTGGATTAAGTGACAGTTTCTTAGATATGACACCTAAGGAGGGTCAAAAATCAAAGAAGGAAAGTATCAATAAATTGGACTTTATAAGTTTCAAACTTTTGTGTTTCAAAGAACTCCATCAAGAAAGTGAAAAGACAGCCTACAGAATGATAGAAAGTATATTATAATATACTTTATATTATATATATAAGAGAAAGCAAATTATAATTCTGAGGGACTTGTATCTAGGATATGTAAAGAACTCTTGCAACTCAATAAAAAGACAAATAACTCAATTTAAAAATAATTAAAGGATCTGAATAGACATTTCTCCAAAGGAGATATACAATGGCCAAGAAGCACGTACAATGCTTGACATTATTAGTCAACAGAGAAATGCAAATCAAAGCCTCAGTGAAATATTACTTTATACTTACTAGAATGTGCTAAATCGCTTTGGTTGTGTCCAACTCTATGTGACCCCAGGCTCCTCTGTCCCTGGGATTCTCTATGCAAAATACTGAGTGGGCTGCCATGTCCTCCTCCAGGGGATCTTCCTGACACAGGGATCAAACCCAAGTGTCTTACGTCTTTTGCATCGGCAGGAGGGTTCTTTACCACTAGGCCACCTGGAAAGATAAGCAAAAAGGACAATGAGGATTTGGAAAAATTAGAACCCTCATACACTGTTGGCGGGAATATAAAACAATACGGCTCCTTTGGAAAGCAGTCCAACAGATCCTCAGAAGTTTAAACATAGAGTTACCATACAAACCAGAGATTTCACTTTGAAGTTTACATGTAAAATGAAAACATAAGTTCATACAAAAACATGTACAGGAATGTTCACAGTAGCATTATTCTTAATAACCAAAAAGTGGAAGCAACCCGTGTCCATCAACAGATGAACTGGTAAATAAAATGTGTTATATTCATACAGTGGAATATTCATTAGCCATAAGAAGGAACTGAAGCACGGGCCCCTGCTACATGAGTGGATGAATCTCGAAAACACCATGCTAACTGCAAGAAGCTAGACATAAAAGGAAATGTTGTACGATTCCATTTATCTGAAACATCCAGAATAGGCAAATCTATAGAGATAAGAGAGCTTCCCCGATGACTCAGCAGTAAAGAAACTGCCTGCAATGCAGGAAACTCAGGAAACACGGGCTCAATTCCTGCGTTGGGAAGATCCCTTGGAGGAGAGCATGGCAACCCACTCCAGTATTCTTGCCTGGAGAATCCCTGGTCAGAGGAGCCTGGCAAGCTATAGTCCATAGGATCACAAAAAGTCAAACATGATGAAAGCGACTGAGCATGCATGCGCATTGAGACGAGAAGTGGACTAATGGTTTTCAGGGTCTGAGGGAGAAAGAGAAAATGGAAAGTGACTGCTTATGGGGTTTCTTTTGGGTGTCATGCAAATGTTCTGGAATTCGATACTGGTGTTTGCACAACCTTGTAAGTACACTAAAAACCACCGAATTACACATTTTTAAAAAGGTGAATTTTATGATATACAAGTTGCATCTTTTCTCAATTGTTTACAAAAGAGAGAGATTGATAGAAATCACTGGATGTTGTATAACATCACTGTAGCCTTAGTAGGGTTGACCAGCAGTTTTCCAAAGGAGAGACAGAAGGAGAACTTAACACAGGAGGCAGCTGCTGTCCTCAGGGCTGTGGATGCAAACAGAGGAGCCGCTCCCAGTGCTGGATGCCAGGAAGACGTCGCCATGGTGTCTGTGGTATAACACCCCACGCAGAGATGATTCACTTCCAAGGAAGCATCCATCAAGTATAAGTATATACACACCAGTGCGTGTGTTAATTTTTTCCACCCTGGGTAATCCTGATGATTGTGCTGTTATTGACACACGAAAGTTTTTTTTTTTTTTTAACTGCTCCAAAATATTCCAGGTTATGGATATTCCATGACTGTCTAACCATTTGTTTGAACATGTTGATAATCTCTAGTTTTTTGCTTTTACAAACCATACCGTGTGGACTAGTCTTACCTTACACTTACCATTAGTGCACAGCATATTATATGTAAGGCCTCAACAGAGTGTTGAGTACAGAGCTGCTTTCCCAACTACTCGTCCTGTTTTACATCCAGGTGTGTGTTGGGCTTCAAACTCCAGCGACCCCTCCATCCCCTGCCACCTCTAGTCCCCAGCGTGGTGCCGTTCTCCACCCAGGAGGGAAAAGTCCTTCTCCGTTTCCACAGACCATCTGCTCCTCTTTGAGTCATAAGAGGAGACGATGCTTCCCATCATTTCAGCATACAGCTCCACGCATGCTGTTAGTGTTCAAAGCGTGCTTCTAACCTCCCCTTGTCAAATGAAGTCATACGTGTTTCATTTGCCTCTTTCTGAGATAAAGTCATGGAGTTTTTGTTTGGTTTTGACATTACCCCCCAAAAAAGTTTTCCGTAGCAGACTGACAGCCTGTGCTCTGTGATGATCACCTTGGCCCTGGACAGTGAGAGGCCCCTTTTATCCTGGCTTATGAGGATACTAGTTTAGGGATGTTGCGTTCACCTCTCAAAGACAACACTGTACAAAAAGTAGCAATCGCTTGGACACGATGCTCTTTAGCTAAGCCGAGCCCTGAATATGTGTGGTTGAATAAAATTCAGTTATGGTTCCTCTAATTCATTTAGGGTTTTTTTGTTTGTTTGTTTTACATCAAAATCACCCTTTGTGGATTTAGTGAGGCTAAGATGAATAGCAATTGATCTTCCCTCATAGCTCAGTGGATAGAGAGCAGGGTTCTATTCCTGGGTTGGGAAGATCCCCTGGAGAAGAAAACGGCAACCCACTCCAGTATTCTTGCCTAGAGAATCCCATGGACAGAGGAGCCTGGCAGGCTACAGTCCATGGGGTCACAAGAGTTGGACATGAGTTAATAACTAAACCACCACCACCAACAAGGCTGCCTGGCAAACCTACTAACTCCATTGTACTGGAGGAATGATGTTTTACTTCTAAATGCTGCAGCTTAAATATACTTGGCAATCCACTCCAGTAGTATTGCCTGGAAAATCCCATGGACAGAGGAGCCAGGTAGGCTACAGTCCATGGGGTCGCAAAGAGTCAGACAGGACTGAGCAACTTCACTTTCATTTTCAAATATACTCTGGGCTCTCTCACCTCATAAAATCGTGGACTGTTAGGTCAGAAAGGACCTTAAAAGTGCTTTTGCCTAACCTTCTATCTCCCTGACAGCCACCCAGCTTCTATCTGAGTATTCTGAGGGTTCTGTGGAAACTGCCTGTCTTGGAACAGCCTTCCTTAGCTTAGGCTGGAGCCGCCTGCATATAGAGTCTGTCCTCTTAGCCTTCATCTCCAGAGTTGCACAGGATTTGCCCCTTCTCCCCGAAACAATCCATGTATCTGTAGACCGTGGTCTTTCCTTTTCTCGCCACCAGGTCGCAGGGTTGGGAGGACACTTCCCTCCCTGAGTGAAGTTCTTTGCTGTTCTCTTTGTTGACCTTGTCCAGCGCTCTATTTGAGGTCACACCTGTGAAGAGTGCACTGGCACTGGCACTATTATTGCTTCCCTTCATCTGGATATGGAGAAGGAAATGGCAACCCACTCCAGTATTCTTGCCTGGAGAATCCCATGGATGGAGAGGCCTGGTAGGTTGCAGTCCACGGGGTCGCAAAGAGTCGGACACGACTGAGCGACTTTACCACCTTTACCACCTTCATCTGGATAACTCAGAAAAGAAAGGACAGCTATTAATAGAGTTAGTTGAAGACACTCACATGTAGACCATTTCTGTTGTTGTTCAGTCACCAAGTTGTGTCCGACTCTTCGTGACCCCATGGACTGCAGCACGCCAGGCTTCCCTGTCCCTCACCATCTCCCAGGGTTTGCCCAAGTTCATGTCCATTGAATTAGTGATGCCGTCCAACCATCTCATCCTCTGTCACTCTCTTCTCCTGCCTTCAATCTTTCCCAGCATTAGGGTCTTTTCCAATGAGTCAGCTCTTCACATCAGGTGGCCAAAGTATTGAACATATTCCATTTTTAAACCTGGTATTATATGTGCACCTTCTCAGGACCGTCTTACCATTCCAATTCCTATGTGTTTTTTTCCCTTTCATTACATTTTTTCCTTTCCTTTCAGTTACATTCATTGAGTGCTTCCGATGTGCTAAACACTATTCTAAGCACTTGACATACACTTATTTAATCCTCAGAATGGCTCTAGGTACAACTACCGTCTTCCTCCCCATTTAATGAATGAGGAAACAGTATGCATCTAGCAACTGACCACCTTTCTACCTCTACAAAGTGGTGGAGCCAGGATGAAAGCAGAGGCAAGTCTGGCTCCAGAGTCCGCTCTCCCTGCTGTCTGCCCCTATCCCCAGCAGGACTCCCTGTTAATTCTCATTGCTCCTATTGATCTCACCTACTATTTGTTTATTGTTTTGGAAAGCCACATCATCACCTCTTGCTGCCTGTTGAGTTTACAGACAATTTAATATACCGAATCTTTTTCACAGTTAAATACTTTTAAAAGCTTCTTTGTCCTTCTTGATTGTTGTTTTTATTAATTTCAGATCCTCATTCCAGCCTGTGGTTTCTGTTTTTGACTGTAGATGCTATCAGTCAACCAGTTAGACTGCCATACTCAACTTATTTGCAAATTTATTAAGCCAGTAAGTCATCATTCCTTGGAAGGACTTCCTCCCGGTTATAGCAAGTAATTAATCAACAGCATTGAGGTTCTGTTTTTTAACCTTCTGCAAAGCTATGAAATAGCCACCATGTGCTCACCACTACCTCCATCCTGCCAGCTGCCTTAGAGAAGTCAGGATGCTGATACCCACAGTGAATTTCTGGAAGTCACCCTCAAGATCCCATGCTACCTCCTTGCAGCCCATCATTTTCTAACTGCTCACAAGCTATCTGTTTGATACACGATCATAGACTTTGCTTCCCCTCCTCTTATTCCGTCTTCCTTTGCAAAATCAGAATGACGTTTGTCTATCTCCATCAGTCCCCTTCCCATTGTCTCCATGATTTGATGATTCCAGAGGCCTGTGATTGCAGGTGGAAGCTTTCTGAGCTGTGGCGTGCCCCTCACCTGGCCTGGAGTCAGAACTTCTGTAAATAGTGATGTCACCCTGTCCACTGATACCAAGAATCAGTTCTCAAATATGAAACATTAGTTCCCACATAACAATGCTTGTTCTACCATATATAGCTTGAAAATTATTCTCCTGGGCAGAAAGGTTGAAGCAAAGTGGGAGTCAAGTAGTTCTGTTCATCCTGTCACCTCTTAACACTTGGTTTTCTTTAGGCTCTAAACATTGCTGCAAAAGCCCTTTTTATTGTCCTGGGCATCCTCCCTTTGCACAAACTCATTTGGATTGTCTACCTTTTTGGCAATGAATTTCCAGCTTCCCAGCTCTTATAGATAGCTTCCTCCAGCAACCCCCTTTCCTCTTTTGTACAGGCCCTCTTACAACACCCCCTTATCCTGGGCACACTTTGCTCGTTTGCTTCTTTGTCTCCTTTGAAAACAGTACAAATTACCTCTTGGTGTGCTGAATATGATGATAGACTGCACAAACTAATTGTATTAATCCATTCTTTTTTTTTTTTTCTTTTTGGGGGATTTTATTCTTAGAAAGGAATTTCTGATTTATGGCCATTCAAAACTCAAGGACTATTTTGGTTTTTTATTAATGCTCATTACTTCCTGCTTTTCTAAGTTTTTTCTTTCATTTCCCTGCCCTGCTTATCAAATTTGTGGATTTTTTTGTGTTTTCCACAGTTCTGCTAACTACAGAGTCTTTTCTCATCGCCCTCGTCAGCAGCTGACCTCTCTTGCTCTGTGTACCAACCACTGGCTTCTTTCACCCTCAGGGGACAGAATATACCTTCTTCACTTTCCTGTGGCTCCCTGGAGAGGTGCCTCTTTCTGTCTTAAATCATTTTATCAATTGCCTTTTTCAACACTGGCATGATAGCCTGCTGTGTCTGCTATAGCATAATGGTCCCTGATGGGAAAAAACCTTCATGCTGGGTAGCTGTTAAATCCACTGTGAGAAACACACAGATAATCAAACTTTGGCCAAACACCAGAAGCTTTGACATGATACAACTTCATTAGTTAAAGGTGTGCACAAACTTTTGTCCTGTCCTCTTTGCTAACACTGTCCAAAGGCAAGGCAGTGGCGAGCGTTCATTATGCAGCACATTTTATAGATGGAAAAATTGTTGCAGAAACAATGAGAGGACCATACAATTCCTATACTTTCAATCATTCTGCCACCATTTTCACCCGGAATTTTACTAATCTCTTCACAGAGTGGTATAGACTATAGGGGGTTGTGGGGGTCAGGGAGTGTCAGGAACATGCCCAGACCTAGCTTACTAGAATTTTAAGCAATACCTGAATTTTTTTTTTCAGTTTGTTTTCTGATGGTGATACAGCAAGGAGCGGGCTTACAGATCAGCCACAGGAGGGTTTACACTCCAAATCAGGAGTATCTGAGCAGGTGGCACTAGTGGTAAGAACCTGCCTGCCAGTGCAGGAGATGTAAGCAATGCAAGTTCGATCCTTGGATCGGGAAGATCCCCTGAAGAAGGAAATGGCACCCTGCTCCAGTATTCTTGCCTGGAGAATCCCATGGACAGAGGAGCCTGGTGGGCTACAGTCCACAGGGTTGCGAAGAGTCAGACACAACTGAGCAACTAACACTAACTAACACAAAGAGAAGGCATGGGACTACATTTATGTGCCTCATCAGTTTTTAAAAAATTTTTATTTACAAATAATTTTAGATATGCAAATAGCTACTGAAATAACAGAGTTCCTGTGTATCCTTTCCCCTGCTTCCCCCAATAATAGCATTGTACACATGTGACTATAGGGTGATGTCTTTCTAATATCTTTGCCTGTCAGAGGAAGGCTTAGCTGGCACACCTGACCCCGATCAGTATTCACTATGATGAGACTGTGCACGCGTGATAAGTCGCTTCAGCCGTGTCAACTCTTTGTGACCCCATGGACTGTAGCCCACCAGGCTCCTCTGTCCATGGGGTTCTCCAGGCAAGAATACTGGAGAGGGTTGCTGTGCCCTCCTCCAAGGGATCTTCCTGACCCAGAGATCGAACCCACGCCTCCTACAGCTCCTGCACTGCAGGCAGATTCTTTACTGCTGAGCCACCTTAGCTTTGTCTATATTGTGCTTGGGCTTCCCAGGTGACGATTGTGGTAAAGAACCCACCTGCCAATGCTGGAGATGTAAGAGGCATGAGTTCCATCCCTAGGTCGGGAAGATCCCCTGGAGGAGGTCATGGCAACCCACTCCAGTATTCTTGCCTGGAGAATCCAATGGACAGAGAAGCCTGGCAGGCTACAGTCCATAGGGTCGAAAAGAGTTGGACACGACTGAAGCGACAGCATGCACACACGCATACTGTGCTTACGAAATGCCAACAGGCGCTCTGGCTAAGTGCTTTTAGACACTGCAACAGCCGCAGTCACTATCACTGCCCGCTTTTTACAGATGAAAACTGGGCTCAAGTGAGTCATGGTGTTGCCTGACTCACTCAAGATTACATGGCATGTAAGTGGCAGAGTCAAGATTCTTAATCAGTGTGTTAGCTGCTTCCCTGGGAGATGTCATGTGTATATTCGAGGCTCAGAATTCTCCAGGGGTCTTCCCAAAGGTGGTCTTTAACGTCCTCCTCTACTTCAGGGTGAGTGATGCCCTGCCACCAGACTGTCAGTCCCCTGTGGGGCAGCTGCCGCTGATAGAGCAGGGATGTTGGGATGCTGATCAACCCCTTTCTGTCTCATTTCTGGGAGGCTTTGTCCCTGGCTGAAGCACCACAGTAGCAGGTTTACAGATGAAGCTGTGTTGGGGCTCTCACTTTCATGCCAAGGAGTACAAGACGGAGAGTGCTGGCAGACGGCCCATCCGGGCTGCGGCAGAGCAGTAGGTGTTGAGACCTCAAGCTGACATGCTTGAGCACCTTTCGGAGGCCTTT
Organism: Ovis aries; assembly: GCF_016772045.2. NCBI lineage: Eukaryota > Metazoa > Chordata > Mammalia > Artiodactyla > Bovidae > Ovis > Ovis aries. Next base: position 31,408,580 of record NC_056055.1, on the reverse strand, counting down.
TCTCAAATCCCACCATTGGCAATCGTCCTGCAGAATTGGTTCTTTCTTCAGGAGATTTGATTCCAAATCCAATCATGTATCAAATATCACCGCCATCTGACAGATTTTTAAATGTCCATTTTGCTTCTGAGAGTGAGTGGAAAAGGAAGGAGGTGGGCAGGGAAAGGTCATGCCAATCTCAGTTGTTACATTTGGTGCCAGGTACAACAGAAACCAAGGGCATTTAAGCCCAAACGACCTTGGTAACTCGATCTCTCACATTCCATGTATTCCAGCCAAGGAAATAAACACTGGTGTAAAATGTTGAAGAGATGCTTAACACTTTTACGTTACAAAGTGCTTTTACATTATCTGAGCCTCATCATACTCTTTACAGGTGAGAAAATTGAGCTTCAGGGAGAGGAAACATGTTGTCAAAGATTCTCCACTGAGTATTCAGCACAATTGAGGTGGGGGCCTCAGAAAGCAGCAAAGACTTCGGGGTTCCACGGACCTGGGTTCCAGCCTCACTTCTGCCACCTCTAGCTTTGTGGTTGTCTCCAGGCCTCACTTTCCCCCGCTTTTAAATGGGCATCGTCACAGTACCTACCCCCTTAGGTTCTTGTGAGGGTACAAGTACATGATACATAAAAAGCTTGGCAGAGTACCTAGCCCAGGGAGATAGCAGGAATGGCAGCTATTAGTATTAGTTCAATTCTCCATCCATTAGGAATGAATCTAGCTTCAACTAATAGAGTAGTCAAGCAATGTTGACTTAAAAACGAATGGGAGTTACTTTCTCTTACAGTGAGTGTGGAGGCAGGTAGTCTTGGAAGAGTGTTTACCTTCTTTCATTCCATCCTTGTCTCCACAGCATGTTGATTCGCTGCCTCATGGTTGCAAAGTGGCAGCTGCAGTTCCATCCACCATGTTTCGGGGGATATTTCCCCTTTAGTAAAGAAAGCAAAAGCTTTCCCAAAACCTCACTACCAACCACAGCAGACATCTATTTTTTTCCTGAACTATGTCTTCTGATTCTCAGTAACTGCAAGGACGCTTGGAAAGTGAGTGTTTAACTTTTCAGACTTAATTGTACAAGTGGCAGTGAAGAAGATAGTTGAGAAGAGGAGTAGATTAGGCCAACTGTATTTGCCACAGTTTTTGCTGCCTCTTACAATGTCATTAAAATTTTTTTCGTTTAACTAGTCCTTAGGTGTAGAGAGCTTCAGTTCAGTCAGTTCAGTCGCTCAGTCGTGTCTGACTCTTTGCGACCCCATGAATCGCAGCACGCCAGGCCTCCCTGTCCATCACCAACGCCCGGAGTTCACTCAAACTCACATCCATCGAGTCAGTGACGCCATCCAGCTATCTCATCCTCTGTCGTTCCCTTCTCCTCCTGCCCCCAATCCCTCCCAGCATCAGAGTCTTTTCCAGTGAGTCAGCTCTTCACATGAGGTGGCCAGAGTACTGGAGTTTCAGCTTTAGCATCAGTCCTTCCAAAGAAATCCCAGGGCTGATCTTCAGAATGGACTGGTTGGATCTCCTTGCAGTCCAAGGGACTCTCAAGAGTCTTCTCCAACACCACAGCTCAAAAGCAACAATTCTTCGGCACTCAGCCTTCTTCACAGTCCAAGTCTCACATCCATACATGACCACTGGAAAACCATAGCCTTGACTAGACGGACCTTAGTTGGTAAAGTAATGTCTCTGCTTTTGAATATGCTATCTAGGTTGGTCATAACTTTTCTTCCAAGGAGTAAGCATCTTTTAATTTCCTGGCTGCAGTCACCATCTGCAGTGATTTTGGAGCCCCCCAAAAATAAAGTCTGACTCTGTTTCCACTGTTTCCCCATCTATTTCCCATGAAGTGATGGGACTGGATGCCATGATCTTCGTTTTCTGAATGTTGAGCTTTAGGCCAACTTTTTCACTCTCCACTTTCACTTTCATCAAGAGGCTTTTAGCTCCTCTTCACTTTCTGGCATAAGGGTGGTGTCATCTGCATATCTGAGGTTATTGATATTTCTCCCGGCAATCTTGATTCTTAGTTAACCCTAATCATGTGTTCATGGCACATGAACAGCAAAGCCCCTTTTCTGGACTAAGTCCATTTTATTTTCACAAAATGTGTACTATTTCATGTGCATCTATTTTTTTCTTAACTTTTTTTAATTGAAATACATATACACTAGAGTGCACAGATATTTCTAGATGGCTCAATAGATTTTTGCTATTTATCTTCATTAAAGCACCACTCAGGTTAGCATAGAATATTCCCACCATCCCAGAAACTTTTCTCTATTTTCCCTACTCTGTTTATACTCCCTCCCAAAGGTAACCTTTATTCTGATCTGTATCCTTATAGATCTGTTTTATATGTTCTTTGACTTCTCTTAACTGGAGTTGTACAATTGTATGTAGCCTGTAGTATCTCATGGACAGAGGAGCCTGGCAGGCTACAGTCCATAGTGTCTGGACACGACTGAAGCGTGACGTAGCATGCACACACATGTAGTCTTTTTGGGTGTGACAGTTCATTCCCCTGTGAGACTCACCTGTTACTGTAGGTAGTGGTAGTTCATTTGTTTCCTGCTCTCTCTCTCTGCTTTGTCTCCCTGCACAGACTGGGAATAAGTGGTATCATGAGAACCACAACAGCACAGACATGGAAGTCATCCCTTTTCCACTCGGGGAGTATCCTCTCCTCATAAAACCACCCACTTTCATTTCTCACAAAGCTCGCCCGGGCACTGCTCTCTCCAGCACCGTGTCTACTTTAAAAGGAATCTCTTGGGGACTTGTATATTTGCCTTGGATGCTCTCAGCATAAAAGCATTTTCTTAAACACTTGGAGAGGGTGGAAGAGGAGAGGAAAAGAGCAATGCTTCCTAAGAGGACGTTTTTAGTCAAAGGAAAAAAGTGCCAACTAAAGTCATCATTTGAAACTTGAGCCTGGAAGCCAGCCTTTGGAGCAGAGATTTAGGTTGGTCTTCCAGTGTTCTCCCCTTCTAACAGTCTCCATTCAGGGCTCAAGGGCAAAAGAAACAACTCTGTCTGTCGTGGGGCTGGAAAAACTGGTCTGAATTCAGGCTGACTCCGAGAAGTCTTCCTTCCCGCCAAGGCTCTGGCTGGTGGGCTTTCCTATCAAAGCCAGCATGGCTTTCTTTATAAAATAAACATTCAACTCCAGGACAAACTTGAGAGCAGGAATAAAGTTAATGCTTTTCAGTGGAGTCTTAAATGAAGATGAAAGGGACTAAATAGTTATTCCTGCAAGTATGGTCATGTCTAGGAATCAAGTAGAAAAATTCAAATTATGCACATTCACGCTAGTGGCTGGTCATCATCATCTCTCTCTAGGTATCTGCTGGTTCTGAGCCTTGTGTCTGCTGGGATAATGAATTAGAATATTCAGCAGAGACTTAATCATGGATTCTTTCCTTGGCAGCTAGAGCACACTGCGAAGGGACTAGTTTGGCAAGTTGGGTCATCTTCAGGCACTGCTGTTCAGGTCCAACACACTTCCATGTTTGTGTCGGTGGGCACAGAGGAATAAGGGGATGAACCATTGAAATCTACTGCCTCTAACATCTGATGACCAACCTTGAATTCAGCAAGACTTACTGCTCATGACTTTAGAAAGTTTTATCAAGTTACTGAATAATTTATGTATCCCTTGCCCTCACGAAGGGCTTTTCATATATTATTTCAATTATTCCCCACAGGTCCTGGGGAGATAGGTAAAGTTGTTCCCAGTTTTGCAAATCAATAAATTGAGGGTTAGAGAATTTAAGTTAACCTGCTAGTAAGTAACAGGTAGTAAGTAGTAGGTTTGAGAGTCAACACTAAGTCTTTCAGATTCCAAAGACTGTATACTTTGTAAGATCAACTACCTTTTAAAATAACCCCTCCATATATATATATACAGTGAAATACTACTCAGCCATAAAAGATGAAATAATGCCATTTGCAGCAACATGGATGCAACTAGAGATTATTATACTAAGTGAGGTAAGTCAGAAAGAAAGACAAATACCATATAATATTACTTATATGCAGAATCTCAAGTGTGACACAAATGAAGTTATCTATGAAACAGAAACAGACTCACAGATACGGAGAACAGGCTTGTGGTTGCCAAGGAGAGTAGGGAGGGAAGAACTGGGAGGTTGGGGTTAGTAGGTGCAAACTATTATCTGTAGAATGGATAAACAACAAGGTGCTATTGTATAGCATAGGGAACTATATTCAATATCCTATAATAAACCATAGTGGAAAAGAATATGAAAAAAATGTATATATGTGTATAACTGAATCACTTTGCTGTATAGCAGACATTAACACACATTGTAAGTCAACTCGATGTCAATAAAATACATTTTAAAACAACAAAAAATAAATATATAACTAAAAGTAAAAATAACCTCTTGCCTTTCTGATGTGCCAGCCCTCTTGTCAGCCCTTGCCTTCCCCTCACCCCAGCACATACTCTTCAGAGTTTGTCCAATAAGTGACTGGTTGTCGAACAGCTAAAAGCTGTAAATGCTCTGTCACTTACTTTGAATTTAGTTGTTGAATTATTACTGTAACACAATTATATTTTATTAGGGAAATTTTTAAAAATATTTAAAACCATAGAGCTTAATGGAAAATGCTCTGATGGATAATAAGAAGACCGGTTTGGATCCTTAATGTCACCATGAATCAAAACAAGCTGTGAGACCTTGGATAGAGACTTAATTTCTGGGTGCCCATTTCCCTCATTTGTGAAATGAGGAGGTTAAAGTATGTGATTACTAATGTCTCTCTCTGTTTTAAAACCATGGGCCTCTATGCCTCTTCTTATTTTGTTCTTGTGATTCTAAAATGGCTTCAGAGTACAAATATTTCTTAAAGGAGCCTTAATTACTAAATGCAAATCAAGAGAAGTGGATAACATTGGGGCTTTCAGAATTTTTTGGAATATATAAGTTCTTTACTCTTCCAAGCAAAGCTACATTTTCCACTGCATTTCCCAGTCCAACATTCCCACCAAAAGAAAAGTGTATAGTTTCTTAAATAATTCATATTGGAACTTAGATTCCTTGAGGGTCTGGCAAGCTTTAATCTTGGATAAGGTGATGTAAAATATTGCCAATAGCCAACCTCAGGTTGCCAACCCAAAATATAAGTCCTTCCTTGTTCAGTATATGAATTTATAACGTAAACCATTTAAAATTCTACCTGGCACTATTGAATAGAATTGACACTGTTAGGCAACTCTGTAAAGAAGAAATAAGGCAATATTGTGGTCCAAGTAGTTAAGAATATGCTATACTTAAAGAAAATTTTACTGCATCATTTCAGACCCAATAAAGAAAAAACTGGCCATGTGAGTGACTCAGGATCGTCTGTCATCAGACATGGGCTTAATCCGGAGAAGGTCTTCATGCAGGTTCATTACTTAAAGGTAAGCCTCTCTGAGTGACAGAAGCCAGTTATTATGGTGCAGGACTTTTTAGATTTTACATGTGAGCAGTGAAGGTTAGTAACATGGTTGGGGCAAAACAAATATATGGTCAACATTGTAAATGACATTTGATTGAGCAGATTCTGATCGTCCAACAGTTACAGCATTTCACACCCAGCATGAAGCACGAATCAAAGGAAGGGGAACTTTTCCCTTCCCTGTGCCTCCCTTCTCCCTGCTTCATGTCAGCTTTGAAGAGCAGAATCTTAAAATTGCTGTCAGCTTCCCACTAGAAGACCAGAGTGATTTTTTTTTAAGTATTTTAATTTGTAAAATCCTTTTCTGATAGCTGAAGGAGAGAGGAGCTGGGCCCCTTTCCCCTATTGGTCCCTAATGGACATCCAGGTTTCGTGTAAGCTAAGGGCAAATGAGACAGTGACAAATGGGTTGAAACAGAGTAGTTAATCCTTAAGCTCCAAACCCAGCCCTACTAGTAACAATGCAAAGGGCTGCCTGGGACAGGTCAGTCCAAACTTTCTAGGTGAGCATAAGGTGCTGGTGGGTAAGTTAGAGTTGATTTTGTAAGTATTTTTCTGATGAACCCATGATGGGCATCTTTTTTCCTCCTTCCTTTCTTCTAGGGCTATTTCCTTCTCCAGTTCCTTGCCAAAACACTTGGAGAGGACACCTATTTTTCATTTTTAAGGAAGTTTGTGCACACTTTCCATGGGCAGCTGATTCTTTCTCAGGTAATTAGTGAGTCCTCTTGAGTCCATGATATACAGCTGGAGAGGGTGTGGCATGTGGTAACTAGATTGTGTATTAAAAAGTACGGAAAAGATTTACGTTTCAGTGCAATAGGAAAAATAGGAAGTTAATGAAGTGGACACAGAAGTGTTTCTGGGAGGGTCATCACCCTGTCTTTTAGGACAGGCTGTCATCCAGAACTGTCCTATGTGCAAAGGGCTGTGGGTAGTTGCACCTGAAGTGAAAACCAGAAACAAAGCGATTTCCACTCTCTCCTCCACCATGAGCTTTGCAAGGTGGGCTCCTTCTGGTCCTCTGTCTCAGCTTCAACACCACAATCCCAGAGTCCCTCTTGCGGAGCAGAAATGCGTCCACCCTTTTCTTCTCTACCCTCTGCCCTCTTCATTGTCTTCATTGCCATCACCATTCTTCATAATTATATTTTCCTTTCCGGGTTCTTTTGTTTCTTTTCTCTCCCTTCCATTCTGTGTGTAAGCTCGATAAGGCCAGGCTGTGCTCTTCATTTCACCGATCCTTAGTATATGATTCACACACAGTATGTGCACCATATGTATTTGATAAATAGATTAAAAACAAGATACACTGAAATATTGAGACAGCCTAGCCTGTCAGAGAGAGCCAGGTGTTTAGCCAGGTGTTAGGCTGAGCTGCACATAGCGAGAAAGTTCTCAAAGAGGCAGAGGTGCTGAAAACAGCCCTCGTAGCTGGTGGAGAATAAAGGTTGCAGTCTCAGCCCAGATTGGACGGTTGTGTTCGTGTGTGTGTGTTTGTGTGTGTGACAGTTGTGCTCATATATAGTTTTGAAGTCAAATTGTGCACAATGTTAGGTGCAAAGGGTGTGCATGTATAATCCAAACACACATGCAAGGAATAGCCTGAGTGCAACACAACTAGATAGCTGTTCCGTGTCTCCACACTCTTCTTATTCTTTGGTTGAGATAAAGGGGGCATATTTCTAAACATGTATTAGGAAGGGGAGCTTGAAAACTAGCTCAGGAGTCTTATATGGTTGGGGGCCTGACCAACCCAAACCTCTTCTCACCAAGAGACTGCAGAGTTGAAGGAGTGCATTAGGTTTACCGTGACCATTCTCGTAACAGCTTTCCATGGAGCACTCAGTGCTCCCTCTACCAAACTTTCCATTTTACTTTTGCTTAACTCTTTTGAATTATAGCTTTATTGTTTTCTCATAACAGCGTTATTGAGATACAATTCACATACCATAAAATTCACCCTTTTAAAGTGTACCAGTCAGTCAGTGGTTTTTAGTATATTCATAATATTGTGCAACCATTGCTGTTGTCTAATTCCAGAACATTTTATCACCCCAAAAGAAATCCCACACCTATTAGCAGTCACTGCCCAATTTCCACCTCCCCCTCAGTTGTACATAACCAATCACCCCACTTTCTGGCTCTATGGATTTGCCTATTCTGGACATTCTGTATAAATGGAGTCATATAATATGTGGCCTTGTGTGACTGGCTTCTTTCGTTTAACATATTTTCAAAGTTCATGCTGTAGCGCGTATCAGTACTTCATTTCTCTTTTTTAATTTTACTTTCTAACCTCTTAAATTGTGATGAAATATAAGTAAGAAAATTATCATTTAAACCATTCTTAAGTGTATAGTTAATGCATTAAGTACATTCACATTTTTGTCAACTATCACCACCATGTACCTCCAGAACATTTTAATCTTCCCCAAATGAAACTTGTATCCGTTAAACAATAACTCCACATTCTTCCCTCCCCTCAGCCCCTAGCAACCACCATTCTGTTTTCTGTCTCTGAGTTTGACTATTATAGACACCTCATGCAAATGGAATAATATAATATTTGTCCTTTTGTATCTGGATTATTTGAGTTAACAAAATGCCTTCCAGTTTCATCCATGTTGTATAGCATGTATCAGAATTTTCTTCCTATTTGTTTTTATTTATTTAGATCGTATCACATAGCTTATGGGATCTTAGCTCTCCAACCACGGACTGAACCTGAGCCCTTGGCAGTAAAAGCACAGAGTTCTCACCATTGGATTGCCAGGGAATTAATTCCCTTAATTCTTTTTTAAGAATCAATATTTCCATAGTATACATATACTATATTTGGTTTATCCTCTCATCCATTAGTTACTCCTCTTGGCTCTTGTGAATAATGTTGCTATGAATATTAGTGTACAAATATCTGTTCAAGTCCCTGCTTTCAGTTCTTTTGAATATATACCTAGAACTGGAATTGCTACATTATATACTGATTTAATTTTTTTAATAACTGCCATACTGTTTTTCCACAAGGGCTACATTATTTTGCATTCTCACCAGCAATGCACAAGGGTTCCAATTTCTCCACATCCTTACCAACACTTATCATTTTATTTTTTGATAATAGCCATCATAGTGGATGTGAATGGTATTTCACTGTGGTTTTAACTTGCATGGTAACTATGTTGAGGATTTTTTCATGGACTTATGGGACATTTGTATATCTTTTTTTGAGAAATGTCTGTGTATATGCTAAATTGCCTCAGTCGTGTCCGACTCTTTGCGACCCTATGCACTGTAGCCCACCAGGCTCTTCTATCTATGGGATTCTCCAGGCAAGAATACTGCAGTGGATTGCTATGCCCTCCTCCCGGGGATCTTCCCCATCCAGGGGCTGAACCTGTGGATCTTATGTCTCCTGCATTTGCAGGCAGGTTCTTTACCCATTAGCACCACCTGGGAAGCCCTAGGAGATATATCTATTGAGATCCTTTTCTGATTTTTTATTTGGGTTGTCTCTTATTATTGAGTTGTAAGAGTATACCTTCTAGATTCAAGTTCCTTATCAGATACATGACTTAAAAATATTTTCTTGCCTAATTAAAAAGTTGCTTGTATGTTTTGTTCTAAGAGCTTAGTCATTCTAGTTCTTATAGTTGGGTCTCCTACCCATTTTGAGTTAATTTTGTATGTGGTGTAAGGTAGATGGCTCTAGATGGTTTTTTGTGTGAATATCCAGTTGTCTCACTTCCACTTTTGTCAAAAGACTAGTCTTACCCTCCACTGAATTGCTTGGCATCCTTGTTGAAAATCAGTTGACCTTAAAGGTAAGAGTTTATTTCTGGTCTCAGTTCTAAATTCTATTGATCTCTATTTCTGTCCTTCTGCCAGTCCCACAGTAAGTTTGGAAATTATTGCTCTTTCAACTGACACATACTCATTATAAAAAATTTAATAAACAATACAGAAAAATACAATGAATGTAAATATCATTCAAAATCTCACCGTCCATAAATACTTATAATTAATTGTAGGTGAATATCATTCTAGAAGTTGCATTTCTTTTATCCATTTCTATCTTTCTATATATGTTATGTGTGTGTGTGTGTATGTGTGTGCTTAGTTGCTCAGTAGGGCCTGATTCTTTGCAACCCCATCGCCTATAGCCCACCAGGCTCCTCTGTCCATGGGAGTTTTCCAGGCAAGAATACTGGAGTGGGTTGCCATTCCCTACATGCCTGATCATACACACATTTATAGATAGATGTATCTAGAAATAGTTTTATAAAAATAGACTATGTGCTTTTAATGAAAAAATGTTTTAAATTTTATTTTACTTGAATTTAACGCATGAAAAAGAAACTAAGCTGAATATAAAAGACTTTCTTGAGCTTAAGATAAATATAAGAGAGATCATTTCCTAAAACATTCTTCTACAGTTAAGAAACACAATTACAAAAAATCTTTAAGAGGTTGAGATTGTTAGTTTTTTCCTTTTTAGATATATATCTTAATTTTAGAAAGTGTCAATTTATTCTCATATATTAACGTTAATATAAAAGATGAGGAAACCAGCAGTTACATTGCAACTACTTTTTCCCTGGGTCTAGATTTTTCTTGATTAATATTTTTACATAGTTCACGTTTATATCATTAATAGTGTGTAATGTTACTGTAATTTTCACAGTTGTATAGTCCTAGTTCTGTATGTAAAGGATTTCATTATTCAATAATAGTCATTCTACCCTGCTTCTATATTCATTAATGCTTTCTTTTGATTCAGCGCTTTGTTGGCTAAATTTTGGTGTTAAATTGAAGTTCAAGTTGCTTGAGAATGTTTGCCTGTTGCCTTTACATTTGAATTACAAACTGGCTGGGTATAATATTCTTGGGTCATATTTTCATCTCCTCAGAACACTGTGGCTATTGCTCAACTGCCTTCTGGCATTAAATATTGCTGTTGAAACTTTTCAAGCCAGTCTGTTTTCCCCTCTTTATACCACTCAGATGACAGAAGAATTCTTTACCTTTGATGTTTATTAATTTAATCCAAAGTGACTTGGTGTTCATGAGTCTGCATCAGTTTTGTTTTTGTTTTTTTTTTTTCTTGGAAAACACTGCATCTTTAGACTCAACATCTATTCTTCCTTGTTTCAGTAAATTATCTTAATTGTATCTTTGAACACATTCATTTTTTTTTCCCTTACAGTATGCTGAATTTCAAGGTTACTGGTTATTTTTGTCATATCATCGTTGTCCTCCATACATGTTATTTTCTAGTTATTTGCGTTTGTCTTTTTGTTCTTCACAGAATATGTTTATCTCAAGCAGTATTATTTTTATTATTAATGTTATTAACAGTATTATTATTTTTCTTTAATGGCGATTCTTTTTCTTGATGTTTCCATTTTATTAATGCTCCTATGGTGGTATTATTTTGGTCCCTAATTTATTCCCTTTGCTTTGAAATCTCTTCCTCTCATTTTATTGTTTTGTCATCTTGTCTTTGAGTTTTCATTTTATTGAATTTATGTTCTTATTCAGTTCAGTTGCTTAGTCGTGTCCAGCTCTTTGTGACTCCATGGACTGCAGCACACCAGGCTTCCCTGTCCATCACCAACTCCTGGAGTTTACCCAAACTCACGTCCATTGAGTCAGTGATGCCATCCAACCATTTCATCCTCCGTTGTCCCCTTCTCCTCCCGCTTCAATCTTTCCCAGCATCAGGGTCTTTTCACCTAACCTTCCAGGTTCTTAGGCAATATTGTTCTTCACGGCATCGGACCTTGCTCCCATCACCAGTCACATCCACAACTGGGTGTTGTTTTTGCTTTGGCTCTGTCTCTTCATTCTTTCTGGAGTTATTTCTTCACTGATCTCCAGCAGCATATTGGGTACTTACGAGCCTGGGGAGTTCATCTCTCAGTGTCCTATCTTTTGCCTTTTCATACTGTTCATGGGGTTCTCAAGGCAAGAATACTGAAGTAATTTGCCATTCCCTTCTCCAGTGGACCACATTTTGTCAGAACTCTCCACCATGACCCATCTGTCTTGGGTGGCCCTATATGGCATGGCTTATAGTTTCATCACGTTAGACAAGGCTGTGGTCCATGTGACTAGATTGGCTAGTTGTCTGTGATTGTAGTTTCTCTGTCTGTCCTCTGATGCCCTCTCTCAGTGCCCACCGTCTTACTGGGGTTTCTCTGACCTTGGACCTGGGGTATCTCCTCAAGGCTGGTCCAATGAAGCGCAGCTGCCACTCCTGACCTTGGAGCTGGGATAGCGCCTCTCGGCCCCTCTAGCTCCGCGCCATGTTATTGTTATTTTCTTTTAATTTATATTTTAGTCTAAAGCATTTGTGGAGAATTATCTTCTGTGCCTTGGATTATGTTTTCTTCAAGACTGGATCCTTTGTCTTTTACATTATGCTTATTTCTAGCTCTCTCGTTATGTGGGTTTTTGCTGTATTGGTTTGCATAGCTGCCATACTTTTTTCTTGCTCATTCTCAGCATGAGTTGCACTGTCCTGACCCTGTATTTATTCTCATATGTATTGGAACATTATCTTTGATTTCTTTTGCAATTTCTCTTAGACATGTTTTTCTTCCCCTCTGAGCTCTAGTTTGAAGCTTGGATATTGGAGAGGTGGAGGAGAAGAGTTCCACTGGAGCTGTGTATAGCCTTTGTTGTAAGAATTTGGCTCCACCAACTCTTGACATTTTGTTAAAGTTTTCCCATCCAAGATTCTCTTCACCTAATTTGGGTGCTGCTTTTTCCATTGCAGGTGTTCTCCCAATTAATATTGCTCTTCCAATTCAGCTTGGAACCCTAGAACCTATACAGTTCATAAGAGTATCATCCTCAGTTATTTATTTCCCAGGTTTTGCTCATCTCAACTGAGCAAACATTTTCAGCCCCTCTACAGACAAAAAGAGAGGAAAAATAAAAATATTCCTGTGTTTTTTCCAAATGTGTGGGTATTTGTGAGAACTTGTGGGGTTTGGGCAATTCACCAGTACCACTACAGCTAAGCATGATGGAGGGGGTGGTGCAGAGGGAGGGTTGGAGGCTGTCTTGGAATGTTATGTTTCTTTCTTTAGTTTTAGTCTTTGAAGTTTATGCCACAGGCTGTATTCTTTCCTTGTTTGGTTGCTGCTAGTGACATTTTTACTAACTTTTTGAAAATGGATTGTGTTTTGTTTATATTGCTAGTTAGTTTTTGATGAGGAAGGCCATGATTCAGTTTCTATACAAAGAAGATCTTCAAATTCTTCTTTTTCCAATTGACTTTTGAATCCTTTCATTTCTGAACACCTCATCTACCCAGTATTTCAGAATTATCATCTCTCTACCTCTCAACTAAAATTGCTCTCTTGAGCAATGACTGATTCCTGACCGTTCCATTTCTTTTCAGCATTTATCCTGCCATCACTGTCCTTACTTCAATATTTTGGTTATTTGTATTGTCCCTCCTACTGTCCCCTCCTTATGACCATAGTGATTATTCATAAAACCTCTGACAGAAATTCCTAGTTCTATGTAAATATTAAGCCAGAGTCAGTTTATCCAGGAGAAGCTACATGCATCTGCTTTTTGTTGAAAACTTTCACCGGTACTATAAAATAATTACCAAAGTAGCCATGTGCCAAAATTGGTGTCATTTAAAAAAATTTTTTAATGCTTTATTTAGTGTTTTTAGGTAATAACCAAAATAAGCTATCTAGGGCTGACCTGGTTAGTATATAGATTATTAGGAGAATAAGAAATGAAAAAAAAAATTCCCAAGGAATACATTTTTTGACTAGATTATTGGCTTGCAACAGTTGTCAAGGATCTAGATAAAATTTCACCCCAACTCACTGTCCAATTAGCAGGAATGTTGTTATTTTTGTGTCTTTGGCTTTAATATTTTCAGGCATACTCTAGCGGTAAGAAACTAGGGCCCTAGTATTTGTTGCTAACTGACTTTGTCAGTGATCCTAGATCAAATCAGTGCCTTAAGTCCTGTTAATGATCCTAGAATCAGTCTTGAAGGAAAACCCTCCTTGTCCAAGTGATATTTGTAAGTTGCTTTTATAAAAATGCCAACATGCTGAAGTAAAGAGTGAAGACAGATGAAAGAATTGAAAAGAAGTGGTAAGGGAAGGAATACTCAAAAGAGACATCTTTCTTTTTAAACATTCTGTTGTGGAAAATGGGGAAAGGCTTCTATGATTAGTCCACTCTGGGTGTATATGCCAATTTCTGAATGGAACCAGGAAAACTAGTATTTTGTAGTTAAGATTATGTGCCAGTTCAGTTGCTCAGTCACATCCGACTCTTTGCAACCCCATGAACTGCAGCACACCAGGCTTCCCTGTCTATCACCAACTTACGGAGCTTGCTCAAACTCATGTCCATGAGATTATGTGTATTAACAGAATAAGAAGGACCAGTTGAGTTGATTCCACTGGTGGTACAAAGACTACCCTGGTGAGACCAAGTGTCTTCTTGGATTGGATGGAACACAGGACAGAAGAATGTTTAGCACTGCAGACAGACATTCCCTGGAGATACAGGCTTCGTGTCTTAGGGATGCTTGAGGTATTGAGCTTTCATGATTCAGTGTGATCCAGACATTACTTTGCCAACAAAGGTCCATCTAGTCAAGGCTATGGTTTTTCCAGTAGTCATGTGTGAATGTGAGAGTTGGACTATAAAGAAGGCTGAGTGCTGAAGAATTGATGCTTTTGAACTGTGGTGATGGAGAAGACTCTTGAGAGTCCCTTGGACTGCAAGGAGAGCCAACCAGTCCGTCCTAAAGGAAATCAGTCCTGAATATTCATTGGAAGGACTGATATTGAAGCTGAAACTCCAATACTTTGGCCACATGATGCGAAGAGCTGACTCATTTGAAAAGACCCTGATGCTGGGGAAAGATTGAAGGCGGGAGGAGAAGGGGACAACAGAAGATGAGATGGTTGGATGGCATCACCGACTCAATGGATGTGAGTTTGAGTGAACTCCGGGAGTTGGTGATGGACAGGGAGGCCTGGCGTGCTGCAGTCCATGTGGTCGCAAAGAGTCAGACATGACTGAGTAACTGAACTGAACTGAACTGTGATCCCTTAGACCTGTCCTCCTTGGGACTGATGGGCAGCCTTCAGCTCGCTGTGTGGCTTGCAGCTCTCAGCTCTGAGCAAGAAGAGGCAGATGGCCACCTGCTAAGAAGTGGGACAGTTTCCTTTTTTAAAAAGTAAAGCAGGGCTTCTTGGGGACCTCCTACACTTTTATTGTATTCACAGAAAATCTGAAACGTGTTCTGCAATTTTGTAAAGAAAGATCCAGTTGTAATAGGAAAATGCAAAAGGGCAGAATTAAGGTTAACTCTGGATTTCCTGCTTCTCATGCAATTAAATTTTCCCCCTTGTCATTGAGTTAATGTAATTTTCCCCCCACTTAATTGAGCATAAATTACTGGACAAATATAGGATAAATTGATATGGACTATAAGGAGATAATACACTAAAATTAGTAAGAAATTATAATTACAGTACTTGCATTTTTAAGAAGCAAGAATTCTGTCATTAAGCCAATGAAATATCTGCAAAATAATCTAATAATATATCAGATTATGAAAAATTAATTTCTGATTCAACTTTTTTACAAAATAATTATTAATACAATAAAATCATGACTTTAAGAACCTCAATCAAAAATATTTCTTTGCTTTCTAAATATTGCTTTTGTTTCCTTTGATACTTTTTTCTCAATATACCCACTGCAGTATATACTATACTGCATTCTATTTGGGATTGTCTCCTTCCATCTTTTACTGATCAATTTTTTTTCATTGAAGTATAGTTGATGCAACAGACTGCTTCCAAATAGGAAAAGGAGTACGTCACAGCTGTATATTGTCACCCTGCTTATTTAACTTATATGCAGAGTACATCATGAGAAATGCTGGACTGGAAGAAACACAAGCTGGAATCAAGATTGCCGGGAGAAATATCATAACCTCAGATATGCAGATGACACCACCTTTATGGCAGAAAGTGAAGAGGAACTAAAAAGCCTCTTGATGAAAGTGAAAGAGGAGAGTGAAAAAGTTGGCTTAAAGCTCAACATTCAGAAAACGAAGATCATGGCATCCGGTCTCATCACTTCATGGGAAATAGATGGGGAAACAGTAGAAACAGTGTCAAACTTTATTTTTCTGGGCTCCCAAATCACTGCAGATGGTGACTGCAGCCATGAAATTAAAAGACGCTTACTCCTTGGAAGGAAAGTTACAACCAACCTAGATAGCATATTCAAAAGCAGAGACATTACTTTTCCAACAAAGTTCCATCTAGTCAAGGCTGTGGTTTTTCCAGTAGTCATGTATGGATGTGAGAGTTGGACTGTGAAGAAGGCTGAGCACCAAAGAATTGATGTGTTTGAACTGTGGTGTTAGAGAAGACTCTTGAGAGTCCCTTGGACTGCAAGGATATCCAACCAGTCCATTCTGAAGATCAGCCCTGGGATTTCTTTGGAAGGAATGATGCTAAAGCTGAAACTCCAGTACTTTGGCCACCTCATACAAAGAGTTGACTCATTGGAGAAGACTCTGATGCTGAGAGGGATTGGGGGCAGGAGGAGAAGGGGACGACAGAGGATGAGATGGCTAGATGGCATCACGGACTCGATGGACGTGAGTCTGAGTGAACTCCGGGAGTTGGTGATGGACAGGGAGGCCTGGCGTTCTGTGATTCATGGGGTCGCAAAGAGTTGGATACGACTGAGTGACTGAACTGAACTGATAGTTGATGTACAACATTATGTTAGTTTCTAGTGTACTGCAAAGTGTTTCATACATTCTTTTTCAGACTATCTTCCATTATAATGTACTACAAGATATTGAATATAGTTCCCTGCACTGTATAGTAGGACCTTGTTGTTTATTTTATATGTAGTGTTGTGTAGTATAATAATGTGTATCTGCTAATCCTAAACTCCTAATTATTCCTCCCCCCCTTCCCCTTTGGTAACCATAAATTTGTTTTCTATGTCTGTGAGTCTCTTTCAGTTTTGTAAATAAGTCCATTTGTCTCATTTTTTAAGATTCCATATATAAGTGATGTCATATGTTTATCTTTGTCTGACTTACTTCACTTAGTATAACGATCTCTAGGTTCATTCATGTTGCTGAAAATGACATTATTTCATTCCTTTTTTCTGGCTGTGTAATATTCCATTGTGTGCATATATGTGTGTGTGTGTGTGTCTGTGCTATCTATCATATCTTCATCTATTCATCTGTTGATGCTCACTTAGGTTGCTTCCATATCTTGGTTACTGTAAACAGTGCTATTATGAACATTAGGGTACTTAGACTGATATATGTTAATATTAGTTTTGTTGTATTTGTGTTATGTACTTTGGGTGAAGCAGCAATAGGCAAGTAGAGTCTTAGAAGGAGAACAGAGGTCGCAAGAAATAAATCTTTCACCAGTGCTCTTAATAGGGAAATTCTGTCTCTGGAAGAAATGGACCTAATCACCCGTAAACACATAGGAAGGGACAGCTGACTCCGCCAGTGTAGTGATGGCTATGCTCAGTGCCATGATCGAGAAAGAACGCCTTGTCATACAAATTGCTTGCAGATTTCTAGTCCCGTGTAATTCCATCTGTTTGTAATACAATGGTCTGCGCTGCTGCTTGCATCTCACACTCTGAGTTACATGGACCTCATCGGAGCCCTGTGCTGACCTTGGGTCTGCAGACTAGGTTGTGGTAGGGGCGTCCATCTGAAGGGATGCTCATTTATTAATGGTAGTGTCATATTTTATCATCTGGGCTTACACATGTGCCCTCTTTAAGGACCAATTTAAAAGGTGATTTCCAATTTATTAAAAGAAAACCTTTAAGTTCAGGTCTTACTTATCACTCAATATTAAGTCCCTAGAAAGTTAAATATTGTCCTTGTGTGTTTCATGTTCTGTATTTACCCAAAATGTATCTTATCAAACCTTCAGGTGAGGAAGGGTTGACACTAGGCTTACCCATTTAGCATATAAAAATGTACAACCCCCATGTAAATTAAAACTTCAGAATAAGAACAAAGAACTTTTTCACGTAAGTATGCCCTCAATTTACCTGGGTATCCTGTGTTTTATCTCACAACCATAGTTTAGACCAAATCAAGATTCCAGGATAAGATGGACTGAAAAGATTGGTCACTATACACAAGATGCAGATCAAATAGTAATGTGATTTTGAATATTCATATGCAGATGTTTTTAGGTCTTCTTATATTATGGGTGTGTTTTAAAAGAATCCTTATCTTTTGGAGGTATTTACTGAAACATTGATTGGTGAAATTATGTTAACGTTTGAGATTTACTTCTAAATAATGCAGGAGGCAAGTGAGTGGATGGCGCAGATTGGCTATGGGACACTGGGTATGTGAAGGTTAATTACGCTTTGCTACTTTTGAATGTGTCTAAAATTTTCCATTTTCCATAGTAAAGGATAAAACAGGTATGTGTGTAAGTCATGCCTTAAGACTTAAAAAAAAAAATCTATTCTTGAAACATCTTAAATATCAAACAATTGAGGACTTGTGCCGTGGCACCAGAAGAGGCTGCAGATGGAGGCAGGAGCCCGTGAGCTATTTTTGGGATTGTGACATCTTTGTTCCTCCGGTGGGGTATTAATTGTCTTGGTTTTTATCTTTATTATCCATAGAGCAATGCAAAAAAGCCATTAGTTACTAGCCTCTCAGAGTTGTGATTATTCAGTATATAACAGGACCTCTGGTGGCTCAGTGGTAAAGAACCTGCCTACTAGTGCAGGAGACACAGGAGGCACGGGTTCAATCCCTGGATTGGGAAGATCCCCTAGAAAAGGAAATGCAACCCACTCCAGTATTCTTGCCTGGAGAATCCCATGGATAGGGGAGCCTGGCGGGCTACAGTCCACGGGGGTACAAAAGAGTCAGAGATGACTGAGCAACAAACCCACAGCAGGATCTCTAGGGAAAGCTGATGAAGAGGAGAACACGGTTAAGTTAGAGGGACAGTGCCGGGTGCTATGGCTAGCCTTTTGAAAATAGTTAAACATGGAATGAAATAAACTGTTGGGTTAGGTCAGAATAACAAACATTACTTTTTTTCAATTTGTTTGTGGTTTTTACAAAAATAAATCTCTATAACTGATTGGACTGATGCCCTGGTAAATTAATAAACTGAGTATGTAGCCTAATATTTCAGTGTCAGCCTACCTTCCCTAGCAGGTGAGCTGTCAGCAGCTGGGAATGCTCAGTCTCCGGCATGACTCCAGGCAGGGTTATTTATTGATGGACATCTTTAATGATTTGCTTTTTTCTTCTTCCAGGATTTCCTTCAAATGCTCTTGGAGAACATCCCAGAAGAAAAAAGGTGAGGACCAATTTAGGAATTAAGGGCCCAGTTTTATTTTGAATGTTAAAAATGATTCTGCCATTGTTTGGCAAATTGCAGCCTAGAAGTTTAATCTTCCTCTGTTCATAGAGGAGGGACCTAGCCCAGCCAGCAGGAGTCCTGGGATGATCAACTGGACCTAGAAATATTGGGAGTGTGGATTCTAGAAGCCAGCACGAACAGCTGGAGACACTCTGTGGCCTCAGCTGCCACGAAAAAGAATGGAGGAGAGACAAGTTCTAAAAGTTAGGGTGACTTGTTTTGGAATGTCTGAAATGTTTCAGATTTGCCATCCTTTTATTTTTAAAGTGAGCATGTAAGGTTTGCTTCGTGTAAAAATCACATCGGATATGTCCATTATTGCTAAGGTCAAGAACAACAGGTTACTTGCAAGAATTTTTCTTTTCTTCTATACTTGCCCTGAAATAACCTTTCAGGTCCTCTAATAGAATGGAGCAATTTCCTTAGGAACTAATACAGAAAAAGGAAAAGGAAAATTAATAGAAATGGTATATTACTCCTTAGGCTGTTACCCAGGTCTGTTTCTGAGTAATGACTATACATTCTTTCAGGAGAACTTCTCAGGGCACAAATAGAGCAATTTTCATGGAGGTAACAAGGTGCATTTTTCATTTTGGAGGTCTTTCTTTACATCCCCTTCCTAATAAGGTTATGGAGTTCATTTGGATGGCCCAAGCCCTCTAGCTCCAAGACCACCTTGGGCTCCCCCAAGCCCACCTAGATTTTATCATTGTGAATATTTTTTATGACCCCACAAAGTAACTTTTGTTGTGACTGTGGATGTTAAGAGCAGCATCTCCATTGAACGGTGCCCACTGACCACCAACCTTCACCCTTCGAGAGGATGCCTTGCCCAGTTAGGATCACATTTTGACTAGCAGACTTATGCTTTTTAAAAAAATTTTCCTTAAGAGTTGAGACTTCATTGCTACAAAATGAATGTATTTCAGCAAGTATACTAGAATATATTTTGAAATGCAAACATTGTCTTTCCCGCCAGCTAATCTCAGAATCTAATCCAGCTTTTAAAGCAGACTGTTCATCCTTGTACCTATGCAGCACGTTGTACCAATTTTATCCAGCTCTCTGCAGGCCCCACGCCTACCCATGGAGCCTCTAATCTTTGACTCCATCGCAACCTGGTCCTCAGACACATCTGTTAGGCATATGAGCTGTGCTGAACAAGACAAAATTTTTCAGGTTAGACCAGCCAGTTCAGGTCCTAGGGCCAGCCCGCCTGTGTCATACTACCTTTCTCTTATTCTCTTGCTTCGATTAATTTTAGCATTCTCTATGGAGTACCTCCTTCACCAGGTTTTAGGCTGGACACTAAAATAAAAAATTAATTCTATGCTTAGCCTTCAGGGAGCTCCTAGTCAGCTACTAAAAATTTACATGAAACAGATCAAGACTCAGGGTAGGGAGTTCTTTGGTGAACTTCAGCACGGAGATAGGGCTCAGCAGTCTATGCTCAAGCTTTCAAGCCAGAGGTCTACTGAAGGCTTCAGGTAGGGGAGTACCATCAGCAAGGTGGGTCGGGGACAGCGTGGGAGATAGACGGGATGGAGAGAACTAGATATCAGGAGACCAACCAGAGACAGAAACAGCAGTTCACTCAAGATCCAGAGCTGGGACCATGGGTGGATGGTGGCAGCGGGCTTTGAACAGAATACCTCCAGGAGTGCCGCAGTTAAGTTGGTTGATTGGCTGAGCTGAAAGGAGGAGTCTTGCGTGATCTGACCTTTCTCTGTCTGCCACTCGGTTACACGCTGAGTATAGATGTCTTGGTGATCCAGGCAGCAGGTGTTTGGTCTCAGGAATCAGTATGGGACAAAGGGAGGGAAGGTTGAGTGTTTGAAGGTGGAAGAGAGGAGGTGAGAAACCATGTTTTAGACATCTTCAGTGAGTGGTTTCTGTCCAGATGCTGATGAGACCAAGAGAAGAAGCTAGGAGTGCTTATCCAGCGTGCCTTCCCCACCTGATGGTTCAGCAGTATCAACAGCTGCCAGTTCTTTCTTTGCTCAGCTATTATGTTTGTGTGCCCATATTCATGTGTTTGTTTTAATTCAGTACTCTTCCTCCCCCTTGAAGTTAGGGAGTGCTTGTTTATAAATGTAACCTCAGCCATCTTCATTATCTACCCAAGCACAGATGACTTGCTCTGATCAAGAAAAGAAGTAACCATGTATAAAGCGTTGAGGCATACACTGTTTGTATCCCCACGTAGGAAGGGAACTCGAAAACATAAATTACTGACATTTAAAAACCCATACAGGGAGAGGGAGAGGGTGGGATGATTTGGGAGAATGACATTCTAACATGTATACTATCATGTGAATTGAATCGCCAGTCTATGTCTGACGCAGGTTTGGGAATGCAAAAAATAAAAATTAAAAAAACCCATACAGAATGTAAGTTGCATTTCAGAACAAGAACATTTTCCGCTTCAGACCATGAACGTGGAAGCCCCCAAAGCCTGAGTCCATCAAGAACTGTGCTGCCCATGTTCTCTGCACCTTCTTTCTGTTCCCGACGCACGGGCCTTGTGCTTTCCTGTTGGCGCGCAGATAGAAGGTGATCTTTAGAATCTCAAGGGGCCGAAGACAGAGCCAAGAGTGATAAAGACCTTTCTCCTGATCAGCACTGAGTTGATAGGCACAAGCAGCAGATATGGCTAATAGTCAGCACCCCATCCTTGTCATTCCACCCCCAGAAAGTCAACTGACCGAGCAATGTAGTACACATAGGACATACAATGCTCTTTCACACACACCTAGGTCTTGTTTCTGTGTACTATAATATTAAGAAGTAGTACCGGTCACTTTCCTGACCTTAAACACAACTTATTTTTCTAACCAGCATCATGCAGGATGGCTAGCCCATTCCCTCT
Organism: Ovis aries; assembly: GCF_016772045.2. Lineage (NCBI taxonomy): Eukaryota > Metazoa > Chordata > Mammalia > Artiodactyla > Bovidae > Ovis > Ovis aries. The sequence continues at coordinate 31,386,785 of NC_056055.1, read as the reverse complement.
CTTGTGGCATTAACCACATGTGACTACATTCAGAGTTAACAGGGTCTGGAAACCCACTCCTAAAACTCAGAGCTGCCTTTCAGGACACAAGTGTACAGCATGGGAGGTCTCTGGCCAGAGGGTGAGACAGCCTGCTATTCTGGATACCCAGGAGGCCTCAGTAATGAGGCAGAAGCACCGCTCACTAGTACAGAGACGGAGAGCGTGCAGGCGTGGGTCTGTGTACTTTTAGCTGTCTGTATAAAATCAATTTCCATAGTGAGCAGACATGCAGAAGAGTAATTTCCTGTAAGTCCTGGGTCCCAGAGAAGTGGAAATGCTTCTGCTTGTCTGTTGTGATTATTTAAGCTCCATGATCTCAGAGGGGAAAAACTCACCATTGGCCTTGACTCTCTGAGTGTCTTGATTTGAAAAAGTCAGCTTTCAGCTTTACCATTGCTACATATCCAAGTCCAGAACTGAAACTTCATCTGTACTATCATCTCAGTAATTATGATCAAAACATAAAAAATTATGTACATTTAAAAAAATAAAACATAGAGCCCCTTTGATTCCTGAAAATTCAGGATTTTCAGACCATCTCCCATAATTTCCTTGGGAGGCAAGGCTACTTCTACTACTTCTATAATGTTTACATTTATTTTTCGTGGATGGAGTTAATGCTTTGATCTTCCTGCCAGAATTTAGCATCTTATTACACATAAGAAATCTGTAAGTGCGCATCCATGCAGTTTGTTGTCTGCATTGAGACCGGGAGTCTAGAAACCTAGGTCTTTTCTCTAGCTCTTTCCTTTAGCCTGGGCTGACTTTGAACAGTTTTCTTATGCTGCAGTTTCTCCATCTGCTAAAAAGCCACACGACAATTGACACCCACTTCATGAGGATATTATGAGGAATGAAGTGATAATGGTTATAAGGTGTTTTGAACCTTTCCAGGGGTAAGTGATCTGGAAACACAGGTTCTCTTCATTCACAGGAGAGTGTCTTTTGCTCCTGGATGCAGCTGAACAATGAACTCTCCTGTCCTCACGCTCCTGCCCCTCCCAAGGGTCCCCCTATCTCTTCTGAACTGTAATTGGGGGCAGACAAACAGAGCAGCCACAGCAGCAGCCAGGTCACCTTCAGCAGGAGAGATATGAGCAAGAAGTCAGCATTGGCGGAAGCCAGCACAGGCCTTCTCCTCTTGCAGGCTCGTCTGCACCGTAAATCATGAACAATATATTGTGAAGCCTGAATTCCACACAGGAAGAAAAGTGAGAGCTTTGCAGCCAGACAACAGAACGTTGAGTCCCAGCACTTTGAGCACCATCTAGGAGGCCCTGAGCAACCCTTAGCCTCTTGGACCTCTATTTGCTCATCTCTAACATGGGGATAATAGTATTAGTCTTGTACAGAACCCTGTCAGAACCCTATACCTGATAGGCATCCATTGAATGTTTGCCACATAGATAAGCTTTAGCCTGTTCTCCGTCTTTGCTGGTGAAGGTGTGGTCCTCAGTCAGTTACACTCCAGGACTCAGCTCCTCAGGCCCTGCCCTCCGCCACGCCATCCCCCGACTGTGCCAGCCCTAAAGAAGTGTCTTTCAGCTAAAAGTCTCCAAAGGAAATTTATGTCCCTGTCCTCTTACTCACTCCTCCATGGGGATGCACAACAGCTGTTCACCATCTTTTGTAAAACCGCTTGAAAATGGCCCGGTAGTCACTCCCAGACTTCTCTTCTTCAGGATATTTAATCCCAGTTCCCTTGACCTCCCTTGTGGAGCTAATGTGCTTACCCCTTTGATCATCACTACTGCTGTCTTCTAAATCCTTTCTGAATTCTTCATTTTAAGTTGTGGCAGGTTTAAGAATGCCCATTTTCCTAGAATCTACAACATAGTGCAGCTCAGTTCCGAGTGCTGCCGCCTTCCCGGGTATCTCCTGAAGGATGGGTAACCAGACCTTTTGTCCCTCCTTGGCTGGAAAGGAAGAAGATGAATGGGCTACTTAGAGAGAAGCACCAATGAAGGATAGACGAGGATAAAAACAGACCCTTGCTTCTAAATTGGGTCAAACAGTTGAGAGCGCCAGCAGGGCCTCCATAGCTGCTCAAGCCCCAGGCAGGAGCTCTACACACCAGATGAATTGCCCCCTGGGTGCCAGACCAGGTGGAAACTGTTTGCATATGTTCCAAACAAGAACAAACCTTCTTCTGAACATCATCTTCAATGGAAGTTACCGAATCTGTCTTTCCAGCCTGGCGCATGTCACTAGAAAGTAAAACAACCTCAAGTCCCCTTGGGCGCTTCTCTAAGTGGCCCTTTGACACCACTTTCCTCCTCCTGGCATATCAGTTATGCCAGGTGAGGGCATTTCCAGAGCCTCTTTCTATGGCCAAACAAATAAATCAAATCCAAGAAGTACAATCACCTTAGTGTGCTGAGAGATCATCCCATCTCTTCTGGGTATCCCACCCCCACTCCAAGTGTGCTCACGTGTGCACACACCCACACTCACAGGCATCTGAGGGCACGTGTGCAAGCACGCACATGAACACACACTTCCATACTCTCACAGCCTACAGATGAGACTTGGCCATGGGCACTGAGATGACGACAAAGAAACAGTGGGGAAGAGCCCAGGAATGGTGGCTCCTGGCCTTTCATACAAGGCACAGCCAGTAATGTCACTGACCTGGGAACTGGACAGACAGCCTAGGAGGGTGGTCACCTTCCCCTTATTCACTTCTGGTCTCTTCCCTGTCTGGTCATCCCACAGATGAGCATCATCTCGAAAATGAATCCAAACTAGTTTTTCTCCCCTCTGTGTATTTTCTCTTTGTTGAAATAGCAACAGTTGCCCCCTTCAACCACCTTTGCTTTTGCCCTGCGTAAGGAAGACCTCCCCAGGTCCTATCACTTCATGGCAAATGGATGGGAAATGTGTCAGATTTCATTTTCTTGGGCTCCAAAATCAATGAGGATGGTGACCGCAGTTATGAAATTAAAAGATGCTTGCTCCTTAGACGAAGAGCTATGACAAACCTAGACAATGTACTAGAAAGCAGAGCCATTACTTTGCCAACAAAGGTCCATCTAGTCAAGGCTATGGCTTTTCCAGTAGTCATGTACAGATGTGAAAGCTGGACCATAAAGAAAGTTGAGTGCCGAAGAATTGATGCTTTCAAACTGTGGTGCTGGAGAAGGCTCTTGAGAGTCCCTTGGACAGCAAGGAAATCAAACCAGTCAATCCTAAAGGAAATCAACCCTGAATATTCATTGGAAGGACTGATGCTGAAGTTGAAGCTCCAATTGCCCCCTGATCTGAAAAGACCCTGATGCTGGGAAAGATTGCGATCAAGAAGAGAAAGAAGTGACAAAGGATGAGATGGTTGGATGACATCACTGACTCAATGGACATGAGTTTGAGCAAACTCTGGGAGATAGTGAAGGACAGGGAAGCCTGGCATGCTGCAGTTCATGGGGTTTCAAAGGGTCAGACACAATTTGGCAACTGAACAACAAGGGAAAACCAAGACACACTAGTGACTTGCTTCTCAGTGAAGAAGAAAAGGAAGGACAAGATCAGTCAACCCTATCTTCCCTAAGCCACCTAGGCCCACTTTTCCCTCCCTCCTCACTACATCTAGCCTACAGCAGAATGGTACAGGTGTGAGGGGAGCACTTGGCCTTCAGCATCTTTACTGATGCAGACAGCACTGTATCTTTCCACAACCTCTTTACAATTCCAAAGGGAGGGAGGAGGGAATATTTCATATGTGTAATGGAGTATATAATACATAAAATTTTAAAAGATACAGACTCTAATGACTTGGGAATATCTTACTGGGCAAGGTGATTATTAACTTAAAAAGGAATAATTTTTATTGAGTCAATGATGAAATGTGTTTTGATTCATTCAAATAAAAAGTATCTCTGGGGATATGCAGGGTTAAGAGAAGTGAGTAAAACAGACACCGACCCTGGTCTCAAAGAGCTTTGATCTAGTGAGGGGACATTTACAAGTCAAGTAACAAAATAAATTGCAGTCTCAGACTGTGACAGAATGCTGTGTTACAGAAGACAAGGCCCGTGTGGGTGTGACGTACGCAGCCTGGAAAAGGATTCCAGGAAGGCCTTTGTGGCTGGAGAGGTTGGACATGAGCAGGAGTTATCTTGAAGCCAGGGAGGAATTGCTTAAACTTCAATAAGACAGGAAGACATGACCTAAAGTTTGTGGACCCTAAACATATTGTGCCTTTAAAGGAGTATTTAAATCAGCAGGCATGAGACCAAAAGATTTCAGCTGACTTTGGATCAAACAAGCAATCATAACATTTCAAATAAAGTGGAATGAAGACCTGCTTGAAAACAAGCAGCAGAAGCCGCGTGTGCTTCATGGCTCTGAGCCTCCTTGGGTTCCGATGATGAATTGTATCATTTTTGCTTGCTGTCATCCATCGTCACCGTGAAGTTGGCATTTCATTTTGATGCACTCAGTGCTGTGAGGTTCAGTTTTCACGTTACTCCAGCTCTCTCTAGGAAGCAGTCACGCCTGACATGTCCCATGAATATGCCCTCTCCTCCCTGCATAGGCACTCCCAACGAAGACTTCCTTTCAAGGCATCAAGGACCTCCTGTGGGGCCCCTTTGATTCTTAGATCTCATCATATGCACTCTTGTGGACTAGAGAGATGCTCTACTGAATGTGACCGCGCCCCCTCCTCACTTTAACCTGAGACATCACTGCACTTTCTCACTGTAACTTTTAAAAACTTATTTATTTATTTATTTTTGGCTGTGCTGGGTCTTCAGTGCTGCGCTCAGGCTTTCTCTATACTTGCGATGAAGGCGGACTGCTCTTTGTTTTGGAGCACGGGCTTCAGTTGTTGCAGCGCACAGGCTCAGTAGTTGCGGTGTGTGGGCTTAGTGGCTCCGCAGCATGTGGAATCTTCCCAGACCAGGGATTGAACCCATGTCTCTTGCTTTGGCAGGTGGATTTCTGTCCACTATGCCACCAGGGAAGTCCACTCTGTAACTTTTTAATCCTTTTCTTTTTCATTGTTGTTTTATTTTTAAAGGCTGGAGCTGTCTGTTGGAAACATCTTCCGAGACTGGCTGGAGAGTTCTGGAATTCCACAGGTGAGCTTCAGATAACCGCCTCACCAGACTCTGTGGAGAACAGTAAGGCTTATCGCTTAGTGTGTCAATCATGACAGTGTTTGTTTTTTTTTTTTTCAATATCCTTATACAAGTAAGCAGGCTTCCCTGATAGCTCAGTTGGTAAAGAATCCGCAATGCACGAGACCCCAGTTCAATTCCTGAGTCTGGAAGATCCCTGGAGGAGGGATAGGCTACCCATCCCAATATTCATGGACTTCCCTGGTGACTCAGATGGTAAAGAATCTGCCTGCAATGCGAGAGACCTGGGTTTGATTCCTGGGTTGGAAAGAACCCCTGGAGGAGGGCCTGGCAACCCACTCCTGTGTTCTTGCCTGGAGAATCCCCATGGACTGAGGGGCCTGGTGGGCTACAGTCCTTGGGGTTGCAAAGAGTCAGACGTGACTGAGGGACTAAACACACGTAAAAGTAACCAGCCCACTGAGCTGCAGTGTCCCTAAGTCAGGAAGATGATGTCTCCCACGCTGTTCAGCCTGCCATGGTGGAGTGTGCCTTGGGCCTCTGCCCCTAGTGACTGTGGTGCGAGAGGTGGACATTCTGGTTTACTCTGAACTGAGTGTTCAGTGAGGTCCTCCAAAGTGTGATGCACTGTGGGCAGCATCACCAGGCAGCGGTCCAGCGCCTCCAGCGTCCCAAGCTCTGCTCTGTGGATGCAGCCGGACGAGTGAATTGGCCTACCTGTCACTCTCCTCTGACCCGGCATACCCGTAGTTTCCCCCTCATTGGCCCATGCAGCTGCCCTTGGCTTTCTCCTCTACTTCTGCATCTCTGCCTCCAGCTGCTCTTCTCATCTGAAGGAGCCGTTCAGACTTATTTCTCTGTCTTGGGGACCAGGACCTACTTCTCCTTCAGGTTTATTTCTCTGCTCCCCCTTTCAGCCCATAGTGATTCTGAGGGAGACATTCCCAGGCGGCCCTCACTGCGTGGCAATCACCTGGCCTAAAGCCTCCTACCCCCTGCTCTCTCCCCGGTCTTGTGCTTCCCAGAGCCTCAAGGGCCGCCCCCGAGCTAGAGCCTGGGCCCTGCCTGGAAGCGCCTGGTCAAAGGACCCGGTGGGCCTGGAACTCTTCCAACCCCCAGAGCAGCTGCAGACCCATCACAGTGGGCCTGAGTGTCTGGGAGTGGACCCCACAGTGGGGAGAAAGTCTGCCTGGGACGCAAGCAAGCAGCCCTGTTAGCCTGCTCGTTTCTGGTTTCATGACTGGTTATATGAGCTTCCCCTTGGGAGTGTCTGAATGTCAATGAATGTCTGTGAACCATGAAATTAACGAACAGGAGGGGCTGTTCTCCATTACCTTTTCATCCCTCTCCTCTCGTCTTTGTCCTGTTCTGCCACACATGGGGCAGGGTCTGCCACCAGCCACCAGGAGCTCGTTCCTAAGGAAGGACGCACTGCCTTCAGTTCAGGAATGCACGTCACCTGTTAAAACGTATTTGTTTGGCCCAGTCCTTCTGGGAGCCAAAAAGAATAAAATGCTGTGTCCTAAACACGCAGAACAAAGTGAGTGGTTAGGGCGCACCTGGTCCTGGGAGGCAGTGCTTTCAACTCGTGTATGTTACATATAATGAGTTCTTGTGATTTCTAAGACAGCAGCTTCCAAACCAGGCCACTAGCTAAGTACAAAAATCCCGGGGAACAAAGTTAAGGTTTGTCTGATCCCAAATAGCCACACCCTGCTCTTCTTGTTTTCGAAGAGGGTGAGGGGTGGGTAACCCCCCACTGAAGCCGGCTGCTTGGAGTTCCCAGGCCGGTCTGTTGCAAGGCTCCCAGACATTCTTAGGGGGGCCTGGAAGCTGGAAAAAGTTGGGAGCTCAAAGAGCAAAATCCTGCATTTCCTGGCCCAGAACAACAAGGCGGCTGTGTTGAGCAGTTAGCCCCAAGGGAAGAGAAAAGAAAGAGTCCTTAATCGAGTGCCCAGAAGCAGGCGCATCCGACTTGCGCCATTGCACTGGGGCTGACCTGCTCACTCCCAGGAGGTTCTGTAATTTCCCTTGAAGAAGAGGCTTTGCCACCAGCTTTTGCTTTTCATTAAAAGGGGGAGGGGTCTGTGGAAGGGAAAGATTTGCCTCTGAGCGGTACATTTTTTCCAAAGGTCTAGTTGCATTAGTGACAGCTTATAGCATAGACAAGAATCTCCGCTGTAAACTGACGAAACCTGCTGTCAAAACACAGCCAGGTGCAATGAGGCCAACCCGGCTATAAATTGTCTTTAAGACCCAACTGGTATTTCCTTGGGTGCTTAACTGTTCAGTAAAAACAACAGCGTCAGACAGAAAAGACCCTGATTTAGTGCACATCTTTACATTGGTGAATGATCAGATGGCATCTTTTCATCTCTTCACCCATTTTCTGCCATTATTTATGTGGCTAATGGTGATTTACCTGCTCACAGCCCTTTCCGAGCTCCTCGAGGGTTCCCTCTCGTTTCCACTTCAGTGAGACTCTGCGCCCTCTCGTTGCAGGAGCCTCACAGTGAATGGGACACCTTGTTCTTTGTCCCTATCATTATAATATAAAGTTACTGGTGTGTTTGGCCTGGAATGACAACCAGAGCATTGAAATCATTCCAATGCTCTTTGTTCTCATTAAAAATTTCTGTCTACCAGCAACTGAAGTCATTCATGACAAAAGAGTCACATTCTACTGGTGAAGTTTTCATTCCACAGGTTATAGAGGCTTTTTGTCTTCTCTAAGGAATGTTTGCCTTGGGGTTGGCCTCTATTTTCCTTTTTGGCCACATTGAATGGAAATCATTTTTTTAATGTGTGGAAATAGCTTCAGCAGCTATAAAAGTAAGTGTGAGCCCCCCAAAAGTAAAGGAAATTAGATACAAATCTGTTTGAAGAAACACCCAACCCTAACCTATGGCTTTGCTAACAAACTTAAAATTGATTTTACCATTGATAGTACAGATTATTTCCTTTATGATGTTTTTCTGATTATAAAATATTACATACTGAAATATAAAAAAGTTTGTAATAAGAAAATTAAAATGGCCCAGAGATAATTCTTTAAGTCATTTGTTGATTTCAATTATTTGTTTTCTCTTTTTTTTTCTTCTTTTTTTTTTTTTCAACTATTTTTTATTGCACCATGTGGCATGTGGGATCTTAGTTCCCTGACCAGGGACTGAACCACCTACCGTTGAAGTGGAGCATCTTAACTACTGGCCCAACAGGGAAGTCCCCGGAGTTAGTTTTTTGACATAAACCCTTTTAGTTGTTTTTTTGGTCTCCCTTTTCAAAAATAAAAATAATACGTTCTCTGAAGCAAGTTCAAGCAAAACCAAAGTAAAAAAACATAAATGCCCTTGCCCCTTTCAGTCTTACTCTGAAGAGATAATATATGCCTGGTATGTGTCCTTCTATACATTTTCTGTGCTATACATTATGTAAGTGCATATCCTTTCTTAAAAACATTGGACTTCTATCAGCTAAACTTAAAAGTTTTCATTTGAAAATACATCTTAAGCAATTTCCCACATCCCTTGAAATAATTCAACAGCAGTAATTTTTAACAGCTGCATAAATTTCTAAAAAGTGGTACCATAATTTAATTTATCAGACACTCCCAACTGTTGGAATAGTATACAGTACTTCTAAGAAAGTTGCCCATTCTGCTAATTTGACAATTCTATAAATAGATTTTGATTTCTTTTCATGTCTGCCCAAAGGTCTCCTCCCACCCACTAGAACATATGTACATATTCCAATCTTTTTAAAAACATTTATATCAAATATGATAGAAATAACTTTTCTCCCTCCAGCCCTTCTTCTGTACTTCTTCATTTTAGTTGTCATAGAACTCTCTGACCCCTCCTTTTCTTTGATTTCCTGCCCACATTTCCTGATATCCTTGTATATATACTTATTAAATTTATAATTTTATTTACTTTCCTAGCATCTTCCTCACTTTTTCATTATATTTTGCTTGGACTAGCGCAGTAACTAACTGTTCTTTTCGCCACCAACTTGTCCCCCTTTCCATCCACCATCCACATCAATGCTAAGTGAATCTTCCCCCAAACACAGTTTACATCCCTCCTCACCAGAAACCTTTTTCCCCATTTAGAAAAAACTCTTTGGCCTGCCATTTGAAGCTGTAAACCGCCCCAAGTTACCATTTTAAATTTTATTTTCTACCACTCCTAGGCATATGCCGGATCATAATTATTAGTCTCCAAATAATTATGAGCTGAATTTTAATTTAATCTAAATTTAAATTGAAAATCTAATAATACAGTCATGGTTTGGACCAATTTAGGTTTGTAAATGAATCCACTTGGACCAATTTAGGTTTGTAAATGAATCCAGTTTTTCAATTGTCAATTCTATGAAATCTACTTCAGACCAAGCATTTCTGATTAAAACAGCATCCAATTGAGACAGACTGTGAAAACACATCAGATTTAGAAGACTTAGTACGAAAAAGTGAAGGTAAAATATCTCATTAAAAGTTTTCAATATTTGTAGGTATTGATATAATTATATTTTGGATACTTTGTAAGATAAAATATATTATTAAAATTAATTTTAGCTGCTACAACTTACTTTTTAGTTGTGGCAAATAGAACATCTTAATATATATCTATATATTCATGGCTACTTCGAGTCTTAGTTGCAGTGCACAGGCTTCTCTCTAGTTTTGGCTTTTGAGCTCAGTTGCCCCAACCCATGTGGGCTCTTAGTTTCCCGACCAATGATTGAACCCATGTCCTCTGCATTGAAAGGCAGATTCTTAACCACTGAATACCAGGGAAATCCCCAGCAATGAGAACATTTTAAATGACAAATGTGACTTGCACATATTCATGCTGAATGGTTATGCTTTAAAGCTGTTAGGTGAATTAAAATCTGAGTGCATAATCCCTTAAAATCCACCACTGATGTACTTGAAATCATCTGCAGTTTTGTCAGCTGTACGGCTAAGGCTGGAGCTAGTCGGTCCATAGACGCCCTTCAATCTGGTCTGAAACCACGAATGGTTATCATTCGTGGCTGAGTGCTGCTCTCCCCACAGTTGCTCATAAGGGAATGAATGAATTACCATCCTCTCTTCAGTGCTTAGTTTCAACTCCCAGGTGACCCATTTTCCAAGGCACCAACAGGTAGCACAATAACGCCAGTGAACCCCACAGCCCTTCTATGGCTCAGGCTATTCTTTAGGGAAAAGTGCTTAGCAGCCTTAAATGGCAAAGTCACAGGCAGCAGTGGCAATGATGGGGATAGAGAGGATGGGTAATGACCAACCATATAAAGTCTCCTAGAAACAGAAGCAGGCAGGACTCAAGCTCCCAGGATTTAGAACATCAGTGTATTGTGTCATCTTGGAAAATGCCTCTCCTTTCCAAACAAACACCTGCAAGTTGCCAGAGGCCACACAAGCAAATGATGGAAAACAGAAGTCTTATAGGAGAAAATCCTGCAGTCACAAAATTGGGGAAACTTGATAAGACATGATGCAGGAGACTCCATGCCATTGGAGCCATGATGTGCTTTTAGCACAAAGCAAGCCAGGTGGTTTATTAGGGGAATAACACATAGGCTTCTTTTAGCACAGATTATGTACTATTATCAACATAACTTAAAGGCCTATTAGGGTACTTAATCTTAGTGGTATCTATAAAAAATTCTACATGTAATGGTCATTAAAAAAAAAACAAGATTGGTTATTTTGCAAATTCCAGAGAAATTATATTTTTCAAATTATATGTGCTTTGCATGTGCAAATGTTGGTTCTTTTGTGCAACCATGATCACATTATGGTTTTTTTATATCAATAATAGCAGTTGCCATAATGTGGTGTGTGTTTTGAGCTCCTAGTAATTTTGCTGTCATTCTTGTCCAGCGGTTAGATTCACAATTTCTAAGTGACTAAATGCAGATGGTGATTTCAGCCATGAAATTAAAAGACCCTTACTCCTTGGAAGGAAAGTTATGACCAACCTAGACAGCATATGGCACCCCACTCCAGTACTCTTGCCTGGAAAATCCATGGACGGAGGAGCCAGGTAGGCTGCAGTCCATGGGGTCGCTAAGAGTCGGACATGACTGAGCGACTTCACTTTCACTTTTTACTTTCATGCATTGGAGAAGGAAATGGCAACCCACTCCAGTACTCTTGCCTGGAGAATCCCAGGGACAGGGGAGCCTGGTGGGCTGCCGTCTATGGGGTCGCACAGAGTTGGACACAACTGAAGCGACTTAGCAGTAGCAACAGCAGACAGCGTATTAAAAAGCAGAAACATTACTTTGTCAACAAAGGTCCGTCTAGTCAAGGCTATGGTTTTTCCAGTAGTCTTGTATGAATGTGAGAGAGAGTTGGACTATAAAGACAGCTAAGTGCCGAACAATTGATCCTTTTGAACTGTGGTGTTGGAGAAGACTCTTGAGAGTCCCTTGGACTGCAAGGAGATCCAACCAGTCCATCCTAAAGGAAATCAGTCCTGGGTGTTCATTGGAAAGACTGATGTTGAAGCTGAAACTCCAATATTTTGGCCACCTGATGCAAAGAGCTGACTCCTTTGAAAAGACCCTGATGCTGGGAAAGATTGAAGGCAGGAGGAGAAGGGGACGACAGAGGATGAGATGGTTAAATGGCATCACCGACTCAATGGACGTGAGTTTGGGTAAACTCTGGGAGTTGGTGATGGACAGGGAGGCCTGGAGTGCTGCAGTTCATGGGGTTGCAAAGAGTCGGACACATCTGAGCGACTGAACTGAACTGAACTGAAATGTCTTATCAGGTATCCTTGGAGATACTTCCTCTGGCCTCACTGGGGCAAGACCTGCATTGTTGATGAGTCACCACTGTTTCACTTACTGTTCATCAAAGCTATGGCTCTTCTTTCCACAACTCCTATGTGATGCTTGGCAGTCATAGGAGACGAGGAGAGATTTTATTAAAATGTGTCCATTTTTAGGCTATTTTCTTTATTTCTGGCATCTCTGGCATCATGCTTATGTTAATTAGTTCAGGCTGCCATAACAAAATACCAGATGAGGCGGCTTAAACAACAGACATTTGGGGGCTGAAAGTCCAAGATCAAGGTGTGGGGAAGTTTGGTTTTTCCTGAGGCCTTTCTCCTTGGCTTGCCCATGGCCACCTTCTTGCTGTGTCCTCAGTGGTCTTTCTTCTGTGTATGTAGAGATCTCTATCTTAATCTCCTGTTCTTATAAAGACATCAGTCAGATTGGATGAGGTCCCACCCATGCAATTTCATTTTACCTTAATCACCTCTTTTTGGCTCCTATCTCCAACATAGTCACGTTCTGCGGACCTAGGGGCTAGGACTTCAATATGTGAGTTGGGAGGGGGGTACAAATTTAGCCTGTAATAGGGCTGTTTCCCAATATTTCTCTGATTAGTTCTACATTTCTTGTGAATCCCTCCAAAGTGGCCGATAAAAATCACTCAAGTCAAACTTACCGTATTTTATTCCCTTATAAATGAATATGCTTTGGGCATAATTATTTGGTCCCAAATGATTTTAGTATCCTGTCCACAAAACTTTCAAGTCTCTGATGAAACAAGAGAGAAAGAAATGTAGGAAGGAAGGAAAGATCCGTCCTCCCAGAGAGAAGTAGGAAACTAAAGGTCTGTCTCAGGCATTGTGTATTACTGCAGGCATCTGATTTGACACTGTCCAAATGACATTTGAAAAGACCCTGATGCTGGGAAAGATTGAAGGTGGGAAGAGAAGGGGACAACAGAGAATAAGATGGTTGGATGGCATACCAACTCAATGGACATGAGTTTGAGTAAGCTCTGGCAATTGGTGATGGACAGGGAAGCCTGGCGTGCTTCAATCCATGGGGTTGCAGAGTTGGACACAAGTGAGCAACTGAACTGAACTGAAAATGTATTGACCTCTTCACAACGTAGGGCACCAGGAAGAAACAGGAGACATTTTCCTTTGGTGCCCCAAATGAAAGCTCCCCAGCCTTCCTTCTTTTCACTCCCTTTCAAAACCTGACTTCCAGAAAGAATTTGAATCTCATTCACAGTAATCTAAGACTAGACACAGAGTGAATAATAGGGATTAAAAGTGTTTCCTTTCCCTTGAAAATTTTCTTTGTAACTGTATCAGACCTTAGGCTTCGATAGAACTGTCAAGCATCCCAGAGCAGATGCATGAGATTTGCCAGAGGAAGCTTTTTCCAGGATCTGAAATCACCCCTCCAGCTAAGTGCCTTCCTTCCTGCCCCTTCCCTTCTTTCTAGGAATATAGCCTGTATATCTGTCCTTCGTGAGGGATTGTGCATGACTCAAAGATGAGAGAAACGCAGGCTTTACCCTCAGAATGCTTAATAATTCAGTAGGGAAAATAGATACACAAATAACTGATCTACAGGAAACAGCAATAAGTGGTGTAAAACTAGCTCACTTTTATTTATTTAGTTTTTGAAATTTATTGATTTAGGTAGTTTTGGCTGTGCTGGGTCTTCGTTGCTGTACATGGACTTTCTCTAGTTGTGGCAAGAGGTGACGGCCCTTCATTGTGGTATTTGGGCCTCTTATTGCCGTGGCTTCTCTTCTTACAGAGCACAGGCTCTAGCACCATGGGCTCAGTGGTTGAAGCTTGCGGTATCTAGAGCTCCGGCTCTAGTTGCAACTTGCAGGCTCTAGAGCTCGGGCTCAGTAGTGGCCCACTGGCTTAGTTGCTCTGCGCCCTATGGATTCTTCCTGGACCAGGAATCTGACCGATGTCCCCTACATTGACAGGTAGATTCTCATCCACTGCAGCAGCAGTGAGTGAGTGAGTGATAGTCGCTCAGTCGTGTCCAATTCTTTGCAACACCATGATCTGTAGCCTGCCAGGCTCCTCTGTCCACGGAATTCTCCAGGCAAGAATACTGGAGTGAGTTGCCATTTCCTTTTCCAGGGGATCTTCCTGACCCAGGGATTGAGCACAGGTCTCCAGCATTGCAGGCAAATCCTTTACCATCTGAGTCACCGGAGAAGCCTACTGTTAAGAGACATTTCTAAGTATAAAGACAGGTCAACGTAAAAAGTATCAGCAGATACATGCTTCACCAGGGAAGTCCCTACCTCACTTTTAGATTTGGGAAGAAAGAGGTCATTTTGCATTTGTGGAAGCAGAAAGGACTGAGTTACCATTTGAAGTCAACCTTGAAGAACAGGTAAGGGAGAAGTCATTTTAGGCAAGGGGTGTGACATGTTCAGTGTCTGGTGGTGAAAACTAAATATGCATGTTTGAGCAGCAGGATGCAGAGTCAGATCTCAGTGATGGGGGCAGCGGCAGTGTTGAGTAACTAGCTTGTCACAGCACGAGTGAGGCTCAGCGGGTAATGCCCCAGAACAAGGGGAATGGAGGCAACTTCCCCAGTGTGAGGGGTGGAGGAAAGGCCCCCTGTCCCCTCCTCCCCCCTTCCTCAGGTCAGCCTCACTCTCAGCTCCCTTGTCCTGGCCTCAGCCTCTGCTGCACTCTAATCAAGGCCATAGGCATGTCCAGCTCTTTGCAATCCTGTGGGCTGTAGCCCACCAGCCTCCTCTGTCCATGGGCTTCTCCAGGCAAGAATACTGGAGTGGGTTGTCTCCGTTCCACCCCTCAAAATAGATAGGTGAATGCAATTTATCATGACGAAATGTATCTGGTGAATCTGTATTGACCACCATTTGCAGCAGTGATCTTTCCCGTTCCGTTTTCCTTGTTAGGAAGGAGTTTATTGTTGCCTGCTTTGCTTGGAGAACAGGATCTGAGAAGCAGATTGAGTGTAAGGCAGGACACAGCTAGATTGCACAGGGTTGAATGTGAGAAGGAAAAGTTCACCCAAGATTTACCAGAGGCTTGTAGACAGAGTGCTTAGTGACTGAGTGGCAGTAAGATATCTGGGCCGGTGGGCCAGCAGCCTTGCTAGAAAGAAAACTCCCTGGATGAAGAGCCAAGCCCTTCCCCTCCATGCAGGTACTCGGAACTCATGGAGTGAAAGGAGTAGTTAGAGACACTTTTGCTCCTTGGTTTTCAGCTTTTGAACTTTCATGTCCAGAAACTATTCATTTACATGGATTTTTTCAATGATATTTATTTATTTTTGGCTGCACTGGTTCTTTGTTGCTGCACTGGGCTCTCTGTAGTTGCGCTGTGTGTGTTTCCTGTTGCGGTGGTTTCTCTTGCTGCAGAGCATAGGCTCTAGGGCTCCGAAGTTGCAACACATGGGCTCTAGAGTACACAAGCTCAGTAGTTGTGATGCACGGGCTTGGTTGCTCCATGACATGATAGATCTTAGTTCCCTCACCAGGGATCAAACCCGTATTCCCTGCATTGGCAGGTGGATTCTTAACCACTGAACCACCAGGGAAGTTCCCACATGGATACTTTTAAAAAGCATCATTAAATACCTTGAGGGCCAGTAGTGTCTTCCCAGAAAACACATCTATAGGTTGCCCTTAAAGAAATAAGCGGGAAGGGATGTGAAACAAGCACCAGTTCATGCAGCGCCGATGATGTGCACAAATCCTGCTAAGTGACACGGGAGAACACGGAGGAAATTGACTGGGACCAAAGCTGGCATCCTTCAGGATCTCAGACTGGATGTATATTTTTAAAGCAAACGCAGAGGAAAGTATATGATAATGGCTTTCTTGGGTGGATAAAAAACATTCGAGAACTTTTTTTTTTTTTTCTTTAAAAAGAATAGCAATTCTAAACTGGCCCAGATGGACAGAGACATGTTTAGGAGTGACAATGTGGAGAGAAATCCTGTATTTGCTTAGTGGACTAAGGATAAACCTACTGTTGAGCCTTTTGAACTGAAAGGAAGAGGAAGCAGGAGCCACTGGCTCTGGAAAGTGTGTTTGGCTCAGTTCAGCTGATGGAGACAGTTGGTAGTGGCCCATGCACACACAGATTTTAATAAAGAGATAAGGTTGGGTATCTTCTAGAAGCATAGCTTTGCAGGCTTGGGTTGGAGGCCCTCACTCGGTCCTATTATACTGAGACTTGGTTTGGGAATAATCCAGGAAGCTATTTAAAACTACAGGTCCCAGACTCAGGCAACACCCACTAAATGAGGATCACAATAAGATCTGGGACCAACTGATAGAACTCATAACTATGTCATCATCTGGAATATATTCTATGAAAATAGTTCCTCTTTGCTGAGTACAGTCTGAACTCTTAGAGTCCCTCACTTTTGTATTTGGCTTTGGAGTTTAGTTTATTTGTTCAACCAACATGCCCAGCCTTGTGCTGGGCCATGAGCATACAAAAGCCGAAAGGGCACAGCACCTGCCCACAAGCCCATGGTCTATGGGGACATCTGCAAACCAGCCATTGTTCAAGGCATGCTCAATGGGCCTCTACTGTGAGTTTGAGGCCTATGAACCAGA
The DNA here is from genome assembly GCF_016772045.2 of Ovis aries. Classification (NCBI taxonomy): domain Eukaryota; kingdom Metazoa; phylum Chordata; class Mammalia; order Artiodactyla; family Bovidae; genus Ovis; species Ovis aries. The sequence continues at coordinate 31,370,273 of NC_056055.1, read as the reverse complement.
GGTTCATGACATTGTACAGGAGGCAGTGATCAAGACCATCCCCGAGAAAAAAGAAATGCAAAAAGGCAAAATGGTTGTCTGAGGAGGCCTTCCAAATAGCCATGAAAAGAAGAGAAGTGAAAAGCAAAGGAGAAAAGGAAAGATATACCCATTTGAATGCAGAGTTCCAAAGAATAGCAAGGAGAGATAAGAAAGCCTTCCTCAGTGATCAATGCAAAGAAATAGAGGAAAACAATAGAATGGAAAAGGCTAGAGATCTCTTCAAGAAAATTAAAGTTACCAAGGGAACTTTTCATGCAAAGATGGGCTTGATAAAGGACAGAAATGGTATGGACCTAACAGAAGCAGAAGATATTACGAAGACATAGCAAGAATATATAGAAGAACTATGCAAAAAAGATCTTCATGACCCAGATAATCATGATGGTGTGATCACTCACCTAGAGCCAGACATCCTGGAATGTGAAGTCAAGTGGGCCTTAGGAAGCATCACTATGAACAAAGCTAGTGGAGGTGATGGAATTCCAGCTGAGCTATTTCAATCCTAAAAGATGATACTGTGAAAATGCTGCACTCAGTATGCCAGCAAATTTGGAAAACTCAGCAGTAGCCAAGGACTAGAAGACATCAGTTTTCATTCCAATCCCAAAGAAAGGCAATACCAAAGGATGTTTAGACTACCGCACAATTACACTCATCTCACACGCTAGCAAAGTAATGCTCAAAATTCTCCAAGCCAGGCTTCAACAATATGTGAACCATGAACTTCCAGATGTTCAAGCTGGATTTAGAAAAGGCAGAAAAACCAGAGATAAAATTGCCACCATCCGTTGGATCATAGCAAGAGAGTTCCAGAAAAACATCTACTTCTGCTTTATTGACTACGCCAAAGCCTTTGACTGTGTGGATCACAATAAACTGTGGAAAATTCTTTAAGAGATAGGAATACCAGACCATCTGACCTGCCTCCTGAGAAATCTGTATGCAGATCAAGAAGCAACAGAACTGGGCATGAAACAACAGACTGTTTCCAAATCAGGAAAGGAGTACGTCAAGGCTGTATATTGTCACACTGCTTATTTAATTTATTTGCAAAGTTCAGTTCAGTTCAGTTCAGTTGCTCAGTCCAATTCCTTGTGAACCAAGGAACCACAGCATGCCAGGCCTCCCTGTCCATCACCAACTCCCAGAGTTTACCCAAACTCATGTCCATTGAGTTGGTGATGCCATCTAACCATCTCATCCTCTGTTGTCCCCTTCTCCTCCTGCCTTCAATCTTTCCTAGCATCAGGGTCTTTTCCAATGAGTCAGCTCTTCGCATCAGGTGGCCAAAATATTGGAGTTTCAACTTCAACATCAGTCTTTCCAATGAATACCCAGGACTGATTTCCTTTAGGATGGACTGGTTGGATCTCCTTGCAGTCCAAGGGACTCTCAAGAATCTTCTCCAACACCACAGTTTAAAAGCATCAATTCTTCGGCACTCAGCTTTCTTTACAGTCCAACACTCATATATACATGACTACTGGAAAAACCATAGCTTTGGCTAGATGGACCTTTGTTGACAAAGTAATGTCTCTGCTTTTTAATATGCTGTCTAGGTTAGTGATAATTTTCCTTCCAAGGAGCAAGCGTCTTTTAATTTCATGGCTGCAGTCACCATCTGCAGTGATGTTGGAGCCCCCAAAAAATAAAGTCTAACACTGTTTCCACCGTTTCCCCATCTATTTCCCATGAAGTGATGGGACCAGATGCCATGATCTTCATTTTCTGAATGTTGAGCTTTAAGCCAACTTTTTCACTCTCCTCTTTTACTTTCATCAAGAGGCTCTTTAGTTCCTCTTCACTTTCTGCCATAAGGGTGGTATCATCTGCATATCTGAGGTTACTGATATTTCTCCCAGCAATCTTGATTCCAGCTTGTGCTTCTCCCAGCCCAGCATTTCTCATGATGTACTCTGCATAGAAGTTAAATAAGCAGGGTGACAATATATAGCCTTGATGTACTCCGTTTCCTATTTGGAACCAGTCTGTTGTTCCATGTCCAGTTCTAACTGTTGCTTCCTGACCTGCCTACAGATTTCTCAAGAGGCAGGTCAGGTGGTCTTGTATTCCCATTTCTTTCAGAATTTTCCACAGTTTATTGTGATCCACACAATCAAAGGCTTTGGCATAGTCAATAAAGCAGAAATAGATGTTTTTCTGGAACACTCTTGCTTTTTCCATGATCCAGTGAATGTTGGCAATTTGATCTGTGGTTCCTCTGCCTTTTCTAAAACCAGCTTGATCATCTGGAAGTTCACAGTTCACGTATTGCTGAAGCCTGGCTTGGAGAATTTTGAGCATTACTTTACTGGCATGTGAGATGAGTACAATTGTGATGTAGTTTGCACATTCTTTGCCATGCCTTTCTTTGGGATTGGAATGAGTACATCATGAGAAGTGCTGGACTGGATGAAACACAAGCTGGACTCAAGATTGCCAGGCGAAATATCAATAACCTCAAATATGCAGATTCAGTTCAGTTCACTTCAGTTCAGTCGCTCAGTCGTGTCCGACTCTTGGCGACCCCATGAATCACAGCACACCAGGCCTCCCTGTCCATCACCAACTCCCAGAGTTCACTCAGATTAATTACACCACCTTTATGGCAAAAAGCAAAGAACTAAAGAGCCCCGTGATGAAAGTGAAAGAGGAGAGTGAAAAAGTTGGCTTAAAACTCAACATTCAGAAAAATGAGGTCATAACATCTGGTCCCATCGCTTCATGGCAAATAGGTGGGGAAACAGTTGACAGACTTCATTTTTCTGGGCTCCAAAATCACTGAAGATGGTGACTGCAGCCATGAAATTAAAAGATGCTTGCTCCTTGGAAGGAAAGTTATCACCAACCTAGCAGCATATTAAAAAGCAGAGACGTTACTTTGCCAACAAAGGTCCATGTAGTCAAAGTTATCGTTTTTCCACTAGTCATGTATGGATGTGAGAGTTGGTCTATAAAGAAAGCTGAGCGCTGAAGAATTGATGCTTTTAAACTGTGGTGTTGGAGAAGATTCTTGAGAGTCCCTTGGACTGCAAGGAGATCCAACCAGTCCATCCTAAAGGAAATCAGTCCTGAATATTCATTGGAAGGACTGATGCTGAAACTGAAACTCCAGTACTTTGGCCACCAGATGCGAAGAACTGAATCACTGGAAAAGACCCTGATGCTGGGAAAGATTGAAGCGGGAGGAGAAGGGGATGACAGGATGAGATGGTTGGCATCACCAAATCAATGGACATGAGTTTGAGTAACCTCCAGGAGTTGGTGATGGACAGAGAGACCTGCCTTGCTGCAGTCCATAGGGTCACAAAGAGTTGGACACGACTGAGCGGCTAAACTGAACTGAACTGAACTGGGGAACTGGAGAGGTTGACTTCTGTACTTTCGAATTTCAGCCAGAATGCCAAGTCCATTAGAAGACAACTTGCTTGGAGACTAGAGACTCGGCTGTCCTGCCTCCATCCCCCACCCCCTTCTTGGTCACAGGTTTCCAGCTTATTGTGCAGGAGAGTCCACGTGATTGTCCTCAAGGTGCAGTGCCTAGTGAGTCATGGTAGAACATATAGCCAGTACCTGATCTTCATTTTCATACATATTGTGCACCCGTAGAGAGATTCACTTAAGTAAGGACACTGTAGCTCTTGTAAGGAGTGATTCTGTTTAACAGAATTTCTTTGAGCAGTGCTTTATCTGGTTCATATAGAGAGATCTTTAGAACGAAGGGACAAGTACACTCCAAGAATTATGACAAAGATACCAGCTTTGGATTACAAACCTCTGTCAGTAGAAAAACATCCAGTTCTACCTTTTAAGAGGAACTGCTTTCATGCTCTCTTCTATTAGGCTGAAGACATACTCTGGTAGGATCGCATCAAAGACACATTATTCTGTGTTTGCATCGTGCGCTTCCCGTACCCGGGGAAAGCCATGAGACCTAGCCTTGCAGTGTGTTGTGTGCATGAGCGCACACACATGCAGGCCTCTGGTCTCTGACATCACACAGCATCATTGCATAGACTGATGCTCCCAGGCCTGTGGGCGGCAGCTCCTACTGTGGCCATTCACAGCGCTCACTGGACTTCCACCCTCGTCTGCTGCCTGCTGGAATTTCTGCTGACAAGAAAAGCTATTAGGAACACTTGACTGCTTTTAGAACAGGGGGCTTTTTTCTTCTCTTTTGTGGAGAACCATTATGTTGTATAAAATAGGTGGGTATTTAATGTCTGTATGGTATATATCTATGGGTTATCGCCTCTATTGCTTCAGGGCTAAATTTTAGGCTTTTCTGGTGTTGCACAAATTTCAGTCTGTTTTAGAATCCTAGGTAGGAGTGAGTCTTGGAGAAGAGCTCATCTTTTCACCCATGGGATAGCTGTACCCCAGGGGATGCATACTGATGTGCCCAAACTCAAAGCCCTAGTTGAAGGGCAGAGCCAAGGCTTCAATCTAAGACCCTCAGTCCTCAGTCTACCCAATTAAGGCATTTTGCATTTTTAGCAGGACTGCTTTTAATCCAAATTAACTTAGTCCCATTCTTGCCTTAGGCCTATAAAGCGATAATAAATGAATACAGCAGAAAGCCTAAACAAGGATGATTTTTAATTTAATTAATGACTGTTCTTTTCCCGGAATATGTTTATTTCTGTTATTTAAAGGGCCAAAAAAATGTACTTTGTGTGTACAGGGATGTGAAAGCCCTCACAATCCAGGGCTTTTCATAAATATTGTCACAGGTATACACAACCCTCTTCCATTTAGATGTTTCTAAATGGGAACCCTGTGTGTCTGATGGAATAGTTTGCATAGAAAATATGAGGATGGAACTTCTCTGGTGATCCAGTGGTGAAGAATCTGCCTTGCAATGCAGGGGATATGGGTTCAGTCCTTGGTCAGGGAACTAAGATCCCACATGCTGCAGGGCAAATAAGCCCGCACACTGTAATTACTGAGCCTGTGTGCTGCCACTAAGACCCAACTCAGCCAAATAAATATTTTAAAAAGGAAGAAAGAAAGTATGGGCTTTATTGCACTGAAAAGTTGTTAACTTTTTGTGTGTGTGTGAATGAATGTGAGTGTCGTAGAGATTAGTTTACGTCTTTGTCTTTTGAGAGATGCAACTATTCCTCTCATGAGATGAAAACTAAATTAGATTATAAATACCAGGTCATCAAAACAACAAGTGAGAAAAAGCAATTGGCTGAACCAAAAAGTGTTTTTATGTAGCTTCCAAAGCATTTAAGGGCCGAGTCCTGGGCGAGTCCTGTGTCCGATTATTTGCATTCACAAGCAAACACCAACCAGAGTCCCTGGCTTTTGCCCTCCTCTGTCACCTCTGCTGACCCAGAGAAGGAGAATGCCAGGGGCACAGCCCTGTGGCGGCCAATCAGCAAGTGTATCACAGGTCAGGGTAACAGTCAGTGATTGTCAAATTGTCCAAATCCAAATGTGTGTTTAAAGAAGGGCAGCGTTCACGTCACACATATCTCTGAATGGCAGTTGTCCATGATTTATTGGTGTTCGGTAACGAGTGTGTCCAGCTCATTCAGCAGAAGACCCCATCCTTCCAGGTCAATCCTCCGCCTCCGGCCTTTACAAACAGTATTTTCTGCTTCTGATCCTGACTAGTTATAACTGCTACCATCACACTCTTGAGTGGGATTCAGACAATTTGATGCATAAAATGCCAGGCTGCATTATTCTGAGGGTAGTGAACAAGAGTGGAGGCTGGATAGAGGAGGAGAGTCAAGTGTGTTATATACAATATGCTGTTTTGATGGAGCATGCAGCAGTGAAGTTTTGTTCTGCTATGTCCTATGTTGGATGAAGGAGGGATCTGATACTTTAGGTTCAGCTTTGGAGAGAGCCCTGTACCCCTAAGCTGTGTGGCTGTGGGCAAGCTACTTGCCTTCTCTGAGTCCTCACTGCTTCTTTGAGGAAAGAGGGGAACAGCCCTAGGTGAAGGTCCCAGCTTCTTTGAGCCTCCTGTCACCATATACTTTGCTGAGGCTTCAGCTCTTGTCACCTCTTGAAAGGAGGAAGTTGGAATTTACTTTTCCTCCAAGTGTCTTCCTTTCCTTTCCAGGAATCTGCTGAACTGTCCTCAGACTGAAAACTTGCTCTTAGTTTGGAGTGATATAAGGAAAGTTTTCATATGTTTCATCCTGAGTGGTGTGTTACAAATGTACACGATTCAAAAAAAAAAAAAAAAAAAGTTTGTGCCCTGCTTTTCTCTTCCGCTGGAAAATTGCCAAAATCTTTCAGATTATTGAGAGAAATTAAGTAATAGTCAATCTGCCAGAACATTTATGCTGGTTGATCATTGAAGGATAGGCATTTGCTTCTATTAATAATTAAAATCAAGTATTCACAGGTATTAACCTGTTTGACCTTCAGGAGATGAAAACAATTTTGGTATGGTTGTTAATGTCTTAAAATTCCTGCATATCAATAAAAACTGCAGTGAGTTTTACCTTGGACCATGGCAACTATTTCTAGGATACATTTTGAGACATAAATACTGGTATACGTTCATTGTCCAAATGATCTTGGGAAAAATCATCCAGTGAGTTCTAAGTTGCTTTTTGAAAGAGGGGAAAACACTGGGGGCAAATGCTCCAGAAGGCACACTTCATTTTTATGCTGCTTTTATAGTTAAACCATTAGAGTATTTGCCACTTTAAAAATAAAACCAGAGCCAGTAATGAAATATTTATGAGAAATTGCTACAGTGATTGCTGCATAGTTTCTAGTGGAATGTTGCCGTGTTTCTTATATTGAGAAAATAGAACCTAGTCAGTGTTGAGGTAAAACAAGAAATGATCAAACCCAGATGCTTTCCTAAAATTATATTTTCAGTGCATTTATGTGTCTGTTTCAAACTGTGCTACATGCTAAAAATATTTTCCTTTGTAGGCCGAGGGAAATTTCAAACCACATCGAGGGCATCACAGATCAGATGGTTTTTCTTAAAAGCGTTAAGGGCATCCTGGTTGTTATTAGCCCCGGCTTTATAAGATGACATTATTTATGCCGCAAAGAGTCACAATTCAGTTCTTAATTTTAGCAACTTTATTGGCATGAAAATGCATGGGAGGTAGTTCAGAATCAAGACATCAGAATGGAGGACAGAGACTTCAGGGCAGCAAGTGACAATGGGGCCAGCCTGAAGGGAGTCCTTTCAACCCTGCTGCCCACTACCCTGCAGAGAAGTCGCTCCCTAGGTCCAGCGGCTCCTTCGGCCTCTGTTTCAAGGACTCCATCTCCTCTTCCCTCTGTGCTTGCTCCCTCTCCCCTCAACTGTGCATGCTGAAGCTTCATATCCCATGTGGCCAGCCATAGACACATTCTCTTTAAGACTCTTCTTGGTTGTATTTATTACAAAGTTGCCTCCTGAGTTCTCACTGGTTCTCTCCTCCTCAAATTGTGTTTCTTTGTTACTGCATTGATTTTGTAATTGAGAGATATCTTCCTGGTTTTGGCATACTTTCAGTGAATTAAACTGTAAATGGGTAAATCAAAGAATATATAGGTTGTATAACTCTCTGTGAGAGTGAAAGTCACTTAGTCATATCCGACTCTTTGTGACCCCATGGACTGTAGCCCGTCAGGCTCCTCTGTCCATGGAATTCTCCAGGCCAGAGTACTGGAGTGGGTAGCCATTCCCTTCTCCAGGGAATCTTCCCAACCCAGAGATTGAACCGAAGTCTCCTGCATTGCAGGCAGATTCTTTACCACCTGAGCCCCCTGTAGAACTGTATTTTTTATTTAATGCTTCTTCCCTCCCCCCAGAACACTGGGGTATATTATTTTATGTACTAGAATATCCAGAATGAAAACAGGGCTATCATTTTATTGAGTCAGTGCATTTTATTGAGTTCGATGCTCAGTGTCTTATACATAGTATATACAATTGCTGTATGCTTCTTCTAGTCACAGCTCTCTCACCTGATGTCAGCCTTATTGACATCATTATTACATGCATGTTATGGATGAGGAAAAGGAAATCTGTCTAACTTAAAAGCCCAAGTTCTTAATTATCACACTATTGTTGGTTTTAAATGTATGTATCTGCTACTAGGATTTTAAGATGTTTTCGCATCTAGCACCTGGTCAGGCTGGTATCTTCAGAGAAGAATGTAGAAATATCAAATTTCATTTTATGGTCTTCCTGTAACAACCGTGGGCTTATTGTTTTAAGTGAGGCGGGGTCAGAAACAGAATGATCTCCTTTAGAATCAGGCCTACGAGGAAGAGAACTTGCTCCATTGAGTCCACCAGTCCTTAGGGAAGGGACAGGCACGAGTTTGTGGTGGCTGAGATGGGTCATATCTCCCAGGCTGTGTCCAGTGGCATCATGGCTGTGTGGTGGTCGAATGAGGCTTTTTATTAGGTGGTCACAACTCGGTTATTTTGAGATCTCTGAAAGGTTGTGTGCTTAGTCGCTTAGTCGCTAGTCATGTCCGATTCTTTGTGACCCCGTGGACTGCAGCCCACCAGGCTCCTCTGCCCATGGGGATTCTCCAGGCAAGAATACTGGAGTGGGTAGCCTTTCCCTCCTCCAGGGGATCTTCCCAACCCAGGGATCAAACCCAGGTCTCCCGCATTGCAGGCGGATTCTTGACTGTGAGCCACCACTTAGGTTCTGAGGAGAAAGAGGAAAAGAATTAGCATTAGCTGGTCTATTTCTTGACTTCACCATCTCATTGTGTTCTCAACACAGCTCTGCAAGGCAGATGGCATTATCTCTGCTTTATGGGGGTTGTATGCCATAGAGATGGCAGGAATGGATGCACCCATTGGAGGAGTCTAAATTCTCAACTGTGTACTTCCCGTTACACATGGCTTTGTACAGAAATACTTAAGCCACATTCACAAGCCAGCACCAAAAAATAGCCACAGCATATTTGGTTGTATATTAGCATGATCCAGTGCCCGTGAACCTGAGAGCAAGGCAGTGAAATAAGAAGTGCTCAAATAGAAGGCAAAGCTAAAATAGACCATACTATTAAACTATAAACTGAAAAAAAAATAAACTGTAAATTGAAATCCATTATAAAAACAATCAAATGACCACAAGATTGTTAGGTTTAAGAGATTCTAACATACCCAATATTAATATGAATATAAATGCGCAGGGTGGATTTTTAAATTCTGTGTATTAGGAGATGTTTATGATGAGTCTAGTAAAGCTCCAATGTTCTTTGTGGTTCTTTTCCATCTCATACTACTGGGCACAAAAGCTGTGTTGTGTGCAGAATGGCTGGGTTTATCCCTACTAGAAAGAATTTATGTTTGGTATCTAAAGAACAATGCGAGTTTGCTGCTTGGCTGATCAATGCTGGATCAAGTTCACATTCCCCGGCTCCTACTCTGCCACCTACACATGCAGGGGGTGGAAGCAGAGCAAAGGGAGGGAGAGAGAGAGAAAGACAGAGAGAGATGTGAGCTCGGGCTTTCCTAATATGGACACAGCTGGGCCTACGTAGCATTAAATATTGATTTAATCCACCGCTGGAGGACACATCCTTTAAAAAGTAAAGAGATTAGCAGCCAATTAATTCTGGCCCCTCCCATTATTTTTCCGGAACATCTCTTAGATGGATCTAAATGTTTGGTGAACAAACATTGTGGAAAATAGCTTTTTCTCATGTATTATTTACATTTGGGACAGGCCCCCCACCTCCTAAATTGTGATGGATTTTACTCTCCCGTGCGTGTGTGTGTGTGTGTGTGTGTGTGTGTGTGTGCCTACTTCTTAGTAAAGGCAGGATGATTTAGGCCCATTCCTGTCATTTGCAAATTGTGATTTCATTGGGTTCCTTTGGGAGGCCAGATGATAGGCAACCCAGTGTGAGTGCCAAGATTTTTAAAAATTGAAATATTGGCAAAAGAAAAATAGACATGCCAAGGGCCACAGACTCTAAGGAGCATGGGTACTCCATGAGCATGCACTTACAGATACCACACCCATTCCATTTTAGGAAGTAACCAAAGGGACCTAGACATGAGTGTTTGCTTTTCAAACTAGTGAAGTATTAACATATACGTTTGTGTTTTAAATGAGTAACTGGTATCATGGGAATTCACTGGCCCTCCAATGGTTAGGACTTGGCACTTTCACTGCTGGAGCCTGGGTTCAATCCATGGTTGAGGAACTGTAACGTCTGTAAGATCCTGTAAGCCACGTGGCAGAGCCTAAATAAATAATAACCAATAAAGCATTTTTTCAGAATAGTTTTCCTGTAATATCAATGTAGTATGTCTTTTCTAAACAAGGAAGTCCATTTGGCTAAAGCATGGTGCCCAAGGCTCAAGGAAGTCTACCTGGGTTGCTTCCTGTGTGAAATAGTTTTTGCACACAGCAAAGGGTCTCTTCCATTGGTCTTTTCCACTATCCTCAAATCCTATGCAACAATCTTCCAAATACTTATACATTTCAAGGGAATGGGTGGCAGCCATCAACATGATCAGAACATTGTTCACAGGGGATGCATGGGAAATATACCACCTCATGTGTACAGAATTCGAGGTCAGCCCTGAAATTAGGGTCCCTGAAGATAAGGACGTATGCTGTTTTCAGTCAGGATCCAGAATCATATGAGGAACCTGGAAAAAATTAAAATGTCAAATATCCATCCATTTTTGCCTTTCTTGGGGTACCGTTGAGATCTTCTACTTCTTTTAAATTCTTGTTTGTACTCTGTGTGTGTGTGTGTGTGTGTGTGTGCATGCGCACGCTTGTGCTTAACTAATCTTGCCCCGAAGTTTACCCCGAAGAGTAAGCTACAGGAAATGCTACCCTGGGTCAGCCAGACAGCCCATCCTGTCCAGCTATGTGTTTGCCATCTGCCCAAAGTGACTTATTGTAATAGAACACAATAGTTGGCTATCCTCTGTGGCATTGACCTTGAAATTTAGATGTCTCCCAAACACCTGGAATTTCTTCATAGTAACTTATTAGAGATGGGTCATCATTAAAATGATCCAAACCAGTGGCTCTCAACATAGGTTACACATTGGAATCCTGGTGAGGGAGGGGGCCCTGTGTGCCTGGGGCCCACTTTCACAGCGGTCTGGAGTACCTCCTGGGCATTAGGCTTTGTAAACTGTCCTGGTGATTCTAATGAGCAGTGAGGAGTTGGTAACCATTGATCTGATACCACCCCTACATAATTTTATATTTCACCTGTGAAACTCTTTAAGATTATTGTGTCCAAGAATGTTCAGTTTAGTTCAGCTCAGTCCAGTCGCTCAGTCGTGTCCGACTCTTTGTGACCCTAGGGACTGGAGCATGCCAGGCCTCCCTGTCCATCACCAACTCCCGGAATTTACCCAAACTCATGTCCATTGAATCGATGGTGCCCTCCAACCATCTCATCCTCTGTTGTCCCCTTCTCCTTCCACCTTCAATCTTTCCCAGCATTGGGGTCTTTGCAAGTGAGTCAGCTCTTCAAATCAGGTGGCCAAAGTACTGGAGTTTCTGCTTGAGCATACAATGAACACCCAAGACTGATTTCCTTTAGGATGGACTGGTTGGCTCTCGTTGCGGTCAAAGGGACTCTCAAGAGTCTTCTGCAACAAAAGCATCAGTTCTTCGGTACTCAGCTTTCTTTATAGTCCAACTCTCACATTCATACATGACCACTGGAAAAACCATAGCCTTGACTAGACGGACCTTTGTTGGCAAAGTAATGTCTTTGCTTTTTAATATGCTGTCTAGGTTGGTCATAACTCTCCTTCCTAGGAGTAATCGTCTTTTAATGTCATGGCTATAGTCACCATCTGCAGTGATTTTGGAGCCCCCAAAATAAAGTCTGACACTGTTTCCACTGTTTCCCGTCTATTTGCCATGAAGTGATGGGACCAGATGCCATGATCTTAGTTTTCTGAATGTTGAGCTTTAAGCCAACTTTTTCACTCTCCTTTCACTTTCATCAAGAGGCTCTTTAGTTCTTTGCTTTCTGCCATAAGGGTGGTATCATCTACGTATCTAAGGTTATTGATATTTCTCCCGGCAATCTTGATTCCAGCTTCATCTAGCCCAGCATTTCTCATGATGTACTCTGCATCTAAGTTAAATAAGCAGGGTGACAATATACAGCCTTGACATACTCCTTTTCCTATTTGGAACCAGTCTGTTGTTCTATGTCCAGTTCTGTTGCTTCTTGACCTGCATACAGATTTCTCAGGAGGCAAGTCAGGTGGTCTGGTATTCCCATCTCTTGAAGAGTTTTCCACAGTTTATTGTGATCCTCACAGCCGTGAATGTTAAGCACCTGTAAAGAATTGCAGTCATACACATATACCGAGGGCAATATACTAATATCTATTTTCTATCAAGTCTGTTCCCTAGACCTTTATGGAATAGGATTGTATTTTACAGGCTGTGTTTTAATCTGTATGTTTAATTTGTGGTTTATTCTCTAATAAACAGATATCTTCCCTTGTGGCTCAGCTGGTAAAGAATCTGCCTGCAATGTGGGAGACCTGAGTTCAGTCCTTGGGTTGGGAAGATCCCGGGGAGGAAGGCTTGGCAACCCACTCCAGTATTTTTGCTGGAGAATCCCCATGGACAGAATAACCTGGCAGGCTGCAGTCCATGGGGTCGCAAAGAGTTAGACACAACTGAGCGACTAAGCACACATACATAAGCGTATATCTTAAAATCAGGCAAGATGTTCCCTGAGGTCTCCCGCTGGCATAGAAAGAACACTACATTTCCATCCAGGAGATCTAAGGCCACACAATGTGAGATACTAAAGGCATTATACTTCCTGAAGACTCATTCTCTTCATCCTGAAGATGGGACAGTGTGAGAAACAAACAGAACAGTCTGTGTGTGGGAAGTGCTTTGTAAACTTAATCCTGTACAAAATTGACCGCTCTGGTTCTTTCTACCAGTTCTGAGGTTCCGTGGTCTCTGGTACATGTAATGCTTCAGCCCTTTTTTTTTTGTCTTCAGGTCACTTTCCCCCAGCTTTTAGTGATGTTGTGTTGCTTCTTACTTCCAGTAGTCTAGACTTTGATAAGTAACAACTGCCTCCTCTGGTAAGCACACTGTGCTTGTCGTTTGATCTTAACTCTATGAGAAAGAGGCCTAAAGAGGTCATAGAGCTAATATGTGGCAGAGTCTGGATTCAAACCCAGACAGGCTGTCTGGGCACTTTTGCCATGTCGCCTTACTGCCTGGTCATACTAGTCTCCTGAGAACAGGGTGGAATCTTATTCATCTTTGTATTTACAAAGTCCAGTGTTACGTTTTGCAGTAGGCAAACTCAGTATGTTTGTTAAATGAATAACCGGTCTATATGTTCCTCTGGTTTTGATATCAATCAAAAGTGATAAAATACTTGGTTGGTTAACATTTTTATATCAGTCCTCTGTGATGTTTGTATAGTATATTTGTTTGGGGCTTTATTTTTTAACAGTTTTTTTGCTCAATTTTTACAAGAAGGGTTAATCATATGTCCTTACCTTCTATACTTAATTCACTGCTAAGTGTTGTTAATGGAGCAAAATATTAGAACCATAAATTTTTTTCAGACCCCTCTTTCTCCCTCCAAAAAAAGAAAGTGAAAGAAAGAAAAATAAACCCCCAATATTTTATTTATTTATATTCCTTCTTGTCCAAAACAGAAGTAAGCAAACTCTTGGAAAGCAAAATACAAAATGATAAAAGTAAGTTAAAGTAAGAAAACTGAAGCAACATGAAAATAATGTTAAGAAAATAATATGGGGCCAGAAATTATATTAGCATACAATATATATATCCCCTGAAGTTCCTATGGCTGCCTTAAAGTTGGGTCACAGAGCTTTCTAGAAGAAGGGAAAGGGATAAATTTGCAGTATTCATGAGGTAAACCAAACATTTGCCTAAGTCCAACTATTCCTGTTGTTGATACTACGGAGAAGTTTTTCCTGTGGGTCCTCACAGAAAATTTCTATTTAATGTAATAAACAGCCCTCTAAAACCATTCTTACAGTAAACACTGTGATGGATTTTATGGGCTGTTTTTTATAATGGATCTCAATAAAGGTTGATGGCTTCTTCCCAGAACATAGTACAGTAAGAGGAATTTCCCACAGCACCAGGATAATGCATCCCATGCCAGCTGTGTGGTAGTCTGCCTTCACCTCAGAAAATCTCAGACCATCCTGGGTCAGAGTTTGAGTTTCAGCCACCTCTGTGAACCTCCTGACCATTGGTTTGGGAGGGGCTGTGCATCCTGGTGTATGTTTCTTTGGGGAGCCAATCAGTTCAGTTCAGTTCAGTCGCTCAGTCGTGTCCGACTCTTTGTGGCCCCATGAATCACAGCACGCCCGGCCTCCCTGTCCATCACCAACTCCCAGAGTTCACTCAGACTCACGTCCATTGAGTCAGTGATGCCATCCAGCCATCTCATCCTCTGTCGTCCCCTTTTCTTCCTGCCCCCAATCCCTCCCAGCATCAGAGTCTTTTCCAATGAGTCAACTCTTCCCATGAGGTGGCCAAAGTACTGGAGTTTCAGCTTTAGCATCAGTCCTCCAAAGAAATCCCAGGGCTGATCTCCTTCAGAATGGATTGGTATTGGGGAGCCAATAGTTTATAGCTAATGCTTCATTCAGAGAGGATCAAGAAATGGAAGAACTGAGTGTGCTTCCTCAGACAAGCTCATAGAGACTTCTGAGCAACAGTGAATTCAGGAATATGGTTACTAACAGAAAGAGATTCTGTTAGCCAGGTCACTGCAAAGCACTTTTAGGATAGCTCTCCTTTTTTGAAAACTATGCTTTATAAGGACTTCCACTGAGAAGTTCATTTGGCAGTCCTCTTTAGAAAGAAATTAGGCATTCGTTCTAATACAGGGACAAAACAGGCAATAATACGAATTATAATTTTTCTAAAGTCAAGCAGTCAAATTTTAAAAAAAGGTATCATAAAGGAATGTTACATTTTAAAATGATAGAGCAAAATTTAAAGACATAAACATAGGATAACTTAGCCCCTAATCCTTGCTTGTCATTATTTGCAACTTAAACTAACCTTGATTTTATTTCCAGATGTGTAGTCTCTTACCTTTTAATTTACCCTGAGCATATGTTGACTGTAGGGTCCTTCTGTAGCCAGTAAAATCTTCTGGACCTTTCTCCCTTGTTTGGTACTAAAAGGCCCTTTGACTTCTAGTGGATGGGAGTGTAGTGTAGTGCCCATGGGAGTGTAATCTGCAGTCTGAAGCTATTTGGTTTAATTAAAGGGCTCCCCTGGTTTGCCCTCCCTGCTTTCTGCTTGCCTAGGAGGGCATGCTGCTCCTCATTCGTCTGGACTGCACCTCATCGCAAGGCAGTTATGAAACTGGTTATCACCATCATTTTCCATGGAAAGGAATCATTTCCTCTCAACTAAAAAGAAAAGGGTTTCCTTCTGAAAGTAATTCCCAGCCATTAGGTTAACTAAATGCTTTTATTTTAAAGCAATGACATTTTTCTTGGCTTCTGAAATTTTCTTTAGCTATTATAAACTGCTTTGACAAGAAAGTTTCAGTAAACAAGTTTTTTTCAAAACTTGCATCTCTACTAGACAAATAATCTTTAAACATGTAATTCAAACAGAAAACATTTGTTTTTTAAAAGATAGCTTTAAAGTAGTTTCACCACATTTTCAAAGATAATTATTAGAGCATTCATCCTCAACTACAAGAATTTAAATTTTTAAAAAATAGTCTTCAAGTTTCTCCACATCCTACCTTCCTGCTCATGAAGCAAGGTAGGTTTAGGTGGACAAAAGAAGAAATGTGTTGAGGTTATATTAAACATGATCATCAAGAATTAATATTTTTCCAGTGTCATGAAATATGTCATTCAAGATTAAATTCAGTTCCTACCACCATTTTGGAATACAACTTTAGTGATTAATATATGAGGGAATCTGAAACTTTTATTTCCCATTTGTAATTTTTTTAAAGCATCATTTTAGAAATACCCTGGCAGGGTTATTGATGTCCCATGGTGTCTCCTTTTTAAAAATGCACAATTCTGTTTTCTTTACAAAATAAGATATTTTAGTAGAGAAACAAAAAGGACTTAATTAGAAAGACCTTCACCTTAAGATTCTCCCCAATGAAATTTCATATGCCATTTATTCAGCCATTTATTCCTACATTGAACATTGAAATCCAATCAGGGAAACAGACATTTGATAAATTAGTAAAAATTGTTATAGTAGAACTGTAGTAGAACTTCCTTGACAGACCTGGGTTTGATCCCTGGGTTGAGAAGATCCCCTGGAGGAGGGAAAGGCTACCCACTCCAGTATTCTGGCCTGGAGAATTTCCATTCACTTAATACATTTATTGAGCATCTATCTACTATGTGCCAGGCAGTATTTTTAGTAACTGGATAAAGATCAGTAAGAGAAGAGACAGATCTCTTTCTTCCTGGATGTTGAAATCCAATCAGGGAAACAGACATTCAATAAATTAATAAAAATTGTTATAATAGAACTGTACTGTACAGGAGTGAATTCTAATGTAAACTACAGTAATGTTAGTCATTCAGTCATGTCCGACTCTTTGTGACCCCATGAACTGTAGCCCACCAGGCTCCTCTGTCCATGGGATTCTCCAGGCAAGAGTACTGGAGTGGATTGCCATTCCCTGGACTTTACTTAATAATGTATCAAATATTGGTTCATTAACTGTAACAAATTCTCTCACTGATGCAAGATACTAATAATAAAGGAAACTGTGAGTTATGTTTGCATACAGGAACTTTGTGATATCTGCACAAATCTTTCTGATTTTCCTAAAAAATAAAGTCTCTTAATAAAAGATTTTAAATATCCATAAAAGATAATTACTTTAAAGGAAATAAATAGGGTCTATTAGAAACATAGCAGGATGACATAATTTGGATTGGGGAGTAAGGAAAGACCTTTCTGGAGAAGCATTGCTTAAGCCTAGAACTGGAGAATAAGTAGAAGCCAGCCAGGCAAAGAAGGTACCATTTGAACTACCTTTGTAAATATCATTCTGGTTTCTTTGCTGAGGACGGATTGGGTTTGGGGGGCAAGAGGACAAAGGAGTCAAGCGAGTAGGCACTTAGAATGCATCACAGGTGTGGCTACCCACTCAAAGTCCTAGAAGAGCCGAGTAACAGTAGGATGCTTGTTTTTGCTCAGCTTGTGCAAGAAACTGTTAGGTTCTCTGTGAACTGGGTGCTAGGAAGTTTAAAGGAGACTGTCAATGGCAGCAAGTGGAGGTTCCCAGGTCTCAGTTCCTAAGATCTTTCCAGTGGCTCAGTGGGATTTTTAGAATGAGGAATGATCAGTGTGTATGTGTGTGTGTGTGTATTTGAGACCACAACCAGATGAAAATTATAAGGGGAGAAGGCTTTTAATTACTAACTACCCAGCTGTAACAGCAAATTTTTATACAAGTATGTATAAGGTTTAATTTGCAATAGTTACCTTTCCTCCTGCTGCTGAATTGTTGGAATTTACTTTGGCTTTGTTTCTTCTAAGACTGCATATTTTTAAATTGTTGCTAAATCAACCAAGAGGACACTTAAGAAAGGTCCATTTAGGCATGGCACTGTACATCAATATTGAACTGCTGGTATCAGGGTTTTTAGGGACAGTGAATTCCCAAGGAAAAAACTTCTACTGGGTAGATGGAAATGTCCGTAGGTGATAGATTTCTATTGATTATGGAACTGTTTTTAGTAGCATGAACGCTTAAATAGTTCAAAGTTTTATTTCCATTTTAAATTAAGCAGCTCTACAATTACATAATCCACTTTATCATTGGTAATGTTTACCTGCCTATGTACGTGCATTTGAGACTTGCAAGCTATGTTATTTTTATGGATTTCTTTTACAGTACAAACATTGTATGTGATGGTTGTACATCATGTATAAAAAGATTCGATAACACTTTGAAAAATCTTTAGCAAATGAGCATGCATTTCATAGCACTTAGCCAATAATGGTTAATATGTCGATTTAACGCTCTGTAGGCTTTTCTTTTTTTAATTCCGGGAAACACAAACACAAGTCAAGAATCTCCCATTTGAGCAGAACTGTTGTTTGTTTTAGGAAACAGAAATGCATCATCAATGTAATTTTAAGTAGTTCAGTTATGAATATGGGATGAAGGGATAAAATGAAGTTTTCTACTCTGATGTCTCCATTAAGTAGCTCCCCTTTGTGTAAAATACTCCATGGCAAAGTTGCTTCTATTTAAAGTAGTGAGTTTGATCTTGGCTTTGATCTAAAGCTTTTGATCTTGAAAGAAGGATGGAGTAGCAATAAAGAGAGAGCAAGAGAGATTTTCTTTAGAGAAATGCGATAAAGTTAAAGGAATGGTCAAGATCAGCAAACGCGAGTGCGACCCGACTCTTCTCCCCAAGCACTCACCGCCCCCCCCCCCGCCCCCCGCCACCCAGGCTGGCTCAGCTGCTGAGGATGGAAAGAAAGCCTTTTGGAGGGTAGGCGGAAAAAAATGAGGGTATCGTACACTTTTCTAAACCAAGTGGAAACTTTACCCCTATTTTTGAAAAAGTATTGTCCCCTTCTTAAATTCTACTAGTCGCTTTGGCGGGGGAGAGGGGGGGCGAAAGCCGGGCGAGAGCACCGCCGGCCGCGCTCAACAAGAGCGCATCAGCTCCCGCGACCCGCGGGCGGAGCTCGGAGTTTGCCTTTCACGCGCTCGCGGCTTCTCCCCCAGGAGGTCACCTGCCTCCTCCCCGAAGTCCGGAGGGGGCACTGAAAAACGTCCACTTAATGGCGTCTAATTCTTTCCCAGGGGAAACTCCATTAGGAAAGTTCCTCTCCCTCCGCGAAGGCCATCTGAACACTTGGGTTTCTGACTCGCAGAGCGAGTTCAGGCTGGCGGCGGCGGTGAGGGCGCTTCTCCCGCTAAGCCCTTTCTCCGGCCGGCGGGTAGCACTTCTGCTCCCACCGCGGCCGAGAAGCCCTTTCGCGGGTACCCCAGGTCCCGCATGGGTGGGACTGGAAAGGTAAGCGCGCGCGCCGGGGTCGACCAGCGCCAGGGAGGGCGCGGGCCCGCGCGCGGAGAAGAAAGATGTTTGCGAAGAGAACAATAAAATAGCCGGCACGCCGGCGGGGGTGGGGGCGGAGGCGACCTGCGGGGAGGGTGGCGCGGCCGCCTATACCTTTAAGGCAGGCCCCGCCCCCGCCCAGCGCCCGCCCGCCGCCCGCGCCGCCGCCCGGGCCCCGCGCCGCCCGCCGCCCGCCCTGCGCCTTAGGTGTTGCGGGCCTCTAGCGCCCGCCGCTTTCCGCTGGGGCGGCGGGGCGACGGCTCTGAGCGCGGGCTCCGGCGCCCGGCTCTCACCTTCACCTACTGCGGGCGAGGTAGGGGGTCAGCGCGCCGAGTTGGTGGGGCGCGGGGGAGGGAGGCTGGGGCGGCTCCCGGGATAAACTTGACTCTGTCCCCTTCCCCCGCAGCCGCTGCAGAGGGAGCGCCAGGCCCTGGCGGAGTGCGGGCTCGCGCAGCAAGTGAGCGCCGAGGTGAGTGCGGGCGACGCGGTCCACGCGCTCCCCTCCCTGCCTCCCCGGGCCGTGGGTCCCGCGTTGCATCCCTGGCACGGAGCCCGGGATCGGCGGCGGCGGCGCGCGACAACGGTGGGTAAGATGGCCCTCGTCCGGGGGCTCTTGCGCACACCGGTGCGGGGGCGGCCAAGCGGGCTACTGACGGAGGGAGCGGCCGGAGCGAAGGTCACGGCCTCGGCTCGCCGCAGACCCGAGGGCCCGCAGCGTTGAGGCGGCCTCTGGATGCCCTAAAGGTGCCGGTGGCTCCCCCAGGTGAAGCCGAGGAAGGCTGCGTCGTGAGGCCGTCGATCGTTTCTTTTCTCACGCTGAGGGGCGGCCCTGGGGACCTGTTGTCCTATGTTTAAAATGCCCTGTGGTTTTTGAACTTCAGGTCGCGAAATGGGTCCGAGTGAACCGGAGACCCCGAAAACGGAAACGAAAGGACAGAGAAGAAGTGTTTGAGAAGGTAGGGGTCCCCGAAAGAGAGCACTGGATGGAGTTCTTGATCAGTCTCCCCATCTGCCCCCCTCCCCCCAATACTTGGTCACAACAATAGGGTAGCATTTTTTTTTTTTACGTTTTAATTAAATTTGCAGTAAACCTTAGATTTACCTAGGTATAGTTCTATAGAAATACTGATTGATAATCCTATTGATTATCAACGTACTTTGTTCTCAGGAAGTGAAAACGACCCAGGATGCAGATTTCTTTCATGCTCTTTAAATAGAGCATCAGGACAAAAAGCCAGTTCCATTATATTATTACATTAGACCAGTAACGTTTATTATGGTATGTGGTATTATTATGATATAATATCTCTAAAAACCAGGGAGTGTTCTGAATAAATGACCCACAGTATAAGGTTTCTCAGTTTGATCCTGAGAGAGACCACTCACACTCATTAATTTAGACTACAGAGTACTCTCAAAAATGGAGAGAGATGAAAGTAGTGTATTACTTTTGAAACAGTGGAGGGATTTTGTTTACTTAAAGCAGATGAGAAATTTGTCTTTCTATATTTAGAATTTCAGTATGCTACTTTGCAGAAGTTTGGACTACCTGTTTTCTCCTGAAATTGTATTAAGTTAAAACTTGATTTGTCATTGTAGTAAATATTGTGAAATAAGGTAAGTAGTTTGTTATTTCCTGAGTGCTTTTGTTGAAAACTCTTAAAAATGAATGTTTTTACAAACATTGCAGCAGGTAGGATTTTTGTTGCTTTGGCTTTAATAATTTTACTGTTTTTTGATTCTTGAAAGCACCAAGGGATTAAAATAGCAGTGTGTTGTTTTTCTGCTGCTTAGAATGTATGATGAATCATTTCTGACTCTGAAGCCAAATTCTTGCTGATAGCATTGCTGCCAACTTCTGTGATGTGTTGCCTTAGTATGGGCATTGCAGCGTCCGAGAATGTGCACAAAGCACATCATAATGGAGGTGATACCAAAGTTTCAGAGTGCATTTAAGGATACCGAGGGCAGCTTCTGAGAGAATTACAAAAAGGACTGGCCTAGGAGTTTGGTCATTTGTAAGGAGACATTCAGTGTGTGAAAAGCCCTTCCCTTTTTAAACAAAGAGTCGTACATGTCACTTCAGTTAAACAGTAATAGAAAAAGTGGTCATTTTGAACTGGCTTGAGTTTTCTGGCTGTACCTTAGCATGCTATGGTAGGTTGTGTTGGTTTAACTTTTCATGGTCTAGGTGTTTTTAAAAATGTTTGTGAGGTGATGGATGAATGAGATCATAAAATGTCCAAAGAAGGAAAAAGAATTACAAATTGGCTCATTTAGTGGTTAAAAAAATATTTTTTAGCTATTATTTTTGTAAACCCAAAGTAAGATTATCCAAGCACACAGTGTTTCATGCATAAAAGAAGGGGTAACCCTTTGTGGATTACCAGGTAATCACTACCAGAATCTGAATTTGAAGTAACCATATATGTGACACCCACTGTGTTACCCATCTGTGACCTGACCACCGCCCTCTGAGAATGAGGCTAGGGACTGAGGAGTTTGCCTTCCAAGAACACTGGAGTTCTTCACTGAGCATTTCTCCTTGAGAGAGGCTATTGTGTTGGATCTTATGGGGATAACGTGCTTTTGACTTTTCTTAGAAATTGTGGGCAGTAGTTTTGAGGAGGACATGAAAATGAAGTGGGTTGAGACTGTCATGCCGAGCTTCCTTTCAGGGAATGAAGCTTAAAGCTGACTAGCTTTGAGGGTGGAGGTGGGGGGAGGGGGGCAAGAAGGGGGATGGTTTAAGAATTGTCCAAGAGAGTATTAATTATCAATGTCTCCAGTTTTTCCTTCTGGTTCTGCACAGCAGCTCAGCCCTTTGCCCACTGTTTTGCTTCTGCTCTGTCTTAGAGTTTGGAGCTCACTGAGGCAAAGCATGTGATATTTTCAAGGACAGGGAGAAAGGGGGTGCGATTAGCCACCAAGGGCGTTAGAACAAGTTCTGAAAGACACAGAAGCTGTACAGCAGCTGGTAGCCGAGGTGTGTCCTCTGATTGCCTGAGTGTCTATTCCAAAATATGGATCAAATTCTGTGGTATTGAATATTCAAACCTAGGTCTTATGTTAACCTTTTGCTGGGATTTGAACCTGTTATTCATTGGAATCTAGGTTGTTAATTTAACATGGAGATGAGCTACGTTTTTTTTAAATGTTCACCGTGCCACAGGTAGAAGCATATTCGTCAATTTTTCTTTTTTCATGCGTTTACTGTTTTCCTATAACTTAGAATTTTTCTCCTTTTATTTATTTTATGTAACTGTAAAGTAAGAAAGTTTAGTTGTTTCTGTAGGTTGGACATTTAAAATCTAGCTGTTGCTTTTATTTGCCTACTTTGTCTTGGCCCCTTTCTCTCCCTCATGCTGCCCTTTCCTCCATCCCCTAGGTCTCTATTTGCATCTTCAGGCCTCAGGCAGGATTCAGCCCCAGGCATGAACTGGGGGATGACTGGTCTGTATTTAACTATGCTAGGTCATAGCATTTTTCCTCTGATTTTTAGTGACTGGGGGAAAGCCATCTTCTGACCTGCCTGAGGAAGGAAAACAAAAAGCAGTGGTGCAAGGCCAGGGTCTTAAAAATGGGCATTTGGCTGGAGTTAAACATTAAAGAATGTAATTTTATAGGAATAATTATTTTCCCTCCTTAAAATCTTGAAAGTGCTAAGTGGTGGGCATAACCTGGTATAGCTTGAAATACTAGTTGAGGTTTTCAGTGAACTTAGAAGGAGAAGCAAAACAAACTTGTCCTGTGCCCAACTGTGGGTTAAAATAACGAATAAGGAAATAAAGTAAGCTGATTGAGCGAGAGGTACCCCTGCAAAAGTGCTTTCAGATGCTCTCCTGGCTGGCCCTGCCGTGTCTCCTCGATCCTACCCACCCACCAGGTAGCTCTGCTGTCTTTCTGTGCCACCTAACAGGTTTTCACTTCTTGTCTTTCTGAAGATGAGGCTTTTTTTTGGTCTGCATTTTCTGCTATGTTCTCTGACATTTGTTTCCATTTTATTTTATCTTTAGGTTTTAGCTCTCTTTTCCACTGGTGTCACTTAATTTCTTTACTTTTTTGTTTGTTTATTTGTTTTCTTAATTTTCAGTTTAAAAACTCACCTCTCTTTTGCTTTTAGTCTCAGGTGTTTTTCTCCTTACCTCCTGATATTCTTCCTTTTTCACTATTTCGAGTTCCTTTTATTTAGTTTGAATAATTTATGCAACAGAAAGGCGAGGGGACGTGAACAACTATACAAAGAACAATTAGGATGAATGGATAAGCCTGCTCTGCAAAGGACTGGTTAAACAATGGTGATACCAACAGTGAATTGTACAGTGTATTGTACAGTGTATATTTTTAAAAATAATGTTAATAGATTTTACTAAGTGACTATTGGTTTTGAAAGAACACACATTTTTTCCTGCTTTTATCTTTAACTGATTCAAAGATAAATGCCAATTATCCATTGTATTCAAAGATTAAGGAGTAATATAACATTCTTATAAATATATATGTGTAAAATAATACAATGTTTTTGATACTTCTTTTATCAGTATTTCAGGGATTAGGATATACTGTAGAATAATAATTTATGAAATCATATATTTGAAGAAAATACCTGAATGGTGTTAATGATTTATTTTTTAAGAGAAGGAAAATTCCAGTTTTCATATTTGAAGGAAGCATGCTTCCTACTTTATGCACATCTGATAACAGAGAGAACAAATTTTAAGATACTCATTTCTGGTTATGATGTCAGAAGTATTCACCGGCATACTTTCAAAACATTGGAAATTCGACAATACTAAGCTTTGCTGTTATTATTAACAAGCACTCTTTCCTGTGAGTTTGTTTCCAAGTAAGAGTCTTGGTGAGGGTGAGATTGGTCTCTGTTATGAGTAGTTAGAAGAAACACTAGGTACAAATGGTTTCCAACAAAAGCACCCTGTAAGGTTACCTTAATTATTCTTTGCTGCTAGAACCTGAAAAATAATACCCTTGAGCATAAAATTGTTTAAATTTTAGTGAAATTTTTCCTTGAAATATCGAGTGAAACATGAAAGTCTAGGAAGGTGGTTGTGAAAATGGATTTATGATATTCAGTGGCCATTTTAGTAGGAGCCAAAATGATAAATTCGATTTTCTGAGTCTTTCAGAGAAAAATACTGGACCTGTTTTGTTTGTGATACTAAATTCTGGACCATTTTCACTCTGCTTTTGTTGCACTTGTTCTTTCCACACGCTTGATTCTGAAGTCCTTGATAGACTTGATAATAATTCACAGAACATTTTTTAAATCCAACTTGATTTAGGCATTTTGCCACTTTTATTGGTCCTTTTAAAATTTTACACATTCTAGGAGAATGTTTTTATTACAATTCTGATACTGAAATATTCAACATGATAAAGGTAGGTACAAATTTTAAACTAATAAAATCCTTTACTGCTATTTGTCTTTTGTGACCAAGATCTGTTTTCTATTTGGTTTATGATTTCTGGAAAACAGTATTTAAGACTAATAAAAATTATCTGGTTCTTTCTTGGATCTGTAACAGCAGATGGCAACTGTGTTAGGCTTGACTCTGGAGCTCTTAGGATACAGAGCTTGGCAGAATGGTGCCAGATGAATTTAGGGAGTGCTGAACTGAAGGGTCTTCTTTTCTTTATAGGAACTACTCAGATTTAGCAAAATGGTAGGTGCGGCAGCCAGTCTTATGTAATTGAGGCAGTCTTCGTGCTGAGTGGTTTCCCAGACATTGGTGCCCTTTCCTTTTTTCAAAAATGCTCTTGCCCTGTGAGAATTCATAACCAGTCTACATATATATAGCTGTAATCTCTTACAATAGCTTCATTGATACTTGATCTCGTAGAAAAGCTTTATGGATTCGAATGAGTCACAGCTCTGGAGGCACCAGCCGCCCTCCCTCACGCCCTCCCTATCAGTGAGTGCCTTTGTGTCCTGCGTTGTTCTGATTGTGCCTTTGGATGACAACTTACTTGAGTGATGGGGGGAGGCAGAATAATTTATTAAAAATAATTACAAAGAAACCAAACAAAAGGGTAATTACGACGCTGTGAATATGCAATTTGTTATATTGCTGAAATATTTCAAACTCAGTCTTTTTTGTGGGTCTCCCTTTTTTCTCTGTAAATCCCTAGAAATCCCTACATAGTTTACAAAATTTTCTGTACCTAGGTCTCAGATGAGACCTAGTTTCACAGGATCTTAGTTGTTTTTCTTTTTACCCCTTGGCTGGATCAAGATAGAATTGCCGATAGAATGTGTTTTTGATAGCCTCACGAAGGAATTCTGACCTGTATAATTTTGTATCATTACATTTTCATCTGTTTCATAGATTTTTTTTTTAATACTCTGCAGTTCTTAAAAAAAAAAAGTGAGAATTCCGAGTGTACTGAAATTCCTTCCCATTTTCAGCTGACATGATAGGAAAAATTTAAAGTATTGTTATCCATTTACCCTCGCGCACTTATTCACATATTTTAAAAAGAACCTTTGAATGGAACTATTAATATAATAATAGCTGACACTTGTCATGTGTCAAGCACTCTTTTAAGTGCTTTACATGTATCAGCTCATGTAAATGTACCATTAAAGTAGTGTCACAAAATAGCAACATGATATGAGGACATTGTAGACTGTGTCAAGCACTTTATGAAGGTAGATGAATTATAAACAAGTTGAATAATTGCTGTAGAAGAGAATGCTTTGGGCAAGATTTTAAAATTGTTTTTAACCCAGGCTATTGACAGTCCTAGACCACCAACATTTAAAGCATACGTTTCAAAGTTAAGAAAATCTCAACCAGCATGTATTTTGAAAACACTTGAAAGTGTGCAGATAATTACACTGGTGTTGATTTTAGCAGATTCGATGCCAGCAGCCATCAACTCTTACATGCCGTGAGAGATGAAAGCCATTTTAATATAAAACATAAGAGTTTGGGTAGAAAAGGAAGGCGGGCAGGGAAAAATTTTGTGACTCTTAGTTTTATAGGAAGCATTAGTTACATTCCTGTGACAGAATGCTTTACTTGGCAATCATTCCTCATATTAGGCATTTTAGTGAACTGCTGTTTGTGCCTGGTATCATATGGCCCTAATAAGATGCATTATTTTAGTAGCACCTACTGGTGTCAGTGTAGTTTAAGGCCTGTCATTGTCTCCATTAATCTTCTGTTTTAGGAGGTCGACACTAGCATGTCTTTAAGTCTAGCCAACATATATTTCATTTATATTTTTGGGTCTCTACAGAAAGGAAAAATGACACTCAAGCATTGTGTTTTCAGTGCTTAGAAAAGGACCTAATTATATACACCCTCGGCAGATATTTGTTGAATCAACTAGATGCATGAATCTCACTAATGGTACTTTTATATGAAGTCTTACCTGGCTTCTGCATTAAGAAATTTTAATGACAGAGTTTTTCACTAAAGCGCATTTGGTAGAGCTTTACTGTCAGTCGTGGGTCATCTTTTTCATCTTTTCCATAAAAAGCTCAAAGCCAGGAAGACTGACTGACTCCAGCTCTGCTTCCTACTTGTGTGCTCCGTAAGTCTGTCGCTTGAGTTTTGCTTTTATCTGAAAATCTTTGTATTTTGGCCAGGTAAGCCAATTTGTATTAATTATAAAATTAATATGTTCCGTTTCATGATACATTTTTTTCTTTTGTCCTTTTTTTGGTATTTAGGAAGGCTTGTGTTTTTGTTCTAATGGTTACTTTCGCATGATAACACATTTTTGCCTCTTGTTCACTTTTGTTTGCTCATGTGTATTGATTTTTTTGCAATATTTAATATCTAAAATTAGATATTAACCTTTTCTCACCTCTCTCCACTTTGTCTTCCATCCTGTGACTTGAAGTGTTTTATCTTTCAATTTCCAGATAAATACCTGTAACAGTCAACAAACTAATGTATTTTTCATATAATTTTCCCATCCCCTTTATCCTTTATGATAGCTGTACTATACCTACAATGTCAGAGCATGTAGCCATTACATATTATTACTGTATCCTTTATAAAATCACTTAGCTTTAATTCTGCAAGTAAGTCTATATTTAATGCTCATCATCTACCCTTATATTGATCTTTAGTCTTTTGGTGTTTTGAAGCTAGTTCTGTAGTGGATTTCTCAGGAAGAGCTTGAGGCAGCAGTATTTCCTGAGCTCTTGTATGTTTATAAGTTATACGCTTTGTACATGAAGGTCAGTTCAACTAAACATAAAATCCTTGGCTCATATTTTCTTTAAGTATCTTGAATATGTCCCTCCATTGTCTTGCATAAAGTCTGACACTAGCGTCATTTCTTTTCATCAGAGTGACCTGCTTTTTCTCCTGGATGCCTAGATATTTTTTTTAATTCCAAAAATTTTTGTTTAATATATCTCACTGTGGGTCCATTTTCCCAACTGTCACTCGCTTTTGAGCTTTACTTTCTTGATCTGTAAGATGAGAATAATGACAACTGTTTTTGCTTGCTCAGAGAGTAGATTTGAAGACTAAATAAGCTACTGGATGTAAAGTGCTTTAAATTTATTTTACTTCTTACTGTTTAAAGCCCCTTGTCAGGAACTTTAAAATTTTACAGTATTTCATATTATAGTCAGTTTGATTTCAGTTGGCTTTATATTTGTGAGAAATCTAAGTGGATACTCCAAAGTATACTTTGTGTACATGGCAATAAATGAGCTCACTCTGATCCACTAGGGCAGAACCACTGGCCTAAAAGCACTGTTACTTTTTGCGAACACCTCTTTTGAAATTCCATCTCCTTCGTAATCCTTTCATATGTTAGTTTCCCACAAAAAACTCTGGATTTAATTTTTAATGAATTAATTTTTAATGAATTTTTAATTTTTCATTTATATGTGCATAAAACAACACAGAGGGGAAAAAGGACTATTCTTCAGAGAGCTGAAACCCTTAAATGAATCTAATCAGTCAGCATATTTTCTCAGATTTGTTGTATATAAGGCCTTGTATAAGACGCTGCTGGAAAATACCAAGGAAATAGGAGATGTCATTTCTGGCCATGGGAGATAAAACACACGACATATCAAAGATCACTTACAAAATAGCATGTGATAAATCCAAACCAGTGTAGCACAAACCAAGGACGTGAGTATGTATATGTTGCATTTTACCTGAGGCTACCCTGGACTAAGGGTTTCCATTCCTGGGCCTTGTTTTGATAAAGCAACCCTTTACACATGCAGGCTGGAAGTTATGGTGGGAAATTGGATAATTGAATTAACTGAATCCATTTTAATGCTTTTACCTGATTTGTAAGCACAGATAGGGGTTTGATTGACATACATGTAAATAGTGTTAGTGTCTTTATTTGAATATGTGATTTTAAAAAATAAATGCATCTATGTTCTAGAAGTAAGGCTGGAACCCATCATAGAAATTCTGCTGACACTTATGAATCAGAATGATTTGGAAACTCAAGGCTAGAAATGTAATACTGTCTCTGATTCTGTGTAATGCATTCCTTATTAAATTCTATATTTACTTAAACAGTTTATTTACTAACTAACTTCACTGCATATCCACAACATGCAAAACCCTTAGTAAGGAGTAGGGAGCACAGAGGAATGGGAAACAGTCCTCAGAGACTTTACTGTTAAGATGTAAAAAACTGGAAAGAAAGCAGAATTGAATCAACCTCATTTCAGAGGTAACATCAGGTATATATACAGAGTGGTTTGGATCTCACAAGGAAAGGAAGTTGTATCACCTTGGGTTATTTGCATTATCCACAAGCCTTGTCCAGGCTCGTGAAGCGATACAGTTGGTTCCAGTTCATTCAGCTCTTGATGCACTGTAGAGTTGAAGATGTCATAATTTCTGTTCCCAAAATTCAGGTTGTTTTCATGAGAACCTACTGAAACTGTGAAGTTGGTCAAGTTGACCCTTGAACAACTTGGAGGGTAATCCAGGAAAAACTTACAGTGAGTCCCCATATCCGAGGTTCCTCCACACCCCTGGATTCAGCTACTTATGGGTCATGTAGTCCGTAGTATTCACTAATGAAATATATCCACATGTAAGTGGACCACATGCAGTTGAAGCTCATGTTCAAGGGGAAGCTGTGCTTCTCTTACGCTTGCTAATGTCAAGTCAAAGCGCTGCAGCAAACTTAGGCTGCCTCTGAACTTGAGGATGTAAGTTTTTCATTCTTTAACTTGTGTCTTTCAGTTTTGGATTTTTTTCCTTCCTGTGTGGTTTCAAGGTGAAATGAGAATATTACAGGTGGGGACTTGGAGAGGTCTTCAGAGTTTCCCCCTCTTGTTGGTTTTTGGATGTTGTGTTATTTTACCCAGAAAGTATCCCATGTGTTTTCAGCACTGCAGATGACTTTTTTTTTTAACAGTATTTGTAAAGACAGTTATATACTCCTTTTATTTATTTACTTTTCCCCTTTTATTTTTTGATGATGAAAACAAATAAACTTGTCAGGTGGGCCACAAAAATGGCATGAAGTATATATCCAAATCATTGATCGTTTTATGTATCCTATAAATTAAACAAGCATTGGTTTTTTGGAGTATTAAAATCTAAATCATACATCTGTGAAGATTTTGTGTATATGAAAGCAATTAAACTGTTGTCCTAATGAATGCCAATGAAACTATGTAAAATGGGGAAAATGGTCTCAGAAGATAGGTCTTGATTTTTCTGACATATTCAGTGAAAAGGCAACAGCAGTCATTTTATGTGGTTTCATGTATAACTGAAAGTAGTAAGGCTCATTCTGTTAATTTTCTGGGGCAGTTTTTGTTTGGTGTCCAAGAAAAAATTCGTGATATTCATGAATAGCATGAGATGTTCAAGTAGAACAACAGAAAGAATCCAGAAGAGAAACAGAACCTACTGTTGGACTATGTTCATATACGGATTGCTTTCTGATGTTTTTTCCTTAACTGTCACACATACAAGCTTTAGCTTTAAGTGTCGAAAGATGCACTTTTATGTTTATTCTTGACATTAAAGGTAAA
This sequence comes from Ovis aries, assembly GCF_016772045.2. Lineage (NCBI taxonomy): Eukaryota > Metazoa > Chordata > Mammalia > Artiodactyla > Bovidae > Ovis > Ovis aries. Next base: position 31,340,188 of record NC_056055.1, on the reverse strand, counting down.
AGATGCTGAGTGCTCTCATAGACAACAGAAGATGGCGATTCTGATTCTCTCTCTCAACAACTTTATTGAATTATATGTTGTATATATTTTATATGCCAGGAAACTTACTCATATGCACTGGTACAGCCCCCACTACCTTAAGTTTTAGAACGGGTTTCTGTCACCAAAAAGTTCCCCTGTGTCCATTCATGGTCAGTCGCTATTGGTAACCCTGTGCAGCTACAAGTCTGCTTTCTGTCTTTATGCCTTTGCCTTTTCTAAAAATGTGATATAAATGGATCATGTGCACTTGAGTCTTTTGGATCTGGCTTCTTTTATTTATCATAATGTCTTGAGGACCAGTGTTGGTCCTCAGGAGCCAGTTTCTCTGCCTGCTCATCAGCACTTGATATCATCAGATTTCTTTTTTTTTATGTTAGCCATTCTTATGGGTGTTAAGCCATGTTTTTTAATATGTTAAGGCTTTTGTTTCTTGTGAGGATCTGTAAGTGTCCAAATAATCCTAATAAGGTTTTGTCCTCCATTTTGCAGATCCGAAGTCGGTAGTGCATTCACTGGAAACTCTGAGTGTCTCACCCAGGATCCCCAAATGAGTCACTGAGCCCAGAGTCCTCGTGCGTCAGTTGTAGTGACCTACTTTTGTTCCCACTCCGTCTCCCTGTGACTCTGGTCCTCTTTGTCCGCGTAGGCTCGTTAGCTGTTGCTTTCTTTTGATTCTTGTAGAATAATCCATTCTTATGTCTCTGGGATTCTGACTGATAAAATCCAGTTGTTCTCTGCAGAGGGGTGCAGGTGTCTTGGAGAGGTAACTCTCCTCCCTGCCGTGTGCAGACCTTGGGTGGCCTCAGACCTTGAGTGGCTCGGGTCTGGCTCCCACGGTGGCCCCCTTTGACTGCACCACCACCTTGCATCCTGTCAGAGGGAGATAGGTGTCTTGCCAGAGTCTTTTGGGAGTTAAGTGAGGTGTCTTATCTAAAACAGCTGGCATTTACTAAGTACTTAGTATGTTTTAGAGCACCTCTTCAAATAAGATGGTAAAAGACTGACTACCTAATGGTATGTGGATAGACACCATTCATTTGGGTTTTTTCCCTACTCCACAATAATGAGACAGGAAAACATTCTTAAATTTATTTACAGACCCAAAAAAAAAAAAAAAACCCATATACCCCTAAACAGCCTTGATTTCTTCCTTTAATTGTTCTTCGGTTTGCAGCAAATATAGGCATAATAGGCATACAAGTCTGTTACATTTTGTCTTTATCTTTTGACTTTCTTCAAGAAGACCAATCCTGTTTCTCAGCACTCATCTACTGTTTGATTTGCATCTCTCCAGATTGTCCACTATAGTGGAATAAATTGTCATTGTTCTTGTTCCAAACAGGAAGCTCTCAAAGTGCTCTCAGGCTGTTGATAAGATTTCTATTCTAGCAAAAGCTCCGTTTTAAATGAGTCTGTAATCATTTTTTGTGCTCAAGTCATCGCTTTTGTTTATTCTCCTCAAACTGTTTTGATTTGACGTTCCTTTGAAGGCTGGTGGAGCTTATACAAATACCAGCCAATGAATGACACTTGGTATTGGGCCCACCTCCTCCTCTGTTGTCATTTGCAGTCATTTCTGGTCTAAGGAGAGAACTGTTACCTTTCACTAGGCAGGGTTGCAGTGTTTATTTCATGACAGAAAGTGAATTTTAGTACAGGTGGTTGTCTTGAAATATCCTCTAAAATGGTTCTTGGTCATGTTGAGTTTCTAACATAGTTTAGAACATTGGTTTTGTCACTGGAAATCTCATCTTTGTGTGGTATCAGGAAGAACTAAGAAGTTGAGGTAACTTCAGAAACTGAAATTACCACCAACAAGGAGCTGTCTTAAATAACTGGAAAAATTATAAATCAAGCACCTGGAGGAATGCGCTAGTGACTATAACGTTATGAAAGCTACTTGAAGTCCTTGACACTTGAGTGTGCCAGGCCGCAAGAGTGCATGGAGGTTGGGAGAGCATCCGGTGGAGAGCTCGACAGCTCACGCTTCACTTCAGCACTTTATGTGCGATGTGGTACAGGACTGGAATAGTTAGGCTGGGGGAGGGCCTTTGGGCCTCTCTAACTCCAACCCTTGTTTTCCATGTGAGAACTTGGAGGTCCGCAGTACTGACCTGGGACCAGCCCCAGCTCTGACTGCTCCTGAAGTGGGATTGTGGAGAGGGGGAGCAGCTTTGGGTTCTGGCCGAGGAGAAACTTGCACAGCTGATTTCTTGTGTCATGGAGCAGGGATACCTGAGCAGGGTGGAAAGGACGCCATGGGAGATTATGGCTGCCCCTCCAAGGCCACTCCCTGTGGCCTGGAAACTTGTCCAGAGTGGGGTCTTTGCATGGAGCACCCTCGAGTGCTGGCTTGCCTAGGTGTGGACTGGGTCCGATTTTGAAAGCTCAGGCCTTCCAAAGAGTAGGCAAGACTCTGGTGAGACAGGTGTCTGCAAGGGTTGGTGTGAAATTTTGCTTTTCATATTAAGTTAGTAAACTTTACAAGGTATAGATCATTTGAGGTTTTTGTGATATTTGCCATGGACCAAGCAACTATGACATGAAAATCACAGTTTTTGCTGTGTGTTATTAAACAACAAATTAAATATATTATTGCTGTTTTTAATCCAACACAGTGTGGCCCAATAAGAAGGCATTATATTTTGGAAGGCAGTAAAGTTACTCTCACAAATGCCTTTTCTTCAGCCTGTGCACATATTTTTTAATGTATACATTATAATTTTTTTCTAAATGCAAGACTGCTTTCCATGTTTAAGTATATTCATCCCTTGATGCTTAACAGATTTAAAGTGAAGTTTTTCTGTAGTTTTCTGACTTGGCTATTTGCCTATGGGCCAGATGACACCAGTTCTACCCCCAAAACAGTAGTATCAATAAATGCTGAACTTGGGTTATGGAAAGTTTAGCTCCCCAGAACTCTCTACTATTGGCAGGACAAAGGGAATGGGAATATTATGGTTTAGGGAAGGAACTGGCTGTGTGTTCTCTGCAACACAACTGGCAGGTAGTTTCCCAGATGGACAGGTGAACAGAAAAGGCAGGTACTGAGCCGTTTGTTCCATTTGTGTTGAAGGCGCCCTTCCCATGAAAGGTGCTGGAGAGAATGCGCTGGTTGATACTCCTGTATTGCTAACACCTGGTGTACTTTGAGTCTTTATTAAACGTTAAGTCACTGGCATGGTTAACAGTAGCATTACCTAATCTTAGAGCACTGGGTTATCGTAAGACAGATCTAAATGACGCTGAACTATCTTCCGACAGAGGGTCACTGATGTACTACTGTGCATGTATGGCTTGGGTGCCTGTGCGTGCGAACACACACAGTTTACCCATTTCACTGGCCTTTGACCTCTGAGCAGGGGAGGTTTGGGCCGAGGCCTGATCTGTGGCCACTATCTCCCGTCTTGGAGGAAGGCTGCAGCCGCTATTTCCAGAGCTGGCGCTGTTTGCGTCTGCGTCTGACTCTGACTCATGCTTCCCTGGAACTGCCCTGTGCATAATGCAGAGTCATTGTCATTGTGAGCTGTCCTCGGGAGAGGCTCAGTGGAGAAAGCGAAGGTGGAGCAAACCTGTCTCCAGAACAGAAGGTGAAACATACTTTTCTGCTTAGTTTTGCTCAACTTCACAGTGGGTTTTTGGGGACCTGCTGTAATCCAGTGGAGTTCCAGATAAAAGGAGAGAGGAAATCTGACTTGTTGCTATGAGACTCCTTGCTCTGGTGTTCAGATTCTTGACTAGGAGGAGAAGCGAGTAAAACACCAGAAGTGCTTGTTATAGTGTATGAACACGTATTCATAGTTTCTCGGTTTTTAATTTTTTTATATCAGACCTGTTTTGCAATCATACACTGTTACAGAGAAGAGAGAGGGCTGTGTTATAAATATATGTGACCTTCAGTATTCTTGTTACTTGTCTTTAAAGTAATCTTCCAATAATCTTGGAGGGTGAGACACATTATTTAAATGAAGGTTAAAAAGAAAGATGTATTTCTGTGGTACTCGTGGTGGGAATTTTTCTGTGAAAAACTGTTAACGGCATATTTAAAAGTAACTTCCTTTTTAAAAAAGACAACTCATTATAGTAAATCTTAATATCAGAAATAATTCAAAATTAAAATAAGTAAACAATAAAATACTGTTTTGACAATAGTTCAGTTTTAACAATAGCTCAGTAGAGAAGAGTTCAGTTGTCAAGAACATTTACTTCCCAGGCAGTTTCCCGACTCTAGTTTTCTTGGCAAGAGAAATGTTAATCTGTTGTGAACAGACACTTTTTTTCTTCTTTTCCCGGAACATGTGTGGTTTCCATTAACTTCTCTCTCCACAGAACTTTGGAGATGGCTGCAGCTAATGCCTTGTGGGTCATCTGCACTCTTAGAAGTAAATTGAAATCGTAAAGTACATTTCCTCCCCACTAGAGTCCTTCATGGTATTGAAATGCCATATTCACCTCTTACTAGCTTTTTTATCTTGAATAAACTAGCCCGTGTAAGCCTCAGTTTCCTCATCTGTAAAATAGTTACCGCAAAGCACTTACTAAAGAGCTGGCACTGTGTCGCTGCTCACCAGCAGTAGTTATTAATGTTATTGATGATGGTCTTTTTCAGGGCATAAAGGGCTTTTTCTTACCAGGGCATAAAGTCATTTGTTATTGGTGGTGTATTAATGAGAACAGAAGGAACCCTGAGAACCAGTAAGCTAGACCAAGGAATGTAATCATGGGAGAATGGCCATAAGGGTGTGAGTTTTGAACATTAGGCTGGTGTCTGTAGGACCAGCTGAAGTGTCCCCAGAGTTAAGACCAAGGAGGCAGCCTCATCACTGCCTTGACAGGTCCCAGTCATGCCTCGAGGTGCACCTGTCTCCCAAGCTGACACAGGAATCTGCTTTCTGGGGCCACTGCCTCAGGGGAACGCTGCCTCGCATTTTGTTGGAAGTTTCCACTGGGATCCTCCAAAGAGAATTTTAGCTGACGTCATCAGAGCTGTGTTATTGATTTGGCTTCAGGTCTTAATTAAAGTGATCTTAGTTTGCAAAAAGTGTGGCCATCAAGAAATAAAGTGCTTGTTGATGTACTGAGCATCCAAGAAGCTTTCGAAAACAAGTGTTGAGATAACCCCATACACATATCCTATAGCTACCGAAGTCTGAGTTTGCAGTAATATGATTCTTATGTCTAGCTGACTCGGAGTAGTAAGTTTCCCCAGGTACTGACTTACTAATAGTAACCCACCCAGACACAGAAGAAATGGGCCCAGTGTTTGTCTCAACTATGAGTCGTGGGTTGTGCCTGATTTTAAGAAGGCTTCTCAGAATGTCCTTGCTCATGTAAACCCAGGATCAATATTTTGGGGGAAGAAATCTTTAGAGATAAGCTGTAACAGTACTTGATAATCAGATCTCATTTTCAAGTAGTTAAAAGGGTCATTGGACAAAACTCTATGGACTGACTTTGGCTTTTTAATTGTTAACGATTTAAACTCCACATGCCCTCTAAATTATGAGCATGCTTAAATTTTTTATGGGAAGGAAAGTACTTTTTTTTAAAATGTAGGGTAATTTTCATGTCAGATGTTATACTAGCCAGCTTGCTCCATCAGATTATGAAGGTTGCCACTTTTATTCACCGAATCCCTCCTTTTCCCTTGTGAAGTGTATTTTAAATAGAGATTAAGGAATGAGGAGAGAAAGTGGGATGGGACGAGGGGAATGAGTCATGAGAACACACTGCTGGTCATTTTTGTTAGTCCTTGGCATTCTTGGAATATTCTTACCTCTGTTGACAGAGAGCAGTCGGGGTGCAGTTCAGCTGCAGGCTCAGAAGTGGTCAGGGTGGTATGGGCCCCTCAGGAGGCCACTGGAACATTCTCCCCATTTCCTCCCAGGCAGAGCAGTGAGAACTACTGGAGGGATTTCACAGGCCAAGGGGGCACCTCTCAGCTGAGAGCCACAGCAGTGTGAGGTGGTGTTTTTCTGTACTCCAAGCCCAAGCACCAGGTCTGCCAGTAGGTCTGTTGATCACTGTGTCTCTGAGCAGAGGGAGAACAGTTTTATTGCTTTCTTCCCAGAGTAGAGGAAATGCTTAAGAGCAGTGGGAGAGCAGGGGACAAATATAGTATTTCCCTTTTCCTGCCTGAATATTCTTTTCCACAACATTTCATTTTCATAAGATCCTATCCACTTCAACTAAAAATAATTCCACACCGTTTGTATCAGATTGGCCCTCTTAACCATTTATGTTTTGTTTTTTTTTTCTCTCCCCTATTCAGAAACTTTTATACAGGGATATATATGATGGTCCTAAAATGCATGTCTTCCGGACATGGTGCATGCTCTGAAGCTGCCAGCTGGGACCTTCTGTGAGTAGATGGCAGGGGCAGTCTTGTTGGCCTGGCTGTGGGTGGTCAGGAAACTCCAGAGACTCTGATTAGCTTATCCTCACACTTATTTCTTTCATGACCCTTTTTCCAGCAGGGGCTGTTCCGTACGCTTGTCACCCTGACCCTTGCAACCTTGCGTCTATGAGCCGCGTCAGCCCATGGCACTGAGACTTAGCCCCAGAGCCCGTTCTGGTTCTGTAGTAGCAGTGCCAGATGCCACCTAGTCCCTTGTCCTGTTGCAGAGACGGTCCGTCATGAGTCTGCAAAGCAGAGCTAGTGCGTTTGTTTAGTAGCTGCTTGGCGAAAGTTGCCTCTCTCGAGAGATGGGAGTGCAGGCGTCGTAGGCTGACTTGGGCTGTTGTGCAGTGTGCCTGATTCACCAGATGACGTTCTTCTGATTGTGTAAAATTATTGAGTTGATACCGATTTTAACAAAACCTAAGTTTGAGGTAAGTGGCTTGTGTTAGATTTTAATACATGAACGTAAGATTTTAGTACATAAGAATTTCTGTAGTTTCTCATTTCTTAATTGCTTTGGATGTCTATTATCGTGCATAGCCTAGTGCCTGGCCTGGCTTTGCCCATTACAAAGGTCTTGCTTGTGTTCGTAGGGGGCTGGACTCTGTTCCCAGGCCCCAGCACTGCCCCCGCCGGCAGCGCCCAGTAATAAGTAAGCTACTCGTGGTTACTGGCTAATAGGGCCATGACCCGATTTGAACCGCATAATAAGGAAAGAGCAGATTTATTTGCTCCTCTTGCATGACTCCCTCCCCTCATGCTCCTTTATTATCTTTAAGAGGAAATTGAATGGCAAAATTCTGCATTCTCATAATGTTAATAGCCTGATGTCATCTTTTCCACTCTGGAGTCAAGAAAATAAGAGAGACAACCAAAACACAGATTTAACACTTTGTAGCTGTCCAGGGCTTCAACTGTAGACTCTCTGTGTGTATATATGTGTTGTTAACTGCTTGTGTAGGGTGTAATGTACATATCATATAATTCAATGTACAATTCACTGGTTTTTAGAAAATTTCCCAAGTTGTGCAGTCAGCACCAGAATCCAGTTTTAGAAAATTTCCATCATCTCAGGAAGATCCCTGGTGGCAATTAGCAGTCACTCCTATTTCCCCCCATCTCCCAAGCACTGGGCAACCAGTAATCTACTTCCTGTTTTTAATACTATAAGTTTGCCTTTTCTGGATTTCATATCAGTGGAATAACACAGTATATGGTTCCATGTATTTGCCCCCTTTCACTTAATGTGTTTGACGGTGCATCCACATTGTGGCCTGTGTCAGTAGTTTGTCCCTTTTTATTCCTAACATCACTTCATGGGAAATAGATGGGGAATAGTGTCAGACTCTTTTTTGGGGGCTCCAAAATCACTGCAGATGGTGATTGCAGCCATGACATTAAAAGATGCTTACTCCTTGGAAGAAAAGTTATGACCAACCTAGATAGCACATTCAAAAGCAGAGATGTTACTTTGCCACTAAGGTCCGTCTAGTCAAGGCTATGGTTTTTCCTGTGGTCATGTATGGATGTGAGAGTTGGACTGTGAAGAAAGCTGAGCACCGAAGAATTGATGCTTTTGAACTGTGGTGTTGGAGAAGACTCTTGAGAGTCCCTTGGACTATAAGGAGATCCAACCAGTCCATTCTGAAGGAGATCAGCCCTGGGTGTTCTTTGAAAGGACTGATGCTAAAGCTGAAACTCCAGTACTTTGGCCACCTCATGGGAAGAGTTGACTCATCGGAAAAGACTTTGATGCTGGGAGGGATTGGGGGCAGGAGGAAAAGGGACAACAGAGGATGAGATGGCTGGATGACATCACCGACTCGATGGATGTGAGTTTGAGTAACTCCAGGAGATGGTGATGGACAGGGAGGCCTGGCATGCCGCCATTCATGGGGTCGCAAAGAGTCAGATACGACTGAGCGACTGAACTGAACTGAACTCACTGAGTATTCTGTTATGTGGATATACCACATTTTTGTATGTCTATTCACAGGAGATGGACCTTGGGGTTGTTTCTGGTTTGGGGCTATCTTTATCCCTAGTTGCTCAGTTGGTAAAAGAATCTGCCTGCAATGCAGGAGACCTGGGTTCAGTCCCCAGGTTGGGAAGATACCCTGGAAAAGGAAATGACAACCCACTCCAGTACTCTTGCCTGGAGAGTTCCATGGACAAAGGAACCTGGCAGGCTACAGTCCGTGGGATTGCAGAGTCAGACACAACTGTGCAACTAACTTTCAAACTTTCAGCTTAAAGACTCACATAAGTTTTTGTGTGGATATGTGTGAAGTCTTTTTATTATGTTTTGAGTGGTGTTTTGGGTTTTTTTTTTTTTTTTGGTGGCTATATGCTTTTAGTCCTCTTGGATAGTTAAAAAAAAGTCATACAGTAAATTTACGTTTAACTTTTTACGAACCTGCCAGATTGTTTTCCCAAATGTTACACCCTATTACGTTCCTACCAGTGATGTATGAGGCTTCTGTTTTTTCCACATCCTTAATCACAGACCATATTTAAGGAATAACCTTAATCTTTGACTATTTTTAAAATATTCTTCTGCCCAGAAGAAAAGTAGGAACAATTTTCAGGTTTTTGCAGTTTTTCAAATATCTTTAATACGTGTTAACTAAAATCACAATCCTTGCACTCGATTCTCTCTAAGGTCTAGATTCTGCCAGCAGGCTTGGCTGTAATAGTTTGTCAACTTTCTATTTTGGTTTTTTTTTCTTATAAACTTGATATAAAATTAGATTAGTTTACTTTTAGGAGGGATTTTATATTTGTACATTTCTTTTTTTAGTTTCTCTTATTATTCAAACCAAAGGTTGTAAGTTTATATTTCTGATTATGAACCTTGTTTTAATATAGAGTAGACACATGTAAATATAGAATCATGTTTTATGGTGCTTTAAATAATTAAATGGTAAAGTTTCTAGCTTACAGAATTGGGTAGCTTTTAAGGTTTCGTTATTAAAAATGCAACTAAAGGATGTTTGTATAAATCTGGGCTATTTCCAGAGACCTCACAAATATTGTCAGGAAGAATCTGTCATATCACTTGACATAGCAGGGATTACTATACACTTTCAAGGCCAAGTGTTGAAAGTTGCTCATTATTTTGTTTATCCTAGGTTCTGCAGGTATGTTTTATTCTGGCAGTGAGCTTATCAAATAAACTTATTTTCTAAATAAGTCATATAATCAGTCATGACCAAGCATTCTGGTAAAACAGCCCTTGCATCACGAGTGAAGTTCATGACCGCTGTGGTGGTGTGAGCAGAAGCAGGAGTCTCAGAACGCTTGTTACAGGCCCATCTGTCCTTTGTGATGATCCAAAATGGGCTTTAGCACCGACCAGGTTAAATGTAATACTCTTAGGGAGGGCAGGCACCTTACCTCACGAGAGGAAAAGACCAGAGGCACCCAAGTGACAGAAGCCTGTGGGAGGGAGATGGTGGCAGAGATGCTTTTCTTGTGATCTGGGAGCCCAAGAGACAGCCTCAGCTGAATATGAATTGCATGAATTAGTCTGGCTTCCGTAGGTGCTTTATCATTGTGGGCGCAGTTTGGTGAAGGGGAATGGTTCTCACAGGGCAGAATCACCCCCATGGGGGTGCTGTGGGGGTTACAGGGACTGGGGGTACTCCTGGCCTTCAGTGGGTTCAGTCCAGGAACCTTGAGTGTACGATGCATAGCAGTTTCCAGCGTGGCAAGGAGTTACACTGCCTCCCACACAGTCTCCAGGTGTGTGCTGGAGAGTTACACAGGTGAAAAATCTGTGTCTAATATTTAGGCTTTAAGCTCTTTTATATATACAGCTTTAATGTTTACTAAATTATCTAGGAATGTAAGTGCCAGGTAAACCTAGGAAGATGGTATTTTGTTGAATTTTCCCAAGAGTTGTTTGCCATTTCAAAAAATCTTGTCATCAGTGGGAATGCTTTTGTATCTGAGTAACTACACCACACACCTGCTTAGTTTTAATAGCGCTGTGTTTATGGGGACTCCTTAGGCCTCTCAGTGCTTCACTGTGTCTTACAGGGTACTGAGGCTTGGAAATACCGAGATCTGAATCAATGCATTCTGAAAAACTTTCCTGTTAATTCTCCTTTGTGTCAGAGATGAGACATTCTGTTAAGGTCTCCCCATATGTGTCATGTGAGTTACGATATCGCAGAATTTCATTTCACGATAGTTTTAAAAGTGAGGCATTGTTTCTGATACCGTGAGAGCCATGGACTCCAAGTTACGAAAGGCTTTTGGTCCACATTACCAAAATATTAAATGTTTGCGTGTGTGTGGAGGGAAGGGGCAGAGGTGACGGGGCAGCAGCCCCAGCTCTCAGGCAGTGCCCGTGGAGCAGAGCGTCCTGGTAAGGGGGAGGTGCTTGCGTGTCTTTGGCCTGTGCTCATCTCTGTAAACTGGTTCTCTAATGGGCCCTGTGGTATTCCCTAGGATGCAGCCTTCTGTACTTGCTGCCTTCCCCAATGCAGAATCATCCCTGTCCCTGTGTCCTCTAAGTGGGGAAGCAGTGATATCAAGAGGCCAACCACATACTTCTGGGAAGAGATGCGGTTGGGAGGTGTGGAGCAGAGATGAGAGTGAAGAATGAAGCTGTCAGGCTTCGTGATAACATGACTGAATTCCTTTGGGGTGTTGCACAGACTCAGACCTCAGATCGTTTTACCAGTCTCAATTTTCCCAGCCTTTGCCATTTAGCAGGTGTGTGTGTCTGACAGGAGCTGAGCCCCATCGCCACCCCCCCACCCCAGAGCCACGCCTTCCCAGGCTGCGTTTTCTCAGCACCGTGGTTGGTCGGCGCGCTCAGGCGCAGGTGCCCTTCTCCCTGCGCTCTGCATTTCTCCCGCCTGAGCTCCCAGTGCCCTCCCAAGCTTGTGGGCACCTGCCCACCCTCTGTTCACTGCTCCGGCAACTTGGTGTCGCGCCATTCACTCCTTCACTGTAGGGTTTGCGAGACCTAGCATTTTACTGGCTGTTTTAGCACTGATCAGTTTGTAAATTTTTCTAATAATGTTCTACTCTTCCTTGTATCTGTTATTAATTATATCTTGGATGTTTCAGTGATTATAAACACCTTCTCCAGGAGCTTATCAGGGAACACGGTAAAGAGGAAAAAAGTGAATTCAGCCATATCATGGGAGCTATTGAGAAAGGTTTACTCAGGGGCAGGAGGTTGGAATTAACTTTAATTTGGTTTTATTAGTGATAACCGAGCCCCTGTTAACATGAAAAGCTGAGTTTCCCCTAACCCTTCACGTGCGCCTCAGAGAGTCCCTTGGTGAAGTCTGGGTGACACCACAGGATGGTGTGGATCACAGCATGCCCAGCAGGGCTGATTCGGTGGCCTCCGTGCTCCACCAGTTCATGTTGCTGAGACTTTGGAAATCTGGACTGAATGCCACGTTGACTGTTGCAGCCATGGTAAGTTCCAGGTTCTGCCCAGGATAACTCAGTTTTGTTTTCTGGTGTGGCACCTTTCCTGTTTTTCTATTTCAGCTAGGTGTATTCAGGCCTGGCCTTCAGTTTCAAACAAACCATGAGTCAAGGAAATTTAACAGTTTTTTTTCTCATTATAAAAGTGATACTGTCTGTTAGAGAAAATACAGGAAATCTAAGAAGGTGTAAAGAAGAAAATTGAAAACTACTGGTAATCCAGTTATCCAGAGAGCTACTTACTCTTAATATTTTGGTATTTGTCCTTTAAATCTTTTGGTGGAAATAAATATTGAAAAAGAATAAGAGCATGCTTTTTATTTGTCACTTCTACTCTGTGACTTCCAAGGTGGTTCATTCAGATTATTGGTTTTTTTTTTTTTCAAAAAATTCAGTGATTCAGCTGTGTCTTTGGAAAGATCTTTTGCTTGTCGTAAAAGATGACTTGATTGATGAGTATTGGAATCAACATTTAACTGCAGCCATAGTCCTGGCTTTCTCTAGGACTTGTATACCTTAACTAAATCCATTTGGAAACAATCCCCAGTGTCCTGGAGTAAACTTTTAGAAATGCAGACTAATCTGATACCACTGTCTCCTGAATGGATGGTTGGACTGGGTGATGAGGGCCTGGGGATGACTCCTTTTACCTTTGACTTTCTGTGTGTGACAGTCAGTGTTAAAAGTGGCAGCAGAGTGCTGTTTTTCCTCCTCTTCTCTCAGTGTGAATCAAACTGACATCCGTTTCAAGATCGGAGGGTATGCTGCTAGCTCGCCTCGTGACTTGCGTGTGGAGCTTGTAGTCACAATATAGAAATTATGGAAGATGAGCCTCTCTGTTCAGCAATTAACTGTGAGGCCATTTCTGTTCTACTTTAAGAGTTATGGTGAAATTGATACTCTCGACTTATTCCTAAGGAATATGCAGTTACACAATGGTCTGCTTTCTGGCTTTTATTAAAATGCAAATAGTCTTCTTTTTTTTTAATGCAAATAGTCTTAACTTCAAAGTAGCATAATTGAATCCTGAAAGGGGTTATTACTGTGATGTGTTGCTACTTTGGGTATTTTGTTTTATCTTCTGGCCTGGCTGGCTTTTCTGACCCATCTTGCTCTCTGCATCAGTGAGGACCCCTCCTGGTGAGGTATGGTTCCAGGCCGGTGGGGAGTCTGGTGTTTGCAGTGCCCAGTTCGTCTCTGCAGTGTGCAGGCACACACAAGCGAAGTTGTAGCACACACAAGTACATGTCAGATGCACGTTTGTGTGGGTGAGGAGCGTTCATTATTTTGGCGATACATTTCCCTTCATTTACCTGTGTTTACTTGAATGAAATGGAGTCAGTGCCTCTCTCTGTATTTGTTCTTCGTGCATCTGCTCTTCTTAGTTTAAGAAGATGTCGTGAGGGTGCTTTCCCTCACAGCGTCCAGTAACAGAGCATGTTGGCTGTGCTCCTTGTGTTCCCAGACAACCAGAACGTGGTGTCAGGTGGGTCTCCATCTGAACGTGAGGAGGAGATAAGTTCCTCAGAGCAGCTTTCTGGAAAAGCTTATACCTGATTGACACCTCACCATTTAGGGAACACAGCCCTGTGCGGGCGCCCTGGTGGTGGCCGATGGGCAGAGCTTGAGGTCTGAACTGCATGCTCCTGAAGACGAAAAGGGACCTTTGGGGTTTACTCCCATGAGGCACCAGAAAGCTGCTGAACCTCAACTCTGTATCCTCTTTCAGCCCAAATTTCAGAGGGTGGGAGAATTAATAAACTCCCTCAGCTCTCACTGGATCATGTCATTTTAGGTTCGCTTTTCAAAATGTAACCTCAGTTCAGGCAGGTGAATGCTCTCTGCTCCTGCCTTTCAGCATGTTCCCATGTATCTGTGGAGGGTTCTCAACATTTGTCAGCTGTGTGCCACAGCCAAGGGGCTTGGATGTTGCAGACCCCACCCCTTCTTTTGATTACACGTGTTTCTGCTAAAGACCTCTTCCTCCAGTGTTTACAGGGGGACATGAGTAAGTTTATTGCACTTTGTGGTTTCTCTCATCCTGCTGTATTGAGCATAACATGGAAAGGGACCTGATCAGAAGGCACGTGTTCCAGCATCTCACACTAATGCGAGGGGGCCAGAAAGCCTCTGGTATGATTCGGAGTAGGTCTGAAGATATGCTTTGTCTCATGTGTCCGAGAAGACACTGCAGGCCCTGACTCGCTGAGGCCAGCTTCTGGTAGCGTGCCCTCCTTTTCGGTCACCCCTCGGAGCTGTGGTTACACCTCCTGGCCTTCTCGGAGTACTGGGGCTGGCCGGGTGTTGTGCAGGTGCAGGGGAGCCATTCTGGGCCTCGTGGTCTGTTTGACCTCACGTGGCTAATCAGGAGGCCTGTCCTTCAGGACCAGAGAGGACTTTGCCTCTGGGGAGATGAGGCAGGCATTACGAGGCACTTTAAAACATGCCTCTCAGACTTGTTTGATATAAGTAAGTTTTGTTGTTCAAAGGTGCTTGCGTTGACACAGAAGCTGCAGGGTGAGATTGAGAGGTGTTTTTCCTCTGTCTTTGGGGGAGCGGTGAAAGGCAGCAATGTTCACCTTCACCTCAGGCGTCCAGTGGGACCGGTCAGAGGTCCGCTGGGTAGGGTATGTGTGTGCTCCTGTGTGTAATGGGGAGAAGGGTTTTCTAACATTGGGCCACGTGCTTGAACACTAGAGTTCATTTTAGAATGGCTATTTTTGCTATTTGGGGGACACCCATATAACGTCCCAGGAGATTGGAAAGTGCAGCTGGAGGCACACCTGACTTGGTTGACTTCAGCCAACCCAGATAGCTGAGAATAGCCCCATGACTGGGTGCTACTAACCTCTGAGGTAGTTCTCTGTGCCTGGGTCATGGACACTGGTGGTTGGCACAGTTGAGGTGCCAGCTTGGTGCGTCCTCATTTCGCCTCTTCTTTTGCTGCCTTTGTTCTTCATTCTGGTACTGGTCTCTCCTCCCAGCTGCCAGTTCTGGTGCCAAGTGCCCAGCATGTGTCTCCGTTCTCATCTTTGGTCCCTGCAACAGCTCACACAGTGACTCCTTCCCTCTTTCAGAACCTCTTTGTCTAGTTTTACTCTCCTTCCGACCTTGTTACTTTGGCTCGTCTTTCTTCCATAGGTGCTATGGTGAGCCGTGAGAATTGATGGGTTTACATGTGTGGTCCTCTCCCCATTTGTCAGTGACTCTTCATGTTAAATGAGATTCACTGAAGGTACAATTCTGTGACTCACAGTGCCCCTCTTGAAAATAAAACGTTAGGTTAATTATATGATAATATAGTTAATAATAAATTTAATCTAGTTAATATGCCTTTCACCAAAAATACCACATCAGGAATTTCTGACATTTAGAAACATGAGCTTTACATTGACTCTTTGGTGAGAGTCAGCAAATCACATGGAGAAGGCAATGGCACCCTACTCCAGCACTCTTGCCTGGAAAATCCCATGGACAGAGGAGCCTGGTGGGCTGCAGTCCGTAGGGTCGCTGAGAGTTGGACATGACTGAGCGACTTTCATGTGTTGGAGAAGGAAATGGCAACCCACTCCAGTATTCTCTCCTGGAGAATCCCAGGGACGGGGGAGCCTGGTGGGCTGCCATCTATGGGGTCGCACAGAGTCGGACACGACTGAAGCAACTTAGTAGCAGCATCAACAAATCACAATACTGTTTTTTTGTTTTTATTTTGTGACATTTCAGAAATACTATCATGTAGGCAGAAGTTAAATGCCAGAAATCTCATGTGTGAGCAATTAAATGTTGTATACTGTAAATTGAAATTTATAATATTAAATTACATTATGTGCTTAATCAAATGGAGGCTTTAAAATTTTTGTATGTTGTTCTCTGCCCCTGTTTTGCTGTCAGCTGTGTTAGTGCAGGGAAACTATCAAAAATGAGAGAATTGCTTTCTAAATGACATGTTGAGGCCATGTCCCCACTTTGTCTTCTATTAGAAGTTTGGTCTGGAGTCCTGCAGGGTATGTTTGAAAGCTATATTTTTTCAGATACATGTGAAATGTAATCAATATTCTGATTTCATGCTAAAAGCCAAGAAGTATGCAGCAATTATTTTAACTTTATTCTTAACTCTACTTTTGAATAGTAGCTTAAGTATCTTCATAAGGGGGATCTTTGACAAAGAAAAATGTGTCAGATACCCACTAAAAACATACTTTATGCCCCCATTTTCTCCTTTCTTACTATATAGGTGTATTTGATGAAATAACATCAGGATATCCAAGGGAAAAGCTGGTAAACACAAATTACCAGCAGACACAGACATAAGAGAATCTGAGACCATGCTCCTTATAACTTGGACATTGTAATTGGGGCACACATGGGATAAGGCTTGAGGTTGAAACACTTTTAAAGTAAAGACCTGGTCTTGAAAGTCTCTTGCTATTGTTTAGTCCCTAAGTCATGTCTGGTGTCTGACTCTGCGACCCCATGAACCGCAGCCCACCAGGAACCCTCCGTCCATGGGATTTCCCAGTCAGGAATACTGGAGTGGGTTGCCATTTCCTTCTCCAGGGGATCTTCCTGACCCAGGGATCAAACCCAGGTCTCTTGCTTGACAGGCAGATTCTTGCCACTAAGCTGCCAGGGAAGCCCACTTGAAAGTCTTTGTTTTTTGTTGTTTGTTTAGTTGCTCAGTCATGTCCCACTTTTTTGCAACCCCATGAACTGTAACCCACTGTCCATGGGATTTCCTATGTGGATATTAATAATTTTGTCCTTAAGCCACACTGAATCAGTTTTTATGAGCCAAAGGCTAAAGGTGCTTGTTTGGAAGATGTAAATATCCTCATGTTTTTAATGGAGAAAGGTTGGAACAATAATGCTTTCAATTCTGATCAGCTGACCATCTTTGATTTGACAAGAACCACACTGGGATAAAGGATATACTGTTTCAGTGATGTAATATGAACCTCTAGAAAAGAGGAGCTTGACGGGCAGGCCTTGCTGCCATTCTCTTTCATGACTGGGTTGGATTGAGTGATACTATTTGGTTTTAGTGTTATCAACCTGGGATTGAAGTGGAAAGACATCCTATACACATAGCATTTCATTTAATAGTTTGGAAACATTTTTAACAATAACCACATACCACTTTTCTCCTGAAACTGTGGACATTAACTGTTGGCATATTTGAAAAGTCTGCTCCTGTTCTGTGTCCCCTGGGAGCGGTCAGTGCCCAGAGTCAGCTGTGTGACTGAGGTTGAGGAACAGTCAGAACATCTTGAATTATCTAAGCAGTGGTGAAACCCTAAGAAGTCTCCTTTATATTGGTGATTTGCTCTTCTCTGTACGAATTCCTTTGACACCAGATTCAGAGAACGGGTTTTAAAGAAGTTGCTCGTGGCCCAGCTTGTCTGTCAGTGAAAGCAGGTGCCCACCCCCCTTGATTTGTGCTCTCAGTGCGCCTCCTCCCTGAGCTTTCGTACGCGTCACCTAGGACATGAGCGTGAGACGCCTAGACCTCTAGGAGACGCTCCTGTTGTAACTCGGGTCACACTGAGTTTTCTTGAATACAGAGGATTATACAAATACTTGTGTTTTAAATCTCCCTATATTTTTGCCACCTAGTGACTGAGATGTCTTTACAAATTCTTGCTGTGTTTAAGAGTTCCTTTATGCGGGTGTACACATATGATCCTGTGTGAGCACCTCTCTGAGCCTAAGGTTGAGCCCAGTTGCCATCTTCCAGTGACCTTGATTGCTTTTTCAAGATCTTACCACTGATTTCTCAGCTTTTTGTTGTTTGGTTGCTAAGTTGTGTCCAACTCTTTTGTGACTTGGTGAACTGCACATCAGGCAACTCTGTCCATGGGGTTTCCCAGGCAAGAATACTGGACTAAATTACCATTTCCTTCTCCAGGGGATCTTTCTGACTCAGAGATCGAACCCAAGTCTCCTGCATTGGCAGATGGATTCCTTACCCCTGAGCCACTCAGGGACACTTTTTAAAAAATTAGCTATTTGAAAATATGAAAGTAAAATCTTTTTATTTTATTTTTAAAGTTATAATTTATAAAGATAGAATTTGTCTGGTAGGTCCTACTTTCTTTTAATCTTTGCCTATGGAAACAAAATTCTAAATTTTAAATAAATTCCTAAGAGTAGTACTTTTAAAATGACAAAATCATAATGGAAGGTGGGGGAACGTCTTTCATCCTTTATAAAGGTATTTAATCTTTTTTTGAAAAGCTTCCCTTACTCCTTAATTATCTTAAATGTTGGCCATAAAACAAAATACGTATTTTCTTGCTCTTAAAAAAGAAAAGTGTGGCATTGCATCCCTTTCAGCAGATGTCAGAATGGCAGGGAATTTTTTTTTCAGTGTGGGGAAAACATCACAGTCTGTTCCACGTGTCACCAGGCATGATGCAACTGAGAGGGAGGAAAGCTGTTGCCACGAGTCCCACGTCTGACCTCGAGATTTTAGGCTTGCAATCAGCCGAGTGGGGCTGTGGGTTTTGGAGCCCTGTGATCTTGTTCTTCCAGCCTGACCACAAGCTTGTCCTTGCATCAATGCCTCAAGTGTCTTCTCTTGCCTGTTCAACTCTTAGGGGATCAGATGCTAACTGTGATTTGGCAAGATGTACCTTCTCAATGTGCCACTTGTAGAGAGTGGTAGCATCTGTTAGATGTTTCATTTTTAGCAGATAATGCTTTTTTTTAGTTTGAACATCGCAGAAGTATGATGTGTCTTGAGTGGGCATGAAAACTGTAGGGGAACCCATAGAGGCTTTTGAAGTGTTTTACCAAAAAGACCTCAGAGCACTGATGGTAGTTTGGTTTGGGTAGAGGTAACTGTTTCGTGGCGTTTTAGGAATAACATTTTTTGCTCAGCTTTTAGCCTGTATTGTGACTTTTAAAAGAGAGGGAAGTTTTTTTTAACAACCTCTAACTGTTTTAAGAATTGTTTATTTTAACCAGAAGTCTTCCTTTGGTTATTTTACCCAGAAAGCTGATTAGAGTTCACTAATAGAAAATGATTGTACAAATAACCATGAAAAATATTTTTGTCCTTGGCACCTGAAGTCATTGTCAGAGTATTGCCTCATTTGGTTATAAAGTGTGTGCAGGGTTTTATTGTTTGAGATGATACTGAAAAACAAAACATAGTGTCTCAGCACCAAAACCTGATGAATTCACGCGTTTTCCAAGGAGTTTAACTTGCATTTTCCCCTTGAGGTAGCCACATTTCTCTTCCACCCTTAATTTCGTGGAGTAAGTAAAGCATAACCTTTGTTCTGGACACAGTTTCTTCTAGGAGAATGCTAGAGACCTGAATAAAGAATGTTTCAGGAATAGTTAACTGTCGACTTTACGAAACTAAAAAGAAAACTCCATGAGCTCTGTTCACGCTTCTTCACCTGCTCTCTGTAGGCTTTTAAACACTCCTGGAGAAGGGAAGCGATTAGTCCTGAAAACTGTGGCAACATTATAAGTGAGTTATTTAAATTGTGTGGCCTGTTACCTGGCAGGTCAAGCTAAGAAATTCCTAAGGGCCAGTGTCTGGTTCACTCTCAGATAAGGTGATCCTGGCCACCTTTCTGACTGAGCCCCCATTTACACAGTGTGACCGTGAAGTGTGGTGTCGGTGGGAATGGTGGCATCTCAGACAGGTACCAAGTACATGGTGCTCCTTGGATGGACGTTTTTCAGTGTGGGAGATGCTTCTAGGGTGAGAAACCTTCCATCTATTTATCCATCCATTTGTCCACCCATGCTCCATGCAAAGCAAGTTCTTTACCACTTAAATCTCATTCTCCCCAATCTGAAGCTACACACACTGTCCTGACAGTGGAGGACGATGTATAGGAGGAAGGACACACGTTTCTTGAAGATAAAGTGCCTTCAAGCAGAGCAGAAAGACACACTGATTTCTCTCCAGTTTTATACAAAGCAATGGTATAACTAAACCGAACTCTCTGGAAAACTAGATATCATTAACCTGGAATGGCAGGCTAGATGGGAATGAGCCCAACCTAGAGTGTGGTTGGGGAAACATACCATTTCCAGTAGCTTCATTTAGTGTGCATCAGGCTGTGAATTCTTCTGTGCTTTGGTTTCTAGGCAACTTACACAAATTTTAAATCTGAATATAAAACACATATACTCTTCCTCCAGAAAGCAAATAAAATTATAGACAGCTTAATGATATAACCTCTGTTGGCCACAACACTCTGTAACTACAGCAGATAAATCCAGGCAACTGACAATTTAAGAGATTCTGGTAGTTAAACCTAGGAAATGAAGACAAAGCAGCTGTAAATAACTCCGTTTGTTGTGAAATGCTCTTTTTTTCAGTCCAGGCAAATCATGGGTATTCTACTTTTGAGGTCCCCTGAAAGAGAATTTCTTTTCCTGTACTTTTTAATTAGCCCTGTGTTAAAATCCTTAGAAGTTATGGATCTTGTTAGAGCCAGCAGAGTGCTCAGTGCTTAAAGGGGTACTGGATGAATATTGGCTTCATTGCTGTCTCCCAGTCATTTTTTCCTGTAGAAGCTCTTTGGATTCAAATATTTAAGTATCCAGTTCTGAATGGACAGGTGCTTGTCAGTGCCTCGCCTGCCACGAGAGGGGAGATGATGGGAGCAGTCCCATTGTCCAGGTGGTTTAATACTGCTATTGGATATTTGACCTTGAAGATAACCTTGGTTAGCTTATAGAAGAGGTGGATTTAATGTGGTTGCCTGTAAATTTAGCAGTCTAAGTGATCTTGTTAAATTAGGCACTGTTTAGATTCACATGGAGAAGTGACCAGCTCTGGGTCTGAAAACAAGGGTTATTGTGGATCTGCTGGGTGGACAGAAGTCAGTCAGATGGAACACCTATGGGTATGTGTTCAGTGTCTTTAAACATGTAATAGTGTGATGGCAGGGAGGGTGAGGAGGGGATCAGGCAGGCCACTTGATATGCGTCTGGAGTCTGCATGTTGAACGTTGTGGATCAATTGAGACAGGTCCAAATAAAAATAATACTGAGGGGATAAAAAATAATAAGCCCTTTGAGATAGGATTTTAAAAACTGGATTTGTTCTGTGTAGTGATAGCACTGTTCAGAGCTCTGGGGACAAGCCTGCACCAGAGTTCTAACCTCTGTACCTGCAGACAAGCGATTCAGTGCCTTTGGGCTTGAAACTCTCCTGTAACGGGGAAGCCAGACATCCTGCCATCTTTACCTTTATTCCTGTGCTCAAAGGAGGTGGTCACAAGTTGTTCTTTACTTTCATAGCACAAAAATTAAGTGACTGTAATTACATTGGCAGGTTTAAGAATGATATTTTTATGAATAATAAGTCAATAATATACTGTGCTACTAATAGAAACAAGTCCATGTATTTTTACATGGTTACCTTCAATGCTAATTTTTCATGGCTTCACCAAAAATGAAACCACAGTTTTAAGCAAGTCCTCTCTTACCAGCGAAACACAGCATTTTACTTAAGAAATACTTCTCTCAAAAGCTTTAGGGCAAGCTGTACAAACAGAAACAACTTATGAGTTTGCTAATTTGTTTATCCCTGCTATGGGCATCATGGTTGTTTATATATATAAACATTTATATACTTATTCATTTCTTAAGTTACTGGTTTTAAGAAATCTTTAAATAGCCACAGACGTTATTTATTGTCAAGAACAATGATTTGTGATGGCAGATTAAATAAGATTGTTGACATTTTTTAATTCAGATTTTGTAAAAACAGTTTTCAGGATGTTAATTTTTTTTATAGTTACTGCATGATTGATAATTTCCTTTTCCCACAGAACTAAAGCATGTTAAAGATGCTATTTTAATTTAATTCTGGGATTATAATAAGAATAGCATTAGAAGCATGTAAGAGGAACTAGAAGAGGAGAGTATGGGACTTCAGTAAGGGATCGAGGAGCACGGTGTCAGGCGACTTTGAACCGATAGCTTCACCAGTGGGCTCTGCTTCCCCAAGCCCCTTCCTACAGGCTTGCCATCTACATTGATAGGAGTGTATGAAATCAAACGGCCATTGCTTTCCTGTCCTTTGTAAAAATTTAATGCCCAGCCTCTTTAGTCTGCATTTTATTTCCCCCCCTTTAGAATATAGCTGCCAGAAATAGTTTTCCGAGAACTAGAGACTGAACAGGGCTGTATATCATGTGCAATTCTGCCACTAAAATTGACAATTAAATACAAAGACAAGTTTAGCTTCTAGCCTTAGACCATTGTAAGCCACATGATGAGTACCTTTTTCTAAAGGAGAAAGGTGAGAAGCGCAGGCCCAGCAGTGTTTTGTCTGGGGTTACTTCCCATTGCCTGAAGCACCACATTTTCCAGTCCTGCCCCAGATCCCGTCTCCATTCCTGAGATTAAAGGGAAGAGCAGAGGTGTATTCCTCCCCCCCCATTCCCTTCACTGGTCTCTGACCACATGCTCCAAGAGACGCCTGTTGGTGCCGCAGACTTTCTTGTCCTCTCCCTCCTGCATGTTCGTGGAGGTGGGGCCGTCTGTGCACCACAGAACCACCCTCAGCTCAGCCTCCTCTTGAAGGGGTGCGGTAACTTAATTTTGAATGATCCCATCTTCTCTCATGCCATTTCATTTCCATAGGCAGTAATGCCAGGTGAGAGTAAAAGATAAAAAACACATCCTGGTGAGGAATGATTGGAGGAAATGGCTTTTCTAATGTAAGACATAATAAAGAATTGTACTTCATTCTTCAGTGAAGAGTTTACCTGGAAAGATACAGCTGTTTAATGATTTTCCTTTGGAAAAGGTAACAGTGTGAACTTTGGAAAACATCCTAATCAGGCAGTTCCCCGACAAAGTCTCTCCACAATGGAAAAAAGAATACCGGTGTTGATCTTGAGAATGTGTGGGTTGTTCCAGCCTCTTTCCCTTTCCTTTTGCTACTTACACACTTTGTCAGGCTCTTCAAACCAAAAGGTCCTCTGCCATTCAGGACCTTACCAGGTTTAACCTATGTGAATGAAACACTTAGGGGCAAAGGAAGACCCTGATAGAAGCAGTAACATGCCCCCTGAACAGTGTAGGAAATGGCCTCATGAAAAGATTGATTCATTCTACAGAAACAGAAAATAAGGGAAAACTATTCATAAATAAGACTGACTTTTAAGCCAGTTATGTCATAATATAAAACCTGATATAGCCAGATTGTAATTGCAGTTCTGTGTATTCAGAGTCCATGTGTATGGTATTTGTGTGTCTGTGTTTGGGGGAAGGGAGAATGACACTTTAAAAATTAGGGTAAACTGGCCTGTGATCTCACCATATGTGTTGAATTGAACACAACTCTTCTGCATTTAATGAAGACTTTAGCCTTTAGGGGTAAATAAAACATCCCTAAACAGAGATGGCCTGAATATTTTTTACTGGCTGTAATAATTAAAGCCATGAAAAAGGTGGTGGGGTTATGTTACTCATTAACTTGAATCGCTCCTAGATTTGATCAAGACGTGGTTGCTTATGGCGCTTTGTTTCATGTTTGTCCTTTGTTTCATTGACATGCTCTGCCCTGGCCTCCTTGGCACTGTAAAAGCAGCCAGGCAGTTAGGAACCAGGCCCCAAAGGGCTTTTAGACCTCCTATCCAGCTTTCTTCCTTCTCATCCCACCCCAATGACCCCGCAAACTTTACAGCCACTAGAAATGAGCCTGAAATCCCCCCCATAAAGATGTGTACTTGGGCAGAGGTGAGAGGAGGAACTTGGAAGAAATTGTCTCCCTTAGAAGATTAGAGTTCAGGTATAGCTGAGGGATTTTAAAGATTGCTTTTGTTTTCCTCACATGTTGAGCCAAGCATTAAAAAGCAGTAAGGTTGATTATTAGAGGAACTCAGAACCCAGATGTATTAGTTTTCTATTTCTGCTGTAACAAATTACCACAAATCCAGTGACTTAAAACAACACAGATTTATTGTCTTACAGTATCTGGAGGTCAGACATCCAAATCAGTTTCACTTGGTTAACATCAGGCTGTCATCAGGCCTTTATTTCTTTCTGGAGGCGCTAGGAAAAAATTCATTTCCTTGACTTTTCAGCTTTTTGAGTCCCTGCATTCCTCCGCTTTCAAAACTAGCAAGGTGTTAGGCAGAGTCTGTCGCATGCTGCCATCTCTCTGATTGTCTCTTTCCTCCCTCCCTTCCTCATGTACAAGGACCTTGTGTAGTATTGGGCCCTCCTGGACCATCCAGGATCATTCCCCATCTTTAGGTCAATTGATTAACAATGTTAATTTCCCTTTGCCATGTAACCTAATATAGTCACAGGTTCTAGGGATTGGTAGGTGGCTGCTACCCTGATTGGCTTCCCAGGTGGCTCAGTGGTAAAGACTCCGCCTGCTAACACAGAAGACATGAATTCGATCCCTGCGTCAGGACGGATATCCGCTGGAGAAGGAAATGGCAACCTGCTCCAGTATTCTTGCCTGGAGAGACGCATTGACAGAGGAGCGTGGCTGGCCATAGTCCATAGGTTCACAAAAGAGTAGGACACAACTGAGCGTGCGCACACAGGCACTTGCACACACAGTGTCCCACTTCCTATACCAGAGAACGTTGATAATTAAAGGGTGAGTGAATTGGGGCGCTCAGAAGGCTGGGTAGAAGGCAAATACAGGGTGTGGTGATAGAAATGGTTTTTAAAGCTTCTTTTACAGTTTCATAGGAAAAACACACAGAGACAGACACACTCACACCACACACACACACTTCCCTGGTGGGACACACACCACACACACACACCCCCCACACACACACACACATCACACACACACACTTCCCTGGTGGCTCAGACGATAAAGAATCTGCCTACCATTGCAGGAGACCTGGGTTTGATCCCAGGGTCAGGAAGATCTCCTAGGAAAGGGAATGGCTTCTTCCTCTGTATTCTTGCAGGAGAATTCTCATGGACAGAGGGGCCTGGCAGGCTACAGTTCAGGGGGTCGCAAAGAGTCGGACTAAAAGACTAACACTTTCATATACTTGTACACACACATATATGCCATAACACAATGGAAAAAAGTCATTTATATTTTTAGCTTGTCAGGTTTTATTTTACTACTATATCCACTGCTAAATATAAAGAGAAATTGTAAGTGTGACATCCAAATAATTTATAATTTTAGATTGGGGGGAATTGGCATTTCAGAGGTTAAAGCGTCTGCCTCCAATGTGGGAGACCCCGGTTTGATCCCTGGGTCGGGAAGATCCCCTGGAGAAGGAAATGGTAACCTACTCCAGTATTCTTGCCTGGAGAATCCCATGGACAGAGGAGCCTGGCGGGCTACAGTCCATGGGGTTGCAAAGAGTCAGACACCACTGAGTGACTTCACTTCACTTCACTTCTATTCAAAAGAGCGATCCAAGTATTATAGTTTCATTAACTCAATTAATCATGTTTGTGAACGTTTTTGTGCTATAATTTGTTTTTATTAACATAGCTTCAAAGGAAAACCTCCAATAAAAATGATACTCTATTTTTAACACTATAAACATCCTGTTTGGTGTGCACATCTGTTAAAATTTTATGTAGTTTTAACCATTTTGTATGTTAGGTGGCTAGGGCCTTCTTGGTGGCTCAAAGGTAAAGAATCTGCCTGCAATGCAGGAGACCTTTACCGTCATCTCTCCTAAAATTTTGGGAAGTGCGTTCTTTCTCCCCCTCACTCCCACCCCAAGGCCATGGCAAAGTCAACTGAGATAATAGATGTGTGAAGTTCCCAGGGAGAAAAGCGCCATCTGTATTTGCATAAAGCAAGAGCTTCTCTGGTTAATCTGTCAACAGCTTCGTAGTAGAAAATGTCCCTGAAAATAGATATACCATTTACCTGTAAAGGCTTTCTTTTCCTCTGAAATTAATGGTGTAAGATTTTTTTTAAGTTATTACCTTAAATTTTTTCTTCTAAGGTTGAACTGATTCTAACAAATTTTCTTCATTTAGTTGCTAAAAATTAGTGTTAATGGGCTCAAGGTTGAAACTTTGATCCTGCTACAAGACAGGTTACATTAATTCAGAATTGACTGTGGTGGGTCCTGGGGGGTGGGGAGATTGGAAGAAGACACCCCAGGCCTGCAAGGAGCTCAGAAATTTGAGCATCTGCACAGCAGCACTCTAATGCTTGTGTTACAGGGCCTAATAGAACTGCCTACATGGGATGAATCAGAGGACAAAACCCAAAAAGCACAAATTGTTTCTGGGAGGCTTCTTGAAAAAGGTAGCCCTAGGAAAGTGATTCACATAGTGAGCACAAGAGAATTCCAGGCAGGGGGATATAGGTTCACATTGGGATCGGAACTGGAAATGAGCATATTGAACAACACACATTTGGTCACACATGTCATAGTTTTAGTCAGAGGACAGAGAGATGGGAAGTCGGGGCTCAGAGTTGTGCAAATTAGTGAAACTCCTCCAGCCTGGCCGTGGTGGGCAAAGTGGGTGTAATAATCCAAGTCCTTACAAGAGTGCAGGCCTGATGAAGAGGGTTGGGGGAGACCCTGGAAATCTCCGGGGAGGAGAGAGGAGCATCGTGGGCAACTGGTTCTGGCTGCATTCTTCACCCTCTGCTACTTGTCTGCACAGTTGGTCTTTTAAGGAGCTTTGGGGAGAACGGTGGGCCATTGTAGATTCACTCCCGAGAGCCAGCGGAGAGGGTCTTTATAAAGATGGAGAGGGCGCCAGGGGTGGTTGTTTCCTGATTTCCTGACCCTTTACTGACACCCTTGAGAGCGGGGTGGAGTTTTTAATGGATGGGAGAAGGAAAGTCGCAGAACTTGCGCCCAAGGTCACTAGGTGAGTAGCCCGGCGGGCTTAGACCCGGGTTGTAGATGACTCGCGGGAAGGTGCTCCCAGTGCCGGCTGTTGAGGCGTTCGGAGGAAAGGACGGTTATTCAGGGATAGTTTCATCGCCTGCAGCAGGCAGGGCCGGCACACGGAGCGCGCAGTGCGCTGCGGAGAGCGGGCCGCAGCTCTGGAGAGAGGGGGCGGGGTAGGACCAGGTTGCCCCTTCGCGGTTGCCCCCGGCAACCCCACCCCTTCCCCGCCCCCGCCCCCGCCCCCGCCCCCCGCCCCACTACTGTCTCACCCTGGCAGTGCCTTCCGCGCGCGGTGGGCTGATGCTCAGGCCACGGAGGCCGCCCTGGACAGTGTCACGGGTGGCGGACTTAAGCCGGGTCCTCACAGCCAGTGTCGGGTGAGTGTCCAGAGTAGGGAGGAAGAACCCCTTGCGTGGTTGAACCGTTCCTGGAGTCGGGCTTTGGGGCTGGAGTCACATGAGATTCCCTAAACCGCCCTCCCCACCCATACACCCCCCTTCCGCCCCCAAACATACACCATTTCTTCCCTGCGGAGACTTGCTGTCCCTTCCCGGTGGACGCTGGTGGCTCTGTCCTCTGGCGAAAAACTCAGGGCTTCTGTCCGTAGTGAGGGATCCCGCGCACTCACCGGAATCTCGGCTCTGGAACCAAGAGAGTTCCACGGTTGCTGCACCACAGGCCGCAGCTCCACTGAGACCAGGATACTTGGATTTTAGTTTCTTTCATTAATAATCCATTGTCCTCATGCTTCTAATTTGAATCATTCCTTGCTTTGAGAGAGGAACAGACTCCGAGGACAGATGTCAGTCTTCGTAATTAAACTTAGATTAAGTTAGTTGAGAGCAGCGGGAAGCAAGAAGTGCAAGGATTTGGGGCAAGTCCAGCCGGTCAGCCGGCCCCGCCGAATTGGAAGTGGCATTTGGGGACTTGCCTTGGAAAGGAGTCACCCACCTCCGTGTTGAAGGGCATTAGGAGGCGGGTGTGAGGCACAGGTGGCTCCAGCAGTGCTGGCCGGCAAACGACTGTGCTCTGCTTAGGAAAGGGGGGAAAACGTTTCCCAGATAGGGTTTCCTTCAAAAAATAATAATTTCATGGGATAGGGCTATTGATTTGGCTTGCAGAGGGGGAAATGGTATTTATAAAAAGAGCTTGAACAAATAGTATTGGAATCAGTGAGTACTGAAATCTGATGATGGTGAGAACTGTTGTCTTAGGTGGAGATACTCTGAGGACAGCATGTGGTATGTGATTTTTATCTTATCTCTTGCTCTCTACCTTTTGAACTTAAAGCAGAATTGCAGACCAACAGCTTAATCAGCTACGGCTTTTTCCTTTTAAAGGTAAATTCTGAAATAAATTTGGGTCATGGTGCTTGCCTGTTAGATGTTTACTTTTGCAAGAACATTTTGGTGTATTTTGTAACTTTTTTTTTATTCTTGTCTTACTGAAGAATATTTGTTAATTATCTGAAGGTGGCTATCATGCATTTTCCCAACTGAAAAAATTCATTTGAAAAATTGACTAATTTTAATGTGATACACTTGAAAATATGCCTCAAACTTACTAATGTTCCTAACATTTAAAGAGCGGTGTCCTGTGTTGCACACAAGATAGATTTAGCTAAGAAAACTTTTAAAGCATTTAAAGATTTAGATCTTGACTTGGTGGGGAATTTTGGAAAAGATAAATTTGGGGGAATATAAGCTCTTTCCTGAAGGAGCTTTCTTGTGTCCTCAGTTGCTCGTTGTGTTTATTTTATCTGCACAAGTGTTTGGTAATCCTTTTAAAGTTTTTATTTCTCAGGCACCTGGTTTTCTTGGTTTAAGTATTTAGGAATGTCCTGTTACTTTCAGGGCTTTAAAGTTTTAGGTGAGATAGACACATTAACATTTGAAAGTGTCTGCATTTGGTTTTGTTTCGTATTTGAAATTGTTTGCATTTGGTTTTGTTTTTTATTTTCTACTTGTTTTAACTTGAAATTAGTTGCTTTTGTTATTAAAAGAGATGAACTTTCAAGGTGGTTACTGCAGTGAAGCTTTATAGAGCTGTGTTCTGATACCTGCCATTAATATTTAGAGAGGCAAATTTAGCTGCTAAACAAACATAGCATTTTGTAACAAAATAAAGTACTAAATTAATTTTCCAGTGTGGCAATTAAGATTTCTTCATTTAAAAATGGAGAAATTTTAGAACATACCTAGTAAATGCATGGAGTGGGACTGAAAACCATAGTTACCTGAAATTTTGAAAAAATGAAAATGTTTTTGAAGTATATATCTAGGGGAAGACATGGGTCATACAACCTATTTTATGCAATGTTTTTGAGGCAGTAGTTTTTATTAGTTTTCTATAGTCTTTCACATTAACTTAATTTCTAGATTGTTCAGTAATTCTAAAATGGATGCAGATTGCTTTAAAGATCAAACCAGAACTGGAAAAGGAAGTAGAGAAAGGCTTTTCTGGAGTGTTTTTTGTTTTTGATTTTTCTAAGCACATGTTTTATGGTTATAATTTTCCTCTTCCTGAAATATCCCCTGTACATCTCAAACTGAAGAGATTAATACTCAGAACTGTGAATGGACCATCAATTTCTGGGGACTATCAATTTCTGGGGAAGATAGGCCTAATCATTCCACCAGGACTAATTAAGCATTATGCAGATTGTTTACTAGAAAGATGTCCTGGGTAGTTTTCCCTTTTATTCACATAATCTGTAAACTGAAAAGAAAACAACCCTCCCATATCTTTGTACATCTTTCACCTGTCTACCAGGTGATCCAGGAACATTTGTGAATGTTCTTCTGCAGGAGAGACTAAACTCACAAGTTCAATATTCATTTTTCGGAAATGGTATTTTTTTCTTTTCTTTTTATTTTTGTCTTTGTTGTAACAGGAGGGCATGGTCTGGTACTTTTCCATAGACACGCTAATATCCTTGTAAAGTGGCATGTACACTAGAGGCTAAGCTTTTTTTTTAAAGTACAGTGAGCAAGGAGAGAAAGTCTTCACATTCTATAAATTAGAAGAAAAATTGCCACAGCTATGATTGTCTTTGTTCTCAAAGCCATTTGAATTGCAGGCTGTGTTGGGACTGGTTCTTACATTGTTTAACTGCTGAGACTAAAACTTCTAATTAGAGTAATTACTGGGTGGGAGCTGACTGGCGGGGCGGGGTGGGGGCCAGGGGTGTGGCTGGGAAGGGGCGCCGCACGGTGGGAACCCGGCTCGGCTGGCCCGCGGGGCGGGGCGGGCGCGGCGGTGGCCTCTCCGGGGATTGGCCCGGGAGGCGGAGGCGGCGCGCGCCGGCCGCTGCCGATATCAGCCGACGCCCGAGACGGATCCGGGCGGACTCTGGGCTCCGGCCTGCGCCCCGACGGGAGCCTCAGTAAGTAAGTTTTCCTCCTTCCAGGTCGGGCCCGGGGCCGTCAGCTGGTGTTCGTTAGGAGAATTAAGGTGGTTTCTTCCCCGTCTTCCAAATCCCTTCTCATTTTCCTCCTCTTAACCTCAGTCTTTCCACCAAATGAGTTTCAGCAAGAAAGAAAGCCAAGTTTGGTTCACTCGTGATCGTTCTGCTTCATAAATCTGTCCTTATTTGCTCACAGCTAACAGCCCATTCTGTGGAGGTTGCATTCCCACTACCACGGTGGTATCATTTGATGTGAATGGGAGTTCTAGTTGCCTTCAAAAATACTATCTGGTGCTTCTGACGGGCTCTTGCCTTTGTTTTCACACCGTTGTGCTTGTAAACATTTTGAACTTTGAGTGCATTCAAGGACATGGGCGTTGGTATTGTAATTTTTTCTGTGTATTTTATTTACGAAACCTTCAAGGAAAACAGATCGGTTAAACAAATACATTCTGAAGTGCTGCTTACTTAAAGGAAAAGTGTAACAAATTACTGCTCAGACTGGAACCTTCTTTAGAAGTGTTGTGCAGGTCAACTTTAGTCTCTAGAGCTCTGTCCTCTTTGCTGTTTGTTAAGGGATGTGTGCCAACATAGTAAGGGTTCGGGTCTTTACTCTCAATTCCTAGAAAACATTCTTAGTTGGAAACGTAGCTCAAGTTTTAAACTTTGACTCTTTAGAAAACTTTGTTAGGTTTGCCTTAGAGGGAGCAGCCTGTTCATGTTTTGTCTCAAAGGTAACTACTGCTTGTAAAGTTCTGAGATGAGATCCTACATTGTGAAATCAGCAGGAAGATGGTTTTCAGTCTGTGAAGTTTCATTTAGTAAATTTAAAAATGTGTGTTCACCTTTTGTTTTGGTGGAGGTCTGTGATCACTGGTTTTTCAAGTTGATTTGTTATGAGTAAGTCAGCTTCACTCTGGAATACAATGTGTAGATTATAATTGGTATGTTGTAACTTCCATAAAAGCACAGTTGCAGAAATTCTGTTAAAATGTAGAGAGTAAAATATTTTTTTAAGTTTCTCCTTTTAGTTTTAACTGTATAAGAAAAAACCTTTTAAAAACTACACAAAGAAAATAGTTTCATTTCCTCTTTTTTTTTTTTTTTAACATAAATTCCGAAATTTATAAAGCAGATGAGCTTGGATACTCAGAAGAGGGAAGGTTTGTCTTTTTTGTAGACTTAACTGTTTTTCATTAAAATTGAATAAACAACTCAAAAACTTAGAAATGTCGTAACATTTCTTGTAATTTCCAAAAGTTCTGTGCTATTCAAATGTGTTATGCTTATAAAATACTACTAAATTTTTCTTATATGAGCACGTTATACATACATAAAGTCAGATAAAAAAAGAACGCCAAAACTTGAGTACAATTTGTATGAAGTTGCTTCAGGAGTCTCAGAATAACAACTTGCAATGCTTGAGATTTTATTAGTTTACTTGCTACTAGTAAACGTACATTATGTTTACTCATCTTCATGGCAACCAGAAAATATGAAAAGGTATTGGTAGGTCTCAGACCTGCTGGGATTTTAGGTTCATGGTTAATAAGTATGTGTCTGTTCTGCATCTTTGAAGACTTACTTCTGTTGATTGCCTTTGATGTATTTGAGTTCACGTGAGAGCATTTTTCTGTGGCAGCAAACAAGGCCAAATTTCAGAGTTCCTGCTCCTGTAACCAGCTTCAGGCTGGTCTGGACCACGAGTCCAAGTTGGAGCTCACAGTAGACGTAAGATTATCTGAATAATCTTTTATATATATAATATATAAATGTGTGTCTGTATATAATGTCTGAATTCTGATAACAGTAAGAACATTTTTATAATACTGTTTCCGTCTGCTTGTTGGGAATGGTTCTCATCACGATAGGAAGTACATTAATTTATGAATTATTCAGTCCTTTGTACATAGCGTGCAACTTTGGGTAAACAAAGCTGGCATCACTCGTGTGTTCAGTTTATGGTTCTGGTTCCCATTCACCTGTTTGTTTCACCGTCTCACATGATGTGCCCATACGACAGCCGTTTCTCTCTCACACAGAATGCTGACCCATTAAGAGCTTTTATTCCCTTCACATGCATTGAGGTTGAGGTGGAAGGGAGAGAAGGAAGCGTTAAAAATGAAGGAAGCATTTCTTGAAAGTGTGTGAAACTTCTCTGCCTTTTTCCTGAAGCTCTTTAAGTCCATTGTTTTTTTTTCAATAATGTGAATTTCTGTGTCTGAGTGACCCTTAAGAAGTTAATTCTTTGCTCTGTTCCTCAATAAAACTTTTCAAAGTTAATCCAGGATATAAAATGTCTGGACTAGAATCCGAAAGTGTATGGAATTGGAGTGAAATCTGACTCCTGGGCTTTATATGCGATAAATCATTCTGTGAGAGAAAACTGAGACATTAGATAGTAAATTGTAAAATACTCTCACCACATTTTTATTAAGTAAAAACAACTTGATTCCTTTATTTTGACAGCAGTAATTTTTGTATTTGGACTCTTCACCCTCTTCCACCTCATACCCCCATTTCTCTTTAGTTGTGGTTGGTTGTACATATCGTTAAGAATAAGTTTCTTTGTCGACTTTATGGCAGAAACCACAACAGATTGTCAACGTGCGACTAATGTTTATGTTTAGTTTGAGTTTGGTAGAAAGTATAAGAAGAATATTAGAAATTAAAATCTTAACGAAAGTGATAACTCATGTTGTTTTGACTGTGCACCTATGAAGAAGAAAGGACAGGAACTAGGAGTAATAGAATGTTAGTATTTTCCACCAGAATAAATACCCAAGAGTGAAATTTGTTTGTGAATTTATGTTATCTGCTTAAAAATTCGAGTGTATGTGTGTCTGTTCTTCAGTGGTTCGTCTTAAGCTGAGCGCCAGAGTATGAGTTGATCTCTCCCTCCTCTTTTTCTGGCCTTTCCTCACCTTGCAACTCTTGATAGTGTTTTTGTGGCTTACTTTTTTATAGATGTTAACTTTGATAATTTTTTAAAACATAATCTGTAATGACAAGTTTTAACGAGACTGGAAAGCGAAAGGACAGGTCTTTGTGAGAGATGCTGCTGTTGGATCCTTGCGCTTCGTGCGAGATGGGTTATATGCAGTGCAGTCTAGCTTATTCATTAGTTGTTTAAAAACACTGCAGAACCATCATTTGGTTGATTGCTTCCAACTGCAGTTGAGGAGGCATTTCGGTTATTTTACCATTAACTTTTAAAGTAAAAACCTGTCATTAATACAAGTTTCCAGAACTTTTTAAAATTTTTGATATATTTAAGTTGTGTATTTTGGGGACTTGTTTTGGCTTAGAACTGAGCATCACTTGTGGCTTGAATTTTCATCTGTCGCTATGTAAATTTTCTTTCAGTAGAGTTTTAACCTAAATCACTGAACTGTTGCTTGACAGCTATTCTTGGAGTCATTTTTTTGTATTACTCCGTCTTTCCACGTTGGACATTAAGTCCTTTATTTAAATTTGATAAGAGTATCTGGCATGAAGTAGGTGACACATGATATGAGCAAGATAGGGTTCCACCCCTTAAGGAGTTGCCTTAAAAAGGTACATTCTTTTTATAGAGGTTAAAATATGGTTTTGTTAGAACTCAGCTTTACTTATATAAACTAAAAAGAGAAGGATCCTATTTTTATCCATAAAATTTTAAAGAACTTAATTTCAGTAAATCCTGTTTTTTTTTCCCATCCCACTTGCTAATCACCTGTAAGTAATGGAGGAAACCACTGTTTTCAGACTGGCTATCCCTAATCCTTAGGAATATTGTTTAGTCTCTTAAGTCATGTCCAACTCTTTGCAACTTCATGGACTGTCACCCGCCAAACTCCTCTGTCATGCCATTTCCCAAGCAAGAATACTGAAGTGGGTTGCCGTTTACTTCTCCAGGGGATCTTCCTGACTTGGGAATCAAACCTAGGTCTCCTGCATTGGCAGAAGGATGGATTTTTTTTTTTTTTTTTTTTTTTTTTTACCACTGAGCCACCTGGGAAAGCCTCTGTTTGTGCATATGAACACCTTAATTTTGTGTACATTATAGACCGCTTTTTACCAGGAACGTAGGGCTATACAGAATAAACTCAACTGAATGTTAAAAGAATCTAATGTTGATGCAGTTATTTTCTAGAAGTACTAAATTTGTAACAGATTATCTATCTCTCACAGATTATCTGATTTTGACATATTGGGAGTAATAGCAGAAGTTAAAGAAAGGAAGAAATTCTGGGTTTGAGTGAAATTACAGTTACTGATTTTCCCTTGGGAAAAAACTCTGGAAATATTTGATGGTTCATTTGTATTATAAATGACGACATAAAAATCTGAGCATGTGACC
Source organism: Ovis aries (assembly GCF_016772045.2). Taxonomy (NCBI): domain Eukaryota; kingdom Metazoa; phylum Chordata; class Mammalia; order Artiodactyla; family Bovidae; genus Ovis; species Ovis aries. The sequence continues at coordinate 31,305,704 of NC_056055.1, read as the reverse complement.
AATGCCATGCTTTATGTGTATTTTCAAAGCATTTGGAAAATTTTAAATTCTTTCTATATTTCCTTGTTTTTTCCCTTTTTATTCTTTATGCCTTATAAACCCTTGTGTTGAGGACTGACTTTGAATAGATTGCAGCAAGGGAAGTGCTCTATAATTCTTTGAATATTTGAGCATTGCTTGCACACAACTTACGTCTTAGATTTAATGGTATTATTCATCTCTGCTTAGAGAATATTGACATCAACACTTTCGAGATCTATGTTGCTTTCAGATATTGTTGTTATGACTAAGAATCTGAGACTGTGATAGATTTCTTGGTGCACACTCCTGCTAGGGGATCTACTTTTAACTAACTGCTTTGCAGAAGACCTTGGTTTCCAGGTCTCTAGCTCAGTACTTTGCTAGAGCATATGCTTTAATCATTTATGCATTTCAGTGCTGAGATTGCAGTATTAAATTTCTTTATAAAGTGGATCTCCTCTCTTTTAAGTAAAGTACTAGGAAATTTTTAACATGATTTAAGAAAAATAGTTCAGCTTGATCTAGAGGCAGAAAAAAACTTTAGGCAGCTCATGTAGGATACTAGGGAAGAAGTTGATGGCAAGAGTTTATTTCTTTTTATGTATCTTTAGAAGGTTATTCACAGAAATCGGCCATAATCTACGTTCTCTTCCTAACTTATCACCCACTTAATAACATTTCTTTCCATTTTAGGATTCTACAGAAACAGTTACATCTCATTCTTTTTAGTAGCTGCTTAATATTCTGTTGTGTGATGGTTATATACCATAGCCATGATTTTGACACACAGATTTTGACTGTCAGTTCTCACAATAAAGGTCTTTTCATATGCTGGGCTTTTGAAAGTCATAAATTAGTTGGTATGCAAACAATTTTGAATTAGAAAATATCACTTTATAACTTAGGAATTCAGATTCATAAAACCTATACTCTTACTTAAGATAAATGTATACTCTTTTGGAAGATAAATTATTAAATACAGTATTAACTTAGATAAGAGCATTAATTCTAAAGAAAGGAAGCAGATTTCTATTGAAAAAACAAACTAAAAACCTGTGAATTCCAGAAGTTAGAAGTATCTGAGTGTTTCGAGTGTTCCAAATTCTTTAGAACGCTTAAGCCCTACATGGAGCAGGAGTGTTGTCCTGACAGGATGAATGGACTGAATCCTTTAGGAATTTATAGTTTCTTCTTCATGACCAATAGTTTTCTTAAGAAGCATAAAATTCAGATCAGGAATGGTATCCCTTTGGCCCCTTTGGTTATTGGTCTGGCAAGTTTCTGAATAGGGAAAGCAGACACAAAGATACCAAGCATCTCTTGTAAAATATTTTGGAATTTTCAGTTTGAGTGTTTACAAAGATTTATTTTCCAAACTGTTATGACATAAACCATTAGTGTACATGATTATAAGAACTGACAAGAGGATTGCATTTTATGTAGTTTAAATAATATGCTTTGTATCAAATTGCATACAGTTTGGCTAATAATATTTTTACAAAAGTTAGGAAAGTGTTAGCGCATGAAAATTGACCTTTGTAATCTGACATGAGTGAGATTTGAGAATGATTTATGCCAATGAATTATTTCAGATAATCTTTGCTAATAATGGTGTGTATTTTGATCACTGTGGTGTCACTTTTGGAAGCACCAAAACAAAACCATGGCTCAAAACCTTGGTAATCTTTTTCAGCTGCAGCTGTTAGACTTGTTTTTCCCAAAATACAGTATATACTTTTTGTGTGTGTAAAATGGGTTATATAAATATGCTTGAGTTTTCCTAAAATTTGTCTGTAGACATACTGTGTATAAAGATGTTTGATAATCAGAAATACTGATTATGTTGGATAAATATGTCTCTTCATTGATTCCTTTATTTTGAAGAAAATAATTTTCATTTTTCATTATTTTATTTGGTGACTTTCATTGGTTGGCAAATCAAATTTCTGTCCCCAAAATAATATGAACCAGAGACTTCTACTCTTAAATTTGGCAGTTCTTTAAAATGTATTCTTTTTCTTCAACATGGAGAGGATGGTTTTTCTTTCGAAAGTTTTGTTTTCAGGAGCAGTTTAGATCAACTGGGTTTTTCTGCAAGTTTTATACAAGTTGTAATTTTAGACTAAATGTTTTCATTTTATCATGATATTCTCATTGACAACAGATCTTGGCCAGACACTTGCCTATGTATATTTTATTAAATAGTTCATTTTTCTCGCTTAAAAATGTTTATCATTAAGAAAATGACAGATGAAAGATCGGTGATGTGAGGGCCACAGCCCTGGCCAGTGTTTGGAGCAGACAGAGTCAGCTTCAACAGAGTTCTGATACTCTGGATTTTGTGTTTCTTTTTGGATTGTGAGGAAGAACTCTTGTTTTGAGGAACCTCGTAGATTTTATCTTCATTGTACACCATTTTCAAAAATGTATGAAAATTTATACAGTTTAGAGATTTTGACATATTTTATTTTAGTTTGAAACAGCATCTGAAAGATAACTTGATATATTTAAGTTCTGTCTTGTGTCCTTTAGTCAGAGTTCTTTGTTGCTCTTAATAGGAAGAGTATATGAATGAGAACAATTTGCTGTCACACCTGTGGACCTTGGGGGCACCTGAGAGTGTGTAGTATGGCGGGTATGTTTTCTGAGAAGAGTAAAAAGAAGTTTGTAAGACTTTGGGGGACATCTTACTTAAAAGACCTTTTACATCTGTGGGATTACCTTTTTAATCCAAGGGGCAAAGGACAACTGCTGTCTCTTTTGTGCCTCTATGCCAGAAAATGTGTGACTTTGAAAGGTCAGCCGCCCTGATTCTGGTTTGGACCCTGCTTGTGTTGAATTTGAGCCAGCGTACCGGAGAATTTGAGATTTTCCTCCCTCCCCCATTTCTTCTGTTTTTGTTCAGTGTAAACAGTTCCTGCCGTAGTAACATAGACAAATATAGCAGAGAATGCTTTTCTGGAAGAAGAATGCTCCCTAAGCATTTTTTAACCATTTTTGGGAAGAATTGATCTTTCTGTGTATTTCAGACAAACTGAAAGAGAGGGAGGCTGTTGCTGTAAAGTGAAGTGACATCATACGTATTGCCCCCATTGATCCGCTTTTAGTCTCCAGCCAGGATAAAAGGAAATGGCATCAGGGAGGAAGCATGCTTCATTTAGGCACAGATCCCAGAGTGATAATGGGGTAATAATAGAACTCATGCCACTGTCATTCGGAGGCTGCATTAGTCCCAGGCTCACTCCCCGTCTGGAAGCCTCTCTGAGACTTCCTTCGTGTGCGGCTGCAGCTCACCAGCTGGGCTGCAAGGGGAGGTGCCCGCCTTTGCTTTTGGAGGGGTGCAGCCGTTGACATGGACATTTCCGTGCCCCGGGTTCCTTGTGTTGGTCCCGCCTGTGGAAGGTCAGTAGTGAGATGCATTTGGGAACATTATCTGATCGAGGCTAGCTGGCCCTTTCAGAGTCCTACTTATGGAAGAAGTGGTGGAGGGGCCTCGGTCGTGTGGGTGGTCTTCAGGGAGCCAGGAGTGAGTGATGCTCCCGTGACAGCAGTAAGAAGCTGCGAGGCTTCGGAAAGAGACAGGGTTTGTTTTCTTTGTGCTCCTTGTAGACTTGGAGGGTGGCTTTGGAAAATCCATATTTTCTTTCCAAGAGCCTGCGTAGAAACCCTTTAGAACTGTTCAGACTTGCGCGGCTTGCCTCAACCCTTAGGTTGACTGGGAAAAAATTACAAGGTAGACTTTTCTTCTCTCTTTGTGCATTTCTGGGTAATTAGCAGTCATGGAATCCTCCATGTTTAGAGCAAGAATACAGACTTCTAAAATTCTTAACAAATCTCATTGTATTGACTTGACCTTCTTTGGTGTTTTGTTTCCTGTGTTCGAGTTAAGTCTGCCAGTGTTGTGAAGTTCTCTATTTCAAGTACCCACATGACTTTGGCACCCCATACCTACTTTGTCTGAGTTTCTGAGGCAGATGCATTTTAAAAATACCAAGCTGGTTTCCATATGGAAAAAATAATAACCCCGTCATGAGTTCCTTGTTTGTGCAAAGGAAAGAACTTTCTATTCCTATCACTGTTGAACTGTGGGTATGAGTGCTACTAGACCCTCGGAAATAAAGGCAGGTCCTTTCTATCATGTTAGAAGGGGCTGCTTTCTCAGGAGATAATGTGCTGAGCAAGCACTTTATTTTTCTTAATCACTCCACGGTGTGACTTAAGCCGTGTCTGTCTCCACCCCGCTCCGTAGTGCTGTATTAAACACAGTTGGCCTAGAAGTCATGTGAAATTTAATTTGATTTCTACGTGGGTGGGAGTGGAGTGACCCACACAGCATTTCCCAGTGCTGCTGTGCCAGCTGCCAGGGCGGGTGGCGCCCAGCACTGTGTCTGCGCTCGATTGCTCATGTATAATATCTCTCAGTTGCTTTGCAAACATTTTAGTTTATTACTTAGTGCTTCTTTTTCATTATAGGGTGGTTTTATAGGGAGTAAATGTTTATTTTACAAAGAGAAATGTGCTGTATTAAAGTGAGCGACTTACCACATTTTTGCTTTAATATCCTCTTTTCAATCTTTAATCTTATGTGAAAATTATGTAATGTTTACTCACTCATTTGTGAGTGAAGGATACTGAATTAGTTTTGTTTTCTGTGTACTGAAATAGCATTTGATCACTGATTTGAAATACACCCCCCCCCATTAGAAGAGTTACAGTTGAAAGCCAGATGGCTACAAGTTGTTTACTGAAAGTCATTTGCACAAGTCCATTCTGAAGAATGCTGCACATTATGGAGGAATGTTCTCGTTCTCTTGTGTTGGTCCTTGGTGCCTCTGCTTGCCTCTGAACAAGCCGGTTCTTGCATCAGTCATGGGATGCCTTAGTGAAGGAGGAGGGAGAGCTGGTGGGGTGTGTGCATGCCTGCTCTTTACCTTTCTCCAATTAAAGTAAATTAAACTTAACAAATAACCGCCCAGGCTTGACTCCCCTCCCTTCCCTCTTGGCTGCCCATCTTAAGTCAGGGGGCTTAGTCTTAAGTATTTTTCCATGGTGTAAAATTAGGAGAGGACAGAAACTTGCAGAGATCCTCTTGATTCTGTTTCTCTGTGCAGGTATGTATGAACTTTTTGTTTATAAGGAAACTGCAAGAGAGGTAAAAGTGTGAATCCAGATATTTTGATAGGATCACATATCAGTAACTCTGACTTTGAAGTGGAGTTGATTGGTTAAATCCAGTTAGGGTAAGTTGAAGACCAAACTGGTCATCTTAGCCAGGGTTTTTTTTCCTCCCTGGGTCTCTCTAGTCTAAACCAAATCCTCAACTGACAATAGGCCTCTTTGTAAGCTCAGGCATATAATAGGGAGATGCTTTTCTTTCTACTCCTTCCTTCTCTGTAATTCCACAAATTGGCTGGGCTTGTTCCTGCTGCGTTTAGTTAGTGACTGAGGCCCCCCACCCCCAGGTGATGGGTGTTCTGTGCTGTGTCAGGCTGGGCCTTTCCGTAGAAGCTGTCTTCTTGCGTAGCTGTGGCTACCCTGATTTGGCTGCCTGTGGAAGCACTGCTGATCAATTTTGAGAGTGCTCATGGGGCTGCAGGACTGGCCAGCCATTCTGACCCGATCTGGGGACACCCCCCACCCTGCGCCTGTACAGGCAGGTGGGCTGCTGCTGGACAGGCACCAGCCAGGCCACTGCAGTTGGTGGGGTGGGGTGGGGGGGAGTTGGGGGTGGAGGCACGTGGAGCACGTTTTGGGAAGGGATGTAGCCATGGGATGGGGACTGACCATTTTGAGGAGAAAGAATAGACTCGGTGAGAAGGGTTCAAGTGCAGGAGGGCAGTCAGGGAGTGGCCTTAGCGGGGAATGAGGGTTACAATCAGGGCTGGGGCTGAAGGTTTAGCCTCCACCAGAGGAAAGCCCCTCTTGGAACGTAGGGAAGGAAGATCCAGAGAGGGAGACTGCAGGGAAATGGATGGGAAAGAGCGTGAGGGAACCTGGGGTGCCGGGGCGTGCACGGAGTCTCAGCTCTGCTTCCTGGTCAGGAGTGCCAGAGGCTGGGTGAGATGCCTCCCTCTGCCCGGGGCCACGAGGGCCCGCTGGCCAAGTGCTCATCGTGTGAATGGTGTACAAGGGTATGGTATGGATGCTCCACAGCAGCTGTGGTTCTGGACTTGGTCTGTTTTATAAAACAGATTTAATAACAAGATATTTAAAGTAGCCTCCTGTGTCTGAAACTGTAGAAAATGAAAACTGGCTTTTTGGTCCTGGTCATTATGTTGTAAATGATACCTTTAAAGCATCTTACAAACACAATAGTTTTAATGGAAGGAAATTAAGTGTTCTCCTGTATAACCTCACAGGGTCAGTGCTGAGTTGTAACCATGTTTTTGCTGAAGCACCTTTCAGTCTGTCAGCCTGAGAGAGGATCCACCCTTGACTCTTTAGCAGATGGAGTGATGTTATGAAATGAAAATAGCCAAGAATCAAGTGTTGTGCCTTTGTGTCCGTCTGTCTAGAGGGAAGTGGGGGTTTTATTAGACCTTAGGAAAGTGAGATGAGAAAATAATGGAAAGTGCTGTCTTTGTGGAATTCCATGGTAAATGTCATGTATGCGGTCTCTACTGGGCTTTCCTACAAGCATGGTTTGGAAAAGTGTGTATGTGAATGGAGGCAGGAGGCAGAGGCGGAGTGCACACTTGGGGGCTGAACGGTAAAGAGAGGATGGGGGAGAAACCAATAATTTTAAAAATTTCTTTTAGAGAACAAAGTAGAGATTAAAATCCAGGTGTTCTTGCGAATATTCTATTGCTATAGTATTGACTTTCAGAACTGTAAATTTGGGTTAGTTGACAAGGATTATCTGGGCATAGGTAGGAATGGAGAAAAGCTAAATGTCGAGAATAGTGGAATTCATAGTAATTCTTTTAAAACCTTCATTTTAGAATAAATATTTTTTGGTTCCTACCAGAGGCATCTTAAATTGATTTCTTGTTTTTCTTTTGTCAGTAGTTTGAGTTCTGTTCTGTGCTAGAGGCTGGTCTAGGAACTGGTAGAGTGAGTAAGACAGATATGTTAAGTTCTTGGATTTCACAAGTATTGTTTCTTCACAGATTAGTTTGTGTTATTTTTGAGCTATTAATATATAAAAACATCTTCCTCTTTTTGTCTTTAAATGGTAATGCCATTTTTACTTACCCTGTATGAAACTCAGGAATGTGAGTGACCTTGTGTAGGTGGGGTGGGTGAGTGTATGTATGTATATAATCACACATAACAACCTTTTTTCTGATGGAATAGTAAACGTACAGTTTTTATAATTGGTTATGAGACATGGCTCTAAGTTTTATTGCATGCTTTTTATTTCTTGGTGTACATTTGCAAGATTTATATTTTAAAGAAGGAAATAAGAAAGTTGCTTCTTATTTCTGTTAAACTTTCATGTGTTTACCTAAAATCAGATGGTTTCTTGAGTATCTGTCTAGGCTAAATGACATTTTTTGGCATATGCATCCTGTAAAGAAAAAGATCTAATAAAACCATGGCAATGTTTTAAGATAAGCATAGTTTTTATCATTCACGGTGTATATGTACATTGTCATCACACTGTACATCTAAAAAAAAAATTCATGGTGTACAACCTAAAAAAAAGATAAACACAGTTTTGATCTGCCCTTAAATATAGAACTTTCATGAAAAACCCAAGGAAAGTAAGACTTCATCAGGCGCCGGAATGCAGTGTCTTTGGAGAAGCGGTGTAAACCTTGAGGTTTTACCAGAGTCAGGTCTCCAGTCTTGCCATGTTTCAGACAGTCACTGCAAGTGCCCAGGTTACCCTGGTTTGGCTGGCTTTGGTCTGAACATTTGGGCTTAATATCTTGTAAGCTGAATGGCATCTTCACAGGCTGTGTGGTTTTGTCCTCAGCTTCTTCCAGACCAACTGGTCTTGCTTTTGGAGCATCTCTTGGAGCAGAAGACTGTGACTCCACGAACTCTGCAAAGCCTTGAGAGGACGTACCACCTCTCGGAGCAGGATGCTGAGGTAAGAAGAACACCCTCAGGGTTTAAACCATGGGCCCTCACTGCTGGTGAAGGTTGATGGCCCCATTGTGTCCCAAACTGTTGAAACTGCTTCCCTGGTTGTGCGTGCTCCAGTAGGGGCCTCTGACCCTGGTCATTACCACGGCGTTTTTAAGTCCTGAGTTTCCCCCCCTTTCCTCTTAAATTGTTAAGACAGACGTAAGTCTCCTAAAGGAATGAGCGGATGAACGGAAGGTTTCTGAATTATGAACTTGGGTGCATCATCGTGTGCATGACGGTGGCGCCGTCCTGTTGCATATTAAGGAAACTTGGCTCAGACGCGCAGAGCTTCTTGGTTGCATTCAGTTAGAACAGGAAGGGAGCCATGTGTAAAGGAAATGAAAACTAAATCTTAACAGCCGTGGTTTGAAAAGCAAAATTGGATGCTTGTGGGAAAGCAATATGATGTGGTCCTTAATATCTTTTAGCTTATTATGAAGAATGCAATGTGAATCCTAAGATGAGTTCCAGGGTTTTTTTTTAATACATAAAATAATAAATAATGTATTTAGTCATCTTAAGTAAAAAAACCCACACAGAAAAATTCTCTTATATAAAACTCTTAAAAAGCAAACATATTTGATTTCTGTTCATTTGAGAATAAATGAACGTTTGAAAGCTGCACAGTCTAGTATGGTGGCCATTAGCCCATGTAGCTGTTGGGCACTTGGCCTGTGGCTGTTGTGCTGAAATACGTGGGTTCTGAAGTCATAGTATAAAGAGAAGCGGAATGTCTTAGTAATTTCTCCTTATCGATTACAGTGTCAGAATGATATTTTGGACATGTTGGGTTAAATAAAATATTATTAAAATTATTTTCACAATTATGGAATAAGTCAAGAAAAGCCTGCTCATTATTAGATTAAAAGGTAAGATTGGCATTTGTTATACATTTAAAAACCCTCACATAAATTCAGGAGTTAATTGAAAAACTCCAGAGGAAACATATGTAGCTTTTTACCCATCTCAGCACAGATCAAACATGCAACTGTTGCTGTTTATTTCAGCTCTTATATTTTTGTTTATAGGAGATTCCAAATGCCAGCCTGTTATTTTTAATTAGTGTTTAAAAGAGGTTTCTATTTATAGGCATGAGGTTATGCTTTAATCAGGACTGAATACCGCTGAAATGCCAGGCCCCAGTGACGGGCAGTGGGCAGACGAAGGCGGGAGGATCAAAGCAGGTGCCAGGCACCTGTCACTCCTCACCAGAAGCTGGGAAGTGGGAGATCCTGTTTTCCCCCCTTCCTCTTGGCATAAACATAAAGCACATTGTGTCTCTAACTTACAGATCAACTTTGTTGCTATAGGTAACTTCTCAAACCTTTGAGAAACATAACCAGTTTTATTTTGGCTGCTTGTTTTGTGTCTCAGACTGCACTGTGATGTCCAAAGCCAGAGCAGTCTCTTCAGGCTTGGCTGTTTGGTGTTGAGAGACTGGGGTCTGGGGGAGGCTTTGGTTGGTTTAAGTAACTGGCCTGGTCCATGCATTTCACAGATCCTCGCTCTGCCAGGCACTAGGGATATAGCAGTGGCGAGGGTTCATCCTCAGCAGGCTGGGATTCTTTGGAAAAACAGCTCACTAGTAAATGAACAGGATAGTTCCATATAAGAGCGTCAAAGGAGGTTACAAGTGAAAGTGAGCTCAGTGTCTCTAGACAGACTTCAGGAAAGGCCACAAGAAAAGGTGACTTTCAAGCCAGGACCTAAGGGCAAGAAGGAGTTGGCCGCACAGAGCCAGGGGCTCCAGGAGTGATTTCCATTCAGAGCTGGCAGCATGACGTGCCAGGAGAGGGCTCAGCAGACTTCCTGTAAAGGAGCAGATTTTAATATTTCAGGCCATGCTGTTAACAGCTGCCTTAGTATGTCAGCAAACAGAAGTGCCTGTGTTTCAGTAAAGTTGTTTATGGACCCTGAAACTTGAATTTCATATAGTTACCACATCTCAAGAGAATTCTTTTTGTTAGGTGTTCCTTTTTAAAGCTATTCTAAAACATCCACAGCACTCTTAGATGTGGGCTGGTTTGGCCTGCCCCATCCTGAGTTTGTTGACCCCTGCCCTGGGGCCAGTAGGATTGAGGTCAGGGGTGGATAGGGCCCGGATTAGGGCCTTAGGGCCCTGAGGCCTAACATACCGCTGCCTTGCCCCCTTCCCAGGCCTTCTGAGGCCCTGGCATCTGGTGAGTTACACTGACAGCATGTTTCACGGTGAGGTTTCCTTGAAACATCACTCAGAACAAGGAAAGCAATAGGATATTGGCCAACCAGAGTGTTTTCTAGAAACTTCGTTAGTTTAAGTGTGATTTGCTGTGACACTGATTAGCAGGAATTTTGTTGACTAACCATCTGCCTTTATTTTAAGTGACAGGACATTTCATGGGAGAAAGAATTATTTGCTGGAAAAATGAGGATTCTGACTTTATTCTTGGTGCTTCTCCTTGACCAAACATATAGTTCCCTTTCAGTTATTATCAGGACTTTTAAATATGTGATACATAGCGGTCATTCAAAACGTGGCTGAGATGCAGGTTGTGTGTGGAGCATCCTTATGGAAAATGGCTCCAAAGGCAACTTCCTGGCAAGGAACCGTGTGAGTTATGGAGCTGACGCTCTTGTTCAGGGTGCTGCCACAGGCCCTGGGACCATGATGCTGAGTTAGGTGTCTGTGCAGAAGACTTCAGCCCAGGACGGCCGGGGTGGGGTTGGGGGGCGTCTGGCATAGAAGCAGGGAGTGCTCATGACAGCAGGGGGTTTCCTCACTTTTCCAGGAGGTGGATAAAGCGCATCCCCGCTCCCACCACTCCTCGGACTAACATTTCTCCTAAAAGCATAGATGTGAGGTGACTTTTTGAGAAGGTGAGCCTGCTCTTGCCATAGCTCATTTAATCCCCTGATTTCCCAACGCTGCGAAACTCTCTCCTTGGTGGAGCAGCATGTTCTTGCTGGACCAGACGTCTGGACTGTGCGAGAAGCCTGTGCTCCAGGCCCTCTGTTTAGTAGGTGCTGTATCTTCTCGGCTGTCACGCTCGCTTGTCCTTCCCTCCCACCTTCTTTGTGTGGGTGGGCTGGTGCTGTCTCCCTGGGAAGTTTTATTTTAATGACTGTCCTGGCGTAGCTCAGTATTTGTATTAGTTGTGTTGCTTCTGTCTTTCGGTTGTGTTCACAGAATGTCCAGTCTTGGTCAGGGTTTCTGGGTGTGGCAGCCAGGCTGATGTTGTTTGCCAGCTGTTTGCTTGTCGAGGGCACACGTTTCCACGTTAACGTGCGTCTTGTCCTCTGTGTGCTGCGTCACGTGGTGTGAGCACACAGGTCTGCCCTGCAGGGAGGGACACGTGTGTTCAGCATCTTAAAAGGAAACGTGCATGCGGGCACACGTAATAAGCTGGGCACGGTGACGCGTGTCATCTTGGCCCGTTCTCCGCCTTGCCTCGACACTCTTGTTGCCGCCATCTGAAAACTGGGGCATTGTTGGGGGAATGTTTGCATTCCTTAGCCTAGAAAGTAGTACTAGCTACAGGAGTAGTTACCATATTTTACCTCCTCAATCAAAGAAACCTCTAGCCATATGCTGGGCTGCTTTAAACTAGGTCAGAAAATGAACTGAAAGGGAAACTTAGTTCATAGAAATGCATTGTCTATAGTTTCTGAGCATATTGGTTCAAACAAAGAACCCATAAAGGTTTTTATTTTTATTTTATTTTTTTAACAAAAATCAAGGTTTTGTGGCTTTAAATGATTTTATTTTTGGCTGTGCTGGGTCTTGGTTGCTGCGGGGGGTTTTGCTAGTAGCAGTGAGCGGGCGCTGCTCTCCAGCTGTGGCATGCGGGCTTCTCTCTGCGGTGGCTTCTCATTGTGGGGCACGGACTCCAGGGTACACAGGCTTCAGCAGTTGCAGCTCCCATGCTCTAGAGCACAGGCTCAATAGTTTGTGGCACACAGGCTTACGGTTCTGTGGACTCTTCTCAGATCAGGGATCAAATCCAGTCTCCTGCATTGGCAGGTGGATTCTTTACCAGGGAAGGTGGATTTTTTACCAGGGAAGCCCCATAAAGGTTTTAAAATATACAACTGATTCTTGAAACAAAAGGTATTTTCTAAGATCCCTTTTAAAATCATTTCCTGCCTGCTTTAGCAGGTCTGCTCAGCTGTGAAAATAGCCTTTCCATGTTAACAAGATGAGGCTCCATGCACCTTGGCTCTGTGTGACCTTTGTCCCCAAGAGCCCCAGAGCTGACCTTGAAGCAACTTTATTTCCATAGACTGCAGTTCCGCACTTCAAAACTGGGGTACCCCTCGGGTGAGAAAATTCAGAGACAGCCACTCACTGTTTAATCTGGCTTGGATGGGAGTGGTGGGGTGTTAGAAAGTTCCCCCACGGTACCATGCTCAGCTCTGATGTATCATTTAGTAGGCTGAGCCAGAAAATTAATTTTCTGGGAGAGGTCATTATCAGCACCAGGTCTTCCCATCATTGTATTTGGGGAAGCACTGTTGGTTGAAAGGAAAAGGCCGCCTGGGTTAGGTTGTGGTGGGAAGGAGTGAGCACTGTTTCTCCATCTGCCCCTGGCCCTAACCTGTGTTCAGTGGGGCTGCTTTCCCAGATACATCTTAGCAACAAGCTGGATGTGGTCAGAGGTCCCCAAATGGCTGGAGGCCACCTGCAAATCGCCCACCCTCCTGGGCCCCAATTTCCTAATCTGCACAGCAGTACCTGCACTAGTCTGCTGGCTGTCAGCCTTTTTGACCACAGCTAACTGGCAAAAAAGGGCTTCACAGAAATACTTTTATGTGTGCCATTATTTCCTGTTTCATTTTCTTTAAACATGTGCATTGTGGTACACAAATTGATCCTTTGACCCACTAACTCCAATACTTTGGCCTCCTGATGCGAAGAGCCAGCTCTTTGGAAAAGACTCTGATGCTGGGAAGGCATAAGAAGAGGGCGGCAGGGGATGAGATGGTCAGATCGCATCACTGATTCAGTGGACATGAGTTTGAGCAAACTCTGGGAAATAATGGAGGACAGGGTTGCCTGGTGTGCTGCAGTCTGTGAGGTCACAAAGAGTCGGACAGGACTGAGCGCCTGAACAGCAACAAATGAGTCGCCGCCCATAGTTAAGAAAATGAGAGATAAGACTTCTCAGAGCCTTCACCAGCTTTCCTGCCTCCTCCCTGCAGACTTGTGGCCAAGGTTCCTGAGCCTCCGTCTCCTTAGGATTACAGTGGAACCACAAATCCCTTCTTCGTGGGATTGTTAACAACACGAGAGGTTTTGAAGTCATGTAAGATTCACATTCTCGTGAAATGGTCAAGTTTTGTTGTTTCACTCAAAAGTGAAGTTGCTCAATTGTGTCCGACTCTTTGCGATCCCATAGACTGTCTACCAGGCTTCTCTGTCCATGGGATTTTCCAGGCAAGAGTACTGGAGTGGGTTGTCATTTCCTTCTCCAGGGGATCTTCCTGACCCAGGGATCTAACCCAGGTCTCCTGCATTGCAGGCAGACACTTTACCTTCTGAGCCACCAGGGAAGCCCCTTGTTTAGCTCAAGCCACCTTTATATTGTCTCTCTAATCTGTCGGGACTGGACATGAGAAAGAGAAAGAAGTAGAATCTACCCCCCTATTAGCCCCCGAGCAGCATCTGGTCACAGAATCCTTAACCTGGAGGCTTGCTGGCTTTTTCTGTGGTGGAGTGCTTAGTTACTCAGTCATGTCCGACACTCTTTGCAACCCCGTGGATTGTAGCCTGCCAGGCTCCTCTGTCCATGGAGGAGGCAGAAATTCTCCAGGCAGGAATATAGAAGTGGGTTGCCATGCCCTCCTCCAGGGGATCTTCCAAACCCAGGGATTGAACCCAGGTCTCTCACATTGCAGATAGATTCTTTACCATCTCAGCCACCAGGGATGCCTAAGAATACTGGAGTGGGTAGCCTATCCCTTCTCCAGGGGAACTTTCCAACCCAGGAATCGAACCAGGATCTCCTGCATTGCAGATGGATTCTTTACCAGCTGAGCTATCTGGGACTGGTGGAGGGGGTTACTCTAAACCACAGTTTCTCAGCCTTAGCATTACCAGATGCGTTGGAGTGGATAATCCTCTGCTGGGGGATGTCCTGTGCATTATAAAATGTGTCACGTCTCCAGCCCTTTTTCCTGACATGCCAGTGGCAGTTCTCTTCCCTTCCTGTCCCACCCCTGTTTTGGAAATCAGAAATGTCTCCAGGAGTTGCCAGATATCAGCTGGGGGATACAGTCATCCTGGTTAAAGAACCATTGCTCTAAAGCAGCTGACCACAAAAGGCAGTTTTTTCATCTCATCCAGCGAAGTGCCTGACGATTACAACACAGAGTGGAATAGCTTGAAGTTGGTTAACTACGTTTAGGGGCTGCCCTGAGCCAACTGTATTCTCTCAAGGCCCCAAAGAATGTAACCTTGGAGGAGGTGAAAGCAGAGCCGTCTCACATGGAAGAAAAAGGAGGAATTGCAAACTAGTGTAGTAGCAAGTAAATGTGAAGAAGCAGGTTAGTGAGGAAGGGCAAACCTGCTTGACGACTAGTGCCCAGGAAAAGCCAACCCAGCATCTGTCTGTCTACATTTTGCTCTTGAAAAGGACACTTTCAAGGTGGATTGCAAACGGAAAAACATCCAACCCTGTAGGCCTCCTTTCTGCCACCACTGCCTTTCCTCTGGGGAAAGAGCCCTTGAAAACCATGTAAACTGGCCACCTCCCTTTGCAGGGAGGGCTTGGATGTTAATACTTCATCAGTAGGAGAACTCACTGTTTATTTTAAAATACTACAGCCTTTCTTTGAAGTCTACAGGTGGAAGGTATGATTGAAGGCCTACAAAAGTCTTGACAGCTCTGACGCCCATTTCTGAATTTCATTTGGACCAAAAGCATAGTTTCTATGAACTGAAAACATTCCATGATCAACAGATCTCTGGAGACGCATACTAAAAGGGCAGAGAATAAACCCCAGTCCAAGTTTGATGCCTGAAACTGGGCACTCAAAGCCGGTGCACTGGGATGACCCTGAGGGATTGGTTGGTGAGGGAGGTGGGATCGAGGTTCAGGATGGGGGACACATGTATACCCATGGCTGATTCAATGTATGCAAAACCCACCATGATATTGTAAAGTAATTAGCCTCCAATTAAAATATTTTTTTTAAAAAGGTTAGTTGGGTATCATGTGTTTAAAATCTAAGCCTGATGAGTAGCTGTGACTGCTCATTCCCTTTATGCTAAAATCCCTTCTGGTCATGGTGACTGGCTTCTACACAGTGTTTGGGGTCCATTCCCAACCATGCAGCTCAGCACTCCCCTTCTCCCCTGGTTGTTTTTCCATAGTATTCTGGCTCCAAAATAAAGAAAACATTGCTATTTTCTTCTCCTGACAGGAAGTTTAGAGGAAAGATTAGATGTAATCTCGGTGGGCTCTGTTGCCACTTCAGGGTGCTCAGCAGTTTGTAGTTAGTAAACTGCAGTGTGCGGAGTTTGGTGCCTCCTTCCCGTTTGGTCCACCTTGATGCGAAATCTAAGTACAAAAGCAGAGCCCAGCCTTGCTGACGTCAGCCCCGTGATCGCGGCGGTATGTGAGGGCAGCCTGCCGGGCTGGCGCCACGGCCCCTGTAGGACCACAGGGCTGTGCAAGGTCACCGAGGCCCCGGGTCTGGGAGTAGTGCCAGAGCGCTGGCCCCAGCCCCCTTGGTGGCTGCCTCTTCCTTCCCTCCTTCCTTTTTGGAGTCTGCGCTGGGGGCCTCCCCAGGTCACTGCCCAGCAGTGTCAGGAGGCAACCATCATGGAACAGAGCCCCAGGAGGCAGGTTCTCAGAGCGAACATATAAAAAGGAGACTGTTGTGGAGGGTCCGAATGGTGTGGTACAATCAGCCAAGTGGTTTTCTGGGGTCAGATACAGAGGGCAGGTGGAATGAGCTTCCGGAAAGGCGGATTGACACCTGCCATAGCCAGCGTCTGGCCGTTCGTCACAATTTCTTCCCAGACACAAGGGGTCTGGCGCCTCGGCTCCTTGATACATCAGAGAGTCAAAGGCTGATGGATCTGAACTTTTAAGACGTGAGCTAGAAGTACTGTGGCTTAATATTTTTTAAAATGCTAGAGCAGTGCTGGTGAGGGGCATAGCTGTCCTTTTGACACAGCATTGTAATCTGTGGGTTTGGAGAGCTGGGCAGGATATGGGTGATAAAAGGGACTGGGGCGATTTTCCTTAGTTACCTTAGACGTAGCGAGATTTTTATTTTTATTTTTATTTCTTTTAATTTTTTTTTGTAGCGAGATTTTTAAACCATGTGCCTTTTGTAATGTGCGAATAAACAAAGCTCTTATGTAATTCTTTAGTTATATTTGTGTATTTTTTGTTGTTGTATTTGGTTTAATGAGACATTTAATGTTTTAGAACATGTCTTCAAAGTCAGGTAGATATATCTAGATATTTCTTCCTTGGAATTTTCTTTCTTATTCAATTCAGTGCCCCTGGGATTTTTCCATGGAAACCTTGTAACTGATCAGGTCTCCGTTGCTGTATACAGTGATAAAAGGATTTTTGAAATCTGATCTAACATGATAGAGAACTTTGATGTTTGTTTGTTTGTTTGTTTAGATTAGTATTCCTCTCCTATTCCTGAGGCCAGAGCCTGCATTTTATTTACCTTGAGTTGTTAACTGCACTTTGTGGCTAATGAGATATTGTTTAAAGAAAAAACGAGCCACTCCTGGCATAATCTGCCTAATTTTTCTTTCAGTTCACTCAGTCGTGTCCGACTCTTTGTGACCCCCTGGACTGCAACATGCCAGGCCTCCCTGTTCATCACCAAGTCCCAAAGCTTACTCAAACTCATGTCCATCGAGTGGGTGATGCCATCCAACCGTCTCATCCTTTGTTGTCCCCTTCTCCTCCCACCTTCAATCTTTCCCAGCATCAGGGTCTTTTCGAATGAGTCAGTTCTTCACAACAGGTGGCCAAAGTATTGGAGCTTCAGCATCAGTCCTTCCAATGAATATTCAGGACTGATTTCCTTTAGAATGGACTAGTTGGATCTCCTTACAGTCCAAGGGACTCTCAAGAGTCTTCTCCAACACCACAGTTCAAAAGCACAATTCTTCAGCACTGAGCTTTCTTTATAGTCCAACTCTCACATCCGTACATGACCGCTGGAAAAACCATAGCTTTAATTAGATGGACCTCTGTTAAATAAACAATTATAATCAGTCATAACATTTAGAATTTATCTATACATAAAAGAGGAAAAGGACATTTAAAGGAGGATATTTAGCTATAGGTTTAGCCAGACTATTATTTTAAAAGTTCTTGGTCATTTAATTCATTGCCATTGCTTCTTCCACTGTAGTTAGCAACAGGCCCTGTTGTATAGATATTTGAAGGTTTAGGAGGCATTATCTACTCTTACTGTCTGTGTATGTTACCCACCCCCCAGTCTGTCCAGATGATCTCAGAGGCAGAGATGCACACATTTTCTGGGTTATAAATAGCATTGCCCTGATGCTCTTCTTTCCATAGCACCGCAAACCCAGCTCCTGTTCCTTTTGTCTTTAGTGGTGTTTAGAGTAAAATCAGTGTGTGGGATTTTAACGGTGTTCCCAGGTTCTTCATACCTGTGTCATAGTTTATATACTTTTGCATTAGATTTCTGTAGTGAAATCCACACCTCCAAAAAGCACACAGTTTTCTGTGAGCGCTGCCGTTTTCTTTCACAAACGGAGTTGTCATCCCGTGTAGCACGCCTTAAATGCCCTGGACCAGAGGGCTCACTGTTGCCACAGTGTCTTTCCAGATTGCTTTTCTTCCCTCTGGTGCCTTTCCCAAACACCTCCCTTTGCTCTCCAGTTCCATGGTACACCAGGATTTGAAAGTTGGATTTCTCTGCTTTCAAGCTGTGGAACCTTCAGGCTGCAGGTAGAATGCACTCTTCCTCAAGCTTGTGGGAGCATCCTGAGTGTGGTCTCTGAGCCTGCCCTACAGGGAGGTGGCGCCGCATCCCGCAGGATTCCCTGGCAGTTTATGCCTCTTACAGGTGAATGTTTGTGCTGATAACTGATAGCAGAGAGAAAGCAATTGTATTGAATTCACATTGTTTTTAAAAAGTGAAAGCACCTCCATGGATGTGGTATGAAGGCATTTTTGGTTTGTCAGGGTATGAAATTTTATAAATCAGTTTTATGGGGTGGCACTGAACATGACTTTTTAAGCTACTTGGTCTGCGTGTTGCTGTGCAGCTTTGAACCATGTGGAATTATGTTCCATCGACCAACTGATCGTGCCCATCAGTGGGTAGAAGCAGATGCCCAGGCTGAGCACATAGGAAGTCCGCAGGCAGTGGGGAGAGCAGCCCAGAGCCAGGCCTGTCCGTGGGCTCCACTGTCAGACACCAGGTAGTTGCCTCAGGTACCATTTCCTGAACCAGCCTTCCCCAGCTTGACTCTTGGGTTGTTTTTAATAGCAAATGTTTTGAGAAATATCTGCCATTTGTCAGATATTAATGAGGAAAGGAGGTGCAATGTGTAATTTCCTAATTATCAAATTCCACATTGGAATGTTTCCATTTAGTGTGCCGTTTTGATAGGGAGGAAGCTCCTTGATAGCTCAGTTAGTAAAGAATCGGCCTGCAATGCAGGAGACCGCAGTTTAATTCCTGGGTCGGGATGATTCACTGGAGAAGGGATAGGCTACCCACTCCAGTATTCTTCCAGTAGGCTTCCCTTGTGGCTCAGCCGGTAAAGAATCTGCCTGCAATGCGGGAGACCTGGGTTCAGTCCCTGGGTTGGGAAGATCCCCTGGAGAAGGGAAAGGCTACCCACTCCAGTATTCTGGCCTGGAAAATTCCATGGACTGCAGAGTCCATGGGGTCGAAAGAATTGGACACGACTGAGTGACTTTCACTTTGACTTTGATAGGAAGGGAAGGCTCACTGTACCATACTTTAGGGTGGACTCATCATGGGCTCCTGAGTTCTACATTTTAGAGCCAGCTTTCTTGAGTAGTATTGATGACATTAAATGAAACAGTATATGCACAGGAGAAGGAAGAAAGGTTGGAACTTGCCTGAGAGACCATGTAAAACTTGATATTTGTCATGACCTTTGACCCTCATTGTCACACTCCATGTGCATGTCAAGTGTGATGATCCCCATAGCAGGTTTGGTAAAATCTGGTATTACTGGCTGTAACCACTTACCATAGAACTGAGAGCTTTCGGGACTGACTCAGGCAAGGTTAGGAAAAAGAGCTGAGAGCCTGTGGTCTTAACTCAGAGCAGCGAGATGTACCAGCCTGGCTTTGTGGCAGCACACAGAGCAACTCTGCATTCCCTTTAGTTAAAACAGTGTTCAGATCATAGCCCTTTGAAAGTAAGGAGCTGTAAGGTGAGAGAGAGGAAAAGGGAAGTGTTGGGAATCTTAGTGTGACAGGCATACCCCAGACTGTGCCACATGAGAAAGAGACATCCCAGACCATCACAGATGTGCCGGAACGGAATGCTGGAAAGGCTGTCTGTCCCGGAGCCGCTCTGGAAAGGTCTCCCCGTGCCCCCCGACTGCTAGCCATGCTTCCCTCAGCAGCAGTCAACCCTCTTTAAAGTAATGGTAAATCTAATTTAAGGACACAAATTGAAAAAGTAGATTTGTTTATTGCAGTGTTAGACTTATTAACTCACAAAAACCATGAGCCTTGGTCTTTCTGTTTACAGATATAAAATGGAACTCAAAATGAGGTTTAATGTGCTGCCCAGATCATGTTCCCTAGACAGATTTTTTTTTTCCCCCTTCAACAGTAAATTTTAGAATCAAAAGGACTGAAAAAGAGGAATGTTTCCTGTCATAAATAGGTTGGGTGGCATTCTTCAAAGCATTTTACAGCTTCCAACCCGTGCATTATAATTTCAAAGTAGCTGAAAAGCAGTCTGAGTTTTTAAAATGGTGCGTTCATTCAGAAACATTTATTAAGCAGATACTTATGTGCCAGGCATTGAGACAGGGCCTGGAGACTGCCCAGGAGGGCTCAGGCCCTAGCTCTCACCAAGCTTGTGTTGTATTGTTGGTAAAGACAAACTGCTGAGTAAGGAAACAGCAGTTTCAAAGAGCTGGAGAAGCTGTGAGACCCAGCTCTGGGAGAGTGACCCACGCGTGGGGAAGCCGGTGGGTTTATGAGTTCCAGGCCCAAGAGGTGAGTTAAGGGGTGTGGCCATACCAGTTTCAGGTTGTTGGCCACCTCGGGTGTGCTGAGTGAGGCCACAGCACTGTGGTCTGGTGTCACAGCAGGCGTCCTTGTTCTGGACCTGTGTCGACTTGTAGACCCTTGTAGCTTCTTGGTCAAAAGCTATTAACACACTTTGGGGCTTTCTAGAACACACTAGAAATGGACTTCCGGCATTGTCAGATGATTGAAAGATGAATGGAGTTGTAGTATATCAATAGGAGGGAGCGTCCTGCAGTCGTCGTTACATCGAAGTATAAGGACTGCACTAAGCCAGTGACGCTGGCAGTGACACCTGGAGAATGAGGAAAAACGGAAAGTGATATATCTGTGTTGTTTATATGTGCTAAGTTACCAGCTTATAATTCTTAATATTCAAAAATAAAGCAAGGGAAGCAGCCAGGTACAGGAGCCGCAGATGCTTTTTCAGGCGTGGCTGTGAGATGCGCCATGCTGGTGGATCGGGGGCGGGGGCGGGTGTGAAACACTGACCAGCATGGGCGTCCTTTGCAGATCAGGGGTCAGCAGCCTTGAGCCTGCAGGTCCAGCCCACTGCTTGTTTTTGAAAATAAAAGTTTATCTGAAGATAGCAATGCCCTCTGATTTACATATTGTCTATGGCTACTCCTGTGATACAGGGCAAATGGACTGAGAGAGAAGCCATAGACGCTTACTGTGACCCTTGACAGAAAAAAATTGGCAACCCCTGTTCTAGAGTTTAATAGCAGTTAGTTCTGGATGCATTAAAACTTTTAGAGAGAGTTTGGGGAGAGGCAGGCAGGTGGGGAGTTAT
The DNA here is from genome assembly GCF_016772045.2 of Ovis aries. Classification (NCBI taxonomy): domain Eukaryota; kingdom Metazoa; phylum Chordata; class Mammalia; order Artiodactyla; family Bovidae; genus Ovis; species Ovis aries. The sequence continues at coordinate 31,284,584 of NC_056055.1, read as the reverse complement.
CTTTCAGTAGTTTTTCTTTCCTTTTCCAGGAGGGAGCCCCAGCATGTCCTAATCAAGGCCATGGTTATATCACAGAGGTGCCCAATGGGTCATGGGACTTGTCCCTGAATCTGAGCCATGGTTTGACCGTACAAAGCAGGTGCCGGAAATCAGAGGAGCCAGCCAGAAGTCGTTGGGCTAGCCTCTTGGGTAGCGATAACGTCCTTGAAATGGTAGAAATGCCATGCAACTCAGGCTGGTGCTGGGGCCAGGCTATCTTTGCAAACAGTTTGCAAAGTCCCCAGACGTCTGGCCCCTGGGTGTACTTCCCAGGGGTGGCCTGAGACGTGCCTACTGCCCCAGGCTTGAGGACCCTCCCTGCAGGCTTCCTCCCTCCCCTGGCCGCTCCAGCTGGTGTCCCACTGTCCTGAGTCCAGGCTCGGCTTCCTGGGCTGCTGCGTGGTTCCACCCCTCTCCCCACCCCACCTCCCGACCCCACCCCAGTCCTTCCCTCCTCACTGCCCACCTGACAGGCACCTTGCTCTTATGGTTTCCAGCAGGTAACAAACTTTTCCTTAGAGCTGATACTCTCAGGTTATTATGAATTCAGTAAATAGAACTTTTGAAGTAAAAATGAAAACCGGAAACATGCTGCTCCTATGAAGAGGACAAGCAATGACTGGGAGAGTCGCTGTCCTAATGCTTGCTGCGGCGACCTGGGTGGGCTCCCACAGCAGCCCACGAGCAGAGGCTGTTCTCTCCCCCGCCCTGGGAGACGCCTCTGTGGATCAGGACCCGAGGTCATGAAACCACTTCAGCAGGTCACCAGCCAGAGAGAAGAACAACAGAAACTACCAGTAGTTGCTGTAGTGAGGGAAACTGTTAAGAAAGAAACGTTTGTTTCTGTGTGTGTGTATACACATGTATGCATATCCTGTGCAGACAGTGATTTGGATCTCTGGCCCACATGTCTGCTCACGTCTCTCAGGTGGCTCGGGCCTGTTAGCACAGATACGCTTCAGTGTGTTATGGGACCGGCAGCATGGCCCTGGGCGGTGGGCACACTCCTGTCCTGGTGCTAGCTAGCAGGATTTGGGCTGAGCCAGCCACTGTCTGCACTGAAGACTCTGGAGCTCCTGGAACAGGGGTCTCCCAGCCCTGCTCTTCATCACCACGGGCAGTTCCACCTCTTCCCACTCCTGAAATATCCCTTTTCTGATTTTCTCAGGTTTCTTATTCTTTTTCCTGACCCGATTTCCCCCCTCCCTCAGCCTCGCCTCTTTCCTTTGGTAGCCTGACAGCATTGCTGGAATTCAGGCTAAGATGTTGGCTGGCTCAAGGCTTTCAGGTGATTCCTGGTGTGGGTTTGGAGTGACTTTATGAATCTGAATCACAGTTGAAAAAGTCATTAAAAGTTTTTTATCTCTCTTGAGACATTGTGGTGTTATGTGAATATTTAAAGTGTAAGTATTGATCGGTTTTGGTGTATGTATCTACCCATTGAATGCCGTTGCTGAATGAACAGTCCAGAAGCTACAGATACTGTGCCTGGGCCAGATGTGTCTACAGTGTTCACTTTTCATCCCACCGAGGAAAGACGAGGTGACCACTGCCCCCATTGATGAATAAATTAATTAGAAAATAAAGAGCAGGTATACAGAGTGGATAGTTTCGTTCATAGAGCCCTGCCTCTGCTTCTGAATTCTCTGCTGCTCCCCAGCGCTGAGAACTTCACTTTCCTCCATTATCAACAGAGGAAGAAGCTGGGTACAAGTATGTGAGGACCTCTGTCAGGGATTTCTTTGAGCTTCCCAGTGATCTGGAGAAGGGAAGATAGTCCGTGAGTGGCCACTGTGGAAATGGTGCTGGGAGAAACGGAGACAAATGTCAGCCTGCTGCCACATTTTCAGGAAGACCCCTGTTCCAAGTGGTGACGTTTCCTTGCAAATTTTGGGTCCTTGGCTAAAATTTGATAGAGATTTTCTTTGTTTCTTAAAGAAATACAAAGAGGAGTAAAAACCCTGTCCACAAGAGAGAAATATTTGTTGGGCCCTCAGCCTCACACAGCATCTCTGTGATGTCTTTTAAACATCCTGTCATTGAAATTTTGCAATATATTTAATTCTGTTGTAATGAAAAGGCTTGTTGTTTTTCCTGCTCTTTGTAGGGTGGGGAAAGGGGTTGGTCTGTACTTCCTGGATGTCATGTTAGCTTTCAGGGGTCAGAAGACTAGATCTCTTATTAATCTTGACAATACACTGATTTTTAACAGGAAGAGAAGTGGAAACGCTGACTTCATATTGGTTGGGGAGGCCTCTCTCACTCAGCCCAGCTCCTTAATCCTCTTCCAGTCATAGTGGACTTACTACTAAGAAATAAACCCTAATTTGTGTTTTGTTGTTTCTTTATGTGTAAATAAGATAAAGGAGAGCAGAGGGTGGGGCGGAGTGGGGAAGTGAAGGCCAGTAATAAATACCTCCATTCTCAAAATGAGATCTAACAAAATACAACGTCCCCAACTTTTGGAATGATCAGCAACTGTCCTCATCAAAGGCTTGGTGCACAAGCCTGTCTTTAGCTCACGGTGGAGCTGACAGACTTCCCTTACATTTGACTCTGCTAAGAGCTGGGACAGCTGTCCCCACGTGCAATTGTGAGAAGTAAGGCTCTTTTGTAAGGCCCCAGAGCAGGAGGTCCAGCGCCCTGGCTCTCACGCTGCATGGTGGCCCTCCCACCAGGCCTTCTCCTTTCCCAGAGCTTATGAACAAAGAACATGGCATTTCCGGTGCTGTGTGGATGCGACTCAGGTGGTACCTGAGGCATCTAGGTTTCATTGAGTTGGAAACCAGAGAAATGGACCAAGGGACCCTTTTGGTTCTGTCCTGTACTTGAACCAAAACACAAGAGTGGGATCTGATTGTTCCGGGAGCTTCCTCTGATTGGTGCAGTCTGGGCTCTGGTCAGTGGTTCTTCTGCTTAGAATATCTTAGTTGCTACCCTTTCCTTTTATGCTGTCCCTTTCTGTTTTGCCATATAGGAAAGAACAGCTTGTTGAATGTGGAAAGATTTCCAAGACCTGTCCAGCCCAACCTGCTTGCCCTTTGTTGTGATGATCCGAGGCTATTAGCTCATTTCCGTGCGCCTCTGAAATTCTTTTGTGGATGTAAAAAGTTCGTTGACATCCTGTTCTTAGAAGTTCAAAGGGCCTGGTTGCCTGTAAGCAGAGGGCACCACCATGGGTCTCAGAGTGCACTGTAGCCTAGGGGAAGGATTCTTTCCAAAAAATGTTTCTGTGCTTCGTTCCTAATTGTTTGTGTGTAAATCTATTTATAGTAGATTAAAGGAGAGATCCGGCCATCAGTGCATAATGATATAATTTACAGGGGCCCCAACCAAAATGTTAAAATGGCTTACATTTTACTGTTGCCACAAATGGATTGCTATAAAAGGTCTTCCTCTTTCAAAGGCAGTAAAAACAAAGAGTGATGGAAGGAGGCTTTTTTATTTTTTAAATGCATGTAATCACTTCCGTGTATAGCTAATGTTGAACCAATAATGGAATATAAAACGGTGGACTGCTCACTGGGCATAATTGAGAGGGCTTTAATGCAGTAGACAATGGCCCAGGACTGTATTTAGGTAGAGTCTCGACGTAAAGAGTGTGTCTGAAGTGGCCTAGAGAGGAAGAGGTAGTGGGGGAGGGGCAAGACTGCCTCTTATCAGCAGAGGCGGCCAGTGCTGGGATCAGACTCCCATATAGTCTGTAGGGTTTGGGGGAGGGCTTCCTGACGAATTCCTGCTGGTGAATCTTTTATCACGCATCTTCACTGAAACGGACACACATGTAGCTTGTCTATTTTCCGTAGGGTGTGCAGCAAAACATGAAGCCGGAGCTGCCTGCGTCAGGGTGGTCTGCTCTCCTCTCCCCTCCAGCAGATACCCCAAGCTCCTCAGAAGGCGCTCTCTGCCTCTTAGGAATGTGGAGAGCAGTGTCTTCTTCCTTTTACTGTGTGTATTGTTACAATCAGCAGCACTGAACCAAATCACTTATTGCAAGAAATCAAGTAGTTGTGGTTTATGAAGGAAACCTTCGTGGACAGCATCCTGCAGGGCAGAGCACCAGCCTCCCTGGCTGGGGGTGTGCGTGTAATTTCCCAATTACGTTTTGCATTTATCTACTGTATGGCAAAATTGTATTTTAAAACATCAGAACACCTAAGTAAAACATGCACTTTCTTCCCCTAAAGTTGACTGGCAGCCCTCTTAACAAAGAGTGTGGTTCCTTTCTTTGTAAGACATTAAAATGAAATTTTAAAGTCTCAACAGTGTTAACAGAGTAACTTCTTCTAATAGGAAAAGTTCTCCATCATTAAACTTACAGGGCCAAGAAAACCTACCAGTTTGTTGCTTATGGGATTTTCTCTCTTTTTTTAAGGTTCGCCATCGCTGGTGTGAACTCATTGTTAAGCACAAATACACAAAAGCGTACAGAGACGTGGAGAGGTTCCTTCAGGAGGATCAGGTAAGTTTCATTTTTCAGCAGATGGGGATTCTTAAAACGCTATTCCTGACTATGCAGTATGCTTAACATGGGGGCCCAGTTTGTTGCCTTCTCTACTTAAAAAACAAGTGCTTCAATACTTTGCAACGATTTTGAAGAGTTGGTAGGAGCATACCTACCCAACTTTTGAGCTTTTTTCTTCTCGGTATCTCTTTAGAAGCTCCCCTGGTTTGATGGAGCTGTGGCCCACTGCCGTTAACCAAATAAAGCATGGGCAGACCTCATTACATCCCCCTGGTTCGTTAGGTTGGGATTGTGGCCCAGGGATGCGATGGTGCGTATTTGTGCCTTTGTATGTCTGGGGATGAGACTGGGACAGCCCTGCCTGGCTGGGACAGTCTGGTCTGTGTCTGCACGTGCCATACCGGGTGGACCCCTGTGCTGAGCTGCCTTCCTGTGAGGACTTTCCTCACGGTTCACCAAGGAGAGCAGTCACCTTGCAAGGAGCCCATGAACCTGTTTGAAGATGATTTCTTTGCCACCTCTGCTGGGCTGCAGTGTGGGGGTCAGCATCTTGCCCCAGCTTGCTGGGCCATGGTGGTGCCTGTGGCATGGCTCTCGTTGGCTGTGGCTCGCTCCCTTGGCATGGCCAGTGGGTGCCCCTGAGTGTGCTTTCTGCAGAGCGCTGCGGGCTGATAGAATGGAGCCATGTTTCTGCTGGGGTGGAGAGTTGGGGCAGTGCAAACAAAGGCTCTTTTGAGAGGACGGAGTTCAAGGGCCAGCCAGCAAGTAAGGGCTCGTTATTCCCACAAAGAAAAAGACGTGACTTTGTACCAGAAGAAATGTCACATTTGCACAGTGAAGCAAGAGGTGTTTAGAAACATGGAGGGACAAAATTTAAGAGCGACTTAAAGTCTATTCTGAAAACCAGAACTGACTGCACTGTGTTTGGAACCATGATCTCTGCCACTACGGGTTGCCATCAGCTTTTTCAGAAAGAAATTTTTGAGCTCCTCACCACCAAGTTTTCGTTTCTGCACTGTCATTGGAAGTTCTTGCTCCAGCAGAACATAGTCATAGCATAACTAAGCTTAGAACAAGAGAGAAGGCGGATCCAAAGAGATCTTTTTGGTCTTTCAGAACATAACCAACTGTTTTTAAAAACTGTAGGAAAAACACAGATGTGATGTTCGCAGCATTGTTTTCGAGACAGAAGAGCCAGTGTGTGCCCGTGGAAGGAGAGCTGGTGGGCTGGGCTGGACGGCAGGCATCTTCCAGGGTGGCCTGAGGTTCTCCCCACCCGTGTGACAGGAGGTCTTCATTTCCCAGCTGTGCTAGGAGGGAGGCAGGTCCATGTCTGAGTCACACACACACAGCATTCAGGTCTCCTCGCAACTGCAGAGGTTCCCATAGGGTCAATCGTCACGAGAGCCTCCCTGTCCCCGTCCCCGTCACTTGGAGAAATGTTCCCTCTGTCCTCGGTTCAGCCACCAGGGTTGATGAAAGTGATAGCCGAGAATTCCTTGGGTGAGTTTCAGTAAAGAGAAGGGTATCGGAAACTGCAGTTGCCTGAAGCCCGCTGTTCAGCTGTCTGCGTTTTCTAGGGCCTTTGTAACTTCCAGCCTCGCACGTGTGTGTGAAGCAAACAGACTGTGCACTCGAGCGCATGGGGACACATGCTTCCTTTTCCTTACGCTCTCTGGCCTCTGTGCCTCCCACAGGCCATGGGCATCTACCTCTACGGGGAGCTGATGCTGAGTGAGGATCCACGGCAACAGCATCTCGCCCGCAGGTGCTTTGAGCTGAGCAGGGAGCAGATGGACAGATCCTCAGCCGCGGTGGTGGCTGAGATGTTATTTTAAAGAGGTGATTCTCTCTCTCTCTCTCTCTCTCCCCTTTTTCCATTCTTCGGCTCTAGCCGAGATTCCTCCTAGGAGCCAAGTAAGTCAGTAAGCCAAATGGTGAGCCGAGAGCCCTGGCAGCTTCAGTCCTGGGCTCCCGCCCTGAGGGGTATGTGGCGCCTCGTCTGGCCGAGCGGCCACGAAACCCTGTGCCGTCTGCCCTCGCAGAATAGCCCTTTCCCCAGCACTATTTGGACCGCTTCGGGTTTTGTTACTTGGGGGAACAGGAGTCATAGGAGAACATCTTGAGTAGGTTAGAAGGTGAAGGCTAGTGTGGGGGTGTGCTGCCGGGCTACCCCGCCTTCTGAGCTGCGAGGAGGCGTGTGGGAACTTGAGGTCCCTCGGGTCGTCCCCATCTTGCAGGAGAGGCTGGCAGGCCCTCCTGCCCTCCGCCGGGTGCCTCTCCATGCAGCGTGTCCGCAGTAGGCTTCCTCATGTTGGAGCAGAGTCGGAATGGGAGTCCTAAATGATTTAACCTGCTTCCTCTGTTAATTGTGCTTGAAATTGACCTGTTAGGTCTACATTCTAGTAGTTTTAATGTAATTTATGCATTCTAAATGTAATTTAGCAATGATTCACAGGTTTTATGTAAAACTGTGAAATTAAAGGTATTTTTTTTCTTTACCATTATCATTTATCTTGACTTTCTGGGTTTCTTCAAGGTTTACATAACAGGGCATGTCTGATTTTGTGTCTTTTTTTTTTTTTAAACTTCAGATTTCATTCTTCATGTTGTATAAATTTTCTATAATTTTAATGGATATTTAATATATTATGTAGATATTGTTGGACATTTAATTTGTTTCTAATGTTTTGCTCTTATAAAAACCCGTTTCTGTCTAATATGTTTAACTGACTTATTTATCTGAGAGAACTCTTACTGCTGAAGAGGTTTTTCCAGGAGAGTTGAAGAGCTGTGTTGGCCAGGAAGGGAAGTACTGGGAATAGTTGCCCCGACCGTGCGTCTCTTAGCGAAGCAGCTCTGTGCGGACTTCCCCACCGCTCCTGTCGGGCAGCTTCCGAGCCTATTCAGAGACAGCCGAGTTTGAAAAACAGAGCAGTTACACAGTTACGTGTTGCCAGCCTCACACAGTGATCAGTACAAATCATATTTCTCTTTAGGTTTGTCACTTCACAGAGAGTTTGTGTTTATTGAAGTGTGTGAAACTGCAGTGGTGCAGACTGTGCCTTTGATGTTCCCGGTGCTCCAAGTGGTGGAAAACCACCGCGGGCTATGCAGCTGTGGTGATTCTTCATTGTGCTTTTTTGCCCCAAGCAGGCAGAGGAGTAGTCTGGTCAGGAGAGCACCCCCACACACTCCTGGATGAACGCAGGGGCACATGCCCTCTGCCCCCTCCCTGCCTGCTCGGTGAAGGACTGTGATGGGGCTGCCCCCTGAGCTGCACCCTCCAGCAGCTGGGAATCCATCCCACCCCTTGAGGATCCCCACAGACATCCCCAGCACTTAGAACCTGTGCCCCAAGAGGTGATGGGCTGGGAGACTTAGCATGGCAGCCCCAGACCCACCGGTTGGTGCATTTTTCATTTCATCTCCCAAACCTGTGCTGGCCTTTGTGTGGCCGTCTGTGGGTCCTTTGATTTTTAAAAATGATACCCCTAAGATGCCGAGTAAACGAACCAAGCGGAAGGAAAACCCACTTGGTAGTGTAGCAAGCCTGGAGGTGGTGTCGTCGCCTTGTGTCTGAGGAAGCTGGTGCGTGCGATGTGGGCGGCACCGCCGCCCCCGAGTGCTCTGGCTGCTTGGGTTCCTGGCATGCTGATTTGTGACTTAAGATTAAAATCACATTGCCAGGGATTACCACGCAACCACGACCCTGACTGCTGCTCCCAAAGCCATAGTTGCGCTCTCCGCAGTTCGGGGACAGATGCACCTCGTAGCTCCTCTCTGCAAGCAGAAGAAGCCGACAGCCTCGGAAGATGCTCACCGGCCCTTTCCTTATGCCCCGCGACGACCTCTCTGACGAGGTGCAGAGCTTAGCTGATTGGTGAACAGTGACTGGTTTCCGCTTTGTTCACAGTGGCTAAGTTCTGCACCTGAAGAGAAGGTGAGATGGGGCCAGTTAAGGTGGAGCTGCTGGGGCAGAGGCCGCTGCTGAGCGGTCAGCTCCGGGCCAAGCAGGATTCTGGAGGATAAGGGCCCGCCTGGCCCCAAGGATGCACTTTGTCATGTTATGAATGCAAACATTCCCAAAGTCTAAAGAAATCCACTAAGTAAGCATGTCTGAAAGTTCAAATGTATTGAAAGCTGCAAAGTTATTAATTTTAAAAATCTAAAAGCAAATGGATCATAGAAGTCAAGTAAGACTATGTCAGCGGTAGATGATGTGTGAATAGAGCTGGGCTCTTTCAACGGAGACGTCCTCTTGTGATTTCCGAGCACGGTGAACTCTCTCTTGTATTTGCAGTCCAGGTCTGTGTCTCCTGCAGCGCCGGTGGGACGAGGCCGAGCGAGCTCCCAGCCGAGGCGCTGCTTCTCCGGGCTATCAGTTGGACCCGCCCTCCGGTGCCTACTGAGCTGATATCAGTTCTCATTTTACACACTGGCTCAGTTCAGCAGGAACAGGAGTCGAGCCCTAGAGCAAAGCCTTCCTGTTTGTAAGTGCCCGGAGGCCTGGGAGCTGAGACTGCAGCTGCGTGAGGACCGGCCTGAGCGCCCGCAGCACAGCTGACCGGCAGCGGTGGTGGCCCCTCTGTATGTGTCCTATGTGTGGGTGTCGGTACAGTCAGAGTTCTGTTGATACAAGAGAAATGAGCTTCCACCCGAAAAGGCAGAATGCCATTAGCGCCATGCGTGTGACGTGGGCAGTGCCCACCTCTGTCATGGTGTACTATGGCCAGAAAGCAGGCGGAGTGACTGTGGGTCTGAAACAGGCCACCTCTCTAGAATCTGTCCTGTGAATGAAGCCCAAGTTACAGCCACGGCTTTCACAGCCGTGTGAGAGCGAAGCAAATGGCACATGGTGCAGCTGTAAAGCCCATTCTCGGGGCTGTGAGACGCACCCTGGTCTCTCCCTGTTCTCCCTCCACGGTCCTCTTTCCAGAGCTGAGAGCAAAGGCTACTTGTTTACAAGAATTCCTCCGTTGTGACCCGGCAGTAAACTTTATTGCTGTTTCCTTTGCAGGAAAGATCACAGCGAGAATCTTTTTCATGCATCTGCTTGTAGCCCCGGTGGGCCCAGGCTTGCATGGACCCAGGACATCAAAGGAAGAGCGATGGGGCTCCTGAAGCCAGCAGTCAGTGGCCGCCTGCGCCTTGTGGGGTGACCTCCCCAAAGGGCCCCACCGCAGAGCTGGTGTCAAGAGGCGCACCCTCATCAGCAGTCTCCATGGGGCCGTGTGACGCCTTCGTGCCCATCCTGGATGAACCACCTCAAGATCCTGAATGTTAATTGAGTCTCCCCTTTGAGTTCAAGTCAGTTCTTCCATCCAAACACAGAAGGTCCCTGAGGCACATGGGAAAACCCACTGCACCTCCTCCACCCATCCCTCAGCGTGGATCTGCGTTTTTGCATTCCCAGAAAGCCAGAGCTTGTCTGCCAGGCCCAAGGAGCTGCTGCTGCCTACCTCTGCAGAATTACATTGATTGATATGTCCGTTATTTAGATTTTCCAAAGTTTTAGTAACTTTTGGTAGGAGTACAGGATAAGATTCTTTAAGATTTGTTGATAATGTAATGGATTCATGGGTTTTTTTCCTTCCTGTTTACTTCTGAATTTAATACTTAAAAAAAAAGAGAGAAAAGGGTGTAGTGTCCACATTCTTGTCTCCTTCGTTTCTCGCCTCCATGGTTCCTCTGGTGTTCAAAGTGGTGCTGATATTCTGGGGGAGGGGGAGGCGTGTGCCTTCTGCACAGGATAAAGGCACCATCGGGCACAATGGGAACCTGGGGTGATGGTGCTTCTCTTTCCCACAAATGTTTGAAGTTAAGAATAGAAACTAAGCTTCCCAGGATTGCCCAAAGGGAAGGGTGGCCTTAAAACACCCCAGAAGCCACACTGGTTGGCGCAGGCACATGATGGATGGCGTGAGGCTCAGCTGAGTGGGAGTGGACCCACCCGCCTGCACCAGTGGCACCTCGAGCCAGCCTGGGGGCGATGGGCAGCTCAGCACAGCCCTTCATTGGAAGCTCCCGACCTTCAGAATTGTGTTAACAGTGACTGTCATTTTAGAAAGTTCCCTGGGGGTGGGTCTTCGCTCTTACGTGTGTCTCGCATATGTTGCTTCTGTGTGCTTTGTTTACCATGTTGATGTAATAAAAACCTGATTTTTAAATACAGATAAGTGTCACAATGCTGTTATTTGTGAAAATGTGAATTAAATGACTCTCCCCCTGGTTGGTGTGTGTTGGCCCTCTGAGAGGCAAAGCAGCAGGCCCGGGGCACAGCCGGGTCTGCTGCAGTCGACCAGTCAGCCTGGTGGTCTCGTCTTGTTTGCCACATCTTTGTCGTCTTTAGAAACCACTGAGGCACAGCTGAGCTGCCACGCGAGTAGTTTTGCACCAGACAACGGGTCCCCTTTGCCCTGTGGTCCACTGCCCTGTGCTGGTTCTGAGCACAGGTGCGGCCAGCAGGAGGGGCCCTCAGACCCGTGCCGAGTGCCAGCCTTGCCAGCCATGGCTGTGGGTAGTTTGCCTCTACACCTGTGGGCACAGGCCTTTGGCGGTGGGGGGCCCTCCAGCCCCACTGGTGTTCCTGTCTTCTGAGCTCCTGGGGTGATGGTCCAAGTCCCCCCCGCACCTCCTGATAGCCCAGAGCCTGGCTGGGACTGCTGGGCTCCAGAGCGGCCACCAGTCAGCAAGGAAACAGGTTGTGGGACTGACACTGCATTCTTACATGGTTCATGTTGTGAGAATAGTCGCTGTGGTAATGGGCAGGTCCTAGGACTGAGGCTGCTTTATCAGCAGGACCCGAGCCCCTTGGGAGGGATGCAGGCGTGAGTGTTCACAGAGGACCCGGGAGTCGCAGGCACAGAAGGTGGTGGTTTCAGGGAGACAAGGGTGTGGAAATCTGATGCCCTTCCCGAATCCTCCTGTGGGCCAGGCCTGCACAGTGGGGTCCCCAAGATCTCATAGTTGACAGGTGGGATTTGAATGTGCGTCCACCTGCCTTCACCTTGAAGCTGAAGCTCCAATACTTTGGTCCCCTGATTTGAAAAGCCAACTCATTAGAAAGACTCTGATGCTGGTAAAGATAGAAGGCAGGAGGAGAAGAGGACGACAGAGGATGATATGGTTGGATAGCATCATTGACTCAATGGACATGAGTTTGAGCAAACTCTGGGAGATAGTGAAGGACAGGGAAGCCTGGCATGCTGCAGTCCATGGGGTAGCCAAGAGTCGGACACAACTGAGCGACTAAACCACCACCCCCTGGCTCGGGGTTCTCCCCACAGTTCGTCTCAGGATGCAGATTGTCGCTTTGGTGGTAAATCCTCAGGGACACCCGGTTTTGTCATTCAGTCAAGAGAAGACGTGAGGGCCCTGCCTTAGCAACCAAGTTTGCTGTCGGGATGGGCCTGGGTGGGGCCAGGTGAGCACTAAACTGGAATCTGCTAGTTATGTTCCCGTGGGCAAGGCCCCAGGACTCGCCCGCCTGGGAGTCGCTCTTATTTAGCAGCAGTTTCTGATCTTTGCTACCCCAGGAACGGTATGTTTCCAGCATCGACGTTTCTAATCACGTTCCCAGGGTGAGCAGACAGGATGGAATGAGCTCTGCCCTCCAGCTGAGATGAGGAAATGAGCCGCTAGGAACCTGCATGCTCACCAGTCAGGTGACACCTCCACCCAGAGGGGGACACCCAGCAGGGGGCTTCGTCGATGCCCTTGTCTGGGGAAGCAAGGAAACCCTAGCCCCTTCTGCAGTTGGTGTAGGTCAGTTGTGGACTTCTCAGCAGTGGAGTCTGGACTGGACTGCTCGCCCCGTTAATGTTGCCCTCGGTCCAGAACCATGCTGAGATGACAGTTGGTTTGAGAGTTGGTTAAACCAGTGAGGAGAGGTGGTCTTGTTCTCTGAGCAAGTTAAGTGGTTGATTGCCAAGTGACTGTCCTGAAATGGAGGTGCTCCCCACCCCAGCACAGGATCCAAGCCCTTGCCTCAGCTTCCCACATGTTGACCTGTTCCTCGGGGCCCCACATGGGGGACTGCATCCTGGCCCAGGCCTGGCTGTCACCCCCTGGCTGGCCTGGAGAGCCCCTTGCCCTCCCTAGCCACCCACTTGGCCTCTCCACCACCACTGGGCCTGGACACAGGACTGGGAGCTCCAGTGGGACCCATGTAGAACCCAGAGGTGGGAGAGGAGACAGGGAAGAAGTCAAGAGAAGAGGTTCACGTCTCCTTTTTGGGCTCTGTTTTAGTATTAAAAGAGTTTCAAAGCACTTATTTTGATTGGAATTTCACATCAAAACATGGCAATAATAGTCTCCATCCCAAACAAGGTACAGAAATGTCACATTAGGCAGAACCTGGTGCCCCAAGGGCAGTGACCAGAAATAGCAAACCTTGTCCCTAACCAAAACCCATCGCTTTCAGTGGAGAGAAGACTTCTAAAAGGTTTCTGCAACTGGCCTGACCCCACAGGCACTCGGCAAAGCCCTAGGCAGTGCCGTCGAGGCAGCTAGGCCGCTCTGCAGGGCGGTCTGCTTGCACCGGATTGCCCCGGCTACAGCTGGCCTCAACAAGGGCAGCAGTAACCCTCTGGACAGCTGGAAGGCAGAAGCTGAGTGGCTCCTCACAAAGAACTGGTTTTTCTTAGAGCCTTATGCTCCAGGCCAGCCATCTCATTCTATAGATGTAGCCAGCTGGGTGGGAGGTTGAGGCGTGTGAGAGGGAATCTGCCCAGAACTTCAGCAAAGCCAACCCACCCTGCAAGGAGCATGGTGTCCCAGCAGCTCCTACCAAACAGAACCCTGGGTGTCCCAAGCCTGCACCTTCCCTCGGGTGGAAAGCTCACCACACCCCATTCGCAAGAAGTTTGGGGTTGGGGGGAGGAATGCTTGCTCTGGCACTTTGCCAGCAGGTAACACGTGTTAGCTGGTACCTTGCAGCCGCATCCTCTCCCCCAGAGCACCTTGGACTGGACCGCCTCGGGGTGCAGAGAGAGGTGAGGGGGGTGCCCTCTGTGCAGAGCCCAGCCGTGGCAAAGATGCCATACAAGGTGTCAGGACAGTGCTGAGCCCAAGCCTGACCACCTGGAGCCTCCTTGGCCCAAGACGGGCTGGAGATGCCTGGGGATTTAAAGGGCTGCCTGGACCTCCCAGGGCAGTGCCCAGAGGCCAAGCTCAATGAGGAGCACATTCAAGCCCCTAGGCCACTGTCCCGGGTACAATGACCTCGCCCTCCCTGGCTGGGCCCTGGGAGTTTACAAGGTGGAAGGGAGGAAAAGCTGGCTAAGGCTATTCATGGGTGAGGTTTTATAGATCTTTTCCCACTCTTTGGTGCTGTCTGGGAGATTGATCGGCTAATGAGGTATTTCTGTTCCAGTCCAATGACTGGAGGGTGTGAGAAAAAGAGGGAGGAGGCTATCAGCTAAGCCTAGGGGCGGAAGGAAGTTACCATAAAACTACAGATGTTCCCAGTGGTTCCCAGGACTAGTGTTCCGCCTGGACGATGGGTGGGCATCCAGGCACCCATGGGAGCATGAGAGCAGAACAGACCTGACCCTGGTGCAAGAATCAGCCAAAAAGCCTGCTCGTGGGGGTCGGGCCTGAGAAAGGCGGCTGGTTCCGGAACCCCATGCTTGTCTGTCTGTCTGCATGTGCGTGTTTGGGAATATGAGTCAAAGAGTGCAAAAATGCAGATAAAGATCTCTCTGACCGCATGTTTTCTTCCTCTCCAGACCACTCCCATAAAACTAAGCTGGTCCCTTCAAAGTGTCATTTGAGATAAAAGAAGTTCACGGGTTTGCTTTCTCAGCCCCAAGGACTGAATTGGGCCGAACTGCTCCAGGGACTGTCCTCAGCCTCCAGTAGCACTGCCTAGGTACCCAGCCTTTTCTGGGCATCTGATGGGGTGGCCAGGGCTCCCTCATGGGATGCCCACCTTGGAGGGCAAAGCTCCGCCCCGCAGGGGAGCCTTGCACCACTTTCCAAACAGCTCCTCTGTGGCTTTGTCTGGGAAGCAGAAGGGATTGGGTCCACACCGTGGTTTCTGTTTGCTTAAGCCGCCTTTGTACTCCTGCCTGTAACTTCTTCTAGCCCGAGCCTTTGGCGACGGAGGAGCCTGGTAGGCTGCAGTCCATGGGGTCGCTGAGTCGGACACGGCTGAGCGACTTCACTTTCACTTTTCAGTTTCATGCATTGGAGAAGGAAATGGCAACCCACTCCAGTGTTCTTGCCTGGAGAATTCCAGGGACGGGAACCTGGTGGGCTGCCGTCTATGGGGTCGCACAGAGTTGGACACGACTGTAGCGACTTAGCAGCAGTAGCTGCCATTGCAGGCCCAGCACAGAAGGTGTTCTTGCCTGTGGGGTGGAGTGGGAGGTGCTGAAACCGCCTGCCTGACCACACTGCTTAGAGTCTCAAGTTCAGAAATTTGTTTTCCAAGGTAATAGGCCACCCTTGTCACAAGAGGTCTGGCAGGACAAACCTTGGAAGTGGAAATGCGTTTCTTAAGACCGGCGAGGACACTCTTGGTTAGATTGGAAAGGCAGGAGTGATACCTCAGGTTTTCATGTTCTCACTGCAAGATTTACATCTCCTGGGACTTAAACATCAGTTCTGCCTAAGGAGGGAGGCTCAAGAAAATGTGAATTATGGGGATAAATCAGCAATTTAGATGGGAGCCAATTTTAGTGTTCACCCATGGGATGGTACAGGCGCAAGGGTGTATTTATGTTGAGTTATAAAGCAAAGACATAACTTAAAGGAAAGGAATTGTAGTTTTATGATTTTTAGCTGCTTTAATAAATTAAGTGATTATGTCAAGGAAGAGAAAACTGCAGAAATTGTGGCTTCATCGCAGCTGGGGGCTGCGGAGATGTTTTGTAGAGCAGGAGACTGGTTATTAGTGATCACAGAAGGCTGGGCAGATGGACAGATTGACATCAAGGAAGTTGATGTCACGGCCCACAGACTGCCCCAACTGGGGGACCAAGGCCCCGGTCCTCAGGCCATCTTCCCTCTAGGTCAGGGTACCTCTTTTTAGAAAACTCTTTATTTGTAAATAAGCTGTGACGATGACACTGAGCTGGTGGGTGAGCAGGGGCACCAGAGCAGGAGTCTCCTCTCTGAGTTACAAGTGGGCATGGAGGCCTCCTTCCCTTTGCAGCATCATTTAACAGCGAGCCTCTCTGAGAACGATCGATCCTTTACACATTGATGATTGGAAATTCTTTTTGCATACATCAGATGTGCAAACAAATATAAACAGTATGTAAACAAAGAGCAAGCGCGGTTCCACCTCTTGACCAGCTCCTCCTCCAAGGCCATCACTGTGAGCAGAGTGATGGCAGAGATGGAGCAGGCACTCCCGCAGCGCACGTGCAGACCCCCGGCTTATGCATGTGTGGAGCAGAGTGTCCCTGGATCTTTCCACGGCTGCGACATCTGAACATCACATGGCTGAGTCGTCTCCTTAGGTCTGTTTATTCAGATCCCAGCCCTGCTCGATGTCACCTGTGTAATCTTTTGGACTTTGGTTTCCTTATCTATAAGCTATGGACAATATTGTTAGGTGGTCGTGAGAATTACATGAATTAATTTACGTAAAGCCCTGATAACAGGGCCTGGCATCAACTGTAAAGTCATGTGCTACGCGCTGATGGTTGGTATTATTTAACCAGCCCTCTACCGAGGAAGCTGTGAGTTGTTTCCAGTGCCCTGGGCATTCTGCATATACACAGGCAGCAGTGCATCTGTGGGATAATTTCTGGACTTGCTCACGGTGGGTCCATGCAACCTGAAGTGGGGGGAGGCAGCTCTGAAGAACTGGCTTTTTGTTACTAGATAAAAGGATATATAATTTAAATTTTTTTATTTAATGTTTTACTGCAGTAACGTGAAATTTATTATTTTAACCATTTTCAAATCTACATTTCAGTGGCATTAGGGACATTCATGTCATTGTGGGCCCATCACCATCCATCCACCTCCAGAACTTTTTTATCACCCCAAAGTGAGACTCACCCATGAAACAATAACCTTCCATTCTGTCCCCACAGCCCATGGCCCCCACTGTTCTATTTTCTTTCTCTCCAAATTTGACTATTCTAGGTACCTCATCGGAGAAGGCAACGGCACCCCACTCCAGTACTCTTGCCTGGAAAATCCCATGGACGGAGGAGCCTGGTGGGCTTCAGTCCAAGGGGTCGCTAAGAGTCGGACACGACTGAGCGACTTCACTTTCACTTTTCACTTTCATGCACTGGAGAAGGAAATGGCAACCCACTCCAGTGATCTTGCCTGGAGAATCCCAGGGACGGGGGAGCCTGGTGGGCTACCGTCTATGGGGCCGCACAGAGTCGGACACGACTGAAGTGACTTAGCAGCAGCAGCAGGTACCTCATATGAGCGGAATAACTTTCCTTACAAGAAGCAAGCGTCTTTTAAGTTCATGGCTGCAGCCACCGTCTGCAGTGATTTTAGACCCCAAAGAGATAAAATCTGCCACTATCTCCATTGCTTCCCCTTCTGTTTGTCATAAAGTGATGGAACGGGATGCCATGATTTTAGTTTTTTGAATGCTGAGTTTTAAGCCAGGTTTTCACTCTCCTCTCTCACTCTCATCAAGAGGCTCTTTAGTTCCTCTTTGCTTTCTGCCATTTGGATGATGTATCATCTGCATATCTGAGGTTGTTGATATTTCTCCTGGCAATCTTGATTCTAACTTGTGAGTCATCCAGCCCAGCATTTCACATGATGTACTCTGCATTGAAGTTAAATAAGCAGGGTGACAATATACAGCCTTGACGTAGTCCTTTCCCAGTTTTGAAGCAGTCCATTGTTTCATGTCTGGTTCTAGCTGTTGCTTCTTGTCCTGCATACAGGTTTCTCAGGAGACAGGCAAGGTGGTCTAGTACTCCCGTCTCTCTCAGAATTTTCCACACTTTGTTGTGATCCACACAGTCAAAGGCTTTAGCACACAGTCAGTGAAGCAGAAGTAGATGTGGTTTGGGAATTCTCTTGCTTTTTCTTTGATCCAGCAGATCATAAATCCTTAGACTAATTCAACAAATATTTGTCAGGTACCCATGGTATACCTGCCACTATTCCAGGCACTTGTATTGGAGACGGTCAAGTATGCAAGTAGGTTACCTTGGGTCCATCCTGTGTAGGGCCTTGAGTGCTGGTTTAAGAATGTTGGGCTTTACCATGCTCTGAACAGGGGTGTGACGTGAAGGCAGTTGGAAAGGACCGTTGAAACTCTGCAGGTGGGTGAGGGTGGCAGCAGGAAGAACAGGGGATGTTGGTGTCTCAGAGGACAAGGAGCAAGGAGCAGTCAGATACAGGGACGTCCTTGTGACGCAGACATGTGGGTGAGAGGAGGGGAGGGCAGAATGCTTACAGAATTGGGCCTGAGTCCCTGGAAAGTTGGAGCCACCATCGACTGACTTGAGACTGTGGTTTTGGTGCAGGGTGGTCTGGTGGCATCAGCCCATGTTAGTCTGATATTGTCGCTGACCGCCCATTGGAAATAGCTGGTGGGCCGTGGGTATTCAGGTCTGTGGTCCGAGGAGGGTGTAGCCCCTCTGCACAGAGGTGGCTTGTGAAAGGCCAGCAGAGTGAGGGGCCACGGGCTGGAGACCTAAGGATGGAGTCCAGGGTGCCTGCAGAGTAGAGGTCAGGGGATGGGCAGGGTCCAGCCCCCTCAGACAGAAGGAGGCCCTGGAATGTTCCACCAGCCAAGGGAAGCTGTCAGGGAGGAGAGAGACTCAGTGGGTCAGGTACTGCCCAGACTGGTGTAGGAGGCCTGAGAGCAGCTGGCTGGAGCCTCAGGGAGGGCCCTTGTCACCCTGACAGGGACAGTCCCCACGGCGTCCCTCTCTCGGGTCCCACCAACCTGTTGTGGTAACTCGGGCTTTAAGAACATATGCCAATATGCATGCTTGTCATTATACTGCATATAACACTTCACTTTCAGGATTCTTGTGACTGTACTTTTTGTTTTGGTGTTTTGGCCGAGAGGCATGTGGGATCCTAGCTCCCCAGCCAGGGACTGAACCAACACCCTCTGCATTGGAAGGTGAAGTCTTAACTACTGGACCGCCAGGGAAATCCCATTTCTTGGCTTTTCTTAAAAATGTTTATTTTTCCATAAGAATTTTGGAGTCAGGACACCTAGTTCTCCTATTAGGATTCTATTAAGTCTAATTTATATATCTAAGGCAGTTATTGTGTTTCTATCCAGGATGTCTTTCCGGAAGGAAAGAACCACCAGTTAGAGCAGTGGTTCTCAATTTGGCAATGTGTGGGCCAAGTTTCAGTTGTTTTCTCTGGGCTGGCACCTAGTTCAGAGAGGGAGGGATGAAGCCCCCACTGCAGAGACTTGCTGGGTCCCCAGGGTTAACTGTGCCACACTGGTGACCCCCGCCTCAGATGCCTGCAAACCAGCTTTCTGCCAAGGGCCCTCCTCCGTCTTCTGCTAGTGTTGGGCTGTTTCATGGCGCTCATCCTCCCGCGATGCTCTAGAAGGATAGACAGTGTGTGTGGACATTCATCCTTCTCTTTAGCTGCCCAGGTTCTGACCCCCTCCTATCTAAGGGGGACGTGGTCGGTGGCATCCAATAATGTCACAGAAGTGAAACCAGCTGGACACCGTCCCCAGCTCCTCTTACAGCCTAAGACCATGTGGGGGCCCTGGGCTTCTCCAGGCAGGTGCAGCAGCTGGGACTCTGGCCAGCCCTTCAAAGAGTGCAGTGCAGGGGCCTGTCTCCCTCCTGAAGGCAGCAGAGCTTGCCGGACAAGCTGTTAATACAAGGGTCCTGAGTTGCAGAATTCAGTGGCAACAGCAGGAATTTCCTCACCTGGCCACTCTGAACCTGGATTTTGGGCACTGCTGCTGGCTGCCTACAGCTAAGCCTTCTCTGCTCGACAGTTCTGTGGGCGTTTTTTCCTTTCTGGCTGGGTCACGGTTGCTGTATGTGCGTTTCTCTAGTTATGGATAGCAGGGTCTCCTCTCTAGTTTGGCTGCATGGGCTTCTCGTCGCGGTGGCTTCTCTTGTTGCCAAGCACAGGCTCTAGGGCATTTAGGCTTCAGTAGCTGTAAGCCGTGAGCTCAGTAGTCGTAGCTCGTGGGCTCCGTTGCCCTGAAGCATGTGGAATCCTCCCAGACCAGGGATCGAACTCGTGTCCCCTGCATTGGCAGGTGGACTCTCAAGCACTAGACCACCTGGGAAGTCCTCTGTGGGCTTTTAAGTACTCTTTGGATCACTTCCCTTTTGCTTTCAACACTGTGTCTGTTGCTTGCAACAAGAATCCTAACTTGATGCACATGGATTCATCACATTGTGAGAAAAACCAGAGGTTGAGATTTTCAACACTGATTTAAGAGACTTTCTACTTCTATAGAAGATCTAAGTGTGAAACTCAGTATCCAGGCATGCAAGTTTCCTACCCCAAACACCAAGTACGGTTCGCTAGCACAATTATATCAAGGATTGGGGGAAGAGGAAGTCCTACATTAAAACCTTCCTTTGTTATTATCAGTCTGTGTAGGAGGGATATGATTTGGACCCATGCTATAAACAAACTGTGGGCCTGGATCTTAGAAGAAGGCTTTAAGACACACATATTTATTTTGCCTTAAATTTGGTTCTTTAGGAATGAGATGGTTTGGTGATGATTAATAACAGGATTGTTTGACAAAATATACAAAATCCACATCAAACTCAGTGTCAGGCAGAGGAAGGAAATCATCACCAGCACCACTGGCTGTGGGTGGGGTGGTGATGGGCTGGCACCCACCAGGAAGAGAAAGGCAAGAAGCGCAGTCAAGTTCATTATCTTCCTCCCTGGAAAGCACAGTTTGAATTCCGTGTTGAATAAGGTAGAACATTCCTCAGTTCTCACTGTGCTGGGTAACAGGACAGGCTTGGTATCAATTTGCCTTGAATTTCTGCCCACTGCCCAGGTCCGATCCTCTTCCAATCCGTTCTTCACTCCTCTGCTTCGACGGAAGATGCAGCTTTCTGCTGCCCCCTCTCACCCTGTCTGGTGCCCTTGTCCCAGCAGTGAGAATGGGGCCGAGTATAGAAGATGGACCTGGCACCCAGGGCCGCCCGGGTGGGGGCTCGTCCCCGCATGCCCTCTGCGGCCTCAGGTGCCTCCTGGACATGACAGGAGACCCCCGGTCCCCCACGTCAGGGAGCAGAGTGATGGTCCAGAGAGCCCAGTGCAAGCTGTTTGAGGTAAAACTGGGCGCGGCCAGATCCTGAGAGAGCCATGGGGATGTGCTCTGAGGCTGAGTGGAGCTGCAGGTGGGGTCCCCCCTTCCCAACGCCCAGGGAGCTGAGGGGCTGGAGCGAGAGGGCTGTGAGTCTGAAACACCAGAGTGAGCAGGAAGGTGGCGTGTGCTCTGGCAGATGTGTTCGTGCTTCAGAAACTGAGGGGGGGTGGTGCACAATGTGTACATCAATTCAGCTTACACTCGCTGGTAACATTTAGGTATGGCTTAAAGGGAAAACAGTATCTATATTATGATGCACCTCATTTTGTTTTAGCAGCTGCTGCTGACTTGCCTGCCCTACACCCACTCTCCTCAGCAGTTTTTAGATATCCAGTGGCAAGTTTCCTAGGCCTAGAGAGAAATTATAATTGGTCTTTTCTAGGGGCAGACCTATCTAGGTTTTGAGAAACCTAAAGCTTCCATAATTGGGGAGTAGAGAGAATTTTTTTTTTTTCTGAGAAAAACTGTAATACTTAATACAAAATTAGGTGCCATAGACTGACAAACTATAAAGCAAATTACAGATTTTAAAAAGCTAGCAAATTCTACAAACATCATGAAATCCTGATGAATAACATCACCTCTGTATTAAGGGTGGCCATTTAATACATTTTTTTCCCTATAGTGTTGGGCTCTGTCCTCTTTGATCTAAGTCCAAAGCTTAGGAGAACTTAGAGGCTCTGTAAAGGAATTAGGAAATACTACAGACAGACTGAGGTAAGGTCAGGAAGGAAATTTCCAGAAATGCAGATTAAACAATCTGAGATGGGTAACTGTTCTGTTTTTATTACTTGCTGTGAAATACAGTGTGAATGGATGTCCACGTGGAAGCATACCCCTCCCCCCCAGGTCTGGTTCCCAGTGGCCACTCGGGTTAGGGGGGGACGCACTACCACTGAACTGAGCCTTTTCTTCCATGTCCACTGAGGTTGGTCACGGCTTCCCCAGCGAGAATCGACAGAGGAGAGGCACCCTCAGCCCCAGGGGAGCACAGGAGGAAGGCACTTGTGATGAGAGTTGTGACAGCACACCTTTCGCACTGCAGCATTTCTCAAATGGAAGGCTCAGGTCCAAAGGTCTTGGAATTTTCCAGACCTTCAGGTGGATCCGTATACCAAAACTAGTAATTCCTCTAACCGCTTAATGTCTAATACAACAAAACTTTACTCATCCTCAAACAGAAGCCAAGAATAAGGCAGATTCAGAGATGACTAATACATAAATCCAAGTGGACATAAAAGTCTTGACTCACTTGACAGATAATACACAAAAAAGCAAAAGCATAAACCTAAAAGGGAAAAATGTCTTTAACTGATGTGAAATAAATATTGTTGAAGTTCCAATTCTTCATTAGAAATTTCCAACTCCCATTTTAGTTAACAAGACAGCTGACATATAATCTCTTCCAGTGTTTCCAGAACACATCCTGAACCCTACCTTGTCAGCCACCTTTGAGGTAACATGAGCTCTTTCAGTAACAGCCGGTGCTTAGCGAATGTAAAGCAAAAGGCCCCAGAGCTGGCTTCATTTCACTGCTAAGATGTGTTGCTCCCCTGTCACCACGACTTGCTGCTGGGCTTGGTGGGCTCTGCTCAGGGGCCATGGGAGGGAAACTCGAGGGATGCACGCTATCCTGAATGAAGGACATCTTAGGAAAGCAAGAGAGCATCCCGGTGGATGAGATGAGATACTGGTAACAATTACCGGACTTCTCAGAAAAGTGGAAAAAGGCTATGGTATTTTCTAAAATGATCGATGGTGCATGACCAACTTCTTGTTTCAAAGGGTTTGAAACATCCAAATAATAGTCAGGTGTCTTGGTTTGATATGGGGAAAAAAGGAAATAGAAATCTCTTCTCCCATCCAGGCTTTTCTTTAGCGGTTTTCTAATTGACATTTGGGCTGAGCCAGGCACAGGGGCTGCTGAAGCCACAATCTTGTCATTAGTGAGTAAATCTCACC
The DNA here is from genome assembly GCF_016772045.2 of Ovis aries. NCBI lineage: Eukaryota > Metazoa > Chordata > Mammalia > Artiodactyla > Bovidae > Ovis > Ovis aries. The sequence goes on along the minus strand of NC_056055.1, from coordinate 31,261,842 downwards.
TGACATTCTTTGTAAAACATGTACTACCAGATCTTGCCAGATGTTTCTGGCGCCTTTTCACAATGCAGAGAGGGAACAACTTCTACAAACTTGTGGCTGTTTAGAAGTGGCCCCGTCATCTCATCATGTGGAGTCACTGGTTAACCTGCCTGGGCGAGGCTTGCTCTCGCAGCTCTGTGAGGAGCTCCCTGGCCAGTTTTCTCGACCTACGGGCTTCCATGCAAAGATGATCCCATCTGTACAAAGTATAGTCCAGGAGGCCAATAATCTCATTCATTATCGCATCCGTCTGAGCCATCTGGAATGCGGACAGAAAAGAAGACAGATTAGAACATTTTGCAGACAGACTTGTCTCTTCCTCAGTGGACCAACCCTAACCATCCTGTCTCCAGAGGCAGCTGCGTTCCTATCAGCTCCAGAGGGCTCTTGTTTATTTTCAAGGTGATGAGCAAAGCAAGACCATTCTCAAACCTTGGCCATCTCGTGAGCAGAGTCATTTCCTAAAGCTCAGACACACAACAGCTACAGACAAATGCTTTATTTCTTGAACACCTGTCACAAGCTTTGGGGGTTATTTGCTGTGAGCAATAGAGGCAAATGAGCATACTATGCTTGACTTTCTACAAAAGGCTCACTCTAATATGAGAACTGGAAAATGCTGAAAAGAGAGTGCCACCTGTTCTCACACAGACAGCTTTACAAATGGCATTCTTGGGCTCGCGGCTGGCCCACTCGTTTGTTAATAGGCACCTAAGGTTATAACCCCCTTCATGGATCACAGCCTTGTTGAATGTCAACAGTTAAAAAGCTAAGATCATGGCATCCGATCCCATCATTTCATGGCAAATAATAGGGGAAAGTGGAAGCAGTAACAGATTTTATTTTCTTGGGCTCCAAAATAACTGCAGACAGTGACCGCAACCATGAAATTCAAAGATGCTTGTTCCTTGGAAGGAAAGTTATGACAAACTTAGCACATTCAAAAGCAGAGACATCACTTCGCAGACAGAAAGTCTGTATAATCAAAGCTATGGTTTTTCCAGTAGACGTGTATGGATGTGTGAGTTGGACCACAAAGAAGGCTGAGCACTGAAGAACTGATTGATGCTTTTGAACTGTGGTGCTGGAAAAGACTCTTAGACTGCAAGGAGACTAAACCAGTCAATATTAAAGGAAATCAATCCAAAATATTCATTGGAATGACTGATGCTGAAGCTCCAATATTTTGGTGCAAACAGCAGACTCATTGGAAAAAACCTTGATGCTGGGAAATACTGAAGGCAAAAGGAGAAGGGGTGGCAAAGGATAAGATGGTTAGACAGCATCACCAACTCAACGGGCATGAGTCTGAGCAAACTCCGGGAAACAGTGGACAGAGAAGCCTGGCATGCTGTATGCATCCATGGGGTTGCAAAGAGTTGGACACGACTTAGCAACTAAGCAACAACAACAAAGGTTTTGACACTTGAATTGAAGGGAAGCAGGAAACACAGAAAGTGTTATTTCTGCTAAATACAGCCTTAGTTGTCGGTACCCTTAAGTGCCGTTTTCCTAAGAGTTTGGTTCAACAGAAAGGGGGAGAATCTCACAATCTATCTGTGTGAAGAATTTATTGTGCTTTTTCAGACACAAGTATATAAGAACGTCTGTTTTTGAGAGTAATCTATGCCTTTTTGTTTCTTTTAAATATAGAATGCTTCACAAATCTACATGTCACCCTTGCACAGGGGCCACGCTAATCATCTCTGTCTCCTTCAGATTTTAGGCTGTGCACTGCCAAAGTGAGCACCACGTATGTGTTTGCTGTGTGTGAGTCAAATGTTTGAGCCGCCTGAGCAGCCCAAGGCCAGGCTCCTTCCCCGTGTGCACGCTGGGCCCTTCTGGTAGGACGACCAGCTGCCCTGGTCCACCTGGGACTCTCCGGAGCCCAGGACAGCCTTCAGTCCCACGCCACCTCTGTCCGTGAGTCAAGGCAGATCACTCGGCAGCACGGGTGTTGAGTGAGTGAGAGCGGGGGACACCCTGGGCCCCTAGACGATGCTGGTGCTCCTCGGCCACCTACTGGCAGCCGCCCAAGCCGAGAGGGTCTCTGCAGGGGCTCGGGGCGGGGGCGGGCTGCTGGCCTGGGCAGATTTGATGTGGCTCTTGGTGTCCAGATCATCCTGTCTTGGCTTTTACTTAGAAGCCATCACTGACGCTCTGTGCAAGCCACCTCAACTCCCACGTTCCACTCCAGGTCTCCAGTCACCCGCCCCACTGCTGCTGAGGGAGGGACGCTTGGCCAAGGGCATCTGTTTGGGGCTTCAACTCGTTGTGAGCTCCGCGACGACAGAACTGAACTCTGTATTTCAGATCCAGGCTGCCTTTCGGCTGAGAGCGCTGTGGTCCAGCAACAGAAGACTGAAGGAGACCGAGAGAGAAACGTGAACTCAGAGCAGCTCATGGGGGCAGGAGAGGATGGGCCTCAGGGGCTGGAGGAACCTGGGCCCCAGCTGGGCTCCTTGTGCCTCATCCTCATCACAGAGGCTCCAAGGAGGAGAGAGTGGAGACGGTAAACCAGGAGCAGGGGGCAGAGAAGCCGAAGAACAAGGGGCGGGCGGGGCAGGGCTTCTGACCAAGGGGCTCAGTGGGGACTCAGAAGCTGAGCCCTGGGGCTTGTGCGTAAGCCCAAGGAAGCAGTCGGTGGGGAGCATCCTGCGGCAGAGGCTAGGGTGTGGGGCCACGAGGAGAGGAAGCTGAGCTGACGGCACACGGGGCCATTCGGGTAAGGCTGGAACACGGTGCAGAGAGCACAGGGCTCAGAGCCTAGAGCTCACACAATGACAGCAAGACCAGGACCCGGCCGGGGGCTGGCTCCGCTCCCTACTCTCTTTCTCACCAAAGCCAGGCCAGGGCTGGGGTTCAAGGCTGTCCCACCAAGCCCAGGCTTTCCCAACTGGCCACCACCTGCTCCCAGTCAGGGAGACCTGGCCCGGAGGTCTTCCCAGGGGGCTCGAAGAGGACCCCGGGGGGAGCCAGTGCTGGGGGTACTCGTCGCACCTGTCCTGCTCGTAGCCATGCTTGCTGGGCTGCCTTCAACGGTCCATGTGGCACTACAGGAAGTCTTCGAGTAGGAAGGCCAGTATGTTAGTAAAGACAGTTCCAGAATACCTCTAAGGATAGCTCCCAGGAGGCACTCTGAGCTACGACAGGTTCTGAGGTGCTGGTCGGCCAGCGCCCACCTGCCTAGGGACCAGTACAGGAAAACAAACACCGCGTCTCAGCCTTTAATGGTTTTTTTTTTTTTTTTTGGTAGCTGAGCTGACTTAGAAAGGTGAATGAAGATGTGCGGGGGTTTTCCGAGCTCCCCTAGGCTCTGCTGTAGATCAGCAGTGTTGACTGGGGTTGAGCTATTTTGTGGGAATTGGCCTCTGGCATCGGAGACAAGCCTGAGCTTGGTGACATGACCAGCTTCTGAGTCATAGGGGCCGTCCTGTGGGTGAGACCTAAGAGGGTGGTCCGTGTGAACGTGGACTGTTCCTGGAATGGAGGGAAATATGGTTGGGATACGGAAGCAGAGAACTGGGTGTCTCTGAGGAGCTTTCTCTGGACTGGAGTCTCTCGCACCCTTTGGGCCGGGACTCTGTAATCTCTCTGGCCTGCTTTCCAGCCCCAGGGGGACAGGATGTGGGAGGAGCAGGAGCGCACAGGCTCAGGGAGGAAGGGCGGCCAGGCCGAGCAGGCTCCTTGGGCTGAGGCCCCTCCCCCAGGTTCCAGGGCCTGGGCAGGAGGTCAGAGGCCAGGCAACAAAAATACCACCGACGCTTGCATGATTCAGAAGTGCCTGCCTCTGACTTTTTTATTTTTGAAAACAGGTTTTCTTTTATATATGCGTACTAAGTTGCTTCAGTCGTGTCCAACTATTTGCGACCCTATGGACTATAGTCTGTCCATGGGATTCTCCAGGCATTTCCGCCTCCAGGAGATCTTCCCGAGCCAGGGATCAAACCCATGTCTTTTAGTTTCCCTGCATTAGCAGGCGCCACCTGGGAAGCCACTTCTCATATATATATGTTTGTTTGTTTTAATTTATATATATATACACATAAATATGTGTGTGTGTGTGTATATATATATATATATATATATATATATTTTTTTTTTTTTTTTTTTGGCTGTGATGGGTCTTAGTTGTGGCATGTGGGATACAGTTCTCCCACCAGGGATTCAACCTGGGCCCCCTGCATTGGAAATTCAGAGTCTTACCCAGTGGACCACCAGGGAAGTCCCCTGAACTTTTAAAATAACTTTCAATTTTAAAACAGTTTTAGATTTATAGTTTGACCAAAAAGATAATACAGAGCAATCCCATACCCCCACACTCAGTTTTCATGTTAACATCTTATTAGTTTAGTACGTTTGTCAGAATTAATGAGCCAGTATCTATTCATTTTATTAACCCGACTTTTAGGTCAGACTTTATTCTGACCTCAGTTTTTCCCTAATGTCCTTCTTCTGGCCCAGGATTCCATCTAAGACACCACATTACATTTAACCATCGACTCTCCTTAGGCTCTTGTTGGCTGTGACAGTTTCTCAGACTTCCCTGTTTTTGATGGCCGCGACAGTCTTCAGGAGTATTGGTCAGGTATTTTTGTCAAACGTCCTTCAACTGGAGTTTGTCAATTGTTTTTTTTTCATAATTAGACTGGGGTTATAGGTTTGGGGTAGGAAGGCCGTAGAGGTCAAGTGCCATTTTCGTCACTTCCCATCAGCGTGACCTAGTACTCCTGATGTTGACCTTGATCACCTGGCTGAGGCAGTGGCTGACAAGTGACTACTATAAGTTATTCCCGGCCAGAGAGGAAAGTTAGTTGATACCCAGTTCTACAGGTATGAGGACATTCTTTAGCTCTCACCTATGGAGTTCTCCCACCCCAAATGGATTTGGAGGTGAGATGTGCATTTTATAAAAGCACACGACAGATCACTGTGCTGGGGTGGGCCCTGAGGAGATGGCACCCCGCATGTGACAAGCAAGTCCTCTTCTGCTCTCAGCCACACCCAGGCTCTGGGAGGTCTTCTGTCTGAGCCCTAGAAGATGGCCTGACAGGCTGGCTGTGTGGCCTGCCTGCCCCACATACCTTGTTCTCCTGGGACCAAGGAGAACCTTCTGGGTACTGGTGACTGAGTTTCTGGCAGTCCCACTGGTCACTGGGACTTGCTTCACGTTCACATTCAAACAGAGCAGGAGAGAGCAGGAGGGGTCCTCTGGGTACTGGGAACATTCCTTTCTTGATTTGGTTGCTGATTGCATGGGAGTTTTTGGTATGTAAAAATTCAAGTTATACTTTAATGTGCATGTATTATAAAAAATTAGAAACAGAAAAAAAACCCAGCAGTTTTTTTGAGATGAGCTTATAACATAAAATTTGCTATTTTAACCATTTTTAAACGTACAATTCAGTGACATGAATTATATTCACAGTGTTGTACAACGACTGCTACTGTCCATTTCCAAAACTTGCTCATTATCCCAAACAGGCAGTCTGCACCACTCCCCCCTCGATTCTACTGTCTGTCTCTATGAATTGACCTATTCTAGGTATCTCACATGAGTACAGTCACATAGTATTTGTCCCTTTTTTGTGTCTGGCTTATTTCACTTAGCCCTCAAGGTTCATCCATGTTGTAGCATGTGCCATTCATTCATTGTAAGGCTGAATAATATTCTACTGTATGTACAAAGCGTATTTGGTTTATCCATTCATCTGCTGATGGGCATTTGGCTGTTAGGCATAAAACTGCTATAAGCAGGAGTGAACAAGTATCTGTTTGAGTCCTTGCTTTCAGTTCCTTTGGGAACACACACAGAAGCAGAACAGCTGGATTATACGGTGATTCTACCTTTAAATTTTTGAGGAACCATCAAACTGTTTTCCACAGTGGCTGCATCATTTTAACATTCCCAACTGGGAAAGGTGAGTGTTCAATTTCTCCACGTCCTTACCAAGACATGTCTTCCATTTTGTTTGACTTGTTTTATAGTATATGTCCTAGTCCCTGGGTCAGGAAGATCCCCTGGAGGAGGGCATGGCAACCCACTCCAGTATTCAATCCCATGGAAAGAGGAGACAGGCAGGCTACAGTCCATAGGGTCGCAAAGAGTCGGACACAACTGAAGCGGCTGAGCACACACACTATGTCCTAGTGGGTATGGAGCAGTGCCTCACTGTGGCTTTGATTTGCATTTCCCTAAGAGCTAATGTACATTGTCACCTTGCTTATTTAACTTATATGCGGAGTACATCATGAGAAACGCTGGGCTGGAAGAAACATAAGCTGGAATCAAGATTGCCGGGAGAAATATCAATAACCTCAGACATGCAGATGACACCACCCTTATGGCAGAAAGTGAAGAGGAACTAAAAAGCCTCTTGATGAAAATGAAAGTGGAGAGTGAAAAAGTTGCTTAAAGCTCAACATTCAGAAAACGAAGATCATGGCATCCAGTCCCACCACTTCATGGGAAATAGATGGGGAAACAGTGTCAGACTTTATTTTTTTGGGCTCCCAAATCACTGTAGATGGTGATTGCAGCCATGAAATTAAAAGATGCTTACTCCTTGGAAGAAAAGTTATGACCAACCTAGACAGCATATTGAAAAGCAGAGACATTACTTTGCCAACTAAGGTCCGTCTAGTCAAGGCTATGGTTTTTCCAGTGGTCATGTATGGATGTGAGATTTGGACTGTGAAGAAGGCTGAGTGCCGAAGAATTGATGCTTTTGAACTGTGGTGTTGGAGAAGACTCTTGAGAGTCTCTTGGACTGCAAGGAGATCCAACCAGTCCATTCTGAAGGAGATCAGCCCTGGGATTTCTTTGGAAGGAATGATGCTAAAGCTGAAACTCCAGTACTTTGGCCACCTCATGCGAAGAGTTGACTCATTAGAAAAGACTTTGATGCTGGGAGGGATTGGGGGCAGGAGGAGAAGGGGACGACAGAGGATGAGATGGCTGGATGGTATCACTGACTCGATGGACGTGAGTCTGAGTGAACTCCGGGAGTTGGTGATGGACAGGGAGGCCTGGCGTGCTGCGATTCATGGGGTCTCAAAGAGTCAGACATGACTGAGCGACTGAACAGAACTGAACTGAACTGAAGAGCTAATGACCAACCTAGACAGCATATTAAAAAGCAAGACATTACTTTGCCAACAAATGTCTATCTAGTCAAAGATACGTTTTTTCCAGTAGTCATGTACAGATGTGAGAGTTGGACTATAAAGAAAGCTGAGTGCTGCAGAATTGATGCTTTTGAAATGTGTTGGAGAAGACTCTTCAGAGTCCCTTGGACTGCAAGGAGATCAAACCAGTCCATCCTAAAGGGAATCAGTCCTGAATATTCTTTGGAAGGACTGATGCTGAAGCTGAAACTCCAGTACTTTGGCTACCTGATGCGAAGAACTGACTCATTTGAAAAGACCCTGATGCTGGGAAAGATTGAAGGTGGGAGGAGAAGGGGATGACAGAGGATGAGATGGTTGGATGGCATCACAAACCACGAGTTTGAGTAAGCTCCAGGAGTTGGTGTTAGACAGGGAAGCCTGGCGTGCTGCAGTCCATAGGATCGTAAAAAGTCGGACATGACTGAGTGACTGGACTGAACGGAGGAAGGATTTCTTTGTAATTAGCAAATGTTTTTTAAATTTAAAAATTCAACTCTTTGAGCCACTGCAGTGAGCGCATTTTCAGTGAAGTCTTGTTTTTCTTCACAAGGAAGAAGAGTCATGCACGATAACAAAAAGATGGCCTGAGGAGATAGGAGACTAGCTTTCAGCCTGGATCCTGGCTATGAGCTGTGTGACCTGGGAGCAGTCTCCTTCCGTATCTGCGGCCCTCTTCCCTCCTCTATGCCATGCAGGTGTTGCACAGGGCAGGCTCCCCGTCTGGCCTGGCTGACTCTTCCCTTCCTGTCCATCCATGCTTGATGGATGGGACACAGGCTCTTCAAAGGCCAGGCCCTTGAGTGATAAGCCACGCTTCTCCTGGGTTGGGAATGAGAACCAGGATGCCAGAAAAGGGGAAACTTACGAGCGTGATGACTTCCCGGGCAATCGCGTGTCCTCCAGGAGCCCAGAGCAGGAAGTACAGGAGGAGGCGTCTGACCAGCTGCTGACAAGCAGGCGGTCTGGGGTCTCCACCTTGGTTCTCTTCAGCTGCTGCCTGCAAATCCCTGGCCGAGAGGGCTGGACTCCTGAACAGCTTTGTGAGGTGGCCAAGCACTGTCTTCACCTCCACCTGGGAATATAATTTCAAAAGAAGAGATCAGGGGAGGGTTGGGACATGTGTGGGGCTAGAATGATTCTGTTCTCTGAAGCAGCCCCAGAAACAGGAGAGGACTGGTGCCCGAGGGAGGGCAGAGAGGGTGGACCATGTCTGAGTTTATACACTGCTCCACACAAACCCAAATGGGCGTAATGGAAATTTCTTGACTTTCGTCTTGCTCACTAAGCAGCCAGGGCACCATGCCAGGAATTGACCTTTTTTTGTTGTTGTGTACAGAAGGAAATGGAGAAAAGTCCTCAGCAGAATGTAGTCATATTTTTATATTGTGGGAAAAAGAACAAAAGGCTCCTTGAAGACTTGCTCACTATCACAGCCACAGATCAATTAAAGCCCCGTGCTTGGACCTCCATTGAGTCCATGTGCTGATAAGAATGAGGTTTGCCTTTTGCCGTCTTTGGTGGGGAGGAAGTGCCGGCTCAAACAGACACACACCCCCCCCCCCAACATTTGTTTTGTTTTAGACACTGGGACACTGTTCATACATATTTAAAGCTCAAGCAGAGGTCACAAGTCTGTGGAATCCATATAATAATAGTGATTGTTACAGGTCTGTGGATTGTTTCTGCATAAAAAATATTTATTTCATGCTGAGCCTTCTGTTTGCTGTAAGAATGGTACATCAAGTTGTGACTTGGAAAACAAAGCAAAACCTGAAAGTTGTAGATCCAAAATGCCACATGGACTCATGAACAGCTATGCTCCCTTACTTTCAAAAGAACACTTAGGCCCACTCTAAAAATGCCCATGACCAATTTTATGGATTTTGTGTGAGTTCTTTTTTTCTCTGAAAGTTAAGGCTTCATTCAATGAAGTTTGTCATAAATCCCAACATATTAGCACTGTTGTGTGAGCAACTCTGACCACAATGCAAGACCGTGAGAAACTGCACCCGGGGCCCTTCCGTGGCGGAGGGCCATGTCCTAACAGGAGAGGGCCACTCCCTCAGCACCTCTTGTCTGGGCCCATCCTGATGGCATCCACAGGAGCCCCCAACCGTCCTGCATCTAGGCTGGTCTGCAGAAATGCCGGGGCTTAGGCAGCGATGCCTCCATAATCATGTTCTTCTTGTTCATCTTCTCCCTCACCCAGTACTCCCTGAGGCTTGTCTTTTTTCTTTCTCTTTTACTCCAGGCCACCTTTCCTTTCAAATACCTTCCTCATATGCCAAAAACGTTAATGCTTTCTAATCTTTTAAGGAGAAAAACATAAGCTTTCTTTTCTAAGTATTAATTTTTATCCTGCAGTATGAAAATTTACATATGCTTACTGTAAAACATTTGAACAAAAAAGTAAAAAGAAAAAAATCAAAATGACGGTAACCACTATTCAAAGAGACTTATTAAGAGTGAAGTTTATTTATATCTTTGTCATTTTTTTTTCTATGCATTGTGAACACAGCACTCACTATATACAAGGAACTGTATTCTAGGGTTTTCACAGTGCACTATAAACAATTTACCATTATCTATATAGCACAAGTTCTTTGATAACATGATCTTTCATGGCAGAATGCCATTCTGTGGCTGTGAAGTCAAAGTCGCTCAGTCGTGTCTGACTCTTTGCAACCCCATAAACCATACAGTCCATGGAATTCTCCAGGCCAGAATACTGGAGTGGGTTACCTTTTCCCTTCTTCATGGGAATCTTCCCAACCCAGGGATTGAACCCAGGTCTCCCACATTGCAGGTGGATTCTTCCCCAGCTGAGCCACAAGGGAAGCCCAAGAATACTGGAATGGGTAGCCTATCCCTTCTCCAGCGGATCTTTCTGACCCAGGAATCAAACTGGGGTCTCCTGCATTGCAGGCAGACTCTTTACCAACAGAGCTATCAGGGAAGCCCATTCTGTGGCTGTAATACACCGCAATTTATTTAGGCAATATCCTAACTACTAAAAGTGTAGGCCATTTCCAGTTATTGCAGTTACAAACAACACTGCAATGATCCTGTATATAAATCTTTACACAGCTCTCTAATTACTTCCTTAGGAGAATTCCTAGAAGGAGAATGACAGGGTTGAAGTGTATGAACCCTCACTTAATTTTTGAAAGTATACAAACATAGGAAGTTTTTGTTTTTTTATCATGATTCAGTTCAAAGTTAACAAAAGGAAGTGAACACTGGCTGGCAGAGAACACAGTCTGCAAAGACAGGAGTGGGTATTTGCACAGGCCGTACTGCATCCCAGGCAGGAATGGTTGCTCTTCGCCGCTCCCACCTCGAGCTCCCATCACCACCTGCGCCAATCTTGAATCTCAAGGATGCCCAGCAGAGGTGACGTTTCCAGCCACAGGACACTATCACATCCAGTTCAGTATTGTGATTTGACTATGCCTTTTAAGGTATTCTCACGGAGAATTCCACGGACAGCGGAGCCTGGTGGGCTACACAGTTCATGGGGTTACAAAGAGTCAGACATGACTGAGCGACTAACACTTTTAGTTTCACTTTAAGGCAAAAGCACAAGTAATGTCAAGCTCAGTCAAACTGTACGATAATCATGTTTTTAAAGGTAGTTCACAGTCTGTCAAGTCACCCAACACACCCATCAAAGGGATTAAGCTCACAAAACCCAGGGGAGTGAGAACTATGTATTAATACTACCAGTTTAACTAAGAGAGCTGGGCCCCACTGCTCCCCAGGATACCACCCGCATCAGGGCCCCAGTCCCAGGCAGACAGCCGCCTCGGACGGAACAGCTAGGAAGGAAACTGACGTCCTGGCGCTAAGCTCCTCCGAGTGATCTAATCTGTTTTTATCCAGGCTGCCAAAGTACCCCCTGAGTGAGAACTATGTGTAAGTTTTATTAAAAAATAAACCAAAGAAGGACTAACTTAGCTGGTAGGAAGATATGCCAATGCAGAACTCTCTAGAAAATAAATCTTATGGGACTATTTACTTCTCTATACTTCAAAAGTAATCTGTCAGTTTCTATGATCCATACCAAATTTAACATAAAACCTACCAGTTTAGCTAATACAGAATCAAATATGAAATATATATAAAAAGCTGCAGAAATCATTAGTATTCATATGTGCTGTGTGCTCAGTCGTGTCTGACTCTTTGCAACCCCACGGACTATAGCCTGGCCAGGCTCCTCTGTCCATGGGATTCTCCAGGCAAGAAGACTAGAGTGGGTTGCCGTTTCCTCCTCCACAGGATCTTCCCAACCCAGGAATCAAATCCACGTCTCCTGTGTCTCCTGCACTGCAGACAGATTCTTTACCCACTAAGCCACCGGGGAAGCCCGAAAACAAACTAGGATTCTCTTTAATGTGATATTTTAAAAGGGAAAAAAATAGTAAGCTCTCTTTTTAATCTGATAGAAATCTTGAAATACATGTTAATTTCTACTAAAAAAATGTTCTATTTGGGATCCAGAATGATCACCAAATTGCAACTTTTTGAAATCACAAACTTTTCTTGCCCCTGCCATGTAACATGCTTTTAAACAAGTAAAATACACAGCCATACTGAACTAGTCTCTTTTTTTTTTTTCAAACAACAGAAAACATCAAGCAAATGGAAGCACTGCTCTCTACATAAAGAAACCCACTCCCTTTAATTATTAAAATCAGGAAAAAGTGGTGGCAGTTGAACTTTTAAAAACCAGCAAATAAATGTTTGTAAGGAAGGCGCAAATGCCTTTAATCAATACATGGCTCCTGTAATTATATTCCACACAAAATAACAACTGTCTTTGCCATGGACACTGAGCCACTCCTGTACTTTGCTGCTCTGTTATTTAGGAAACGACCAAGTCTTTTTTTCAGAAGCTAAGTGGTTAATATCATGTGATTACTTTAGTAAGAGTTCTAAACAAAGCCGGTACTGTGAGGATCTACTGACTGATCCAAGAAAGGACTCAAGTCAAGAGGGAAGCAGACACAGCCAGGCCGCAGAGAAGAAAGAGGATGGTGCTCCTCAGCAGAGGGTCAGGCCCTGTATGACAGTCCCTGGAGGGTGCAGCCCCCAGGCCGGCATGCCTGTGATTCAGGACAGAGCAGCAGTGACGAAGGAGAGAGAATGGCCCAGGGACAGCAGGGCTGCACTTGTTTCCTCGGTGCCTCCTGCGAGACCTGGCTTCCCGGTCCACTCCTGCCAGCAAGAAAATATCTTGACTGCACACCCAGGTCCCACTCACTCTTCCAGGCCCATGGCTTCCTGTACCTGCTGAGGTGCCTGGAGGTCAGTGAAAGCCAAACCCACCACCGCAGGGTCCCTTCCTGCACCCGAGAGACCATCCCCGAGGCCGCATGCCTTGGGCCGTGCCACCTACCATGATCTGCGCTCTCTGCTGATGCCCGGCGCCTGGGCTGCAGCTGAAAGCCAGGAGCCACAGCAGGGCCTCTGGGGGTTCAGCCTCAGCTTCTGACATCAGTAACTGCTCAGCCGTGATATCAGCCCATCCTCCAAAGTGAACAAACAAAAACCAGCTCTCAAAGGGGCCTCCGTAGGACCTGGGACAGAAACAAAACACATGGCAGTTAGGCAGCTTGATTTCTTTTCCCGTTAGGTTTTTAAAGGGACTGTAGTGTCTGTGAATGGTTGGCTTCAATTGTTCTTATCCACTGAAGTACAGCTTGTAAGGAATTCAAGTCAGGCTCAGAGAAAGAGCTCAAAACGCCACCCTGAACCATCACAGGATGTTCAAAGGCAGGCTTCCCTAAACCACCCGTACCCTGAGGACCTCAGACTTTTATATATTGACACCCAGGGCCCCTGAGTGAGCACAGACATTGGAGAAAGGAAGTTTTGGCCCATGACCAGCAAGAATGATGCAAGATGAGAACCCGCGGGTGCACCACTCTGCCTTCTGCCTGGCCTGCACAGCTGGGCTGCTATGGAGATGGGTCCCCCCAGCCACAGGGCAGCCACCCAGGTAGCCCAGAGCAGAAATGAAGGGACCCCTTGAAGTCCAGATAGAGCCCAGAGAAGGGATGCAGGCGGAAACACGTGCTATTCCTTTCTCACAAAAGGTTCTAGTCAATTTTGGCAATTATGAGTTTTTCAGTTTAGTTCAGTTCAATCACTCAGTTGTGTCTGAGTCTTTGTGACCCCACAGACTACAGCATGCCAGGCCTCCCTGTCCTTCATCAACTCCCGGAGCTTACTCAAACTCATGTCCATTGAGTCAGTGATGCCATCCAACCATTTCATCTACTCTCGTCCCCTTCTCCTCCTGCCTTCAATCTTTCCCAGCATCAGGGGCTTTTCCAGTGAGTCATTTCTTTGTATCAGGTGGTCAAAGTATTGGCATTTCAGCTTCAGCATCAGTCCTTCTGATGAATATTCAGGACTGATTTCCTTTATGATTGACTGGTTGGATCTTCTTGCTGTCCAAGGGACTTGCAAGAGTCTTCTCCAACACCACAGTTCAAAAGCATCAATTCTTCGGCACTCAGCTTTCTTTATAGTCCAACTCTCACAGCCATAAATGACCATGGCTTTGACCAGACAGACCTTTGTTGGTAAAGTATTGTCTCTGCTTTTTAATATGCTGTCTAGGTTGGTCATAACTTTTCTTCCAAGGAGCAAGTGTCTTTTAATTTCATGGCTGCGGTCACCATCTGCAATGATTTTGGAGCTCAAGAAAATAAAGTCTCTCACTGTTTCCATTGTTTTCCCATCTATTTGCCATGAAGTGATGGAATTGGATGCCATGATCCTAGTTTTCTGAATGTTGAGCTTTAAGCCAACTTTTTCACTCTCCTCTTTTACTTTCATCAAGAGGCTCTTTAGTTCTTTGCTTTCTGCCATAAGGGTGGTATCATCTGCATATCTGAGGTTATTGATATTTCTCCCAGCAATCTTGATTCCAGCTTGTGCTTCATCCAGCCTGGCATTTTTCATGATGTACTCTGCATATAAGTTAAATAAGCAGGGTGACAATATACAGCCTTAATGTACTCCTTTCCCAATTTGGAAACAGTCTGTTGTTCCATGTCTAGTTCTAACTGTTGCTTCTTGACCTGCATACAGACTTCTCAGGAGGCAGGTCAGGTGGTCTGGTATTCCCCTCTCTTGAAGAATTTTTCATAGTTTGTTGTGATCCACACAGCCAAAGGCTTTGGTGTAGTCTATAAACAGAAGTAGGTTTTTTTCTGGAACTCTCTTGCTTTTTTGATGATCCAATGGATGTTGGTAATTTGATCTCTGGTTCCTCTGCCTTTTCTAAATCCAGCTTGAACATCTCAAAGTTCACGGTTCATGTACTGTTGAAGCTGCCTTTCTTTGGGACTGGAATGAAAACTGACCTTTTCCAGTCCTGTGGCCACTACTGAGTTTTCCAAATTTGCTGGCATACTGAGTGCAGCACTTTCATAGCATCACCTTTTAGGATTTGAAATAGCTCAACTGGAATTCCATCACCTTCACTAGCTTTGTTCATAGTGATGCTTCCTAAGGCCCACTTGACTTCGCATTCCAGGATGTCTGGCTCTAGGTGAGTGATCACACTATCGTGGTTATCTGGCTCATGAAGATCTTTTTTGTATAGTTCTTCTGTGTATTCTTGCCACCTCTTCTTAATATCTTCTGCTTCTGTTAGGTTCATACCATTTCTGTCCTTTATTGAGCCCATCTTTGCATGAAGTGTTCCTTTGGTATCTCTAATTTTCTTGAAGAGATCTCCAGTCTTTCCCATTCTATTGTTTCCCTCTATTTCTTTGCACTGATCACCGAGGAAGGCTTTCTTATTGCTCTTTGCTATTCTTTGGAACTCTGCATTCAGATGGGTATATCTTTCCTTTTCTTCTTTGCCTTTAGCTTTTTTTCTTTTCTCAGCTATTTGTAAGACCTCCTCAGACAACCATTTTGGCTTTTTGTATTTCTTTTTCTTGAGGATGGTCTTGATCACTGCCTCCTATACAATGCCAGGAACCTCCATCCATAGCTCTTTAGGAACTGTGTCTATCAGATCTAATCCTTTGAATCTATTTGTCACTTCCACTGTATAATCATCTAAGGAATTTGATTTAGGTCATACCTGAATGGTCTAGTGGTTTTCCCTACTTTCTTCAGTGTAAGTCTGAATTTGGCAATAAGGAGCTCATCATCTGAACCACAGTCAGCTCCTGGTCTTGTTTTTGCTGACTGTATAGAGCTTCTCCATCTTTGGCTGCAAAAAATATAATCAATCTGATTTCGGTATTGACCAGCTGGTGATGTCCATGTATAGAGTATTCTCTTGTGTTGTTGGAAGAGGGTGTGTGCTATGACCAGTGAGTTCTCTTGGAAAAACTCTGTTACCCTTTGACCTGCTTTGTTTGTACTCCAAGGCCAAATTTGCCTGTTATTCCAGGTATCTCTTGACTTCCTAGCTTTGCATTCCAATTCCCTGTAATGAAAAGGACATCTTTGTTGGGTGTTAGTTCTAGAAGGTCTTATAGGTCTTCATAGAACCATTCAATGAGCTGTATATCGAATTCTTTCCTCTCATCATGTATTCATCAGAGCTGAAAAGTTAAAGCTTTTGTGAAGGTGTCCTTTTGTCACATAGGGAACTGGGAGTTGGAATAAAGGATAGACTCTGGTTAAGGTAAAGACCCACTAATTTTGCTCAGAGACAGTCCTAGCAGCCTAACATCTCCCGTGGGAGAAATGGAGCAGGACTAGCCTGAGATCACGTGGTGCAGAATCTTCCTTCTGAACTGGGGAAGCTCCTATAACAGGAGAGCCCTGGGCCCCTTTCGCAGTGCTCCATCCTTGCTGGATCTGGGTTCACAGTCCTCTGCTAGGCTCATGGAATCCTGGAGCCAGCACTGCCCCCCACCTCCTCAAGCCACTGCTTTCCTCCTGTCCCCCGAGAACAAGTGAGTAAATTGTGAAATCTAGTTTGCCAAATAATGACAGAAAAGGAACAAAGAGGGGCATTCGTCTTACTTCCTTGTCTCCACAAGAGGGAGAGCTGATGCTCCAGGGGCCACCTGAGTGGTGGGCTGGGTTATGGTCCAAAGGCAAGGAATAGGCTCCATGGGGTCTCCTTCCTGCAGGCCTCACAGACGAGTAAGCTGAGGAGGGTCTCCCCCATCCCCCTTGCTCCCACGTGGGCATCCCGCGTGGATCACGGTTCAAGGCCTGGGAATTCTCCCTCCTTTCCTCTAGCAGTTGAGTGGGTAAGGCAGTCCCATGGGGCTGGCTGAGAAGGTGCCTAAAGCCGCTCACAGACCCCTCCCAGCAGGTGGCTTGAAGCCTAGTGGAGGCAGATCTGGTTTAGGCAGGGCCCCCAAGAAGTTTGGGGCCTCAATCCTGCTCTTCAACACAGATAACCAGACGGTGCATCGGGGGCTGCCGGGCATGGCAGGTCGTTAATATGGCTAGTCCTCTGATGCCCACTTGGCTGTCTGTCTCTCCTGCTGGTTCTGTCTCTCCTTCTGGTGAGAGTTTTGGGGTGGGGTGAGTAATTGGCACCCAAACCTGCATCAGTGATGATGAGCAGAAGAGCACCGGCCACAATTTGTGATGACCAGTAATGAGATTATAGAGAATTTCAAGTAGGAAAAGTAGCAAAGGGAACGAATGAAGACAGTCTTAGTAGACTAGTGTGCGTGTGTGCATGCTAAGTCGCTTTAGCCATGTCCGGCTCTGTGTGACCCTATGGACTGCAGCCTGCCAGGCTCTTCTGACCATGGGATTCTCCAGGCAAGAATATTGGAGTGAGTTGCCATTTCCTTCTCCAAGGGATCTTTCCGACCCAGGGATTGAAGCGGGTCTCTTACGTCTACCTGCACAGACTAGTATAGACAATGAATAAAATGCTCTAAAGCAAGGAAGTTAAGAGGAAGCCGGGGGGACTGTGTTGCAAAGAACTTAGCAAAGTCTAAATGTGAGTGGTCCTAGGGAAATATGTGTGTTATTTCCCTAATATTATATTTATCTAATATAATGTTAGAAATTATGTTAGACAAAAATTTATTACAAAGAGGAGGAAAAGAAACATTTCATCCTACCATGCAGGAGAAGTTTAGAATTTCCTTCCCTAGAGAGGCAGAGTAGACAGAAGGGCCTAGAGAGATGCCACCCTTGTTCTGCAAGCCAGGGGGAGGGGGGTGGGTGGGGGGTGCAGCATGTGAGCAGTGCTTTTTTCCTAAGGTCCAGTCTATGTATTGTTATACTTGTACATTTCAAAATCTAACACCAGCCATTACTCACATGCAGCCCATTTAATCTGAGCTGCTTGCAGTGCTTCCTCCACTTCTTACTCAGCAATGTGTATGCCTGTTTGGGGTATATGCAGCCATACCTCATTTTACTGTGCTCCACAGAAAATGCTGTTTTTTCCCCACAGATTGAAGGTTGTGGCAATCTGGCATCAAGCAAGTCTACTGACTTCATTTTTCCAACAGGATTCGCCCACTTCCTGTTTTTGTGTACATTTTGGTGATTCTCATAAAATTTCAAACTTTTCCATTATATTGATCACGGTGATCTGTGATCTGTGGTGTTGCTACTGTAATTGTTTTGGGGTACCATGAACTGTGCCCATATAAGCTGATGAACTTAAACGATTAATCTGTGTGTTCTGACTGCTCTACCAGTCGGCTGTCTTATCTCCTTCTCTTTGGGCCTCCCTATTCCCTGAGATACAACAATATTGAAGTTAGTCCAACTAATGCCCTTTTCTTTAATTGGAAAAGACCCTGATGCTAGGAAAGATTGAAGGCAAGAAGAGAAGGGAATGACAAAGAACGAGATGGTTGGGTGGCATCACTGACTCAACAGACAAGAGTTTGAGCAGGCTCCAGGAGATGGTGAAGGACAGTGAAGCCTGGTGTGCTGCAGTCCATGGGGTTGCAAAAAGCTGGACACGACTGAGCAACTGAACAACAATACCCTACAATGGCCTCTAAGTTTAAAGGAACAGCTGCACATCTCTTACTTCAAAAGGTTGAAATCATAAAGCTCACTGAGGAAAGCACGTTTAAAGCTGAGATAGGCCGAAAGCTATAGGCCTCTTGCACCAAACAGTTAGCCTAGTTGTGGAGGCAAAGGAAAAGTTCTTGAAGGAAATTAAAAGCGCTACTCTCATGAACACATGAAGGATAAGAAAGCAAAACAGTCTTATTGCTGATATGAAGAAAGCTGTAGTGGTATAGATAGGAGATCAAAACCAGCTACAACATTCCCTTAAACCAAAGCCTAATCCAGAGGAAGGCCCTGGCTCTTCAATTATGTGAGGACTGAGAGAGGTGAGGAAGCTGCAGAACAAAAGTCGGAAGCTAGCATAGGCCGGTTCATGAGGTCTAAGGAAGGAGCCATCTCCACAACATACAAGTGAAGGGTGACGCAGCAGGCGCTGGTGTAGAAGCTGCAGCAAGTGATTAATGCTGGCTACACCAAACAACAGATCTCCAATAGGGATGGAGTAGCTTTACATCAAAAGCAGATGCTATCGAGGGCTTTTACAGCTGGAGAGGAAAAATCAATGCCTGGCTTCAAAGCTTCAACAGACAGACTAACTCTCTTGCTAGGGACTAATGTAGCTGGTGACTTCAAGTTAGAGCCAATGCTTCTTCACCATTCTGGATATCCTAGGGCCTTGAAGAATGATGCTACATCTACTCTGCCTATGCTCTGTCAGTGGAACAATGAAGCCTGGGTGGCAGCACATCTATTTACAATGTTTTACTGAATATTTTCCCTGGAGGAAGAAATGGCAAGCCATCCCAGTATTCTTGCCTGGAGAATCCCATGGACAGAGGAACCTGGCAGGCAGTCCATGGGGTCACAAAAAGTTGGACATGACTGAGTGACTGAACATACTGAATACTGTAAGCCCACTGTTGAGATCTACTATGCGGAAAAAAGAAAAAGATTCCTTTCAAAATAATACTGCTCATTGACATTGCACCTGGATACCCAAGAGCTCTGATGGAGATGTACAATGAAATGAATGTTGTTTACACGCCTGTTAACACAACATCCATTCTGCAGTCCATGAATCAAAGAGTCATTTTGACTTTCAACTTTTACTATTGAAGAAAAAACATTTCATAGGGCTGTAGCTGCCATGGGCTTCCCCGGTGGCTCGGAGTAAAGAATCCTCCTGCCAATGCAGGAGATACAGGTTCAGTCCTTGGGCCGGGAAGATTCCCTGGAGGAATATTCTTGCCTGGGAAGTCCCATGGACAGAGGAGCCTAGTGGGCTACAGTCTGTAGGGTCACAAAGAGTCAGATATGACTTAGTGACTAAAAACAAAACAAAACAAAACAAATAGCTGGTGTAGAGGGTGATTCCTCCATGGCATCTGGGCAAAAGTAAACAGAAAACCTTCTGGGAAGGATTCACCACTGTGGATGCCATCAAGAACACTTGCGACTCATGGGAAGAGGTCAAAATACCAACATTAACAGGAGTTTGGGAGAAGTTGATTCCAACCCTCCTGGATGCCTATGAGGGGCTTACGACCTTAGTGGAGGAAGGAACTGCAGATGTGGTGGGAACAGCAAGAGAGCCAGCGCTAGAAGGGGAGACTGAAGACAGCACGGCTATAGTCTCAGGGTGAAAGCCTAACAGATGAGGCTCTGCTTCTTACAGATAAGCAAAGAAAGGGGTTTCTTGAGCTGGAATCTATTCCTGGTGAAGCTGCTGTGAGCACTTCTGAAATGATAACGCAGAATTTAGAATATCACATACACTTAGATGGTAAAGCAGTGGCAGGGTTTGAAAGGAATGATTCTAATTTTGAAAGCAGTTCTGCTGTGGGTAAAATGCTATCAAAAGGCACTGCATGTTACACAGAAATCATTTGTGAAGGGAAGAGTCAACTGATGTGGCAAACTCCATGTTGTCTTAAGAAACTTCCACAGCCACTCCAACCTTTAGCATCTACCACCCTGATCATTCAGCAGTGTCATCTTCGAGGCAAATCCTCCACCAGCAAAAAGCTTATGAATCACTGCCATTTTTTAGCAATAAAGTATTTTTAAATTAAGGTACGTATACATTTTTTTAAGATATAATGCCACTGAACAGTGAATAGACTATGGGACAGTGTAAGCCTAACTTTCATATACCCGGGGAAACCAGAAAGCTCATGTGATTCCCTTTACTGCCGCGGTCTGGAGCCGAGCCTGCAATATATCCAAGGTATATCCAATGCCTTCCCCTGTCGGGCTTTCTCACAGGAAAGATAAGGGTACCAGAGAAACCACGTGTGAAAGAGATCTAGGAGTCACTGGTCTTTGCTTACCCGTAGTCTTCAACTACTTCTTTGAGCATTTCAGAGATACATTTCAGTGACTGGTGCCACAGTCCCCGCGGAATATCTGTGGGTGGAGAGAGCCATCAGAGAGGAGCTGAAAAACTGTCAAATCTATTAGGAATCAACTGCAGTGGAGACCAGAAGGGGCCTGTTTAGGGGAAAGGCCTAGTTTTCCCAGTCCACGGAATCCGTACCACCACCCTCAAGCTGATCCCTGCCAGAATCTCTCTCTCAGGCCTGGGAAGAAAGACCTGTTAGTGTTACGCAGAGTTAAACTTCAAAGGCTCTTTAATTCAGGTGCATGAGGCTGCACAGGCAGCCCACTGTAGGATTTAGGAAGGCTACGTTGAAGATGCCCAGCTTTTTTTCCTTTCTACTCACCCACGCCCTCATCTATCACTAATAATTTGTGGTTTCAAAATATATTTTTCAAAAAAAAAATAGTCAATAAGGAATTAGGAATGTGCTTCCCAAATATGATTGGGATGAATTCAGAATATGACTTCAGGTTTACAATTTTTTTTAAAGGCCAGAAAAAAACATATGGATATTATACAGACAAAGACAAATGTCTTCTCTAAATTAATTGTTCTGGTTTCACGTTTTTCCCATGGTCTTAAACACTTCTGAGCATGTATATATCTGTAGTTTTAAACAACAGCTGAAAAAGGTTATCACATTTCCCTGTAGTGATAGATTCTGTAATTAAATACACCAGAAAGATAATGTAAGTGATATAGGAACCACTACTACCCCACAAATGCTACAGATTAAAGAATCATAAATTATCTCTCTCCCTCTTCTGAGTTCTCGTAACTCTTGATTTGTAGCCTTTCAAGGCATTTTCATTTTCTCCTTTTATTAGTTTTTAGATAGTTATTTTATGTCTCTTTTACTTGTAGCTCCTGGATATTCAGGGTTCATAAGTGACTCATCTTTTATATCTCATAGGACTTTACAGTGGGCATAAAATCAATTTTTGATGAATAGAAGACTCTACTGTTAAGAAACCCTTCAATCTGTGGATATAACATTATTTTTCCCAAAAGTAATATGCAGAAAATTATGCAGGAGCCAGCACAAATAGTCTTTAATTTATAGATGTCCAAACTTAAAAAATAACAACCCTGATATTCTTTGTGGAGCTCATTTAGCTGCTTACTACACAGGGTGACCTTGGACTTTGCTGATCTGACTTAGGCTGTGAGACATGCCTCTGGAAAGAGAGTCACTAATGCTCCTGTCTTATTAAAGTTTTCCCATTGCATTCAAGTTTCAAAAAACAGCTGACCAGAGATCCCAGCAGGCCTGTCTCCACTTCTACCTCTAGCATATGAGAGGACAGGGTCAAGTGGGTCACTTTGGGTGAGAACTTAATCTTTTAGAAAAAGGAAGAATATTTTTGATTTTGTAAAATGCTCTGAAACCTCAAATCCTACTTTCCTCAAGTGAATCTACTTACTCAAGTCTCAGGAAAAAAAGGACAAAAAGGACATATTATGGGTTCTTCCTATCTTCCCATGGTCGGATGAGATGCCTTTTTCTACAGCATACAGTCTGTCTTGTTTCAGTATCACCTCTCCTTAGATTTCAGGCATTAGTGGGGAAGGATGTCTGTATTCTCTATTTCTGAAACGTTTCATAAACAGGAGCTCACAGGCATGTTAACAGATCAACATCAGTTGAATGAGGACAGATTCATCACTTCCCCAAATGAATATGGCCTCTGGAAGGCTGGCAGATGAAATCACAGATGGCTGTGGTCTAACACACTTACTGAATTCTTTCAAAAGACTTCCCTTGGCTAGGTTAGGAGAAATTTCCCCTAAATTTCCTTAGCTTCATTCATCATTTTATCTTTTCATTTGCAGCAGGGGGCACAGAGAAGAAAGAATGAAATACAGATAAATGTACTGTTTTATTCCAAATCAGCCAAGTCTTAGCCTGTTCCTGGCATCCAGGTAGACGTTCCTGGCACTAGCAGAAGCCTTGTGTTAACCAGAACAGACTGTCAAAACCCAACTAGAGGCCACTGTTTTCCTTTCTTTTAGTAAATGATCGTAACTGGGAAGTCAAGCAAATTCTCATATCAAAATCCACAGAATGTGTGACGCTGAGAGTTTAAAGGAACATTATCCATCTCCCTGGCTTGACAGATAAGGAACTGGAGGAAAGGGTTATGATTTTGTTACTGTACTTTCCCAGAAATTATTTTAATGTGGGCAGAATCAACCTTCACATACCTTTCGGGTGTTGGAGGAGCACCATGACAAGAGATGGAGAAGCATAAGGAAAGTAGGTCTTGAGTGCAAACTTCAACTATAATAGAACAAAAAATTTAAAGCCGTTTGAACATTAGCATTGGAAAAGGTATTAAGGAAATATAAAATATTGCATCCTCTGCCCCCAGAAGAGATTCTAGTACTTTATGTGGTCATAATGTCTTGCACACTGATCAAAAATAAAAGATGCTTCTGATAATCTTATAAATATGTTCTAAAAAATTAAACCTTTTTAAAGATGCCTTCCAGGACTTAAGAAAAATAAAGTTATGCTCTTGATGTCTTTATATCAGTTCTTTACCTCACATGAACCCAATTATATACATAAATCTATTTATGTGAGAGTTTCCAAGGCAGCTGGGAGATGGGTTTTATCAAAAAGCAACAGTGGTCTCACACATCCTCTGAGGGCCAAAGAGCTGTACCCTCCATGCCCCCAGGCACAGCAGCTTTGAAGTACTTTTGTAAAAAGTTGAGGTAGAATCTGCCTACAGTGAACTGTAAGGGTTTTAAGTGTACAATCTGATGGCTTTTGGTAAATGTGTAAATCCAACGTGACCATCATTCCAATCAAGACACACAACATTTCGATCACCTCAGAAAGTTCCCTTGAAGCTGTTACAGTCAATCCGTCCACCCCACCCCGGCATCTGATATTTTTATTTTGATGAGAGAGAGTAGTTTTGTATATTCTTGAATTTCACACAAATGGAATCATAAGAGTGTGTGTTTTTTTCTGTCTGGCTTCCTTGGCTCAACATGTTCTTTTGAGACTCATCCTTGTTACTATGGATTAAATACTTCATTTTTTAAAGAAATTGTTCTAAAGTAGTCATTGTATGAATATATCATAATCTGTTTATCTATTCTCCCATTGATGGACATTTGGATTGTTTCCAGTTTGGGTTTTATGAATAAAGATGCAATTAACATTCATATTTCTGTCTTTTTTGTGGACACATGCTGTTATTTCTCCTGGGTAAATACCATAGGAATGGAATTACTAGGTCATAGAGTAGATGCTTGTTTAACTTTGTAAGAAACTGCCATGTAATTTTTCAAAGTGGTCAACAATTTACCAGAATTCCAGTTGCTTCACATACTTGTTGGGCTTCTCTTATAGCTCAGTTGGTAAAGAATCTGCCTGCAATGCAGGACACCTGGGTTCAATTCTTGGGTCAGGAAAATCCCCTGGAGAAGGAAATGGCAACCCATTCCAGTATTCTTGCCTGGAGAATCCTTTGGACAGAGGAACCTGGCAGGCTATAGTCCATGGGGTCTCAAGAGTTGGACACGACTGAGCAACTTCACTTTTCACTTTATACATATTTTTTGAAGTGTGTATTCAAGTCTTTTGTCCATTTTTAAAACTGAGTTGTTTCTTATGTTCTTGAGTTGTAAAAGATCTTTATATATTCTGGACACAAATCCCCTATTAGATATATGTATTGAGAATATTTTTTAACTGCTGGGTGGATCGATTTTTCATTTTCTTAAGGATGTCTACAAAGACCAGACATTTTAAATTCTGATGAAGTCTAATTTATCCATTTTTCTCACACTGCTTAGTGCTTTTCTGCATTCCTTCTAAGAAATATTAGATTATCCTAATGTCAAAAAAGATACTCTCATTTTCTCCTAGGAGCTTTATGGCTTCAGCATTTATGTTGAAGTCTATGACCTGTCTCAGATGAAGTTCCATGTCTGAGGTCGAGGCCCATGTTTTCTGGGTATCCAGCTGTTTCACTGCCACTTGTTGAAAACCTTCCACGTTTAACTTCCTTGGCATCTCTGTCAAAAACCAGTTGATTACATGAAAATATCTAGACACGATTCTGTTCCACTGATCTATCCTTTTGCCAGTACCTCATTGTCTTGAATTTGATTACTGTAGCTTAAAGTCTTGAAATCAGTCAGTGTGAATCTTCTGATTTTGGGGGGAGGGTTTTGTGTGTGTGTGTTGTTTTTTTTTTTCCAAAATTATCCTGGCTACTATAGGTTCTTTGCATTAGAATCAGCCTATCATTTTCTGTTTTAAAAACTATGTTGGGATTTTAACTAGGAGCACATTGAACCAGGCTTCTCAACAACTCATGATTATGGTTTCTTTTCATATGTTTAACTTTCTTATTTTGTGGTTTTCCACGTAGAGATCTTATACACCTTTTGTTAAATTTTCTCCCAAGTATTTTATGTATTACTGTGGAGTTGCCTGTTTCTCTTTTTACTTCTCTGTTTTTACTTTGTGTATCTCAGACCTCTGTTATTAGGCATATATCCATTTTTAATTGGTGTTTCTCCTGATGAACTATATAAACTGTCCCTCTTTTTTGTCTGTCCGTACTCCTTACCTTAAAACCTAATCTGTCTGCTGCTGGTAGAGCCAGACCAGCTTTCTTGTGCTTATTATTTACATAACATATCTTTCCTTCCTTTTAATCTGTGTCTTTATAATTAGAATGGATTTCTTGAAAACAATGTATAGTGGGTCTTAGTTTTTCATTCAGTCTGACATATTTCCTTTTTACCTAGTATACTTGGTTGGTTTTCACTTAAGTTTTTGTAATTAATGAACTTGTAGGTATATTTGAATTGATCTTTAAAATTTTTTCATTTATCTATTTACTTATTTATCAGTTGCCCTGTGTCTTTGCTGATGTGTACGGGCTTTCTCTAGTTGCAGTGAGCGGGGGCTACTCTTCACTGGGGTGCCCAGGCCTCTTGCTGCAGTGGTTTCCCTTGTTGTGGCACGCATTCTAGAGCATGCAGGCTCAGAAGTTGTGGTGTATGGGCTTAGTTGCTCTGTAGCATGTGAGATCTTTCTAAACCAAGGGTTGAACCCAGGTCCCCAGCATTGGCAAGAGAATTCTTAACCACTGGACTACCAGGGAAGTCCCTAGGTTTATCTTTTAAGATTAGTTTCTTTTGCCTCATCTGTTTTTTGTTCTGGCAGCCCACAGCTCTGTCTTTTGACACCTTAAGCCAATCAGATTATGCCTTGGGTTTGGGCCACCCCTTAGCCTCATTTAATCTCCTTCCCACCTCTCATATGAGAGCCCTCTGGGAAAAGTTAGAAGATTACCCAATGTGGTTTACATTTTCAAGAGTTGAAACCCCTCCAGTTTTTATCTGCTTTTTGGGTTGCTTTCCAGTACCTTCAAATAGTTTTTAAAAAATATTTTCTCCAGAGTTTATAATTTTTATCTGCAGGAGATTTAGTCCAATACATCATTAAACTCTGTCACTACTAGAACCAGAACCTGAACGGATTTGCTGCTTGTCCTGGAGCCATTAGGCAAGTTCAGGAAAGAGGCCTGTCATGACAGCCTTAAGTTTCTGGCTACTGGTCTGACTGGGCACATTGATGGGGCTGCAACTATGCTCTCCAAACAAAACAAGGATGAGAGGAAAGGATAAAAAAGAGAATGAGACGCACTGAAGATAACATTTTTGACAATGGGAAAGAATGTGGATTGATGGGATTTCTCATAACTGCTGGGGGGAATGTAAATTGGCACAACCATGTATGAAAACAATTTGGCAGTATCCGCCAAAGCTGCCTTTGCACACCTAATAACCAGCACTAGCACTCTGAAGTATATCTTGAATGTTCAGAGAAACTCTATTTATGAAAGAAAACAAAATCTGGAAATAATCCAAAGGCTCACCACCAGAAAGACAGCTACACTGTATACACTCTCCCCACAGAGTACTACACGCAATCCCCACCACCACCCACAGCACAGAGCCAGCCTGGTGACATATTGCTGGAAAGAACAAGGCTCAGAAGACTGCACACGCAGTGCCACTTTCATCTGTCGTTTGCTTTATAAAGTGCAAAAACAATCAATAAAGAAAACATGGTCTAACAATCATATATACATGATCAGGCTTCCCTGGTGGCTCAGTGGTAAAGAATCTGCCTACCAACTCAGGACGTGTGGTTTCAATCCTTGGGTTGGGAAGACAGACCTTCTCCAGGAGGAAATGGCAACGCACTCCAGTATTCTTTCCTGGAGAATCCCATGCACAGAGAAGCCTGGCGGGCTACACAGTCCAGGAGGTCACAAAGAGTTGGACATGACTTGGCTACTAAACAACAACATATACATGATCAAACTATTTTCAGAAAAAATAAAGGACAGCAGTTACCTGAAGGGAGAAAGTCAGGATGATAGACTAGAGAAGCATGGGAATAACCTGAAGTTTCTACTAGGGGACCAGGTCTTGTTAGATGTCAGGCTGGTAGAAAGAAAGTGAAAGTGAAAGTGAAGTCGCTCAGTCATGTCCGACTCTTTGCGACCCCATGGACTGTAGCCTACCAGGCTCCTCTGTCCATGGGATTTTCCAGGCAATAGTACTGGAGTGGATTGCCATTTCCTTCTCCAGGGGATCTTCCTGACCCAGGGATTGAACCCGGGTCTCCCGCATTGTAGACAGACACTTAACTGTCTGAGCCACCAGGGAAGTCCAGGTTGGTAGATATTCATTTATTAATAATGACTATGTGGATGAATGAATAAAACACAGAAAGAAAGAGGGTTACACATGGATCACATAGGACAGGCGGTGTCATGCATCAGGGATTATGATTAATCTAAGAAGGGGCACTCAGGAAGGCAGGGGATTGATGATGAGAATGGCACTGCCTAGAAAGGCAGGCGGTCAGGAACAGCCCCAGAGAGAGACATGCCATGACATATAGGGATGAAGGCATCTACAAAGTTAAGAGGTTGTTGCTCTTGCATCCTGAGCCCAAGGAAAGGACTGAATTTCTGGCTTTTTTTTTTTTTTTTTGGATCCCTGCTTTGCCTTCCACCAGGACCCATTCTGTGTCCCTTATACCGCCAGATACGTGTAGCCTGGGTAGGGTGTATGTTCAATCACTCAGTCGTGTCCAACTCTTTGTGGCCCCATGTACTATAGTCCACCAGGCTCCTCTACCCATGGAATTTTCCAGGCAAGAATATGGGAATGGGGTGCCATTCCTACTCCAAGGGATCCAACCTGCATCTCCCCAGCTGGCAGGCAGATTCTTTACCACTAGCGGCACGTGGGCAGGGTACTATTCTAAATTAAAAGTGACTATAAGTCTGAATCTAAAGTGTTAAGGCCAACCCTGCAACTCAAGGACAAAGTTGATAAGAAAGACAGACTCAAGCTAATGGTACAGAGCAACACTTCTTTTACCAATGCCCTCCACCCCAACCTCGGTCTGTTCCAGGAGTTCAAGGTGCAGGTTTTTTAGAGGGTGGTTCCTAACTGGAAAAACAAAGAATGTTCAGGGAGGATAAAAGATATTTATAGTTTGCCTCAAAATAAGCATGAGGGCCAACCAGTGCCTTTCAGCAGAGCTCTCCTCCAGAATTCCAGGCTGGGCACCATTGATAATGCTGTTTGCTACAGTCTAGCTAACTTCCCTAGGGAAGGAGAAGATGGGAAAAAAACATCATAAATATTTATCACTGCCTTAAAAACAGAAACATCTGCTAAAACCTGAGAGGCTTCTTGGCATAGGGGTGTATGGGATTTTAGTACGACAGGCATCATGGCACTGCTCCCCTAAGGCAAACTGCAGAAAGCACCCCAAGGGACCATGACCTCACAAGAAACTGCAGTGGGTTCAGGCACTTCAGCGGGCAAAGCACCACACAGACATCAGGTCTGTGGCCATTAGAAGTGCAGGCCAATTAAAACTCCCAAAGGTGAAAACTCTGGTAGAAAAGGTTCCAGTTTCACAGGTTACTCCATCAGTCAGCTGCCTCTGCCGACCGCCCTCTCTTCTTGCAGGTCCCTAGGCCTGGCTGCTTGCTTACTGACCGAGTTCAACTCACACGTTTTGGTCATGGCCATTCCCAGCTCCTCTTCTATAATTATTCAAATTATAACGGAATAGTGTCACACTCACTACCTCCTATCTCTTCTGGAACCCAATTCACATTTAGGCCTCTGATATGAATGGAAACTAATAATTAAGAATGTCCGGTATTGCTTTATAATAAGTGCCATTTTCTTCTTAGCACATGCCATAGAGACTCTAGAACACCTTTCTCTGGCCTGGGAAAGGCAGAGTCCTACTCAACAAACAGTGTACAACAGAGGGCCCAGAAAGTTCAGCCTCTGGGGTGGTACCTGATCATACGGTAGAGTTCTCTGCACAGCAATAGATAAATGCTTCTGGGTACCAGGACACGGGACAGATAGGAACCATCTTGATTTACTTTCAATTAGAATGATTTTCCCTGGAGGAGGAAATGGCAACCCACTCCAATATTCTTGCCTGGGAAATCCCATGGACACAGGAACATGGTGGGCTACAGCCCAGGGGTTCCAGAGAGCTGGACATGGCTGAGTACACACATAAAATGATTCTGCCTTTGCTGGTGTATTTGTTTGGAAACTTTCTCCATGAACAAAACAGTCTATCAAAATCACTGAAAATAACGTGCTCTTTTCTGATGATTAATCAAATACTCTTAACAGCCTCTTTTTCCTTGGGGGAATGAATAATATCTACAATATAACGAACCTGCTTGTTTTCTTTTTCCAGAGCTTCTACAAAGCATTGTGTAAACACCTGAATGCCGGCTAGCACTTCTGGGGCTCCATCGGTTTCCAGGAGCGCAGACCTGAACAATACAAGGCCAGATCACAACACATTCAGTGATTAATCTGGAAAATATGTGAACCAAAATATGTAAAGGGAAACATGGAAACATTCTTTTCAGCAGCAATGTCAGCTCATCAGATTTCAGTTCTTGCGTGAAAGCAGGAGAAATCTGTCACTCCCTTTTCTAAAGACTTCCTTGAAAATTGCAATGTGCAGAGCTCCCTTTCTTGGTTTTTAAATTATTAAGCACTTCGTATCTCTTCCACATGGGCCTGGGATGCTCTTTACAAATATTTGCACACTGTATGCCCACAAATGGAACATCCACAGAACTTTTGCTTTTTGAAAGTGGAGAAAGGGGTGCCCCAGGAATATCCAGCAAAGGGGTGGAAGAATCTGCATGTTCCTGGTTTGGTTTCTATGCATTTTCATACAACTAACTTTTCTTTACATTTGTATAAACAACACCAAAAAAAAAAAAAATCAACTGAAACTTTGCTAGCTTTAAACTAAAAACAGCATTCTGACTTATTTCTACACTCATTTAGCTTAAAGCTCATATGTTTCAAGACCAACTTAAGTGCTGGATTACTTGCTATTGTAAAAATTCCTTTTCCCAATGTCTGCTGTCTGCCATGGGGCCTATATTCAGTGAGTTTGAGGGGGACTGGATAAAGAGTGTAGATACCCTGGCCCTGGCTGCACCAGCACCCAAGAAAGAGGCTGGCCACCCACTTGTCCACTGGGGGCAAGCTCCCCACGAGGGGTCTGGCCCCCTCACTAACTATCAGTCATAACCCAGCCTGGTGTCCAGTGGGCTCATCTTGCACCATTGTAAATCCACTGCATTTACCAAGAAGTTCTCATATTTGCAGAATAAAAATTAGTGTGCTATTAGATAACATGCATAGTTGATTCTGCCTTTCAGAAGTGCTCTGTTAAGAATGGCATTATTTATTTATTATTTTTGGTGTTCCTTAGCTTTAAAAAGATTGGTCAGCCCTCATGTGGTGAAGGGAGAACACTACCACCCTTTATTTTCAATTGAGAAAAATTCTACATGAATAATGCATGATGCAAAATCTAATTCAATTCTGATTTTCAACCATTATTATTAGATTTTTAAAAGGTTAAAAAAAAGATAGTTATCTTAGTTCTCAGGCATTGGATTTTAAATACACATTAACATTTGCGTTTTACCAAAAAGCTCAGCAGGATGGGATGGAATTAGAATCTAATTTCCCCATGGTACAGCCAGAGACTACCACAGAATTTTTTAATTCATTTGGAAGCTGAACATATTTAGACCAATTATGAGCAGAAACAGCACAATATTTACCTGAATATTTCATCAACAACTCTGAATATGGCGGGGTGGCAGGCAGCAGCTTCAGGCTGTAAAGGAAAAGACCACGAGAAAGTAAAATATCAGAAGCATTTCATCAATAACGACTCGCTCTTATCAGGGAAATTTGTCCACCACTGCTGGTGTCTAGAAAATGGACATGTTCCTTTGAGTTAGAAAAAACAGAGCAATCAGTTCATGGCAAAAGCCCTCCATACAAATAGAAACAGAAGTTCTCTTGGGGTAAGGGGATTATGGGCAGCCTTTCTTCTTCTTCTTCTTTGTTCAACTTATACTCTAAATTCCACACTTTCAACAATAAGCCCACATGATACACAAAAAAGAGTCAATAAGTATCATGGGAATTAGAAACTACCATCTACCAGCAGGCGAGCATGAAGACACACAGCCTACCTGTGCTGCTGTGCTGTGCGGTGCTTAGTCGCTCAGTCGTGCCTGACTCTGAGACCCCCTGGACTGTAGCCCACCAGGCTCCTCTGTCCATGGGGATTCTCCAGGCAAAAATACTGGAGTGGGTTGCCATGCCCTCCTCCAGGGGATCTTCCGAACCCAGGGCTTGAACCCAGGTCTCTTGAATTGCAGGTGGATTACCACCTGAGTCGCCAGGGAAGCCTAGGTTTAAGTAATGTCTCCTATGTGTCTGATCTCCTCACATGACTTAAAAGTGCCTCAAAGTCAAAGCTAGACCTGTTATCTTTTCATTCCTGCTGATTAGGAAATGAGTACATTGTTATTTCAAATTATTATTAAGGAAAGCAGTGACCACCACCACGCCAGACTAAATAATACAGCTTTAATTATCTAGGATGAAGAAAAAAATAAAGATACTATCATCTTGAATAAGGAAAGCCATCTAATTTAATCCATGAATATCTTTATGACAGCTTTGATGATTTAAATCTGCAGAAGCTAACTTACTGTGGCCTGGGTGGGGCTTCAGAGGGCCTAATCCAGATTCCATATCTTTTTGTTTGCTTTTTTCTTTTTTTTTGGTCACATGGCTTGTGGAATCTTAGTTTACCACCTGGGGATCGAACCTGGGCCCTTGGTGGTGGAAGTGCAGAGTCCTAACCACTGGACCATGGGCAAATTTCCATGATCCCATACCATTCTGGCTGGAGCTCATACCATGAGATTAAGCCAGAGAAAGACGCTATATGTGTTCTAAAACAGATATAATACAGTAACATCCACAGGTTAGTAAATTAGGCCTTCTATGGAATTTCTTTGAGTCACATTGAGCTTTGGGGAACAGTTTTTCATACCCCCTCAACAAGCAAAATAGAAAAAAGGATATATATCTTCTCTTAACTTTTCTAGGCCAGGCTAAAGAATGGTACCTATCTCCAGCAGCTTCCACTCTCTTCTGTGCTGGCATTTCTAGATGTACAATAACATTGAACGTGTGCCATCTAGTGTTCACACACCGCCATTACAGCTGTCACAGAAGGCTCCAGGAAAGAGCATTACCACTTGTTAAAAGGATGGGATAACTCCTTTTATTTGAAGAGATTAATGATTTGTAGGATGCAAATCTCTGCTTTCTAGGTAGAGGAGTCAATACTTCCTAATCTTTCATTGATGTCCATTTTTATATAAAAGAAACCAACTAAAATTTTTCATAGATTAAATTCATTACATACTCAAGAAAGTACTTTGGCTGATTGATGGTTCAACAGAAGAGAGGCAGACTATTTTTTGACTTTGATCTCAGACAAGTCAGTTATCTTCCCTGCTTCTCAGCCTCAATGTAAATACTAACAGTTATTAAAAGGTCACTGGATATATGCCCAGAAAATATCACAGAAGTTTCTACGTATTCATGATGGAAAATATAAAATAAGAAGAGAAAAGCAAACTGCCTATCTTGAAGAAATGTGACTCATCAAATTTGCAAGAAGAGTTTTTCCAAGTTTTATATATAAACAATATGGATCTTGAATAAGAGTGTTTAAGAACCAAACAACACCGTCACGTGACACACAGAGGCTAAAAACGCACTGGCAGAAAATACAAAATGGTAAAACAGAACCATTCCCTTTCTTCTAAATGGCCTAACTACTCCAGAACCAACAATTCCCTCTCTTCTAAATGGTCTAAGTACTCCAGAACCACTCTATAAATCTGATGCTAATAGAAAATCAATCTATACTGATGACAGAGATAACTAAATGGCAGAGAAAAGGCCGATCCACGTATAGAACAGGGCTACCTTGAAAAGCAAGCAGGAAAGCGAGAAAGTTCTGACTCTGTTGAAAAGAGGACCAGAGCTTGGACATGCTCTTCTTTCATGCAGTGTTTTCTAGTGAAACAGCTCAATCAACTGTTTTAAATATATAGACTGTGTGGAATCTGCCTGTTCTCTCCATGCCGATCAACTCTCCTCTTAGATTTCCTTCTGTCCAAACAGCTCAGGCTGTGGTTGCCCTTAACCTGCTTCTACAAGCTGTTTTAACTTTCAGAACAGAAAAGATGCCAGGAGAGAGGGCAACCCTACTGAAACAGCAATGGCAGAGATTTTGATTTAAAAACCAGTCTCCCCTGCCACTCCAGAATTATGATCAGCTCCTTCTCATCTGCAGCCTTTACTGATGGTTTTAAAAATGAGACTCTTCACACTTTCCGAGCACGTAATTTCAGGGTCAGTGAGTCCCCTCATGAAGCCCAGAGTGCTCACAGGCCAGGCATGTGTCCCAAAGACACCAAATCACAAAAGCAAACTTAAGCCGCTTTTCTTATCAAGGGAATCCTCCAAATAGAATTCAAGTCTTAATTTATGCTTCTTTGGAAGCCATAAATTACCACTCCCCGCCCCCCGCCAAATCTTTACACATTCATGTGAGGGAAGAGGCAAACATTTAACCCCTCTGTGTCCTGTTTTATTTGTAAAATGGGTCCCCAAAGTAACACAACAGGTCACTCTGCAACTGAAACTTCTGGGGCCTAGCTCTGAGACCCCACAAGCCAAGCAATTATCTTTCCTATTAGAATGAGGACAGAAAAGAAAACCTTTCTTGGGTTCCATCTGTTTGTCTGTTTTTCCCCATCTACCCAAATCTGTTCCTTCTCAAGCTCTTCTCTTCTCCATCTGGTCTAACGATTTCCATGTACAGATTACTTCACGTCTAGAGAAACTTCATTCCCAGGAGGCCCTCAGTAACAGCGGTTGTGCCCTTCTTCCCTTCTCTCACACTGCCCCCAGTCCTCTTGAGTGTCAGAGGATGAACAGAAGCGCGAAAGGTCTGGACTCTGGTTTCCTTTGCTTATGGGCCAGGTTGCTCTGGAGGGCACATTCCCTTCCCTCTTCTACAGCTACCCAGGACTGCACTGCTTGTTTCTTCTCTGCCCAGGTGGACAGCCCATTCTCACCGCTCAGAAGGAAAAAAAACAAACAAGGGAAGGCTAAGCCACACAGAGAAGTATGCAGCGCTGCATTTCCTAGGCTGCTTTGTGGGCAGAGGTATGGAGGAGGCCGGCTTGCCACTCTGTACCATGAATTGCACAAATAACACCCATGCTCACTCTCCATCCTTGGTGTCTATGCATGCGTGCTAAGTCACTTCAGTTGTGACTCAACTCTTTGTGACCCTAGGGACTGCAGCCCCAGGCTCCTCTCTGTCCATGGGATTCTGCAGGCAAGAATACTGGAGTGAGTTGCCACGCCCTTCTCCAGGGGATCTTCCTGACGCAGGGACTGAACCCATGTCACCCGCGGCTCCCGCACTGCAGGTGAATTCTGTACTGCTGAGCTACCAGAGAAGCCCTCCCTGGTGCCTAACCTGTTATTTTCATCCCAGTTCATCAACGATTATTACTAGCCGCCTGAGAATTCTCAGGAGGAAATCTTTCCTTTTTTTCCTATCATTTTATGAATCTGCGTGAGACGGAAAGAGTATGGGGAGAGGGGAGAGAGAGAATACAAGCCAGAAAGGGAAATTAAACTATGATTTGAGGTAATTCACTGAGAAAAGTGAATTCCTCTTGTAAAAAAACAAAAAGGCAGTGACGACATGGAAACAAAATTCTCAAGCCTTCTTCATTTATCACCTTTTACACATATTTTTCCTAAAAAATAGAGAAGTTTCAGGTGAGAGATAAACTGAAGTTCGGTAAGCCTGAGATAGATTCTCTTTCATGGTCTATTTTTATGGCCAGCAACATAGCCCACTGTGTATCTGACTCATCCAAACCCTTGAGAGGCAGGAGCCCTTGTGTTTATGTATATAAATGAAAAGGTGACTATTCATCAAAAAATAACACTCCTCTTAAAAAAAATTCTTTGTAAGTTTCATTTCAATAGACTCTTTTGAGTTCAAAAACAATTTGGTCTAAAAAAAACTATATAAAAATTTTTCATATCTGTCATATAAAATAAGACACCTTTATAAACATGTATTTTTTATTATGCCATTTTCTTCTTTTCTACTTTCAAAATACCAAACTTAAGACTGTAAATATCCCTTTTGCACTTTAAGATCTATTTTGTTTCAAAACATTTGTGTTACTTTCATCAAATTTGAGCTTGGAAAAATTATTCTTTCTTTTTAATCTTTACCAGATGTTGTTTATACTACCAGGATTTTTTTCAGTACTCTATAATGAAATTATTGTTTAATTAGTGATAAATCTGTCATTTCTGGGCTTAAGGAAAAAGAAAGAAAAAATCTTAACAAGTACCAAATGTACTTTTGTGTTTTAAATTTACCCGCGCTGTCTGAGAACGTTAAGACACAGGATGCTAGCTCTGGAAGCCCAGCAAAGTCCCCCAGACCTCAAGTTCCTCCTCTCGCCTGGCTCAGCGGCCTCTCTCCCCTTGGCTTGTGTAGCCTGGGTGGGAAGACGGCTCCTGAGCCCCCTGCTGCTTCCTGGCTCAGTCTCTGAGTGGCAGTGACCTTCTGGGTCAACTACTGCCCTGTTTTGTTTTGTTTTTTTTTGTTTCTCTCTTCATTTCTGACTGGCTGCCAAGGCCTGCCTCCCAACAGTGAAAACAGAACTTGCCATCTAGGTCTCTTTTCTTTACGGTGCTGGGTGATCTGGTGCCCCCCTGAGGTCGATGCAGGAAAGTGCAGTTATTGTCTGAGATGTTTCTTTTTACCTTTTAGCCACAAGCATAAACCACCTCTACACTTCTCTACTCGATCACTGCTAAATTGTCTACTTTAGCTTTTGTTAAATTACATGCATCACATTAAAGAGCTCAAAGAAAAAAAGAAATGTTTAAAAGACTGCTAATGAGAAAGCAGGAAAAGAAAAAACCCTAGAACATTAGTAAGAAGTTATTCAAGCAGAGAAAAATGACATCACCCAGGATGTAGAGTTAATTCTTCGGTATAATCTTTTATTAAAGGGGAACTGTGTTTGGAGTTCAGCGTAAAATAAGTCTCTTTTCCTTTTTGAAGTGGCTATGATTACTATCTGGAGAATGGAAACAAGAATGCATCTTATCTCATATGAGGGAGGTCAAGGAGGACACTGAGTTATCTGCAGGTTTGTTATTCTTAAGTTCTTATTAGATTAAGAACTACTTTTTAACCCTATCTTTATTGAGGTACACTTGACAAGATAAAGAACTAATTTTGGTGGAGCTATGAAGAGAAACACCAGGAGTGTTTCCTGATTTAAAATCTTAATAAACAAAACCAATCCCCCTTTCTTCCCCTCCCGCTGCGCTCTTTCGTGAGCAAATCTCTGGACCCAGCTAGAGGGGCAGGCGGCATGTGAGGCCAGCCAACGAAGGATCGAATGGGAGGGCATGGGAACCAGGGTATATCCCAGCCCGGGCATGCAGCAGGGCAGCCAAACACAGTGCCACCCAGCCAGCACTTTTCATTCAAATGTAGAATATAAACAATAGCTTTCTGGGCTCCGAAAACAGAATTGTAACTGGAAAATATAACATCCTTCTGATTTGGGGCCAGCCTTGGGAAACCAAACAGTGCCAAGAAAGCTGCATAATTAGCAAGTGGCTTTCACTGTTGTTGGTGACATGAGTTTTTAAGGTCAGGTCTGAAGCTATGGATTATGGTCTTCCATTGCCTGTTCTGTCAAGGGAAACACAAGACCATCTGCTTTTGCAAAGTGTCAGTCTGCTCAGTAGATGACAAACTGAGGCTAAGACCTCGATTTATTTAGGAGCATCAAATGTGGCAGGTGGCCATAGACTTGGGGGAGGTCCAGCCTAAGAGAGTCAAACAGGAGCCTCAAAATGAAGCAGGTTTTGAAATTTTCCTTTTATTTTAGAAGTCAAAAAACATACACATGCACTTAGAATTCAGGTGACTATTAGGTCAGCACCTTATTATTCATAGTCTTAATGGAAAATAGCCAGCCTGGAGGCCCTGAGACGCCACAGAACATTTGGAGAGATCATTTCACTTTGTACAACCTGTACAACACGTTTATCTTTTGTTTTTGCAACATCTTGGTAACTATAGAACTTCTAGGGCTAATTCTGGATAGTCCCAAGAGATGGAAACATAATTAACAGTGCTCCATATAAAATACAAGTTACTAGACCATCACACTTTAATTACTCTCAGAATCCAACTCTAATGTAATAGGCATCAAGTTACTTCTAGAGGAAAGCACAGCAGTCCTGTCCTATCCGAGTCTTCCAGATCTTTCTGATACTTCCGCAGGGTCCCGTCAGGGCCGCGAGATACCGTGCTCTGATAAGTGAAGCAGATGATGCAATCAGGAAGCACGTTCTTCAGGTTACCCTTCCAATCACTCGGTCACGTCACAGGCTTATTCCAGCCTGCTTGGTTGTGTGGCACTGCGGGCCCAGGATCCTGAGGAGAGCAGCCCACGCCAATCAAGGACTTGCAGCTCTGTATTGTAATTACCTCCTTGAACCATAAGGCAACAGAGGGGTTACATCCTGCCAATGCCACAATAAATTAAACACAATAGCACCCTCTGAAATCCCCCTTTAACCATAATGGAAGCTCTGAATCTCTACACACATGATCCTGATAAATGCTTTTGTAAATCAACTGACTTCAAAACTGTTTGGGGGGAAATGATTTTAAACTGTAAACTGGAGACTGAAGGTTATACAATGCAATGTTTAACAGGAATGCCTGCTTTCTCTCTCTCTCTGTCATCCTGGGTTTAATGACGGGCTCAGGCCTGAGGACCACAGGTAAAAAGGGCACAAAGAAGATTTAGAGAAGAATCACAAGGTTGCAGAATCAAATCAGCTTAGGGCGATGAAACTGGAATTTTTCCATAGAGAGAAGACTTAAAGAAAATTTTATAAGGACCTTGAAAGCAAGGAAATAGCTCAGTTACTATATTTTACCACTGAAAAAGGACCAGAGAAAATGAAACTATAATATGTATCTTTCAGTTAGAAATAGATTTACCTGACAATAAAGGTAATGTTTGGAATGGGCTGCCAGGACTTCTAAAAGCCTTTGTTTATTTTGAATATTATAGTTATTTTTATATACGGTACATTCTTATTTCTCACCTTAATATGCAACTTTTTAAAAAAAATGCAACTGTTTTGAAAGATGAGTTCAAGCAGAATTTCCCTAAAAGTATCTCTCTTTCTCTTTGGACTCTTTCAATCGTTATATCTATTTTCTTTTTTTTTTTTTTCTATCAAATATTGTAAATGTCTAAATAAGTAGGGTTTGATTTGGGCCAGCTAACTTACAGATGAACGCAGCATGGCTGCTGGTCACTGTGACCCTATCCATGGTCCACTTGGAGGCCCCAAGATGGGAAGGCAAAGAGGAGCCTGGGAGACAGGGAGAAGGTAAGCAGGGCCACGGTCACACCCTTGACCTGGTAGGGACTGATCAGGACCCAAAAAGAGAGCTGGGATATAGGAAGAAGGCAGCAGATTCAATCATGATTCTCTCATACAGCCTCCAATTTGAAAGAGAGAGAAAACCTAAATTCTAACTGGATTAACCAAACAGGAGTTATCTAGGTGGAGGTTGTGAAAACTCAGCCAACCTCAGTGTGCTGTATGCAGAGACAGACACACCCTGCCCCCAACACAAGCCTCAGCTCAGCGGGCAGGGGAACACTCTCCAGCCCAGTTTCCTGGCCACCAACTTAAGATCTGGCTGTTCACCATCTCTCTTGAACTAACTTTCTCCATCTGTACAAGAGGAAACAAATCTCTGCACCATATCTCCGCTCAGTGACAAAAGCGAGTAAGAAAGCCTGTTGGAGCCCACGAGGTTCCCGTAAGATGGAGGCCCGGAAGCATGAAACCTCCCGGAGAGCTTTAATTGTTTATTCAGAGTGCTTTGGTCT
Organism: Ovis aries; assembly: GCF_016772045.2. Taxonomy (NCBI): domain Eukaryota; kingdom Metazoa; phylum Chordata; class Mammalia; order Artiodactyla; family Bovidae; genus Ovis; species Ovis aries. The sequence goes on along the minus strand of NC_056055.1, from coordinate 31,222,776 downwards.
TTACTCCGACTCTTACAAAAATGCACATAAATTCCAGAGATGCCTCCCACAGAGGGAAAACACCAGATTGGTCAGGTTCTGAGGACACCCTGCGAGCCTGGGCCCCTGACACTGGATTAGGCAATGGGGCCCATTTGGCCCACTGAGCACCGCACTGCCCAGGCCTGAGAAGTTCTGAGTAGAGGGGAGACTGGGCAGCCCCTGCACAGAGGTGGGGGTTCGAGGATGGCAGCCTGACACCAAAATAACCGACAGAATTCTTTGTAGTTACTTTGTTGTTTTAACCATTTTTCTGGAGGTGTCATTTTGTATCTTTTAAGTATTTGATTTTTCCTCCAGTGAAGGATTAGAAGTTTATTTTTTTGAATGATTTTCTTTGTTGATTTCTCCTGTTGTTGACAGGGGCGTCCATGGTGGCTCAGCTGGTAAAGGATGCAATGCGAGAGATCTGGGTTCAATCCCTGGGTTGGGAAAATCCCCTGGATGGGGGCACTGCAACCCACTCCAGCACTCCTGCTTGGAGAATGAACAGCACATTGTTCACAGGGTGTGTGCTGTGTGTGCTCAGTGCTGTCAGAGTCTTTTGCGACCCCATGGACTGTAGCCTGCCAGTCTCCTCTGTCCATGGAATTCTCCAGGGTGGACTACTAGAGTGGGGTGCCATTCCCTTCTCCAGGGGATCTTTCCAACCCAGGGATTGAACCCAGGTCTCCTGCATTGCAGGCAGATGCTTTACCATCTGAGTCACCAAGGAAGCCGGAAATGAGAAATTTGTTGGCCAAATGTCAATTCTTGTGAATGTGCAATATAAGGCATGAAGTGAAGTGAAGTCACTCAGTCATGTCCAACTCTTTGCGACCCCATGGACTGTAGCCTACCAGGCTCCTCTGTCCATGGGATTTTCCAGGCAAGAGTACTGGAGTGGGTTGTTATTTCCTTCTCCAGGGGAATCTTTGTGACCCAGGGATCAAACCCGGGTCTCCCACAATGTAGGCAGATGCTTTACCATCTGAGCCACCAGGGAAGTCATAGGGATAAACTTTTTTTTTTCCTGGCTGTGCCACTCAGCTTACATTACCTTAGTTCCTTATCCAGGGGCCGAATCCAGGCCTGAGGCAGTGAAAGCACCGAGTCCTAACCACTGCACTGCTAGGGAATTCCCTTGCCCTATTTTTAGCACAAGGAGAAAAGCCTCAGACATTAGGTATTTAAAAAATAAAATGTAGACAGATGATGATTTTAAAAGGTGCCAACTGCTCATTTGTTCACATTTTCTCCTTTTGCTGATTAAAAGAAAGAATATGCAGCATCTTCCTTAAGGATTTTTCTCCTCATCAAAGCCCAGCACATACCAGCAATGACTCTTTCATAAAGCATCCGATCCTTCTCAGAGAATTTCTCTCACTGGAGATGAGCTTTTCAAAAAGATGAAGCATTGTATTTTCAAGGCTGGGAAGGTGCCGAAGCCAGAGGCAGAGTATAGCTGACGTGGGGAGAGAAATCTTCTTCCTTTCAGTAAGAAATAAACAAAACTTTAAATATAAATGAGTCTCTGAAAAAAAGATTAAGATATCAAAATGCAATAACAAATACAAATCTTTTTTTTCTTTATCATGGCCACAATAGCAGTTAATATTTATAATATCAAATGAATATTTACCAAGTAACTTACTTTGACCAAAGGAAAAAAAAATGTTTTCAAAAAGGACAAACAAATATATAGTGATGATATAAAGAGAACGATAAAAAAAAATGTTGATGGAAAAGGGCTTTGGGATATTCAGGCAAACATAGTTCCTAATTTAAGAAATAGCTATGTTTGACATTTCACCACAGTGGTTTAACATGTGAAATCAAACTTGGGTTTGAGTCCTAGAGCCACCACCTACTCACTGTATGACCTTAGAAAAGTTACTTAACCTCTAAACCTCAGTTTACTCACCTGTAAAATGGGCCTACCTCCCTCCTAGTGTTGTAAGAAGGATCAAATGCAATAATAACACACGTACAATGATGAGCACAGTTCTTGGCACATAGTAAATATTTAACCACTGTATAAATCTCTTGAAATCTTTCTTTAATAATAGTATCATAAAAGGTGATTATGGCCTGGCTGATCCATAGTTGATCCCCAACATGATACTCTACAGACTTACCACTAAGTGTAGTTACATTTCTATAGGAAAATGTATTTGGAGCTTCCTCCTATGTCAGGTCAGTGAATCAGGGGCTCTGCTTTTCCTGGGAGGGAACACGAGGGGGCATCTGTCTACTCTGAGCCACAGTCGGGGGTTGGGGGGGGCCGCTCCTCCCTGTTAACACTGGGCCTACTTGGGCCTGGTGAGACTTGTTCTTCTTCTCTTGGCCCTGCTTTTCCAAAGCCTCCTGCCCTTTCACCTGCAGCACCTTCCAGGTTCTGCTAAAGATGTTTACTGCTTTTAATAAGACAAACAAAAGTGGGGGCACAAATGTTTCCCATTACCCAACAACCCCTCCAGTGTCTTTCCCTTCGCCATCACTTCTGGGCCATTTCTCTGCAGGGCTGGCATGAAGCCCAGGAATTAGGGATAGGGGCAAGAAGTGAATAGGCAAAGACACAGGGTAGGAATTGCTAGTAGTTTCTTTTTCTCTTCTCCCTTGGCATAACTCTTGTAGACCTTGTCCAAGATCAACACTGAGGCAAGACTAGAAGAAGCTGAGGAGTTTCAGGGTCTGTCCACCAGAGCAGGCAGTAGGGCAGGAGAAAGGGAGGGAGGCTCGGCCTCACCTGACCTTCTTTCCGACTCCCCCTCACTCTGACCCATACATATACATCAGACAGTGAAGGAAAAGGACAGGCCAAGGAAGGACAGAGTATCAGGAGGGGCCCAGGTGAGACCAGGTGGTCACAGACAACCTCTCCAGTTGAGTTTAGCTAGAGATCAGCCTGGTGGGAGGGATTCCCTGGTGGCTCAGCGATAAAGAATCCGCCTGCATTGCAGGAGCTGTGGGAGACATGGGTTCGATCCCTGGGTTGGGAAGATCCCCTGGGGGAGGGCATGACAACCCACTCCAGTATTCTTGCCTGGAGAATCCCAGGGACAGAGGAGCCTGGTGGGCTACCATCCATTGGCTCTCACAGAGCTGGACACAACTGAAGAGACAGCATGCAGCACGCACAGCGTGGTGGGGCAGGCAACATGGAGGGCGGCGGGAGGAGGCCTCCACAGGGGGCGCTGCAGCCGTGTCAGATGAAGACAGCAAAGGTGAGGCGGCTGGTGATGAGGCTGTGCAGGACCAAGGGCAAGGCCAGCGTCTGGTATTTTATTCTGGCCCAGGTTTTAAACAGAGGCGTGCCAGGACCCAATTTACTATTTCAAAGATCACTCTGACCACTGCATGGAGACCTGAGTGCTGAGTGGGTACAAAATTCCAGAGGGAGCTTGACCTGGGTGGCACCAGGGAAGGAGTGAAATGTATTTTAGCAGTAATATCAAGAGACACTGGTGATGAATTTGATGAGGGGGTGAACATGAGGTGGGAATCAAAACTGTCCCAAGTTTCTTGAGCTACAAGATGGACAGACGTACCATTTACTCAATGGAAAGAATGGAAGAACAAATTGGTGAAGGGTTTACTAAGAGCTCAGTTTGGGGTATGTGAGTTTAAAATGTCTGAGGCACAGTCCAACAGAGATATGAAACAGGCCCTTGAATATCCAAGTTGGAAGTGTTCTGGGGAGAGGTCTGGGCTGAAGATCTATATTCGGGAGCTGTCAGTTGGCATGGAGCAGTGTGGAAATGAAGGGGAACTCCAAAGGACAGAAGTCTGAGCGGGGTGAAAAGAGGGCCCAGGCCTGTGCCTCAGGAGTTTCAGCAGGTTGAGGGTTGGATGGGGTGATGGAAGCTGGCAAGTCAATGAAGACAGGAGTGGAAGTACAGTCAGCACTGTAGACTGGTCTTCAGAGGGACGACTATGCTGGGAGTGACTGACAATAGGAAGCCACACAGGGCTGGTGGCCTGGTGAGCTCCTGACAGGTGGCGTTTCAGGCTGAATACTGATGGGCCAGATGCAGCGTGGGAGAGGCTGAAGGACCAGCACGTGTGTATGCGCCACGTGTTCAGTTGGGTCTGGCTCTCTGCGACTTCACGGACTGCAGCCTGCCAGGCTCCTCTGTCCATGGGGTTTCCCAGGCAAGAATACTGGAGAGGGTTGCCATTTCCACCTCCAAGGGATCTACTCGACCCAGGGATTGAACCTGCATCTCCTGTGTCTCCTGTATTGCAGGTGGAGTCTTTACCCTCTGAGTCATCTGTAAGACCAGTAGCTGCCATTTATTAAGGCAGAGTAAACCTGGAGAAGGGAATGACGAGCCACGCCAGTATCCTTGCCTGGAGAATTCCACGGACAGAGAAGCTTGGCAGGGGTCACAGAGAGTCGGACATGACTGAGCCACTAACACTGTTTTGTCACCTCGAACAATGCTAAGCATTTTACTTGTGTTTTCATTCCCATAACAATCCTACAAAACAGGTACCATTATTACCCTTATCTTTTGAGGCTGGAGAGGGACCAAGGTCTCACAGCCCTGATTAAACCCAGGAGGTCTGATGCTGGAGCTGGTTCTGTGCCTCAGGTTATACCTAAGCCTCTCTACTCTGCAGGCAGGAGAGTGGAGGGTGTTGCTTCAGTTTGGAGCCTGACACGGGGCTGGTGAGAGCAGACAGTTTTCCTGGGTGAGTTAGATGCCTAGAGCCTGTTTTCACTTCCTTCAGTGTCTAAGGAAGTTTTTCCAAAGTCCAGGCTATCAGCCAATTTTAGCCACATTAACAGACTCCTGGGAAGGGATTTCTGTTCAGCTTTCTTGAGAAAGAAGAACACCCCTTGGGAGTAGGGGGAGGGTGTGGATAGCCTCTGTCTTAGAGCCAGAAAGCCCCTGGGAGGCAGGAGGTTCTGAGGTACAGAAGGAAGAATTCCTCCTCCCTTCCCAAGTAACAGGGACATCCCTTGACCTGCTCTAATCACACCTTGTCTTTTTAAAAGAATCTACTGAAATAAGTATGTACATCATTAGAAAAGTGTCTCACTTCAGTGAGAGTTCATCAGAGATAGCCCCACTGCTAAGCCCTCTGAGCAGGAACATGCACAAATGTGATTTCTATTAATACCATGAGGTCGCAATGGCTGGGCAGTGCTGAGGGCAGAGAGGCAGGAAATGTTGAGAATGATGAACAGTAGATGGATATGAACAAATATAAAAGGCAGCTGAATGGTAGTTCCAGTGAATATCTGAACTAAAAAATACGGCTTAGTTACAAATTTACATGAGAGTTCTATACCAAGTACCAAGTACGTAATTTTTGTTCTATTCTCAGATACAGTTTGAAAAATGTATATGTTAACAATTTTTTTTATTACTCTTGATTCAGAGCACACTCTACAAACTGCTGTGAATGATTAAATTTATGGATCCATGTTCAGTATTTGAATCATCTTTTTTTATTTTTAAATTTTTACAATGTTGTTTGGCTTCTGCTGCACCACAACACATATCAGCCACAACTACACACTTATCCCCTCCTGCTTGAGCCCCCCCTCCAATTCCCATCCCACCCGTCTAGGTCATCACAGAGCACCGGACTGGGCTCCCTGTGTTAAAAAGCAACTTCTCACCAGCTATCCATTCTACACATGATAGTGTACATATGTTGATGCTACTTTCTCCATTTGTCCCACTTTCTCTCACCCCCACTGGGTCCACAAGTCCATTCTCTATACTTGTGCCTCTATTCCTTCCTGGCAAATAAGTTCATTAGTACCATTTTCCAGATTCCATACTATGTGTTAATATATGACATTTGTTTTTCTCTTTCTGACTTATTTCATTTGGTATAAAGACTCTAGGTTCATCCACCTCACTAGAACTGACTCAAATTTGTTCTTTTTTTATAGCTGAGTAATATTCTACTAACCACGATGTGATCACTCACCTAGAGCCAGACATCCTGGAATGTGAAGTCAAGTGGGCCTTAGGAAACACCCCTATGAACAAAGCTAGTGGAGGTGATGGAATTCCAGTTGAGCTATTTCAAATTCTAAAAGATGATGCTGTGAAAGTGCTGCACTCAATATGCCAGCAAATTTGGAAAACTCAGCAGTGGCCACCGGACTAGAAAAGGTCAATTTTCATTCCAATCCCAAAGAAAGGCAATGCCAAAGAATGCTCAAACTACTGCACAATTGCACTCATCCCATCACATGCTAGCAAAGTAATGCTCAAAATTCTCCAAGCCAGGCTTCAACAATATGTGAACCGTGAACTTCCAGATGTTCAAGCTGGATTTAGAAAAGGCAGAAGAACCAGAGATAAAATTGCCAACATTCATTGGATCATAGAAAAAGCAAGAGAGTTCCAGAAAAAATTTACCATCTACTTCTACTTTATTGACTATGCCAAAGCCTTTGACTGTGCGAATCACAAAAAACTGTGGAAAATTCTTCAAGAGATAGGAATATCAGAACACCTGACCTTCCTCTTGAGAAATCTGTATGCAGGTCAAGAAGCAACAGTTAGAACTAGACACAGAACAACAGACTGGTTCCAAGTAGGGAAAGGAGTACATCAAGGTTATATATTGTCGCCCTGCTTATTTAACTTATATGCAGAGAACATAATGTGAAATGCTGGGCTGGATGAAGCACAAGCTGGAATCCAGAATGATGGGAGAAATATCAATAACCTCAGATATGCAGATGAGACCACCCTTATGGCAGAAAGCAAAGAACTAAAGAGCCTCTTGATGAAAATGAAAGAGAGTGAAAAAGTTGGCTTAATACTCAACATTCAGAAAACTAAGATCATGGCATCTGGTCCCATCACTTCATGGCAAATAGATGGGGAAACAATGGAAACAGTGAGATATTTAATTTGGGGGGGCCCCAAAGTCACTGCAGATGGTGACTGCAGCCATGAAATTAAAAGATGCTTGCTCCTTGGAAGAAAAGTTATGACCAACCTAGTTCAGTTCAGTTGCTCAGTCATGTCCAACTCTTTGTGACCCCATGGACTGCAGCACGCCAGGCTTCCCTGTCTATCACCAACTCCTGGAGCTTGTTAAAATTCATGTCCATCAAGTTGGTGATGCCATCCAACCATCTCATCCTCTGTTGTCCCCTTCTCCTCCCGCCTTCAATCTTTCCCAGCATCAGGGTCTTTTCCAATGAGTTAGTTCTTCACATCAGGTGGCCAAAGTATTGGAGTTTCAGCTTCAGCATCCGTCCTTCCAATAAATATGCAGGACTGATTTCCTTTAGGATGGACTGGTTGGATCTCCTTACAATCCAAGGACTCTTAAGAGTCTTCTCTGACACCACAGTTCAAAAGCATCAATTCTTCGGCTCTCAGCTTTCTTATAGTCCAACTCTCACATCCACACATGACTACTGGAAAAACCATATCTTTTACTAGATGGACATTTGTTGGCAAAGTAATGTCTCTGCTTTTTATGCTGTCTAGGTTGGTCATCAGAGAAGGAAATGGCAACCCACTCCAGTATTCTTGCCTAGACAATCTTGTGGACAGAGGAGCCTGGTGGGTTTCTGTCTGTGGGGTATCTAAGAGTCGGACATGACTGAAGCGACTTAGCAGCAGCAGCAGGTTGGTCATAACTTTTCTTCCAAGGAGCAAGCGTCTTTTAATTTCATGGTACAATCACCATCTGCAGTGATTCTGAAGCCCCCTAAAATAAACCTAGACAGCATATTAAAAACCAGAGACATTAGTTTGCAACAAAGGTCCATCTAGTCAAGGCTATGATTTTTTCATTGGTCATGTATGGATGTGAGAGTTGGACTATAAGAATGCTGAGCGCTGAAGAACTGATGCTTTTGAACTGTGGTGTTGGAGAAGACTCTTGAGAGTCCCTGGGACTGCAAGGAGATCCAACCAGTCCATCCTAAAGGAGATTAGTACTGGGTGTTCATTGGAAGGACTGATGTTGAAGCTGAAACTCCAATACTTTGGCCACCTGATGCAAAGAGCTGACTCATCTGAAAAGACCCTGATGCTGGGAAAGATTGATGGCAGGAGGAGAAGGGGACAACAGAGGATGAGATGGTTGGATGGCATCACTGACTAGATGGACATGGGTTTGGATGGACTCTGGGAGTTGGTGATGGACAGGGAGGCCTGGCGTGCTGTGGTTCATGGGGTTGCAAAGAGTCAGACACAACTGAGTGACTGAACTGAACTGAACACTGGAGTACATGATCACCTATTAACAACAACAACAAAAAAATCTATTTTTTCTCTAAAACATCAAAGAGTTAACTCTTAATAACTGATCTTGGATGAAGAAATCACCAAAGTGATATGATCTTAAAATACGGCATAACAGAATTTGGTTGGCCCAACACATTGGTATTACATACAATGTTCTAAATTTGTACCAGGTTGGTTCTGAAATTAAAAGTTATATTATATATAAATTATATCTCAATGAAACCAGGAAAAAAGGCAAATTATAAAAGAAGAAATGCAAATGCCCCCCAAATATGTTGATTTTCAATCTTATTAATAGTAAAGAAAGGTAAACTAACATATTAAGGAGGCATTAGTTTTTGTGTTCACATCAGCTGATGTTTAGATGAATGACAACATCCAGTGTAAAGGCAGGTATAAGTGACTGGTGTTCGTAGATGTAGGACAGGGAATAGGTTCATCCTTTCGGTCAAGTCATGTGATTCTGCCTAATAAACTGCGAAATACACATATTCCTGGCTGTCATGACCATACTTTTATGAATCTTCCTGGCAGAAATAAAAGCACTAGCTAGAAAGTATTTACGTAGCAATATTATAAACAGAAAATTAGAAACAATTTGAATGCATCCACTGGAAAATAGGGCTTACCAGGTGGTGCAGTGGTAAAGAACCCACCTGCCAATGCAGGAGACACAAGAGGCGCAGGTTTGCTCCCTGGGTCAGCAAGATCCCATGCAGTAGGAAACGGCTGTATTCTTGCCTGGAAAATTCCATGGATAGAGAAGCCTGGCCAGTCCACGGGGTCACAAAGAGTTGGACATGACTGAACGACTGAACACACACACACACACACACACACACACACACACACACACACTGGCAAAGAGCTAAACAGATTAAGATCCGTTCATATCAGGATATATGTTTCTACTTTATAATGAGTTAGATCTATACCCTTTGAGGGATACACAAGATTTGTTGGTTAAAAAACCTGGTTCCAGGGTCATGTGTATGATGTGATGCTGTTTCTCCTTTTTAATTTTTTTTTAAAAGCTAATTTAAAAAGAAGAGAAAATCGTTTCATGTAGATTTCTAATGTTTATAGGAGTATAAGGTATGCTTATGAGAAGGACTGGAGGGTGGTAAGGAGGGGGGTAATTGACATTTTCTGCGTATACTTCTACATTGTTTGACCTGACCTGATAAAACGTATGTATTTCTGTGGAAATTTTAAAAAGCCAATAAAAGAAAAAAAGAAAAAAATACTTTTAGGGAGATCGAAAAATTTCATTCTACTCACCACGTGTTAGTTACAGAAACTAAGGCTGTCCTTTTCCTACTTTCTGTACTTGTTTTAGCTATCTAACTTGGATACTGATCAAATGACAAATTCAAGAAAAACAGGTTATGATTAAAAACTTGGCTCTCCAAAATTCCTACCTAATAATCACAGGAAGTTTTAGGCATTATAGCTATGGTTTAGGAAAATGATAGGGACGTACATGGAACACATTATAATTTACTCCTGCAACATACCAAGGAGTAGGTTCCCAGTCTGCACTTCCATATAGAATATCTGCCTCTAAATAACAATTTCTGACACTGGGCAGGAGAGGCCTGGACAAGAACACTCTGCCCTGTCCAACATCTCATGCAATATATTAAGATTCTTCTGACAATTGCCTCTTGGACATTTAAAAACTGAACTTTGTTTCCCCAAATATTCAATTTAGTGAGGTAGTTGTGTGTCCCATCCTCTCCACAAAGGAGGAAATAGGTAAAGAAACTGGTCTAGCCACTTATTAAATAATTTTGGCTCCAAATGGTTTTATTATTAATTAACCAATTAATCTTTGGCTGCCCTGGGTCTTCGCTGCTGTACTTGGGCTTTCCTCTAGTTGCAGCGAGTGGGGGCTACTCTTCACTGTGGCGCACAGGCTTCTCACTGTGGTGGCTTCTCTTGTTGTAGAGCAGAGGCCCTGGAGTGGGCAGGCTCCAGTAGTTGTGGTGGGCAGGCTTAGTTGCCCCGTGGCATGTGGAATCTTCTTTCTGACCAGGGATTGAGCCCATGTCCCCTGCATTGGCAGGCAGATTCTTACCTACCAGGGAAGTCCTAAATGTTTTTGTATAGCTTCAATACAAAAACCAGAATGTGGAACTCAATTCTTTGCCAATAAGGCCCTTGAGAGGTGAAGTACATGTTCTAATGCTATCTGAGAGGCAGAGGAGGGGAGGGAGCCTCCCCACTTGAGACAAATGCAGGCAGGCTCCCCCTTTCCAAACCAGAAAGAGATCAAGGGCTGCGTGGGCTGCCGGAGGAGCCCACAAAAATTAAGACCAACTCTTCTGGAGAACTACTTAATCCCAAGGAACTGGAAAGAATATTCTCTATTACATTTCAAAGATGTATTTCCATGACAACCTGATCGGAGAAGTACATCAAATTTGAAGAAGCTGTGCCATCATTATCACTTCTATGTGCAGAGAAGTCACTTCTCAAAGCAAAGGGCAGCAACACCAATCAAAGGAAATATCCAAATCCAAACACACTGGCATGTCTATTACAAACCAGTATCAGCAGGTTTTTACTTGAAAAGTAAACTTTTTCAATAAATAATTTTGTGATCATATCTTAGTAAGGTAAAAAATTTAAAGAAGAGAGAGATAGAAATGGGAGTACTAGTTACTACTACTGCTTTGCTAACTTTTTGTCCTTGGTATTATACTAGCTTTGCTTTGTTTAGACATTCACCTATACTGACAATATGTAACGCCTGATTTTTCTTTCTTTCCTTTTTTGGCTGTGCTGTGCATCGTGCAGGATCTTAGTTCCTTGACCAGGATTGAACCCAGGCCCCAACAAGGAAAGTGCCAAGTCCTAACCACTGGGCTGCCAGAGAATTCTGGCAATTCTTAAAGCCTGGTTTTTCTTATCTGAGCTGAAAAAAAAGAAAAATCCACAAAACTAGAAACTTGGCTGAAGATGGCCTTTTCTTGTAATTTATTTTTTTCTTATTAAGCACCATTGGAGGCTGTATTAGCTTTTTCAGCATTGGAAATTTATTTACATCTGGCCTTAGTTCAGTGATAATTTGATTAGCAGGAAAAGATATAAGCTTGAGAAAACCTAATAAAACATTATAAGAAATAAAATAATTATTATTTAAAGTTAACAACAACAATAATAACAGCAACAAGCTAATAGTCACTGAGTATTTTAAGTACCAGGCATCACGCTAAACATTCTATAGGCACTGAAAGTGAAAGTGTTAGTCACTCAGTTGTGTCCAACTCTGCAACCCCATGGACTATAGACCGCCAGGCTCCTTTGTCCATGGAATTCTCCAGGCTAGAATACTAGAGTGGGTAGCCATTCCCTTCTTCAGATCTTCCCGATCCAGGGACTGAACACCAGTCTTTCGGATTGTAGGTGGATTCTTTACTGTCTGAGCCACCTAGGAAGTCCCCTATAGGCACCGGAGTCATTTAAACATGTTTCAGTGTGCCTGGGACAGGTCGTCCTACCATAATTATGACACCTCTTTTAACTCTCACAAGTGTTCCAGACTACAGTTTATAACTGTATGGTTGCCCTCTTTAACACGCACAGCTACCCCATGAGGTTAGTTGTCTGGCCAGTCACACACTCACTCTTTCATTTGTTCACTGGCTCATTCATTCTGGTATGTAGAAAAAATTTTCCACCTAGTCATCAAACTTCTCAACATTATTGAAGCAATGGATTTAGGCTTATCTTAAAGGACATGTCATACAGAATTACTTGTACTCCACAGATTTATGACAGGATTGCAGTAGCCCTCCCAGAAAGGTTTTATGCAATGTGCACCCTGCAGGTGGCTATTATGGCAACCCCAGGGATAGATTTAAGAAGTCAGGCTTGGCTTTTAGGCCAAGAAATTATAAATTTCCTCTAGGTTATCTAAACGACAGAGAGGAGCAATCATCTGCTGTTTAAAAGAAGACGGGCTGTCCATTTCTGGAAATACACGACTGTATTTGGAGGCCAAGGCCAAAGACACCCAGCCAATTGTAAACCAGATGAAATTCCACTGGTGATTGTGGTAAGCAAATAGTTGGAAGGCTAAAAACAGGGCAGGGCACCTTGGTCAAAGAAAGTACGTGGTTTCTAAATGACTATGCAGCCCATGTGGGGAACTCTTCAAGGGGCTGAAGGAAAGGGGGTATGAGTGCAGGGTGGTAATTTGAATCAGCCTCCCTGTGTCAACATGTGGCTGGGACGCTGCGTCTATGGGAAAGTGTCCATGGAAAGGCTCCAGGCCTGACGCCACTGTTTGGGGAACTTGCTGAGCTGAGGCCATAGGAACTGGACAAGTTGAAGACCACCCAGCATTTCTGGATGGTCTGTCCCCTATGGATTAGCAGACATAATTTTCCAAACTAAATAAATTTTATTAGTTGCTGAGGGAGAACATGCTATCACAAGCAAAATAAACAGCAAGGAGTCCAGGCCTACTCATGGAGCTGCTGCCCTCAGCTTTCCATCTGAGCACTGTGGGTGGAGGAAGGGTGGCTGGTCTCGAAGCAGGTCACCTCCCCGCCAGTAAGTTCTGGAGCAGCTTCACACAGTTTTGCAGCGGATGCCAAGGAGCATTCTCCTTCTTGTTCCCTTTAACTTAGCTCTAGTTGAAAAAGTAACACTGGAAATACAGGTTGTTAAGACCATATGTGACAATAAAATGCATTACTAAACAAATCAGAAATATAGCTACCAAGGTGAAAGGCAAAGAGCATTTTGCTTAAAAGTAAATACTTTCAAAAATTGCTTTGGAGGGTGAAGAATGCCATTTGGTGGGGTGAGCCACTGGAACCTACAGTGTACGCTCAGGCGAACGATGTGATGGGCACCTGCATGTGGAGAACACTTACTGCATTATACAGACTTCCGGGTCAATTATCATCCAACACCTGACAGATAAATAACAAAGATAAATGATCAGACTCCTCAGAAGGTTCAGACTCTTGGATAAATTTTGAAATAAGCTTAGAGTAGATAGAAAAAAGACTCCCTGCTTTTAACCATGAAAATTATGTTCTGACCCTTTTTTAAAGCATCAAACGATTTAACTTTCTCTTTTTCTTTCTAAATCTTACCTTAACAAATTCCTAGGTTATAACATTTCATTAAAAAAAAAAATGAATGAAATTAAGGGCTTCCCCAGTGGCTCAGTGGTAAAGAATCCACCTTCCAATGCAGGAGACAGGGTTCAATCCCTGATCTGGGAGGCTCTCACGTGGTGCGGAGCAACTAAGCCCATGCCACAACTATTGAGCCTGTGCTCTAGAGTCCAGGAGCTGCAAATCCTGAATCCCATGTACTCTAGAGCCTGTGCTCAGCAGCAAGAGAAGCCATCGAGATGAGAAACCTGAGAACCACAACTAGAGGGTAGTCCCTATGCACCACAACTAGACAAAAAGCCTGCACAGAATCAAAGACCCAGCTCAGCCGAATAAATAAATAATTTTAAAAAATGAAATTAAAATATAGACTATAACTTTTTAAAGAATTATACATGAAAAACAATAAATAGTCTATTGGTAATTACTTCCTCTGAAAGAATGATAGCAGCTTTGAGGTTATTCATTTTCCAAATGTAATAAATCAATTTGAAAATGGGAAAAAGATGCACTTACTACAGCCTAACAAATAAATAAGTACATAAATGAGTTAACGAAAGAAGAATTCCCAGAAAAACAAGAGAAATGAGTGGGAAATAGCCCTACTTTGTATTAAGCATAATCGAAAGATTCTGTTATTAAAACAAAATGGTACTGAAGCATGAATATACTATAGGCCCAATAAACAGAAGATAAAATAATAAAACAGGCTTACATGCATACAGAAATTAAGTACAATTCAATCCATGGATAAGAAGGGCTAACTCTACTACCAACTGTGCTCTGCCACTTATATAAGAGACTTGAGCATCTCGTGGAGTCCTGAAGTTAATCCCATGTGTGTACTGAGAGATGACTGATTAAGAGAAGACTGCATTTGATCAAGGGAGCATCTTAAGTCAGTGGAGGGTTGAGGGGGTGACTGCACCCTTTATCACATTCAAGATGGTAGAATGTGCTGTAACCTGAGAGTGGGGAAGACCAACAAAATTACTTCAACAAATAATTTGCAAAACAAAAAGAACCTACAGATTGAAAGAGATTTGTGAACCTATCAAGCAAATGCAATGTATGGACTATGGACTCTTAATTCCAAAAAACCAAACTGGAGAATTTGTTTTGTGCCTAAACATGTGGTGATGATCAGGAATCAGTGTCAATTTTAAGATATAATAATAGCATTGTAGCTAACGATTTTTAAAAATGCACCATATAGAGACTTTCGGTTTCCCATTCTGCATTTAAGGAGCTTGGAAGTCATCACTTTGTCTTAACAAAAGTAAAAAGCAGAACAGACTGGAAAATCAAAATCTCTTCTTGCATCCTTAAGAGAAGGGAGGACACAGGGTAAACCTTGGTCCCCAAGATTGGAGATAACAGATAAATGAATACAGGGAATCATGGCTGAGTGGAGCAGAGAACCACAAGCAGAAACAACCACAGGCAGCAGTGCTGGGCAGGAAAACCTGAAATGGAATTAGTGAATGGCTGGAGGGTCAGTGTGAACAACTATGATATTTAAAAACTCCAGGGGGACTCAGGCATAAAGGATCCCCACGATACTGTGAGGTTTACCTCTAGGAGTTCCCACCAGGTTCACATGGTAAATATCAGTGAAGAAGCCACCGCTGCTTTAGGCAGGAAGAGGGGAAAGGGAATCATTTTTAAATTCAACAAAGCTCTCTGTTTTCTTAACAAGGCCTGACCTCATGGGAAACTAGTTAACCAGAGTCTAATCTGCTGGGAGAAATATCAATAACCTCAGATATTCAGATGACACCACCCTTATGGCAGAAAGTGAAGAACTAAAGAGCCTCTTGATGGAAGTGAAAGAGTTGGCTTAAAACTCAACATTCAGAAAACTAAGATCATGGCATCTGGTCCCATCCCTTCATGGGAAATAGATGGGTAAACAGTGGAAACAGTGACAGACTATTTTCTTGGGCTTTAAAATCACTGCAGATGGTGACTGCAGCCATGAAATTAAAAGGTACTGGGCTCCTTGGAAAAGTTACGACCAACCTAGATAGCATATTAAAAAGCAGAGACATTACTTTGTCAACAAAGGTCCATCTAGTCAAAGCTATGGTTTTTCCAGTAGTCATGTATGGATGTGAGAGTTGGACTATAAAGAAAGCTGAGCACTGAAGAATAGCTGCTTTTGAACTGTGGTATTAGAAAAGATTCTTGAGAGTTCCTTGAACTGCAAGGAGATCCAACCAGTCCATCCTAAAGGAAATCAGTCCTGAATATTCAATGGAAGGACTGATGCTGAAACTGAAATTCCAATACTTTGGCCACCTGATGCAAAGAACTGACTCAATGGAAAAGACCCTGATGCTAGGAAAGATTGAAGGCGGGGAGAAGGGGATGACAGAGGATGACATGGTCGGATGGCATCACTGACTCAATGGACATGAGTTTGGGTAGACTCTGGCAGTTGGTGATAGACAGGGAGGCCTGGCATGCTGCAGTCCATGAGGTCGTAAAGAGTCGGACATGACTGAGCGACTGAACTGAACTAAAACTGAACCTGCTGGGATATAAGAGCCTAACTGATTAGGGAGAAAGGAAATAATCACTTTTAGACAGCTCAAAGCACCTTATCTCACCTAAGAGGAAGAAAAAACTGAGAAAAACGTATAAAGGTCACAGTGCAGAAGCACAGGCTCACTAGAAGACTGAGATCTAATCATAAGACTACAGAACACTTTCCCTCCCTTCACCTCTCACTGCTACATTACAAATAGCTCATTTACAGCAGTTCCTTTTACTTAGTACACATCTTGTCCAGCTATTAAGAAAAAAATTACTAAACATACAGAAAAGAGAAAAAAAAATTGAAGAGACAGAATCAGAACCAGACATGGCAGAGACGTTGGAATTATCCAGCTGAAAATGAAAAACAATAATAATTAATATGCTAAGGGTCTAATGCTTGGGTTCCTAACCCCCAAGATCTAATGCCTGATGATCTGAGGTAGAGATGATATAATAATAATAGAAATAAAGTGCACAATAAATGTAATGGGCTTGAACCATACCCAAACCACCACCCCATGCCCAAGTCCATGGAAAAACTGTCTGCCATGAAACCTGTCCCTGGTGCCAAAAAGGCTGGGGACCACTGTTCTAATGGGTAAAGTAGACAAACAAGCAAGGACAGATGGGTAATGTAAGCAGAGAGCTGGAAATCCTAAGAAAGAACCAAAAAGAGAGATAAAAAACACTGTACAGAAATGAAGAGTGCCTTTGATAAGCTTATTAGTAGATTTGGTGAGAAAACAATCTCTGATCTAGAGGATATATGAATGGATACCTTGAAAACTGAAAAGAAAGGATGACAAAACCGAAAAAAAAATTTCCAAGGGATATAGCACAGCTACAAATGGTATAACGTATGTGTAATGGGTCTAACAGAAGAAGAAAGAGAGAAAGGAACAGAAGGGACATTTGAAACAATAATGAGAATTTTCCCAAATTAACGTCAGAAACCAAATCACACTTCCAGGAAGCTCAAAGAACACATGCAGGATTACTACCAAAACCCCACATACAGGCATATCATTGTCAAACTACCCCCTAAAAAAATTAAAGAAAAATTCTGAAAGAAGCCAGAGGGGAGAAAATATCTTACCTATAGAGGAACAAAGATAAGATTATATCCAAATTCTCAGAAAACATGTAAGCAAGAAGAGAATAAAATAAAATATTCAAATGTTAAGATAAAAAATCGACCATCTAGAATTCTATACTCTGAAATTATCCTTCAGAAGTGGAAAAGAAATAAATGCTTTTTTAGACAATGAAAATTAAGACAAGCTAGACATCCTGGAATGCGAAGTCAAGTGGGCCTTAGAAAGCATCACTACGAACAAAGCTAGTGGAGGTGATGGAATTCCAGTTGAGCTCTTTCAAATCCTGAAAGATGATGCTGTGAAACAGCTGCACTCAATATGCCAGCAAATTTGGAAAACTCAGCAGTGGCCACAGGACTGGAAAAGGTCAGTTTTCATTCCAATTCCAAAGAAAGACAATGCCAAAGAATGCTCAAACCACCACACAATTGCACTCCTCTCACACGCTAGTAAAGTAATGCTCAAAATTCTCCAAGCCAGGCTTCAGCAATACGTGAACCGTGAATTCCCTGATGTTCAAGCTGGTTTTAGAAAAGGCAGAGGAACCAGAGATCAATTTGCCAACATTTGCTGGATCATGGAAAAAGCAACAGAGTTCCAGAAAAACATCTATTTCTGCTTTATTGACTATGCCAAAGCCTTTAACTGTGTGGATCACAATAAACTGTGGAAAATTCTGAAAGAGATGGGAATACCAGAACACCTGACCTGCCTCTTGAGAAACCTCTATGCAGGTCAGGAAGCACCAGTTAGAACTGGACATGGAACAACAGACTGGTTCCAAATAGGAAAAGGAGTACATCAAGGCCGTATATTGTCACTCTGCTTATTTAACTTCTATGCAGAGTACATCATGAGAAACGCTGGGCTGGAAGAAGCACAAGCTGGAATCAAGATTGCCAGGAGAAATATCAATAACCTCAGATATGCAGATGACACCACCTTTATGGCAGAAACTGAGGAGAAACTAAAAAGCCTCTTGATGAAAGTGAAAGTGGAGAGTCAAAAAGTTGGCTTAAAGCTCAACATTCAGAAAATGAAGATCATGGCATCCAGTCCCATCACTTCATGGGAAATAGATGGGGAAACAGTGGAAACAGTGTCAGACTTTATTTTTGGGGGCTCCCAAATCACTGCAGATGGTGACTGCAGCCATGAAATTAAAAGACGCTTATTCCTTGGAAGAAAAGTTATGACCAACCTAGACAGCATATTCAAAAGCAGAGACATTACTTTGCTGACTAAGGTCCGTCTAGTCAAGGCTATGGTTTTTCCTGCGGTCATGTATGGATGTGAGAGTTGGACTGTGAAGAAAGCTGAGCGCTGAAGAATTGATGCTTTTGAACTGTGGTGTTGGAGAAGACTCTTGAGAGTCCCTTGGACTGCAAGGAGATCCAACCAGTCCATTGTAATGGAGATCAACCCTGGGATTTCTTTGGAGGGAATGATGCTGAAGCTGAAACTCTGGTACTTTGGCCACCTCATTCGAAGAGTTGGCTCATTGGAAAAGACTTTGATGCTGGGAGGGATTGGGGGCAGGAGGAGAAGGGAACGACAGAGGATGAGATGGCTGGATGGCATCACTGACTCGATGGACGTGAGTCTGAGTGAACTCCGGGAGTTGGTGATGGACAGGGAGGCCTGGCGTGCTGTGATTCATGGGGTCGCAAAGAGTCAGACACGACTGAGCAACTGAACTGAACTGTTGCCAATAGAGCTTCTTGGTAAGAAATGTTAAAAGAAGATCTTTAGAGAGGAAGAAAATGATAAAGGTAAGAAACTCAGAACTACATGAAGAGAATTGAAGAAGGAATAACTGAAACCAAAATAAAAGCTTTTATTTTTCCTGTTCCTAATTGATGTAACAGATGACACTTTGTTCAATAATAATAATATGAACACTGTATTCAATTACATATGTTCATGTGTGTATGTATATGCTGATGTTTATTCACATACATGTGATATGAATGATAGCAATGATCTAAGGGACAAGAAGGAGGAATTAGGATTACTTTGTTATAAGGTACTTAGTGAGCTTGTGTTCTGCACTGTAAAGTTCAAAAAGTGAATTGATGAAAGTGGATTTGAATTAACTGTTGACGTATATTGTAAACTCTAGGGAAATCACTAAAGCAGGTGAGAAAAGAAGTGTAACAACTATGCTAAGAAAGGAGATAAAATGAGATAAAATGCTCAATTAGAGCCACCAAAGGCAGAAAAAGGGTGAAAGACAAAAGAGGAAAAAATCACAAGGACAACAAATATAAAGCAGTAACAAGTATAATAGATACTAGTCCAACTATAACAATAAGGACTTTGAACGTCAATGGTCTAAATGCACCAAATAAAGATTGACATTGACAGACTATATCAAAATAAGACTAATTATAGCTTGTCTACAAGAAATCCATGTTAGAGGAGGAGAAAAAGATGGCGGAGGAATAGGTGGACATGGAGTACATCTCTCTCCACAGATACATCAGGAATACACCTTCAGACACAGAAGTGCACGTAGAACATCAGCTGAGAGAGGACATGAATACCTGACCGGCAGAAAAGAATATATAGAACCACACAAAACTCGGCAGAATGAAGGAACTAGCGGGGGGAAACAGGAGTGTTAGTAGGACTGCACCTGCCCTTGGCAGGTGGGGGAACTGAAGCAGGGGTCTGATCCCCACACTGGGGCAACTGTCTGAGTCAGAGGAGAAACATTTAAGGCTGAGAGTGAAACAGCTGATCGGTGGTAGCCTAAATGGAACGAGAATCAGACAGTCCTTGCTGCAGCCCCAGACATAGCCAGGACAGGGACGCAGGTCCCCTAGAAGGTGCAGCAGCTGGGAGCTGGAGTTCAGGGATTGTGGAGCAATCCCAGAGCGAGGGCTGCTGTTGACTGCAGAGAGACAGATAGAGGACATGTGAGGGAGGAGATCATGGTGGGAAATGCCTGTGGAGGAAAGCCTGGCAGCCATGGAAGCAAGACAATACTGCTGAGTCACACACAGGGGGTGGGGCCATCACCATAGCCTCTCTCTTCCCACACTCCAGCATCAGCAACTGAACAATAGAGAGGCTGGCCCATCAAACACCTGACACCTGACTGTACTGAACTACAGAGTAGGACTCCACCCAGGGTGCCCCTTTAAGAGCCCACTGCACCAATCTACAGAGTAGGACCCCAGCCGGGGGGGGGGCCCTCTTTATGTGCCTGATGCCCTGAACAACAGAGAAAGACCCCAGGCAAGGGATCCCTCTAAGTGCCTGAACGGGTGGAGCTATGGAGAAAGACTAGCCAAAGAGGCCTTCTGATCGCCAGCTACAAGAGGCTCAAGAAGAGACTCTGATAGGGCCATAATTCCTTTTGGCAGAGGCAGCTCGTGCCTCTGCACACTTGGTGCCGCCAGGGTCCCTGCAACCCAAGCAGCTGTGCCACATTCATGCTCAACCCTCACTGGAGCAGAGCTGCCTCAGGCAAAAAAAAGTATTGCATCTATGCATGCAGGGTCACTTCGGTCATGTCCAACTCTTTGCAACACTGCGGACTGTGGCCTTCCAGGCTTCTCTGTCAGGTGGGGTTCTCCAGGCAAGAATACTGGAGTGTATTGGCCAATACTGGTTGCCATACCCTTCTAGAGCACTCTATTTCCTGCTCCCCTAACCGCCAACTCCCCTGAATATCTGGTGCTGCTAGAACTCCTGAGACCCAAGCAGCTGCACCATCTCCACACCTGGCCCTCACTGGGGCAGACCCAAGTCCTCCAGGGCAGCCTCAGGAGCAAACCCCAGTGGATGACCCACGTGCAAAGATGGAAATAAAACCACAACTGAAATCAAGGCACAGGGTGGCTAAGGAAGAAAATCCAAAACCTTCCCACCAGCTGTATAAGCTACAGATTAAACCCACACAATCAACTAGGCAGACTCTGTGTCTATGGAATATATAAAAGGACCTTGAGAGCTCCCACAAAAGAAAATGCACTAGATCTAATAGCTGTGGACACTGGAGGCGAGAACACACAGGAGTAGGGCCAGAGTAGCATCTGAGCTGCCCCCACAGCAGGTCCAGAGACCAGCACAGTGTCAGAGGGCACCCTATAAAGGTAAGGGCGACTGTGACTCCCAGCGAGGAAAAGGACTCTGACAGCAGTGACTCAAGAAAAACATTTATTATTCTTATGTTTTGACTTGTTCTGTACATTCTTTTGGATTTTTTCTTTTTTTTTTTCCCCTCCCTCTATTGTAGTTGTCAATTTTATTGGCACTATGAAATCTAATTAAGCTTTTGAGTTTTTTTCTCATTCATACTTTTCACTGTTGTTATAAACTTCTGCCTCTATGTTGGACTTCTGCAGTGTTTTGGAGTTTATTTTTCTTTCTTCTTCCTTTTTTTAAATTTTAATTTTCAATTTTTTAAAACCTATTATTATTTTTCTACATTGATTCCTTCATTTACTTTTCCCTTTACAGATAATATTTAATGTATATAAACCTTATTTATCTATCTCTATTTAACTTTGCATATCTATTCTTGCTTTCTTTTCTTTCTTTCCTCTCAACATTTGTTAATTTTAGTTTCATTGCTTTCTTCCCCACTTGGCATCTTGCTTTAGTTTTGTTTTCTAGTTTGTGCTTTAGTTAGTTTTGTTCTTTACTGGTAGATATAATTTTTGGTTTCCTTTGTTTGCCGGGTCAATCTATTGTACTTTTTTTGTTGTTGGACTGTTTTTATTTTACTTATGGGTGTATATGTATATGTGTATATTCCACTATTTTAATTATTATTTGCTTCATTTTGTAACGGCCATTTATGTGGTGTTCATCTTTGGTTTCTCATTTTTGAGTATTTGTTTTAATCTCACTTTATGCCACAACAAACCACTTATGGAATCTTTGTTCCTGACCAGAGATTAAACTCAGCCTTTTGAGTGGAGCACTGAGTTCAAGACCCTAAGACTACCAGAGAACTAATCCTAGGGTTTATCATATAGTGAGAACTCACACAAAGGAAACCACTTGAATACAAGACCCAGCATCACCCAACCACCAGTAAGTAGCAGCCTGTGCAGGATGCCTCATCTAAACAACAAACAAAACAAAAATACAAACCCAATCATCAGCAGACAGGATTAGCAACTCACTCAGCCTTGCCCACCAGGTGAAAAACAAACAAAAAAATTCAGTACAAATCTCACCCTATATGAAGCTTACACAAAACAAGGGACCAACATTAAGAGGGCAGAAACCAAAATGAAGAAAGAATTCAACCTTGAAGCCTGGGAAAAGGAGATCTCAAACACAATAAGTTAAAAAGAATAATGAAAAGGCAGAGAAATACTACACAAATGAAGGAACAAACTAGAAACACAGAAGTCCAAATAAATGAAGGGGAAATAGGCAAACTACCTGAAAAAGAATTCAGAATAATGATAGTAAAGATGATCAAAAACCTTGAAAACAGAATGGAGAATATGCAAGAATCAATTAATAAAGACCTAGAAGAATAAAAGAATAAACAAACAGGGATAAACAACACAATACTGAAATTAAAAATACTCTGGAAGGAATCAAGAGCAGAATATCTGAAGCAAAAGAAAGAATCAGTGAGCTGGAAGGTAAAATGGTAGAAATAGTTTCTGAAGAGCAGAATAAAGTAAAAAGAATGAAAAGAATTGAAGTCAGTCTCAGAAACCTCTGAGACAATATCAAATGCACAAATATTTGAATTATAGGGGTCCCAGAAGAAGAACAGAAAAAGAAAGGGAATGAGAAAATTTTTGAAGAGATTATAGTTGAAAATTTCCCTAACATGGAAAAGGAAATAGTCAATCAAGTTCAAGAGGCACAGACAGTCCCATACAGGATAAACCCAAGGAGAAACACACCAAGACACATACTAGTCAAACTAACAAAGACTAAACACAAAGAAAGAATATTAAAAGCAGCAAGGGAGAAGCAACAAGTAACATACAAGGGAAACCCCATACATTTAACAGCTGATCTTTTGGCAGAAACTCTGCAGGCCAGAAGGGAATGGCAGGATATATTTAAAGTACTGACGGAAAGGGAAAAAATCTACAAACATGACTACTGTATCTGGCAAGGATCTTATTCAAAATTGATGGAGAAATAAAAAGCTTTCCAGACAAGCAACAGTTAATAGACTTCAGTACCACCAAACCACCTTTACAATAAATGTTAAAGGGACTTATATAGTCAAGAAATACAAGAAAAGAAAAAGATATACAAAATCAAACCCCCAATTAAGAAAATGGCAATAGAAACATACATATAAATAATTACTTTAAAGGTAAACAGATTAAATGCTCCAACCAAAAGACACAGACTGGCTGAATGGATACAAAAACAAGACCCATATATGGATATGCTGTCTACAGGAAACTCACTTTAGACCTAAAGACACATATAGACTGAAAGTGAGATGATGGAAAAATACACTCCATGCAAATGGAAAGCAAAAGAAAGCTGGAGTAGCAATCCTCATATCAGACAAAATAGACTTTAAAATAAAGAATATTACAAGAGATAAGGAAGGACACTACATAATGATCAAAGGATCAATCCAAGAGGAAGACACGACAATTATAAATATCTATGCACCCAACATAGGAACACCTCAATACATAAAACAAACACTAAAGGAGAAATTGACGGTAACACGCCATAAAAGGAGAAATTGACAGTAACACAATAATAGTATACTTTAACGCCCCACTCACACTAATGGACAGATCATGAAAACAAAATTAATAAGGAAATACAAGTCTTAAATGATACATTAGATGAGATGGATCTCACTGATATCTTCCTGACATTCCTTCCAAATGCAGAATACACCTTCTCAAGTGCACACGGAACATTCTCCAGGATAGACCACATCTTGGGTCACAAATCAAACCTTAGTAAATTTAAGAAAATTGAAATTGTATCAAGCATCTTCTCTGATCACAACGCTGTGAGACTAGATATCAATTACAAGGAAAAAAAACTAAAAAACATGCACACATGGAGATTAAACAATGCGTTTCCAAATAACCAATAGGTTACTGAAGAAATCAAAAGGGAAATAAAAAAATTTCTAGAAATAAATGACAATGAAAACACAACTCAAAACCTATGGGATGCAGCAAAAGCAGTTCTAAGAGGAAAGTTTATAGCAATACAATCCTACCTCAAGAAAGAAGAAAAACGTCAAACACAATGTAAATTTACACCAAAAACAAATGAAAAAAGAAGAACAAAAAACCCCCCAAAATTAGTAGAAAGAAATGAAATAAATAGTAAAGATTAATAACACTAAAAGCTGGTTCTTTGAGAAGATAAAATTGGCAAACCTTTGGCCAGACTCATCAAGAAAAAAAGAGAGAAGAATTAAATCAACAAAATTAGAAATGAAAAAGGAGAGCTTACAAAAGACAATGCAGAAATACAAAGGATTATAAGAGACTATCATGAACAACTATATGGCAATAAAACGGATAACCTGGAGGAAATGGACAGATTCTTAGAAAAGTTCAATCTTCCAAGACTGAACCAGGAAGAAACAGAAATTATGAACAACCCAGTTACAAGCACTGAAATTGAACTTGTGATAAAAAATCTCCCAAAAAACAAAAGTCCAGAACCAGATGGCTTTACAGGAGAATTCTATCAAACACTCAGAGAAAAGCTAATGCCTATCCTTCTAAAACTTTTTCAAAAAATTGCAGAGGGAGGAACACTTCCAAACTCATTCTACAAGGCTACCATCACCCTGATACCTGAACCAGACAAAGACAACACAAAAAAGAAAACTACAGGCCAACAGCACTGATGAACATAGATGCAAAAATCCTCAACAAAATTTTAGCAAACAGACTTCAGTAACACATCAAAAAGCTCATACAACATGATCAAGCTGGGTTTATTCCAACGATGCAAGGATTCTTCAATATACACAAATCAAACAATGTGATACATCATATTAACAAATTGAAAGATAAAAACCATATGATAATCTCAATAGACGCAGAAAAGGCCTTTGACAAAATTCGACACCCATTTATGATTAAAATTCTTTAAAAAAAAATGGGCATAGAAGGAACCTACCTCAACATAGTAAAGGCAAGATATGATAAACTTACAGCAAACATTATTCTCAATGGTGAAAAACTGAAAGCACTCCCCCTAAGATCAGGAAGAAGACAAGGGTATCCACTTTTATTACTATTATTCAACATAGTTCTGGAAGTCCTAGCTACAGCAATCAGAGAGGAAAAAGAAATAAAAGGAATCCAGATTGGAAAAGAAGAAGTAAAGCTTTCCATTTGCAGATGACATGATACTGTATATAGAAAACCCTAAAGATAGTATCAGAATATTACTAGAGCTAATTAGTAAATTTAGCAAAGTTTCAGGAAACAAACTCAATACACAGAAATCACTTGGATTTCTATATACTAATAGTGAAAAATCAGGAAGAGAAATTAAGGAATCAATCCCTTTCACCATTGCAAAAACAGAATAAAATATCTAGGAATAAACTTATCTAAGGAGACAAAAGAACTACACAGAAAATTGTAAGACACAAATGAAAGAAATCAAAGATGCCATAAACAGATGGAGAAATATTCCATGTTCATGGGTAGGAAGAATTAATACTGTGAAAATAAATATACTACCAAACATAATCTACAGATTCAGTGTGATCCCTATCAAATTACCAATGGCATTTTTCACAGAACTAGAACAAAAAATTTCACAATTCACATAGAAACACAACAGACCCTGAATAGCCAAAGCAGTCTTAAGAAAGAAGAATGGAGCTGGAGGAATCAACCTTCTTGACTTCAGATTATACTACAAAGCTACAGTCATCAAGACAGTATGGTACTGGCACAAAAACAGAAATATAGACCAATACAACAAGATTGAAAGACCAGAAATAAACCCATGCACCTATGCATACCTTATTTATGACAAAGGAGGCAAGAATATACAATGGGGCAAAGACAGCCTCTTCAATAAATGGTGCTGGGAAAACTGGACAGCTACATATAAAAGAATGAAATTAAAACACTTCCTAACACCATACACAAAGATAAACTCAAAATGGATTAAAGACCTAAATGTAAGACCAGAAACTATAAAACTCTTAGAGGAAAACATAGGCACAACACTCGATGACATAAATCAAAGCAAGATCCTCTGACCCACCTCCTAGAATAATGGAAATAAAAACAAAAGTAAACAAGTGGGACCTGATTAACCTTAAAATCTTTTGCACAGCAAAGGAAACTATAAGCAAGGTGAAAAGACAACCCTCAGAATGGGAGAAAATATGAGCAAATGAAACAACTGACAAAGGATTAATTTCCAAAATATATAAGTACCTCATACAACTCAATACCAGAAAAACACACAACCCAATTAAAAAGTGAAAAAAAGACCTAAACAGACATTTCTCCAAAGAAGACATATGGATGGCTAACAAACACATGAAAAGATGCTCAAAACTGCTCATTATTAGAGAAAAGGAAGTCAAAACTACAATGAGATATCGCCTCACACTAGTCAGAATGGCCCTCATCAAAAAGTCTACAAACAATAAATACTGGAAAGGGTGTGGAGAAAAGGGAATACTCTTGCATTGTTTGTGCGAATATAAGCTGATACAGGCACTATGGAAGAGGGTATGAAAATTCCTTAAAAAATATGAATAAAACCACCATATGACCCAGCAATCTCGCTACTAGGTATATACCCGAGGAAACCAAAATTGAAAAAGACACATGTATCCCATTGTTCACTGCAGCACTATTTACAATAGCCAGAACATGGAAGTAACCTAGATCTCCATTGACAGATGAATGGATAAAGAAGTTGTGGTACATATACACAATGGAATATTACTCAGCCATAAAAAGGAACACATATGAGTCAGTTCTAATGAGGTGGATGAACCTAAAACCTATTACACAGAGTGAAGTAAGAAAGAGAAAGATAAATATTATCTTCTAATGCATATATATGGAATCTAGAAAAATTGTACTGAAGAATTTATTTACAGGGCAGCAACAGAGAAATCGAAAAAGTAAGAGAGTTCCAGAAAAACATCTATTTCTGCTTTATTGACTATGCCAAAGCCTTTAACTGTGTGGATGACAATAAACTGTGGAAAATTCTGAGAGAGATGGGAATACCAGACTACCTGACCTGCCTCTTGAGAAACCTATATGCAGGTCAGGAAGCAACAGTTAGAACTGGACATGGAACAACAGACTGGTTCCAAATAGGAAAAGGAGTATGTCAAGGCTGTATATTGTCACCCTGCTTATTTAACTTATATGCAGAGTACATCATGAGAAATGCTGGGCTGGAAGAAGCACAAGCTGGAATCAAGATTGCCGGGAGAAATGTCAATAACCTCAGATATGCAGATGACACCACCCTTATGGCAGAAAGTGAAGAGGAACTAAAGAGCCTCTCGATGAACATGAAAAAGGAGAATGAAAAAGTTGGCTTAAAGCTCAATGTTCAGAAAATGAAGATCATGGCATCTGGTCCCATGACTTCATGGGAAATAGATGGGGAAACAGTGGAAACAGTGTCAAACTTTATTTTTGGGGGCTCCAAAATCACTGCAGATGGTGATTGCAGCCATGAAATTAAAAGATGCTTACTCCCTGGAAGGAAAGTTATGATCAACCTAGATAGCATATTAAAAAGCAGAGACATTCCTTTGCCAACAAAGATCTGTCTAGTCAAGGCTATGGTTTTTCCAGTAGTCATGTATGGATTGAGAGTTGGACTGTGAAGACAGCTGAGCACTGAAGAATAGATGCTTTTGAATTGTGTTGTAGGACACTCTTGAGAGTCCCTTGGATTCTAAAGGAGATCAGTCCTGGGTGTTCTTTGGAAGGAATTATGCTAAAGCTGAAACTCGAGTACTTTGGCCACCTCATGTGAAGAGTTGACTCACTGGGAAAGACTTTGATGCTGGGAGGGATTGGGGTGGGGAGGAGAAGGGAACGACAGAGGATGAGATGGCTGGATGGCATCACAGACTCAATGGACGTGAGTCTGAGTGAACTTCGGGAGTTGTTGATGGACAGGGAGGCCTGGTGTGCTGCAACTCATGGGGTCGCAACCAGTCAGACACGACTGAGCGACTGAACTGAACTGAACTGAACAGAACTGAACTAATGGAGAAACAGTTATAGAGAACAGACTTATGGACACAGGGAGAGGGGACGAGAAACTGAGACATATGGAAAGAGTAACATGGAAACTTAGAATACCATATGTAAAATAGATAGATAGCCAACGGGAATTTGCTGTATGGCTCAGGAAACTCAAACAGGGGCTCTGTATCAACCTAGAGGGTGGGATAGGAAGGGAGATGCGAGGGAGGTTCAAAAGGGAGGGGATATATGTATATCCTTGATATATGGCTGATTCATGTTGAGGTTTGACAGAAAACAACAAAATTCTGTAAAGCAATTATCCTTCAATAAAAAATAAATTAATTAAAAAAAGAAATCCATGTTAAATACAAAAATACATATAATTAAAACTAAATGGGGAGCTTCCATAGTGGTTCAGTGGTAAAGAATCCACCTGCTAATGCAGGAGACACAGATTCGATCCCTGATCTGGGAAGATCCCACATGCCTCGCAGCAATGAAGCCCGTGTACTCTCTCTCCCGTGCCAGAGAGCCACAATTACTGCACTCATGTGCTGCAACTACTGAAGGTTGAGCACCTAGAGCCCGTGATCCAAAACAAGAGAAGCCACCACAATGAGAAGGCTACGCACTTAAACTAAAGAGTAGCCCCTTCCACCACCACTAGAGAAAGCCCACACAGCAACAAAGACCCAGCACAGACAAAAAGAAAATGGAACAGACAGGTCAGTGGTTAAGAATCTGCCTGCCAATTCAGGGGACACATGTTTGAGAACTTGTCTGGGAAGATCCCACATGCCAGGGGTCAACTAAGCCCCCTGTGCCGCAACTACCGAGCCCACGCACTGCAACCACTGAAGCCCATATGCCCTAGGGCCCATCATCTGTAACAAGACAAGCCACTAGGGTAAGAAGGCCCTGCTTATCACAACTACAGAGAGCCCATGTGCAGCAATTAAGACCCAGTACAACCAAAGTAAAAAATTTTAATGTATATATATATTTAAAAGCCTACACGGATAGAGAAAAATATGCCATGCTAACACTAAAACAAAGCAGGAGTAATTATGTTAATTTCAAATACAACAGATGTTAAGGCAAGGAAAATTATCAGGAATACAGATGCTGATTACATAATGATAAAGGGCTCAATTTTCCAAGAAGATATAACAGTCCTTAGCTTGCATATATGCCACAACAGAGTGGAATATCTTTTTGTCTTTTCATACTGTTCATGGGGTTCTCAAGGCAAGAATGCTGAAGTGGTTTGCCATTCCCTTCTCCAGTGGACCAAGTTTTGTCAGAATTCTCCACCATGACCCACCCATCTGTCTCGGGTGGCCCTACATGGCATGGCTCATAGTTTCAGTGAAAAGGCTGACTTAAAACTGAACATTCAAAAAACTAAGATCATGGCATCTTGTTCCATCACTTCATGGCAAACAGATGGGGAACAATGGAAACAGTGACAGACTTTATTTTCTTGGGCTCCAAAATCACTGCAGATGGTGACTGCAGCCATGAAATTAAAAGATGCTTGCTCCTTGGAAGAAAAGCTATGACAAATCTAGATAGCATATTAAAAAGCAGAGACATTTCTTTGCCAACAAAGTTCCGGCTAGTCAAAGCTATGGTTTTTTCCAGTAGTCGTGTATGGATGTGAGAGTTGGACCATAAAGAAAGCTGCTGAGCAATGAAGAGTTAATGCTTTTGAACTGTGGTATTGGAGAAGACTCTTGAGAATCCCTTAGACTGCAAGGAGATCAAACCAGTCAATCTTAAAGGAAATCAGGCCTGAATATACATTGGAAGGACTGATGCTGAAGCTGAAACTCCAATACTTTGGCCACCTGATGTGAAGAACTGACTCCTTGGAAAAGATCCTGATGTTGGGAAAAATTCAAGGTGGGAGAAGGGGACGACAGAGGATGAGGTGGTTGGATGGCATCACTGACTTGATGGACATGAGTTTGCACAAGCTCCGGGAGCTGGGTAATGGACAGGGAAGCCTGGCGTGCTACAGTCCATGGGATCACAAAGAGTTGGACACAATGAAGTAACTGAACTGAACTGAATAATAGAGTGTCAAATTATTCAAGGGAAAAATCTAATAGAACTGTAAAAGAGAAATAGATGAATTCACTGTCATACCTGGAGATTTTAAACATCCCTCTATAAAATGCACTGATCCAGCAGGCAGAAGATCTATAAGAATGTGGCTGAATTTAAAAAAACCATAAGGAGTAAATATAAGGAGTCTACTATAGACTACTTTATTCAACCACAGCAGAAAACATCCCTCCTTAAGCTTACATGGAACATTCACCAAGACAGACCACATTCTGGGCTATAAAACATACCTTAACAAATTTATTAGGAAAGAATAGAAATCATATAATGCCTACCCTCAGAGCACAATGGAATTAAATCAGAAATCATTAACAGAAAGCTTACTTGAAAATCTCCTTTTTCTTACTTGAAAAGCTTACCTGAAATTGTGGGGAGATTTACAGACATATTTCTAAGTAACACATGAATCAAAGAAGAAATTTCCAAAGAAATTTAAAATTATTTTGCATTAAATGAAAATGAAAACATAACTTGTCAAAAATTTGTGGAATACAGTGAATCAGTGCTTAGAGGGAAATCTGTAGCACTGAATATATTATAAAAATGTACATTTAGAAAAAAGACATATCTAAGATAAATAATCCAAGTTTCCAACTCAGGTAACTAGAAAAAGAAGAGAAAATTCAATCCAAAGTAAGTAGAAGAGAAAGTAAGAATTAGACCTGAAATCAAATGAAAATGCAAACAGAAAATCAATAAGAGAAAATAAAACCAGAAGGTGGTCATGGAAAAAGACCAATAAAATCAACTAGCTAGGCTAACTAAGAAAGAGAGGAAACAAATTACTGTCAGCAGAAATGAAAGAGGAGACATCACTCCAGATCCTACAGGCACAAAAGGATAATAAAGGAGTACTCTGAACAAGTTTTTTTTTTTTTTTTTTAAGATCATGACATCTGGTCCCATCACTTCATGGCAAATAGATGGGGAAAAAATGGGAACAGTGACAGACTTTATTTTCTTGGGCTCCAAAATCACTGCAGATGGTGACTGCAGTCATGAAATTAACAGCCAACTGTTGCTTGGAAGAAAAGCTATGACAAACCTAGACAGTGTGGTGAAAAGCAGAGACATCACTTGACCGACAAAGGTCCATATAGTCAAAACTATGGTTTTTTCAGTAGTCATGTATGGATGTAGGAGTTGGACCATAAAGAAAGCTGAGTGCTGAAGAATTCATGCTTTTAAACTGTGGTGTTGGAGAAGGCTCTTTAGAGTCCCTTGGATAGCAAGGAGATCAAATCAGTCAATCCTAAAGGAAATAAACCCTGAATATTCATTGGAAGGATGGGTGCTGAAGCTACAGCTCTAATACTTTGGCCACGTGATGCATAGAGCTCATTCACTGGGAAAGACCCTGATGCTGGGAAAGACTGAGAGCAGGAGAAGAAGAGGACGACAGAGGATGAGATGGTTGGATGGTATCACTGACTCAATGGACATGAGTTTGAACAAACTCCAGGAGATGGTGAAGGACAGGGAAGCCCGGCCTGCTGCAGTCCACGGGGTCGCAAAGAGTTGGACACGACTGAGTGACTGAACAACAACAACTGAACAAGTTTATGCCGACAAGTTTGATAACCTAAATGAAATAGACAGATACTTGAAAGATACAATCCACCAAACTCGCACAAGAAGAAGTAAACTAAATGAGTAGGCCTCTATATTTTAAAACAAATTGAAAGCACCAGGCCTGGATGAATTCACTGGTGAATTCTGCTATACATTTAAGGACAAAATTATACCATTTTTTTTACAATCTCTTTTGGAGGATAGACGCCATAGCAATACTTCCTAACTCATACTATGAGGTAAAATTATACTAATACTAAAAGCAGATAAGACATTACAAGCATAGAAACCTTAAAGACCAATATGATCATAGATAATAAAGAATATTTACAAAACTTCTACTACTAATAATCATAATAATGGTAAGAAACTTGAAGCTTGTCCACTCAAATTAGGTACAAGTCAAAGATGTCCCTTTGCACCATATTTTTTCAGACTTCATACTAGAAAGTCGAGCTAATTCAGTAAGAACAGAAAAGGAAATAAAAGCTAACAGATTGGGAAGAAAAAATAAAACTGTCTTCGTTCAAAGATTAAATTACTTTCTGCGTAGAAAATCTAAAATAACTGACAAAAAATTGAAACTAATAAACAATTATAGCAAAGTTGCAGGATACAAGTTAAAATTACAAAGCCAATCATTTTCTTATATACCAGCAGTGAACAAGAGGACTTTGAAATTAAAAAGAAGATATCATTTACCAAATTAAATAATTATGTATAAATCTTACAAGATATGTACAAGATCTAGATTAGAAAAATCATAAAACTCTGATAAACAAAATCAAAGAACTAAATTAATGGAGGATGGTCATTGATAGGAAGACTCAATATTGTTAAGATGTCAGTTCTTCCCAATTTGACTTATAGATTCAATGAAATCCCAATCAAAATGCCAACAAGTTATTTTGTGGATATCAAGAAACTGGTTTAAAAGTTTATATGGAGACGGAAAAGACCCAGAATAGCCAATACAATATTAAAGGAGAAGAACAAAGCTGGAGGACTAACACTACCTGACTTCAAGATTTACTACAAAGCAACAGTAATCGATACAGTGTGATATTGATAAATAGATCAATGCAACAGATAAGAGAGACCAGAAATAGACCAGCATGCGTGTTAAGTCACTTCAATCGTGTCCGGCTCTTTGCAACCCTATGATCTGTAGCCCGCCAGGCTTCTCTGTCCATGGGATTCTCCACACAAGAATATTGGAGTGGGTTGCCACGCTCTCCTCCAGGGAATCTTCCCAACCCAGGGATTGAACCCTCATCTCTTATGTCTCCTGCATTGGCAGGTAGATTCTTTACCACTAGCACCATCTGGGAAGCTCCCGGAAATAGATTTAAATACAGTCAATTGACTTTTGACAAAGGAGCAAAGATAATGCAGTAAAGATTGTCTTTTCTACATATGGTGCTGGAATAACTGGACATCCACAGGCAAAAAATCCAATTCTAAACATAGACCATACATCCCTCACAAAAATTAACTGAAAATGTATTCTAAGTCTAAATATAAAGCACAAAACTATGTAACCCAGAAGAAAACCCAGATAA
Organism: Ovis aries; assembly: GCF_016772045.2. NCBI lineage: Eukaryota > Metazoa > Chordata > Mammalia > Artiodactyla > Bovidae > Ovis > Ovis aries. The sequence continues at coordinate 31,189,289 of NC_056055.1, read as the reverse complement.
TTGAGTTTGGCAATGGTGATGACCTTAACAGATTAAAAAAAATAAAGATACAATCCATGAAAGAACGAACCGATAAGCTAAACTAACTAAAGAGAGAGAGAGAGAGAGAGAAAAGGAGGAGACTTAAATCTCCAATAAATAAAATTATAAATTAAAGAGGAAACATATTAAAAATGGTACCACATAAATATAAATGATTGAGAGAGACTACTATGAAAATTATATATTAACAAATTGGACAACCCAGAAGAAATGGATAAATTCCTATAAACATACAACCTAACAATATTGAATCATGAAGAAATAGAAAATCTGAACAGACCAATTACTAGCAAAGAGATTGAGATAATAATCATAATTTGCTAACAAAGAAAAACCCAGCTGTTAGGGAAAACACATTGACTGAAACTGCCCACTCTGGCCAGGCACCACAGTAAACATCTGCCTGAGTTATTTTAGAACAGGAACATGGAACTAACAAGGCACTACCAACCAGAAAAATTCAGGAAGTCAAAAGGAGAGGCCACATGCCCTACTGACCTCCCAGAATCCTCCTCATTGGAATTCATTTTGGCTGAACAATGTGCGTGCCACCAGGAAGGACCCCGAGTCAGACAATTCGGAAACTAACCCATCACCATAAAATTCAGGACGGTGAGCTATGCGACAGAGCAGTCCTCCTGGGTTTCCTTATCTTCCTGGTCTCTGCCTGGGTGCCTCCTCCCAATAAAGTCTCTTGCTTCGTCAGCATGTGTGTCTCCTTGGACAATTCATTTCCAAGTGTTGGACAAGAGCCCACTCTTAGACCCTGAAAGGGGTCTCTCTTTCTGCAACACAGCCACATGGTTTCACAGGTGAATTCTACGAAACACTTAGAGGACTAATATAAATCCTCCTCAAAGTCTTCAAAAAAATCAATAATAATAATAATAATAATAATAACACTTCCAAACTCATTTTATGATGGCCATACTACTCGGATACCAAAACCAGACAAGAATACCACAAGAAAGGATAATTAGGTCAATATCTCTGATAAATATTGATGTAAAAGTCCTCAATAAAATATTAGCACACCAAATTCAACAATACATTAAAAAGATTATACACTATGACTGATATGGTGATTTATAATAAGAAATATATATTTGCTCTTCAACCACATTTCTCACACAGAGCTCCTAAGAACCTTGGAATTTCTTAAGTGAAAATAGTTATTAAGGTATCTCTTGTTATATTAATGAGGTGGCATTTAGACTTAAGGGTGGGGGCTGGTTGCCATGAGTACCAACCATGTTACTGCTGCTAAGTCACTTCCATCGTGTCTGACTCTGTGTGACCCCACAGACGGCAGTCCACCAGGCTCTCCCGTCCCTGGGATTCTCCAGGCAAGAACACTGGAGTGGGTTGCCATTTCCTTCTCCAATGCATGAAAGTGAAAAGTGAAAGGGAAGTTGCTCAGTCGTGTCCGACTCTTTGCGACCCCATGGACCACAGCCTACCAGGCTCCTCTGTCCATGGGATTTTCCAGGCAAGAGTACTGGAGTAGGGTGCCATCACCTTCTCCGAACCATGTTACTAGAGGGTTGGAATTTTCAGTCCTATCTCCCTGACCTCCAGGGAGGGAAGAAGGGTCTGCAGGTTGAACACTTGCCAACAGCCAACGGTTTAATCAATCATGCCTATTAACAAAGCCTCCATCAAACCCCCAGAAGATGGTATATGGAGAGCTTCTAGGTTGGTGAACACATGGAGACCAGGGGAAAGTGGCACACCTTGAAAGGGCAAAGAAGCTCTATGCTCTTTCCCCCATATCTTGCTGTATAAATTTCTTCCATCTGGATGTTTCTGAGTTATATCCTTTTATAATAAACCAGTAATCTAGAAAATAAAATGTTTCTTTGAGTTGTGAGTCATTCTAGCAAATTAATCAAACCCAAGGAAGGAGCTGTGGGAACCTCCAATTTGTAACAAGTCAGGTAGAAGCATAGGCAACAACCTCGCCTCATAATTGCATCTGAAGTGGAAGGCAGTCCTGCGCAACTGGCCCCTTTACCTGTGCCATCAGATGCTATCTCTGATAACGTCAGAATTGAGCTTATTCTCAAATAGCCTGCTAGTGTCATAGAACTACTTAGTGCTGTGGGGAAGCCTACACAGATACAAACATACATACATACACACACTGGAATTAGGTTGAGGGGCCCAGTTTAATGACCAAGTGGGATTTATTCCTAGAATACAAGGATAGTTCACTAGGCACAAATCAATCAATGTGGTATACCACATTAACAAAATGAAGGATAAAAAAAAATCTTAAAAGTATCTCAACAGATGCAGAAAAAACATTTGACTTCAACATCCATTTACAATAAAAATTCTCAACAAAACAGGTACAGAAGGCAAATAGCTCAGTATAGTAAGGGCCATATATGACAAACACATAGCTGACATCACATTCAATGATGAAAAAGTGAAAATTTTTCCTCTTAGAATGTCCACTCTTCCATTTTTATTCAACATGATACTGGAAAACCTAGTCAGAGCAATTAGGCAAGAAAGAGAAGTAAAAGGCATTTAAGTCTAAAAAGGAGAAGTAAAACTGTCTCTATTTGCACATGACAGGAGACACATACACATACATACACAAACACATCATAAAAACTTCACACACACAAAAACAAAATTACAGCTAATCAATAAATTCAGTCAAGTTGTAGGATATAAAATCAATACAAAAATCAACTGCATTTCTAAACACTAACAATGAATTATCTTTTAAAAAAAAGAAATAAAACACTCACATTTACAACTGCATCAAAAAGACTAAAATACCCAGGAATAAATTTAACCAAAGAGGCTAATGATCTGTTTACTGCAAACCATTAAGATTTTGAGGAAAGAAAGTGAAGAAAACACAATTAAGTGGAAATACACACTGTTTTCATGGATTAGAAGAATTAATATTGTTACAATGTCTATACTACCCAAAGTGACCTATAGATTCAATGCAATCCTATCAAAATTCTAATGTTATTTTTCACAGAAACAGAAAAAACAATCCTAAACTTTATATGAAATCATAACTCCAAATAATCAAAGCAGTCTTGAGAAAGAAGAGGGGGAGGTATCATAATTCCTGATTTCAAACTATTACCAGTTCAGTTCAGTCACTCAGTTATGTCCAACTCTTTGTGATCCCAAGGACTGCAGCACTCCAGGCTTCCCTGTCCATCACCAACTCCCGGATCTTACTCAAACTCACATCCATTGAGTCAGTGATGCCATCCAACCATCTCATCCTCTGTTGTCCCCTTCTCCTCCTGCCTTCAATCTTTCCCAGCATCAGGGTCTTTTCCAATAAGTCAGTTCTTCACATCAGATAGCCAAAGTATTGGAGTTTCAGCTTCAGCATCAGTCCTCCCAATGAATATTCAGGACTGATTTCCTTTAGGATTGACTGGTTGGATCTTCCTGCAGTCTAAGACACTCTCAAGAGTCTTCTCCAACACCACAGTTCAAAAGCACCAAAAGCACAATTTTCTGCACTCAGCTTTCTTTATAGTCCAACTCCCACATCTGTACATGTAAACTATATTACAAAGCTATAATACTCAAAACAGTATGGTATTGGTATATACACCTCAGTCAGAAAAGACAGCCCAGAAACAAACTTATAAATATATGAATCAACTAAATTATGACAGGAGGGCCAGGAATATACAATAGGGAAAAAACAGTTGCTTCAATAAATGATACTGGGAAAACGGATAAACCACATGCAAAAAAAAAAAAAAAAAAAAAAGACACTGGACCCCTATCTTATACTAAACACAAAAATCATTTCAAAATGGATTAAGGAATTGAATGTTAAGACCTAAAACTGTAAAACTCCCAGAAGAAAATATAATAGAGGACAAAATGACATTAGTCTGAGCAATGACTTGTTTGATTTGACAACAAAAGCAAAGATAGATTAAGTGGAACTATATCAAACTAAGAAGTTTCTATACTACAAAAATCTTCTACACTATCAACAAAATGAAAAGGCAACCAATAGACGGGAAGAAAATATTTGCAAAGCATATGTCTGATAATGAATAAACATCCAAAATATATAAAGAACTCATATAACTCAATAGGAAAAAAAATGAAACAATCTGATTAAAAAGTAGGCAGAACATATGAATAAACATTTTTCCAAAGGAGATATGCAAATACCCAACTGGTAAATGAAAAGGTACTCAATATCACTAATCACTGCTGCTGCTGCTAAGTCGCTTCAGTCGTGTTCGACTCTGTGCGACCCCATGGATGGCAGCCCACCAGGCTCCCCCATCCCTGGGATTCTCCAGGCAAGAACACTGGAGTGGGATGCCATTTCTTTCTCCAATGCATGAAAGTGAAAAGTGAATGTGAAGTCGCTCAGTTGTGTCCGACTCTTAGCAATCTCATGGACTGCAGCCCACCAGACTCCTCCCTCCATGGGATTTTCCAGGCAAGAGTACTGGAGTGGGTTGCCATTGCCTTCTCCACACTAATCTTTTGGGAAATGCAAATAAAAATCATAGTGAAATATCACCCCACACCTATTAGGATGTCTATCATCAGAAAGACAAAAGATAACAAGTGTTGGTGAGAATGTGAAGAAAAGGGAACCCTTGGCGTAACATTGGTGGGAACACAAATTGGTGCAGACACTATGGAAAACAGTATAGAGGCTCCTCAAAAAATTAAAACTAAAACTATCCAATGATCTAGCAATCTCACTTCTGGGTATATATCCAAAGGGAATAAAAACAAGGTATCAAAAAGATATCTGTTCTCCCATGTTTATTATGTATATTCAAAATAGCTAAGATGTGAAAACAAGCTAAGTGTACAACAAGAGTGAGTAAAGATGTGGTATTTATATTTATATCTGTACACACAGATATACACACAATCAGGTATTATTCAGGCATGAGAAGGAAGGAAAGCCTTGGCTGTGATGACATGGATAGACCTTGAGGGCATTATGCTAAATGAAGTAAGTTAGAAAGAGAAACAAATATGGTATCACTTTATGTGGGATCTAAAAAAATATAAACTCATAGAAACAGAGACTAGAACGATGGTTACTAGGGACTGGGGGTGTGGGAGAAATGGGAAGATGTTGATCAAAAAGTACTTAAAACTTCCAGTTATAAGATGAATAAGCTCTGGGGATCTAAAAATACATCATGCTGATTATAGTTAATAATGGGCTTCCCTGGTGGCTCAGATGGTAAAGAATCTGCATGCAATGCAGGGGGCCTGGGTCTGATCCCTGGGTTGGGAAGATCCTCTGGAGGAGGGCATGGCAACCCACTCCATGCTTCTTACCTGGAGAATCCCCATGGACAGAGGAGCTTGGCGGGCTACAGTCCATGGGTTTGCAGAGTCAGACATGACTAAGTGACTAAGTACAGCACAGCGTGGCACATAGTAATACTGAATTGCATATTGGAAAGTTGCTAAGAGTAGATCTTAAATATTCTCACAACAACAACAAAAAAGAAATGGCAATCCTGTGATGTGAGGGAGGTGTTAACTAACACTATGGTGGTAGTCATTTGCAACTTAAAACTGTATAGAATTAATTCATACATCTTAAAAAATATACCATGTTATGTATCACTTATATCTCAATAAAGTTGGGGGAAAATAAAATGTAATAAATAAATAAAAACTGATATTTTCTCTTGTGTCTACATGGAAACACAAAAAGAAGCCAAGTGCATTTTTGTCTTACTTTGTAATAAATCCAAACATCTTAAAAAAATTTTTTCTAAATAGTATCCAAATTATTTTAGATATATATTTTACATATTTAAAATTTTTATATAAATAAAACATATTTTATTTTATAATTTAATAACATTTTATTTAAAAATAAATTTTATTCCTATTTTCTTATATTGAAACTGGATTATTTGCTTTACAAAGGAGAATTAAAAGATTTCTTCTTTCATTGCACAGCTGTTTCATGGGGAAAAGACAAAATCAAAACACCACAGATTTCTCTGAATCATGAGAGTAGGACATCTAGTCCAAAGTATTGTGCTAAAGGGTAAATGTATCTTCCTGTGTCTTACTAGGATATTCTCAAACTCTATCATAGTGCTAGTTTATTGCAGTACTAACTTAAGAACTGTGGTGTTGGAGAAGACTCTTGAGAGTCCCTTGGACTGCACGCAGATCCAACCAGTCCATTCTGAAGGAGATCAGCCCTGGGTTTTCTTTGGAAGGAATGATGTTAAAGCTGAAACTCCAGTACTTTGGCCACCTCATGCGAAGAGTTGACTCATTGGAAAAGACTTCGATGCTGGGAGGGATTGGGGGCAGGAGGAGAAGGGGACGACAGAGGATGAGATGGCTGGATGGCATCACTGACTCGATGGATGTGAGTCTGAGTGAACTCCGGGAGTTGGTGATGGACAGGGAGGCCTGGCGTGCTGTGATTCATGGGGTCACAAAGAGTTGGACACGACTGAGCGACTGAACTGAACTGAACTGAAGACCAATCATTCAGAATCTTTAAAAAAAGGAATTAAATAATACAAATGTATATTTAATATTTCATCAAGAACTGTACTTCTGCCTCAAAACTGAATCTCTAGATGTGGCTGAACTAGTTGTGTTGCTTCTATACACCTGGTATTAGCACTAACTAAGAACAGGAGTTTTTTTTAGATGAACTTAGCAATACACACATATGGTTCAGAAATACTTGAAGTGTTGAATAACTATTTCGTTATCTCGTGGTTTTCTAGAACAACTGAGTTGACACGTGCATTCATAGTACAAAAAGCAAGTAATGTTGTACCTAACACAAATCAGAGCAGCAATAGTAGTCACTGTACACTTTGATACTGCTGCTGCTGCTGCTGCTAAGTCGCTTCAGTTGTGTCCGACTCTGTGCGACCCCATAGACGGCAGTCCACCAGGCTCCCCCGTCCCTGGGATTCTCCAGGCAAGAACACTGGAGTGGGTTGCCATTGGCTTCTCCAGTGCATGAAAGTGAAAAGTGAAAGCGAAGTCACTCAGTCATGTCTGTACATACAGTAAAAACACTGCCAGTTTCACATAAAAATGCATTTCACAGTAAGTATTAACATAAAAGATTAATTTTCTTAATTTTACCCCTGAGGACACTTTTAACTTAAAAAAATTCTGTGTGGTGAAAAGTATGCATAAAGCATTTCTGCTATACACCAAAAAATGATGACTGTCTAGAGGAAAAGCACTTGTGCAACTTGCTGAGCTGCAAGATCAACTAGCCACTTTTTTCATAAATTTACTTGAGAAAAATGACTGGTGGACAAAGAAAGGTTATTCAGACTTGAATACTTGGCACATACTTTTTCAAAATTACAGAACTGACTTTAGCATACTAAGGAAAACAACTGACAGTATTTGTAACCAATGATACATTTGAGTTTTAAGCAGGAATTAGAATCTTAGAAAATTTGCTTTCACCAATGTGAGCTTTATAGCTTCCCAACACTTAGAAGACATTCCTGATAAGACTAGTTGTGAATGAATGTAATTTTGATAGTATAAAATGAAAATATGTCAATGTTAGATCTGCATAACTTAATGAACCAATATTTTCCAAATAAACCATGTGAAGCTACAAAATCCATTAAAAGTGCAAGACAGACCAATGGGTTTTAATGTAATAGTATGAAGAGCTCATGTATATAATTTCAGAATCCACATTGCAACTAACCTTCCAAAAACTGCACTATTTTCAACTTTTGGTGAAGTATTCCCTCAAATATCCATAATCTGAAATGGCTATTAAAATATACTAGTCCTTTTTCCAAGCGCATGTCTGTGTGAAGCTAGATTTTCTTATACTTCAACCAAAAAAACATACTGCATCAGACTGAATACAGAAATACTGTGAGAACCTAGCTGTCATCTTTTAAGTCAAAAAATAAAGAAGTTTGCGAAAATGTAAAAACAATGTCATTCTTGTTAGACAATTTTTTTTTCTTGGAAAAGGTCAGTTTTTCATTAAAAAATATGCTATTTGTACTAATATTTAATCAATTTATTGTTATTTTAAAAGGAAATGATAAATATTAAAAAAATTTAAAATTTCAAGTATGGTAAATATTGATAGATAGAACCCACATATTTTAAAAAGTTCACCAAGATCCTCAATAACTTTTAGGAATATACAGTGGTACTGAGACCAAAACATTTGAAAATTACATTTTCAACATACTGAAGTATTCTAAAAAAAGGAAAACAGAATTGGGTAATGAAGTAAAGGGTCATCACTTACAGCAAAAAAGCCTCATTCACAGCATCAAAGAACTCAGGCCAGAGTACTTCCTGAGGTTCATGTCCATGGTAGGTGAGCAGAGCCTCTACCAGAGGTTCAAAATCTGGCAAAGTAACAAGTGGGACACAGATTCGTGACAGGGACCTTACTCGTTCAGGAGACATCCTATGGAATAAATAAAATGAGAAATAAGCACCAAAATCTTAGAGCCACACATAGTTAAAGGCATATAAAATCTTTATGCCGAAAGAATTTAATTATTTCTTTGAATTATTTTTTGATTTGAATTTCTTTGAATTATTTCTTTCACTTCTGAGGTTATAACTACTGATATTCATCACATTTGCAATTAAAACAAAGACACCTAAAATATTTATTAACTAGCTAAAAGTAACAAAAGCAAATCCATTTGATGTTAAGATGAATAACACTTTTTGTTAAACAATAACTATATTTTACAAAACAAAAAAATATTTAGTGAGAAGAGTGGCACTATTTTATATGTTTACAAATCTCTTTCCTATATGGTTTGAAAGAAGACAGTGGATTCTTATATTTAGTTGTGCATATTTATTGTAACACATTATTTTGGTTGAATTACATGGAGTCTAGTCCCACAAAGATATGTAGCTTTAAAAGGCAAGAGTGTCATAATAGACTCTTCACACAATTATACATATTCTCCTTTGACTCTACACTAAAATTCATCAAGTGCTGCTCACACTCATTCCTGCAAGTCTGTCTAGGAACACAAGTAGAGCTGCCTGCCAGAGGTCTAGAGGGTTGGTGACGGGTTATCTCTACCATGAGAAAGGCTGACATTATCCACAAATTACTGGTCAATCATTACCCTGAAAGCTGAATCAAACTGATATAAAATTTTATACAGAGATCAGCATTACCCTGAAAAAAAGTTAAAAACAAAAAATAAGCTTCTCTTTGTCCTTTTGTATTATATCCTAGCAGAACTACTCAGCTCAATCTTTGGAGTCACTGTTTGTTATTTAGCTTTATCTTCTATTCAGCCAATTTATTGACTGCCCCCGCCCCCAATGTCTCCTTTTCAGGAAAAATAAAACACATTCCTATTTCAAGGATTAATAGTTTCTCTTCTTAAGATAATTAATTGTTATTTTTCAGTTGCTCAGTCACGTCTGCCTCTTTGCAACCCCATAGACTACAGCATGCTAGGCTTCCCTGTCCTTCACTATCTCCCAGAGTTTGCTCAAACTCGTGTCCATTGAGTTGGTGATACCATCCAACCATCTCATTCTCTATCGCACCCTTCTCCTCCTGCCCTCAATCTTTCCCAGCATCAGGGTCTTTTCCAATTAGTTGGCTTTTCACATCAGGAGACTAAAGTATTGGAGCTTCAGCTTCAGCATCAGGCCTTCCAATGAACATTCAGAGTTGATTTCCTTTAGGCTGATTAAGGAATAATAAGATAATTATTATCTTATAATTATAATATTTATATAATATAATTATATTTATAATTATACTATATTATAATTATAATTATCTTATTATTGTAATAATAAGATAAAAACCCAATCACTTATCCTTGTAAATGTATATATTGGCATATTTGCATTTTCTGTTTGTTACATTTGGTTCATTTTCCCTTATGGTGTCCATTTTTTCATGAATATCTGGTGATTTTCGCTTGTTCTTTCTGGAATTTGGGATTCCACATTAGTCTCTGCATGAATGCTCTGTTCAGTGTAGTTGACCTCCAGTGCTAGGGGGCAGAGGCAGGGATGTGGTGCTGGCTGGGGTTGCCAATATATTGCATTCTGGGCATTAGAGCACCTCCTAAACTGCTAGGAGTTGATAGCCATTTGATACTTATTCTCCTTCAAAGTCTCCTCTCCCTCCTATTCATTGGAAACAGGACACCATTGTCTCTATTCTGGGGCTAGTGGATGAGGAGGAGTGGATAAGGGACTAGCCAGCTGGCTGCTATTACTGCAGTACTAACAAGTACTACTATCTTGTTGGCTACCATCTACCCTCCTATTTCTTGAATCCACTCTAAAAAAAATGCTCTTACAAGATTTTGGGATGTGATATTTACCTTAAAAATATGCCTCTATCTACCACTTAAAGCCTTTCTCATAATTTGAGGGTCATCAAAAGCCCCCTCTCGTTCTCATGGTATTATGTATTTAATTGTTAAAATTATAGAAGTTGGGAGTATAAAGTAAATGCTAGGATATTCAGGTGCTTAGTTCATCACTTGATTTCATTTTTTACATTACATTTTCATGTTAATCTTCTGGCTAAATCATGAGAGTTCCTACTTGTCATAGGTTATGCACATTAATCTTCAGGATTTTTCCAAGTCTTCTACATCAGAGGTACTCAAAGTACAGGTCTAGAAATCAGCAGCAGCAGCATCCCTAGAAGTGAGGCCAAGGAATCTGTTTACATTTTTCCAGGGTAATCTTCTACACACTAAAGTTTGAGAAACACTGCTTTACTCTTTAACAGAAGTCTCCAGAATTAGATATCAATCTCTAGCAATAAACTGAATGCTTTAAGAAAATATAATTGCATATAAGGTTTACATTGTTATTAATTTCTTATAAATTATTAGTTTAGCTCTATTATTTACTTGATAACAGCAAAATTCTCATAGAGACAATTTTTTGTCTAACTACACAATGATTTAAAAAAAAAAGTCAACAAAAGAGCCTGAAATGCAGTACTTGGGTACAATCTCAAAAATGACAGAAGGATCTCAGTTCGTTTCCAAGGCAAACCATTCAACATCATAGTAGTCCAATTCTATGCCCCAACCACTGACACTGAAGAAGCTGAAGTTCACTGGTTCTATAAACCTAAAAGATCTTCTGGATCTAACACCAAAAAAAAGATGCCCTTTTCATCATAGGGGATTGGAGTGCAAAAGTCAATAGATACTGGGAATAACAGACAAGTTTGACTTTGGAGTACAAAATGAAGCAGGGCAAAGGCTAACAGTTTTGTCAAAAGAACACGCTGGTCATAGTAAGCACCCATTTCCAACAACCCAAGAGACAACTCTACACCCGGATGTCACCAGACGGTCAATACTGAAATCAGATTGATTATGTTCTTTGCAGCCAAAGATGAAGAAGCTCTATACAGTCAGCAAAAACAAGACCTGGAGCTGACTGTGGCTCAGATCATGAGCTCCTTATTGTAAGATTCAGACTTAAATTGAAAAAAGTAGGGAAAACCACTAGGCCATTCACGTATGACCTAAAATCAAATCCGTTATGATTAACAGTGAAGTTGATGCACAGATTTGAGAGATTAGACTCAGTAAACAGAGTGCCTGAAGAACTGTGGATGGAGGTTTGTAATACTGTGCAAGGGGTGGTGACCAAAACTATCCCAAAGATAAAGAAACATAAGAAGACAAAGTGGTTGTCTGGGGAGGCTTTACAAATAGCTGAGGAAAGAAGAGACGTGAAAGGCAAGGGAGAAACGGAAAGATATATCCAACTGAATGCAGTGGTCTAAAGAATAGCAAGGGGAGATAAGAAGGCCTTCTTAAATAAACAATGCAAAGAAATAGAAGAAAACAATAGACTGAGAATGATTAGATATCTCTTCAAGAATACTGGGAGATATCAAAGGACTATTTCATGCAAAGATGGGTACAATAAAGGACAGAAACTGTAAGGACCTAATAGATGCAGAAGAGATGAAGAGGTGGTAAGAATATACAGAACTGTGCAAAATGATCTTAATGACCCAAATAACCACGATGGTGTGGTCACTCACCTACAGCCAGACATCTTGGTGTGTGAAGTCAAGCGGGTCTTAGGGCGCACTACCACAAACAAAGCTAGTGGAAGTGATGGAATTCCAGCTGAGCTACTTAAAATCCTAAAAGACAATGCTGTTAAAGTGCTGCACTCGATAATGTCAGCAAATTTGGAAAACTCAGGAAAGGTAACAGGACTGGAAAAGGCCAATATTCATTCCAATCCCAAAAAGGCAATGCCAAAGAATGTTCAAACTACAGTACAGTTTTGCTCATTTCACAACACACGAGTACTAACCATTATACAATCATGGTCAATCACTCATTTCACATGCTAACAACTTTATGCTCAAAATCCTTCAAGCAAGGCTTCAGCAGTACATGATCAAAAACTTCCAGATGTACAAGCTTGGTTTCAAACAGGCAGAAGAACAAGAGATCAAACTGCCAACATTTGCTGGATCATGGAGAAAGCAAGGGAGTTCCAGAAAAACATCCACTTCTGCTTCATTGACTACACTAAAGCCTTTGACTGTGTGAATCCCAACAAACTGTGGAAGATCCATAAAGAAATGGAAATACCAGATCACCTTACTTTACCTCCTGAGAAACCTATATGCAGGTCAAGCAACATTTCGAACTAGACATGGAATAACAGATTGGTTCAAAATTGGGAAAGTATGAGAAGATTCCATACTGTCACCTTGCTTATTTAACTTCTATGCAGAGTACATCATGCAAAATACCAGGCTGGATGAATCACAAACTGGAATCAAGATTGCCAAGAGAATTATCAACAACTTCAGATATGCAGATGACACTATTCTAATGGCAGAAAGCAAAGAGGAACTAAAGAGCCTTTTGATGAGGGTGAAAGAGGAGAGTGAAAAAGCTGGCTTAAAACTCAACATTCAAAAGACTAAGGTCATGGCATCCAGTCCCATCACTTCATGGCAAATAGACTGGGAAAAAGTGGAAACAGTGACAGATTTTCTTGGGCTCTAAAATCACTGCAGACAGTGACTGCAGCCATGAAATTAAAAGGCACTTGTTCCTTGGAAGAAAACTATGATTAACCTAGACAGCATATTAAAAAGCAGAGACATCACATTGCCAATAAAGGTCCATTTGGTCAAAGCTATGGTTTTTCCAGTAGTCATATACAGATGTGACAGTTAGATTATAAAGAAGGCTGAGCACTGAAGAACTGATGCTTTCAAACTGTGCTGGAGAAGACTCTTGAGATTCCCTTGGATTGCAAGATCAAACCAGTTAATCCTTATGGGAATCAATCCTGAATATTCATTGGAAGGACTGATGCTAAAGCTGAAGCTTCAATACTTTAGCCACCTGATTTGAAGAGCTGACTCACTGGAAAAGACCCCAGTGCGGTGAAAAATTGAAGAGAAAAGGAGAAAGGGGCAGCAGATGATGAGATAGCATCATTGACTCAATGGAAATGAATTTCAGTAAACTCTAGGAGATAGCAGAGGAGAGGAGTCTGGCGTGCTGCAGTCCGTGGAGTTGCCAACAGTCGGAGATGATTTTCCAACTGAACAACAATAACACGATGATATCTTCTCATTGTGAACAGTTTGTCTTTTCTCCTTAAATATTCACCCATTCTAAAACTCACTTCTTGTTCTTTACCACTTTTCTAAATGGCTGAGGTCTCTCAACAGCATTTATCTTCCACAGTGCTCTATCATCTTTCTCTAACTCACCATCCAGGTTGTTTTAGACCTAAAATTAATTCGTGTGTTTTTGAGTCTATAATCTACATTGTTAACAAAAAGACATTATTTACCTTGAGTTGTAAATACCTTAAATTCTTGGAATATATGAGCTTACTGGGTGGGATAAGAGAAGAGAAAGCTATTGTGTTTGTGCGTGATGTAGGCTGCTTTTTGGTGTGTGCATATTTTGCACAGCATCTAGCAGAATATTTTGTATAGAAAAAAGGCTCTATGAAAGTTTGAGAAATTGTAAAATATGCCTGAGCATTACATGCACTCATAATAAATCCAGAATTCTGAAATACAGGAGGAGTACATGATGCTCTTGTCTCTATAGCCTTGACCAATCCGTTCTCTTCTCTAAAAGACCTTTAAGTACAACTTTTCTCTCATTATCTTAAAAAAAAAGGAGGAGAGTCAGAGACTATTACTGGTCACTGAGTGGGTAAAAAAGATGACCTCAGCACCAAGGGCATTTATCAAGAATTGACACTTACAGGCTGCAGATTATATCTCCTAATTAGGCTGGAAAAAGTCCAAGATAATTTTCCTGAAAAATTCTAACGTCTCAGATAAACGGAGGTAGCTCTTGATTCTACCAAAATGCAGACAGACCAAATGATAATCTTCCAAAGTGCTCACAGCCTTCTTTTACTGGAGTGTAGAGATTTAACTTCAACCAGACTTATGCAATATTTTCCAGACTGGATTATACTAAGCATTAGGTCTTGACTGATTGCCAGAGCAGCACTTCCAAACGATTTTTGCACAAGAATTCAACTGCAGAAGAATCAATGGTAACCATACACTGCTAGAGATATCCTTCCCATGTGGGTGTACTGCACTTTCCAAACCATCTGTAGCAAACCACAGAAATACAAGCTAAACTGATGATGCTCAGAAAGTCCAGAATGTTGCTCCTTCTAGACAGTTTATAGCAAAGAACAAGAGAGATTTTAAACATTCTGTCATTAGATTGTTGATTTTAGTTGGTGGCAAGTGAAACTCTATTTAAAGCACTATGACAAGATCATTTATCAGACCTCTAAAAATAATGCAAAAGGAAATTCCAAATAGGTTTTCTTATTTTTTTTCCTTTTGTTCCACTGACAATTTATGCACTGAAGTTATTAATTTCTATATTTTCTATAGGCTTTAGAATTGTTTTGAAATGAACTTCAAACATTCAAGTGGCAAGAAGAAAGAAAGTATAGAAACCCTCTATAAAAAAACAAACCCCAGAAAAAAGCAGTGTAGCACTGTTTATAAGGGATTTAAGTTAAGAGTCTTTTGGTTGCTTCAACATTTGAAGCCATATTAGCAGAAGGAAAGTAATGATAAAACCCAAGTTTCATAAATAATAAGAATGAATATCTGCATTCAAATGTACCAGAAAGTAGCTTGCCCACAATGCTATATTCAAATTCAATTTTTTTAAAATTTTTAAATCTTAAAAATATATAGATAACTTCAGACACATAGTAGGAAAAACTTACATATTATTGTGATACATATTTTAATTATTATAAATAACTTATGACAGTAACAACTATAACGGCTCCAGCCTGTTTGGCAGCTCTCTCAAATATCATGATGCCATTCCACTACCTAATTTCACAAAATCAGTTTCTACTCAAGACAAGAGAACACACTTGGCAGAATTCACTAGAGAATTGTAGACTTAAGAGTTCTGAGTCTCACACAAGCTTTCAGGGACCCAGGTTCTTTTCTGGTGGTAGAACCAAACTTCCTGGTTTTAGGTCTTAAAGGCAGGATTTGTAAAACTCATAAAGAGACTAAAAAAGTATGTTGGGCATCAAATTCCTTTTTAAATTCAGCTTTCTGGTAAGAATAATTGAACCTAACCCAAGAGACAGAATTTCTCTAAATTTTAATACTTTCAGAAAAATATCCACAAGAAATTTCTGTTGAAGTCTAGAATTCTTTCTAAAAAGGAAAAAAAAAAATCCCTCATAGAAAATATCATTCTAGAGAACAAATAAGGAATGTATCAGATGTGTCAGTGTCTAGAGGACATTTTAATAGCATAGGTAGCATCTCTTTAATTTTTTGAAAGAGTTTGAGAAAGATTAGTATTAATTATTTTAAAAATATTTAGTAGCATTCTCCAGTGTAGTTATCTGGTCTAAGACTTCTCTTTGTTGGGGAGGATTTTGATTACTGATTCTATCTCCTTACTAGTATAGATTTATCCAGATTTTTAAATTTATAATTTAGTATATCAATAAAAATTTATCCATTTCTTCTAGGTTATTCAATTTGTTGGTGTATAAAGGTCTATAATCTGTCTTATGATCCTTACTGTTTTTACGGCATCAGTTGTAACATCTCCTCTTTCATTTCTGGTATTTATTATTTGAATATTCTGTTTTTGTTAGTCTAGCTAAGGGGTTGTCAATATTGTTGATCTTTAAAAAAACCAAACCTTTTATCTGTTTTTCTATTCTCTAGTTTATCTCTATTATAATCTTTATTTTTTTTCATTCTTTCTGAATCCTTGGGTTTAGTAGATTCTTTTACTAGCTCCTTGGGGTATAAAGTTAGATTACTGATTAGAGGTATTTCTTCTTTTTTAACGAAGGCATTTATCGCTATATATATCCCTCTTAGTACTGCTTTTCCTACATCTTCTAATTTTTGGTATACTGTGTTTTTGTTTTCATTTGTCTCAAGATATTCTTCAATTTCCCTTGTGATGTCTTCTCTGATATATTAATTGTTCAATAGTATATTGTTTAATTTGTACATATTTGTGAATTTCCCAATTTTCCTATTATCGATTTTTAGTTGCGTACTGTCATGGTTAGAAAAGATATTTGGTATGATTTCAATCTTAAATTTGTTAGAACTTGTTTTGTGGCCTGATATATGATCTACCCTGGAGAATTTCTGTGTGTGCTTGAGAAGAATGTACATTCTGCTATTATAGAGTATTCGAAATATAACTATAAGGTCCTGTTCATCTTTGATGTTTTTCAAATCCTCTGTTTCTTTATTGACCTTTGGTCTGGTTGATCTATACATTACTGAAAATGGGGCATTGAAATTTCCTATTATTACTGTGCTACTTTCTAGTTTTCCCTTCAATCAATATTTGCTTCATACACTTTGGTGCTTTACTGTCAGGTGCAGATATATTTGAAAATGTTTTATCTTCTGAGAGAACTGATCCCCTCTACCATTATATAACGTCTTTCTTTGTTTCTTGAAACAGTTTTTGACTTTGTCTAATAAAACTATGGCCACCCCTGCTCTCTTGTGGCTACCATTTGCATGGAATACCTTTTTTCATGCTTTCACTTTCAGCTTTTATATATATCCTTACATCTAAAATGAGTTTCCTGTAGACAGCAAATAGTTGGCCTTAAGCCAATTAGTCACTCTATGTTTTTTGATTGGAGAGTTTAATGCTTTTACATTTAAAGTAATTACAGTAAGTCCCCCTACATATGAGCTTTCGAGTTGTGAATTTCTGAAGGTATGAATGTGCGTTCACATATTTCATCATGTTAGTTCACATGCCTGGCATAGACTGTCACATTCACGCATCCTTTACAAGGGGTTGTGCTTTTGTGTACTTTGCTGTAGAGTACTATTGTTGTGCAACACAAGGAGCTTACTAACGAAGACCAGGTGGAACTGGAGGACCAGAGAAAGGATGAAGATAGACAAAATGAAGATGTACCTGAAGAACCAAAGAGATTCATGACAGGAAGTGGCAAGCGGATTTTCTTTATTTTAGGGGGCACTGTTAGCTTTTGAGGCACAGGACCCAAATGTAGCCCAGTGTATTCTGTCATTCTGTGTCATCTGGGATGAGAAAAAAAGAGCTGCTACTTAGACATCATTGGGTCATTTTTTCAACAGGGTAGATAGAATTGAATCTAGCAAGGAACCAGAACCTGTGCCATCAATGTCTGGCATGAGTGAAATTGCGGCTTGCCCTCCATCTCCTATTGCTGATGAACTTTTACCATCTCCCAGCCTCCTCTCCCTATCCAGTCAGTAACTCTTCTTGCCTGTTTACTCAATGCCAGCCCCTGTACACCAGCTATTGCACTGTAGTACTGTACTTTTCAAGGCACTCTGCTATAAGATTAAAAATGTTTCCTTTATATTTTGTTTTTTACGAATTACTTGTATGAAACATATTATAGTGTTGGTTGGCTAACTCTCTTGGCCTTAGGAACAAACTAGATTTATGAACACACTCTCAGAACAGAACTCATTCACAAGTAGGGGACTTACTGTACTAATGGAGAAGCACTCACTACTGTCATTTCACCATTTTCTGTATGTCTTGTGGTTATTCTGTCCCTATTCTTCCCACTTGCTGCCTTTCTTTGCATAGCTGAAAAAAAATTTTTTGGTAGGGATATGCTTTGATTTCCTTTTCATTTTCATTTATGCAACTTCTATAGGTATTCTCTGTGTTGTTACCATGGGGATAACATTAATAACTATCTTATAGTTACAGCAATTTATTTTTTATCTTTTTAACTTTTCTTAAATTGGGATATAACTGATGTATAATATCATATAAGTTTCAGGTGTACACAATTTTTAAAAGTTAGACTCCATTTACAGTTACTATAAAATACTGGCTATATCCTCTGTGTTGTATAATATATCCTTACAGCTTTTTTAAAATTTATTTTTAAATAGAGGATAATTGCTTTACAATGTTGTGCTGGTTTCTGCCTTACAACAGTGTAAATCAGCCATAAGTATACATATACTCTCTAGCTCATGAACTTCCCTCCCACCCCCTATCCTATCCCTTTAGGTTGTAGCTTATTTATTTTATACATAATAGCTAGTAACTCTTAATCCCTACCCTTAGCTTGCCTCTCCCTATCTTCCTTCTCCTCACTAGTAACTACTAGTTTGTTCTCTATATCTGTGAGTCTGTTTCCTTTTTGTTATACCTACTAGTTTGTCTTATTATTTAGATTCCACATAGAAGTGATATCATACAAATATTTGTATTTCTCTGTCTGACTTATTTCACTTAGCACAATACCCTCCAGGTCCATTCATATTGTTGTAAGTGGCAAAACTTTGCTCTTTTTTGTGGCTGAGCAGTATTCCATTGTGTGTGTGTGTACTATCTATTTTAAACTGACAACTTCAGTTGTAGGAAAAAAATCTTTACTTCTTTGTATCTTCTCACTGTGTTTTATGTTTTCAATGTCATAAGTTCCATTGTGTGGTACTTTTTATCCATAAACATGGTTTTACAGTTACCACTTTTTAATGATTTTTATATTTTAGGTTTAATTGTGTACCACTATTACAGTATTACACAATTTTATATTTGTTTATATATTTACTTTACCAGAGAATTTTGTATGTTGGGATGGTCTTGTGTTGCTGTCTAGAGTTCCTTTGTTTTCAACTTGAAAAACTCCCTTTAACAATTCTTATAGGAAGTTTAGTGGTGATGAACTCCTTCAGCTTTTGTTCATCTGAGAAGGTCTTAATTTCTCTTTCATGCCAAGGACAGCTGGCAGAATATAATCATCTCAGTTGGTAGGTTTTTATTTTTAGCACTTTGAATATATCATCCCACTGCCTTCTGGACTTAATGTTTCTACAGAATGATGTACTAATAATGTTTATGTGAGTTTCCTTGAATGTGATGACTTGTTTTTTCTTACTGTTGTCAATATTCTCTTTCTTCGACTTTTTTGCCCCCCCAACCTCCTGTCTTTGACTTTTGACAGTTTGATTATACCATTTCTCAGATGGGCCTTTTCTTTAATTTGGATGTCCAGTTCCTTCCTCAGCATGATAAGCTCTTTGCTTTTTTCCTTCTTCTTCTGGCACTCTCACAATGTGTATAACTGGTGCCCTTCATGGTGTCCCATTAGTTCTTAGGCTTAACTTCTATTTATTCATTTTTCTTTACATTTTCCTAATTTAATAATTTAAAAACGCATGTCTTCCAGTAGCTTGATCAAGTCTAACTGTTGAAGCATTTTAGTGAATTTATCAGTTCAATCACTGTATTCTTCAGCTGCAGAATATCTGTTTGGTTGTTCATCAATAACTTCCATTCTTTTTGCTGGCAGTCACATTTTGTTCATGCATCACTAGTTAAAATTTTGTTTAGTTGTTATCTGTATTCTATTGCAGTGCGTTGAAGTTTTTTAGAATGATCATTTTGAGTAACCAGCTAATTCATAGACTTCCATTTCTTTAAGGTAGGTTTGTAGAGATTCCTTTTATTCCTTTGATTGGGCCATGTTTTCCTGTTTCTTTGTGTGCCTTATTTTTTTGTTGCATATTTTGAATTTGAAGAGTCATCTCTCCTGGTCTTTATGGACTGGTTCTGTACAGGGGAAGATTTTTAATCAATCTGTCTAGAGAACCTGGCGGGCCTTCAAACATTTTCTGGGGATGCATCTTCTCTATGTTTTTGCACAAAATTTCCCAATTAGAGAGCTCTGACAGTTTCTTTTTCAAGAGTTTCTTATCTCTTTCTCCCTCTAGTGTTTATCTGTGGTACCACAGGTTCTCTGATGACAGAACAAGCCACTAAGCTCTTTTGTTATCTGCAGCCCCTCAGGCATCCAAAGTATACTCCTTCCCTTACTGCCTCAAGTCAGGGGAGACAGAAACTAATCTCTAAGGTAGACCAAGGTAGCCCCTTTAAAGGAGATGGCAATGGCAACCCACTCCAGTACTCTGGCCTGGAGAGTCCCATGGACAGCGGAGCTTGGTGGGCTGCAATCCATGGGGTCACTAAGAGTCAGACACGACTGAGCGACTTCACTTTCACTTTTCACTTTCATGCATTGGAGAAGGAAATGGCAGTCCACTACAGTGTTCTTGCCTGGAGAGTCCCAGGGACAGCGGAGCCTGGTGGGCTGCCGTCTATGGGGTCGCACAGAGTCCGGCGCAACTGAAGGGACTTAGCAGCAGCAGCCCCTTTAAAAGCTGAAACATGATACGTACATTCTACACTTCTCCCTAGCCCCCACCCTAAAAGAGAAATTGTGAGTTGGGTACTTTGTCCTGATCATGTTAACCTGAGCCAGCCTCTGTCTGTGGCACTGCCAGCTCTCTGTTGGCACTGTTTAACTCTCCATGGTCTCCAGCCACTAAAAGCATGCTGATTTCCTGTCAGTGGTCAGAGTTAGGAAAGACAGATGGCAGTTCCTTAGGTAGTCTCCCAAAAGTTAGAACATTGGACACATTCCATTCTTTCTTTCCCAAGGGAGAAGCTTCAAGCTACATTTTTTTCCTTCCAATCCCCTCAAGCCTGAAAAGCTTAGGGGAGGGGCTACTGTGGTTGATATGAAATGGCTTTCTTACATGTTTCAATATGGTTATGCTTGGTTTTGAGCTTGCCAGCGGTACTTCATAATTGATTTCTGAATTTCTTACAAAGGCTCTTTGGATCAAACACAACTATTAAGTTAATGCTTCTGTGGGGGAACAAGACTAATGCTTCCTATTCTGCTATCTTGCTGACATCACTCCTTATGAATTTTTTTAATGTTTATTATTTATTCAGTTTTCTTCTTTCAGTAATGGCCTGCTTATATATCTTGTCCATTTCTATAATGGAGTGTTTGCCTTATGATTTTTTTGCAGGAAGCATTTCTATAGTTTGCACACTAATCCTTTGTTTTATAAACTGCAAATACCTTCTAAATCTGGCTGTTCTTTTCTATTTATTTAATAGCTTCTTGTTATTGCTTTTATTTATTCTTACTGAATTTTAAGAAATCATCAACTTTACCTATAGTGGGAGTTTGGTGTAGAATGTAAACACACATTGCATCCTACTGACTTTTTAAATCCCCTTCGGTAATTTTTAATTCTATTACTTCAAAGATCCATTATTCAACATTCACCTCAAGGCTAAATCAAAGTCTTTACCTGATGTATAAATAATGGCAAGTGCTTTCCACACACCCTATGGGCACTTCATCTTATTTTTTAAGGTGTACTTTATACACCACAAAATGTACCTGTTTGATATGTAGAGTTCAAAAGATTTTTAACAAATTGTTGACTTGGATAACCACCATCATCATCATCCACTTTTAGGACATTCCCATCAACTCAAGATCTTTTGTGCTCATTTGCAGGAAATCCCTCTGCCCTCCCAGGCAACAAATAATCTATTTTCAGTCTCTATAATATGATTTACCTATTCTGGACATTCTACAAATATGGAACCACACAGTATGTAGCCTTTCATGATTGGATTAAGCACAATGTTTTGTTTTGTTTTTAATAATTTATTTATTTACGGCTGCACTGGGTTTTCATTGGTGCATGTGGGCTTTCTCTAGTTGCGGATAGTGTGGGCTATTCTTCATTGTGGGCCCCAGAGCACGCAGATTTCAGCAGCTGTGGCACACAGGCTTAGTTGCTCCAAAGCATGTGGAACCTTCCTGGACCAGGGATAGAACCCGTGTCCTCTGCATTGGCAGGCGGATTCTTATCCACTGCACCACCTGGGAAGTCCAAGCATGTTTTTGATGTTAACACATACTGTAGCATGAATCAGAAGACTGTTCCTTTTTCACTAAGGAATAGCATTCTATTGTACGGACAAAGCATATTTTATCCATCCATTAGTTGATAGATATTTGGGTTGCTTCTGTTTTGGTCTATTATGAATAATGCCAGTATGAACATTCACATACAAGCATCTGTGTGCTTATTAGCCATTTGTATATGTATATATATTTTCAGTGATATACATTCCCATCTTTTACCAGTTTTTTAACTGAGTTATCTGTCTTCCTATTACTGACTTCTTTGTATATTCTGGGTATGAGCGCTTTATCAGACGTATGATTTGAAAATACTTCCTCAGAATGTATGACTTGTCTTTTTATTTTTTTAAACAATGGTAACATAATTTTTTATTTATTTTTGTGTTCATTTGAAGATGGTCCTCTGGATTGTTTCTGTTTCTGAACTACTGCAAATAAAGCAGCTATGAATATTTATATAGAAATATTTGTGAATACCTACATTTTTGTTTGTCATTACTTAATACTTGAGTGAAACTGTTGGGTTCAATGGTAAGGGTATGTTTAACTTTGTAGTAAACCACCATACTACTCACCAAAGCAGTTACAGTAATTGCTAGGCCTTATGGAAAGTCGATGCTGAACTCTCTGAGGAACTGCCATACTGTTTTCTACTAGAGCTTTACCACTTACATTCTCATCAGCACTGTGTGAGGGTTCTACTTTCTCCACCTCCTTGCCAAAAGGTCATTTTCCATTCTGTTTGTTATTTTTAAAATTATAGCCATTCTACTTAGGCGTGTTGTAGTATCCCACTGTGACTTTAATTTGAATTTCCATAATAATTAGTAATTTTAAGCATCATTTTATATGCTTATTGGACAGTTGTACATCTTTGTACAACTAATAAAGTCTCTAATAAAGTCCCTAATAAAGTCTCTTACCCATTTTTGAATTGAGCTTTGTTGTTGTTTTTAGGAGTTTTTTTTATAGTCAGGATATTAACCCTTTATTAGATATATTATTCCCAACTGAATGATATATCTCACTTACCAGGTATTGTACTAATTGTAATGAAATCCAGTTTATCTACTTCTGCTTTGTTTCTTATGATTTTGGTGTCGTATTAAAAAAAATCCCTGCCAAATCTAATGTCATGAAGATTTTCTCCAGTGTTTTCATCTAAGAGTTTTATATTTTACTTTAAGGGGTTAAATACAAATGGTTCCTAAAGACTGAGGGCAAACACCATTTCGGACAGAGCTTTAATTGGCAACAGCTTTATTAAAAAAAAAAAATCACAAATTTCTTTGGTCCCAGATTCTCCTAATGATTTGTTAAAAATAAAAATGCTCACCAATAAAAACAACTTTGAATTCTTTTATTTAGTGAAGAAATGTTTTGTAATGTGATTAATTGCATTTTAATTTGTCTGAATCTATTTGATTTGGTTACTCTAGATTTTGGTATATTGTGTTTCTTAAAATAGGTTATTTGTGCACACCAAATATCTGCTGCCGTGTAAATGATTTTGATTGTGTAACTGTGTGTGTGAATGATACAGCCTCACACTGAGCCACGCATTCTTTCCTTTCTGTTGCACACTGCATACGTGGGTATCAGTTTTACTCAGCTGGTACCCAAGAGACACTGTTTGATCTACTTAATGACCTGAGAGTTGAGAGAATAGTGATTAAAAAAAGAAAATCTATAACAATTGCCAATTTGCCATGTATCCCCCTGAAAATAATCTCTCTACATAGAATATAACCATAATTATGAACATGCATTTCCTAAGAATTATAAAACTTTTCTTTCATAACAAACTGATACATTTTGAAACTTGAGAAGGGGGATGTTTAGTTTAACACCTACCGTCTTTGACTGTTAAATCCATTAAGATGATTCTCTCGGAGTTCAGACACTAATGATAAAACCATCTGTAAAACAAAATCAGTTGCAGGTTAACTCACGCTGCAAACAGGATTACATCAGTTCTATTTTTCTTGGTGTGAGTGATATTTCCGTTGAGATTCCCCACTCTCTTCCCCCACCAATCCTCTCCTTGCCTTACTTTTTCAAAACAAAAAGAAAGCAGTGTCAAATCACATTTACTAATAATCTGGATTTTATGTTTAATGTCTGTTACTCTGTATTCCTAAATATTTAAGCAAATGAAGGCTAGACAAGTCATTAATTTCCCCCAAATTAAAACCAAATCTATTAAAAATAAAACCATGTTAGAGTTAGTTTACTTTTTTCTTTCTTAACTTATTAATTTTTAAAAATGCTGTTCATGTATACAGCTTCCAAAAGACTAGAACAGTATTCAAACATTAAAATCTGAAACATTTTTTAAAAGAGCTGTGCTAAGACCATAAATTGTTCCTTGAATTTGGCTAAAATTTAAGGCAGAAGAAATCACAGCTTTAATACTAAGATGTAAATATATAGAAGGTTGTTATTTATTGAATATTTTGCCTTAACATAAAATTCCCATCAGGTTATTTTTAAATATGAAATTTGTCCAACAGTAAAAGACTGTGTTTATATTGGTTAAGGAAGTCTCTTCTCCTAGAAATCTTTGAGAGAATAAATGAGATGTGTTAAGGGACAGAGAGGTTGGTTGATTTAGAATAACCTCTCCTGGTTTCCTTCTTCTTCTCATAATCTCTCATCTCACATTTTTTCCTTACATGGCCATAAGTCCACCCAAGGTAAGAAGAGATAAACATAGAAAAGTTAAACATCTCTCCTGGAGGAGTGAAATATTTCCATTTACCTTTTTTGCAGATGGTACATTAAGCAATGAAAATTTCAATACTAATAAATTAAAAATACTCACATTTTTAAGTAAACCAGGATAGTAGTCTGTGGGTGCATACCCAAGAACTTGATTAAAAAGACCAACTTCTTTTATATCAAATCTGGATGTGGAAACTATATGAGATAACAACCTCTAAAAAACATAAACAGAAAGAGAAAAAGGTCTTAAAAGTGAAATAAGTGCCTATTATGTATAATGCCAAGAAGCTGGGTCATTTGTAAATGGAGTGGTCTCAATGAAATGAATAATCATAATTTTTCCAAATACCCAGTTCACTTTGATTCAGATATAAAGAGGAAATAAGTTAGTGATAAAATTATTTCATTAAGTAAATTAAAAAAACATTAATAATGAACTATGTATAACTCATGAACAAGGCTTTAACTACACTAAAAATGTCATCTTTACTGGTTTTAAACTCAGTAAAACATTCTTATCAGAGTAGAGATGATTACTTAATACCTGACAAGGAACACATCACAAATCACTAGGGAAAGGAAAGATTATGCAATAAATGGTACTAGGAAAACTACTTGAAAAAATTATATTCTAACCTTATGTTACTTATCAAAATATACTTGAATTTACTATAAATCAAAGAGATCAATGTAAAACTGAAATAAAATAATAAGCAAGAAGAAAACAGAAGTACTTTTCACATGTCTGAATGGGGAAGAACTTTATAAACTCAAAGTCAAGGAAGCAAATCAACAATTGCTCTAAATTACAACAAAACAGCTCCCCCTCAAAAAAAACACACTTTGTGTTTCCCAGTGAATAGGCACAAACTAAGAATATTAACAACAAATAATACTGCATATGTAATCAAATTTGGACTTCCCAGGTTGCACTAGTGGTAAAGAACCCACCCGCCAATGCAGGAGATGTGAGAGACATGGGTTCGATCCCTGGGTGAGGAAGATTCCCTGGAGGAGAGCGTGTCAACCCACTACAGTATTATTGCCTGGAGAATCCCATGGACAGAGGAGCCTAGCAGGCTACAGAGTTGGACATGACTGAAGCAACTATACACACTAATACAGAATCAAATTCAGTGTTCAGTTCAGTTCAGTTCAGTTCAGTCGCTCAGTCATGTCTGACTGCGAAGCCACGAACCACAGCATGCCAGGCCTCCCTGTCCATCACCAACTCCCAGAGTCCACCCAAACCCATGTCCATTGAGTTAGTGATACCATCCAACCATCTCATCCTCTGTCGTCCCCTTCTCCTCCTGCCCTCAATCTTTCCCAGCATCAGGGTTTTTTCAAATGAGTCAGCTCTTCGCATCAGGTGGCCAAAGTATTGGAGTTTCAGCTTCTACACCAGTCCTTCCAATGAACACCCAGGACTGATCTCCTTTAGGATGGACTGGTTCGATTTCCTTGCAGTCCAAGGGACTCTCAAGAGTCTTCTCCAACACCACAGTTCAAAACCATCAACTCTTCGGCGCTCAGCTTTCTTTACAGTCCAACTCTCACATCCATACATGACTACTGGAAAAACCATAGCTTTGGCTAGACAGACCTTACAAAATACCATATGAAAAATATTAAGAGCATTAAAAAAGCATAGGAACAGATAATTCCTAAGATAAAACACTAATGCCCAAGAAACACATGGATAAATGTTTAGCCTCATAATCAAAAAGGGCAAATTTATACATCAACAAACTATTTTCCACTAAATGAATTAAAGTTTTTACAGACATGAATACCTAAGGCTAATCTGGGTTCTCTGAAACAGGTGTTCTGTGTGAGCTATTGGAAAAATTCAAATGGAATCACATATCAGTGCTACTGCGAATCAGACAAAGGCACCCACAGAGTGTGAGCGAGTATAACACAGCCCATAACCCACCCCTAAGCTTGGACTGACAGGGCTATGTTTGCCTAGACATTTGTAACATGTAGACATGTTATAAGTGGTAACATTTAGACACCTTATAGGTTGGTTACTTTATAGAAAACAACTTGAGAATGTCTATTAAAGGTTTTAAAAGCATTCAGGACTTTTAATGTATCTGGCACACGTTTAAGGAAATAAATCAAAATATGACAATGCGGATTATGTGCAAAGATGTTTACCACAGTGTTATTTCTTACAGCAAAAAAAAATGTCTAACAGGAGGGAATTATTAATCTGTGATACCCTCAATACTGTGGCTCATTGTAAGCCATTAAATGCTTACAAAGAACATATGACAGCATTTTAAGTGGTTATAATATTAAATGAAGAAAGGAAGATGCAAAACCGTATATATAGAAATGAGCTCATCACTATAAAAACAATCCAGACATAGGAACAAAAAAAAAACAATGAAAGAAAATATCACCAAATGTTAAGTCTCTGGGATGGCGCTATTATGGGTTTACATATTTTTCTTCTTTCTGCTTTGCCAGTTAACACAAAGGGCACATATCACTAACTCATCACGTCAATTCTATCACAAACCATTTTACATATTCAAAAAGATACAAAACAATACAACAATTCCTCTACCGTGGAACTTAACAAAGCATTAGAAACATCAAGGAAGACCTCTGTGCCATCTTTTTTCCCCATCACAATTCCTCCCCCGGGAAAACTCACCCCTTGTCTGGTGGGCACCCTTTTATGTAGATCATGGTACTTTCTCCCTGTGAGCTCTGACTTGCCTCAGTTTCCTCAAAACAGAACTCCAGGCAGTAAGTTCATTTCTATCATTTCTTTTTAGATTACATATAAGGGATGTCAAACAATATTTCTCCTTCTCTGACTTACTTCACTCAGTATGACACTCACTAGGTCCATCCATGTTGCTGCAAATGGTCTTACTTACAAAATAGAAACAGACTCACAGACTTAAGAGAGTGAATTTATAGCTGTCGGGGGAAAGGGATAGTTTGGGAGTCTGGGATGAACATGTACATACTACTGTGTATGGATAAAATGGATAACCAACAAGGACCTACCGTCCAGCACAGGGAGCTCTGCTCAATGTTACGTGGCAGCCTAGATGGGAGGGGGATTTGGGGGAGAATGGATACATGAATATGTATGGCTGAGTCCCTTTGCTGCTTACCTGAAACTATTACAACATTGTTAACTGGCTATACCCCAATACAAAATAAAAAGTTCAGAAGAAGAAAAAAAGAACTCCAGACAACACTACTAAGTATATATAGGTTGAAACCTGCTGAAAGAGCTCAGCTGGTAAAGAACCCTCTTGTAATGTGGGAGACCTGGGTTGATCCCTGGGTTGGGAAGATCCCCGGAGAAGGGAAAGACTACCCACTCCAGTATTCTGGCCTGGAGAATTCCATGGACTGTATAGGTAATGGGGTCGCAAAGAGTCGGACGTGACTGAGCAACTTTCTCTCTCTGCTGTTCCTACCTGAAAGCCAACCTACTGTTTTCAGATTAGAAGAGTTCATAGCAAGCTAACAAAGTAACTTTGAAATACTACTACTTAGTAGAAGACATTAATGATTAAAAAAAAAGACTCAGCCACATGCATAATATGATACACAAAAAATGAAACCACTAGGGAGGGAGAAAAACAGGAAATTTACAGAGTTAAAGTGAACTTTTTAATAAGGCATAAGACAATGAAAAGGTTCCTTCTAGAGGGAAGAAAAGTCTGGATGGAAGCTACTTGCCAACTATTGGCCTTTTTTTCCTTTCAGTTCAAAGCTATCCTTTAAAACTACAGCAAGCAAACAGGAGCTGACAACAGCCCCAGGAGAATTCATCTCCCAGTTATTTTCAAATACTAAATGCATTCTGGGTGAGATCAAGCAGTTGTGGTTAGGTTGGCAGCGCCAGGGGAGGCAAATTACCGTCAATGTGCCATTCTTCCAGGGGAGGTGTTTACTGGTGGATTCTTAGTTAACCACAGCAAGGGGCACACATGGTGCCTTCAGCAGGTGGGACCTGACTCCCTGTGGGGAGTGCAGTGTAGGTGTTCTGGTGAAGGCAAAGTCCAGCCAGACTTGGCTAACCATATGCTGCACCCAGGTGGAGGTGCCCACATCAGACCAGGCAGGAGGAGAGAGAAAACTCAGTTTCCTTATTAGGAAAGTAGGCTGCAAAAGGCTCAGAATCAGGAACAGACTGGGTTTCTCACAGAGAAGATTCGTTTGATGCTAGATGGAGGGAAAACAGCACTGGAAGTGCTTAACTTTCTGTTACCAGACTGGCATTCTATTTAGCAAACATTTAAAGCATTTATATGCTGCGAGCTGTACTAACAATTTACAGAGAGCAACTCATTTAATCCCCACATCCTATGGGGTAAGTGCTATTACTGAACGTTGTTACCAATGAGGATACTGAGACACATTGAAAGAAACATGCCCAAGACTGGTTACCTACTTTAAGGTAAAACCTTATAAGGAATGTCCCTGTATGGGTTCTCCTTGAAGCAGCTGGAGTAGTTAAACAATGCAAATCTGACTGGATTCCCTGGTGGCTCAGTGGTAAAGAATCCACCTGCCAATGCAGGAGAGATGCAGGAGATGTGTATTCGATCCCTGGGTCTGGAAGATCCCCTGGAGAAGGAAATGACAACATACTCCAGTATTCTTGCCTGGAAAATCCCATGGACAGAGGAACCTGGAGGGTTACAGTTCATGGGGTTGCAAAAGAGTCAGACATGACTTAGTGAACTGAAAAACAACATTCAGCTTGGCAGTAGTTTAGTCCCTTAGTGGGGTCCGACTCTCTGCGACACCATGAACTATAGCCTGGAGGCTCCTCTGTCCATGCAATTTCCCAGGCAAGAATACTGGAGTGGGTTGCCACTTCCTTTGCAGGGGATCTTCCTGACCCAGGAATCGAACTTGAGTCTCCAGCCTTGCAGGTAGATTCTTAACTGACTGAGTCAACAGGGAAGTCACCATTCAGCTTAAGACTCCCAATAACTCTTAGGGTGAAGCTCAAACCTCTCCCTAAAAGATGAAACCTTGCCACACTGGTTTTGCAGCCCCTGTCTGGGGCTGATTTTGCCCCCTTAGCTTGTTTGGAGACCTCAAGGCTCTTTGGTCCCTTAAGGCTTTGGTATGTTCTAGTCCCTCTGACGGGGTCTGCCCTGGTGGCTCAGAGGTCAAAGTGTCTGCCTGCAATGCGGGAGACCTGGGAGCTCTTCTAGCCCAATTACCTGCTCAAGTGTTGCTTCTTGAGGGTTTCTAGCAATGACAACAAAGTTTTTATGAGTGCTTACCATAAATGAAGCACTGGGCTATGTTCTCTAAGTATGGCATCTCACTTAAAATTCCATAAATTCAGTTTTTAATAAAACTCAATTAAGCAAAGTTTCAATTAAGCCTAAGGTCACAGCACCCTGTCCTATCACTTCATGGCAAATAGACAGGGAAACAATGCAAACAGTGACTGACCTTATTATTTTCTTGAGCTCCAAAATCACTGCAGACAGTGATTGCAGCCATGAAATTAAAAGACGCTTGCTCCTTGGAAGAAAAGCTGTGACCAACCCAGACAGCATATTAAAGAGCAGAGACATCACTTTGCCAACAAAGGTCCATATGGTCAAAACTATGGTTTTTCCAGTATTCATGTATGCATGTGAAAGTTGGACCATAAAGAAGGCTGAGCACCAAAGAATTAATGCTTTTGAACTGTGGTGTTGGAGAAGACTCTTGAGATTCAAGAGTCTTCTAGTCAAACTAGTCAATCCTAAAGGAAATCAGTCCTAAGTATTCATTGGAAGGACTTATGCTGAAGGTCCAATACTTTGGCTACCTGATGGGAAGAATAGACTCATTTGAAAAGACAGTGATGCTGGGAAAGACTGAAGGCAGGAGAAGGGAATGATAGAGGATGAGATGGTTGGATAGCATCACCGACTCAATGCACATGAGTTTGAGTATGGTCTGGGAGATGGTGAAGGACAGAGAAGCCTGGTGTGCTTCGGCGTCCCTAAGAACTGGACATGACTGAGCGACTGAACAAGAAACTGGTGGCTACCATCATAATTCACATGGTTGACTCTTAAAAATTAAAGCATAAATTACTACAGACCCAGGTGGGATAGAAAGTAGCATAGTGCATATACAATAGAAGAAAACCAGTTTCAAGGCAGCAACAGTTAAGGGTCAGCTAAGACTGCAGGTCCTAAGGAAAACTATGTAAAGGCTTTCCTCTTTAATCCCAACTGCCCAGAGGGACTGACATGCTGGGCGTTGGAGTACATGGAATGCATGGAGGCTAGCTCCCCCAAACTGCATGAGTTTACTCTGGAGACTGAGCCAATGAAAGTTAAAAAAAAAAAAATCCAGGACATTCAATAGATTGAGAGGGTGCAATCAGGTACTGTAAATAATTACCAAGCAGTGTTTAAAACAGCCATAAACAGTTCCCTAGATAGTATCACAACAACTGCATTATATAAGCTGACTGTAACACGATCTTGGAAACACAAAAATAACTTAATTGGCAGATCTGTCCTGGCCTAAATTCCCAAAATGATATGGTTAGAAACTGATTTTTTTAAAATCAATTGCTATAAAGATTAGTTTCCCCTACTATCTCCTACTTTTCTTGTTGTTTTAAATAATAAGAAAAACAACTCTATACTCAGCGTTGGCAAGGATATGGTGAGAGGGGCACTCCATTGCTGTTGGGAGCAGAAATTTGTAAAGATTTTCTGGGAAGCCATTTGATGCTATGTAACCAAAGCATTAAAATTCATATCCCTCTACCCAGTACCTTGATTTCCAAGAATATATCCTAAGGAAAAATTCAGGTTCATGGCAGTATTACTTTTGACAGTGAAAAACTAGAAGCAACCAAGGTACCCCACAGCACCGTACTAGTTGAAATTCATCATGGTTTATCCAACAGCATGAATCACACCGTAAAAAAGATATTTAATGACACAGAAAAGACACCATGACATTAATCTGTAAAGCAAGGTGTAAAAACTGTATATTCAATTTTATATTCAAAAAAATACTAGGAAGAAACATGACAGTTATTATCATAACATTATTTCAGGGAGTGATTTAAAATTTCTTCTGTATACTACCTGTATTTCCAAAGTTTCTACACTTACCATATCATACTTTTTATCATTAACTTATGTCTGGTTTTCTTTTTTCTCATAATTCCCTAATGCAAATTGCTATGAAGGGACACAGAGTTTTATTCCTGGATGAAATAAGCATAAATACCAGAAACAACATACTGAGGCCTGGCTATGTTTCCATAACTTATAAAAAGACACCTGAAACTTTGGACCTCCATATTTCTCTTTTAAGGTAAAATTAAAATTTGATAAGCACTTCTCATTGCTAAGAACAATTTTTTTTACTGCCACCTAGTGGTAAGTATTCTAAAGCCAAACCCATATGAATTCCATAGGCACTGGCCCTTGGACAAAAATTAATTCCTATAGTCACACAAGTAATTGACTCATTTTAAAATGCTGAAAAAACTTGGAAATCTACTCCAACTGCTTATTTTACTGATAGGAACTGGGCTTCTAAATATATAAATCATTATCAACAAAAACATGTGCATGTAGATTGAATATTTTTTTTGGAAAAAAATGCCAATTTGAAAGGAATATAGAAAAAGTGCAAATACATCATCCTGACTAGTGATCTAAAATCAGTCATGGGTGGAAAGTATAGGAACCAACACAATTGTGCATAAAACGTTTTAAGTCCAATTTTGATCCATGTAGGAGTTTGAAGGACTCTGCTAATGTTTGAAAAGCCATTTAAAAATACTCATAACCATGAAAGTGAACTTTCAAGGAGAAAAGTAAATAAATCAGAGGGAAAATCCATTTCCCTTGTTTTCAGGTGTTCTTTCTTGTTCTAGCCTCTTTGTATCTGCTCCATCTTGTAACAGGCAGCACATTCACAGGCGGGTTAGGAAAGTTGGAGCAGTGAGGCTGTGGTTTGGCGCAGGGTATGGGTGTGGAAGAAGGGCTGTGGTTTTTGCTCAGGCAAAGGGTTAGCAGAGCCAAACTGTGGTCAATATTCTTGAACTGAGACAGAGTACATATTTTATACTTCTCCAAACAATTTCTTCATCTGATCATTTAAGTCTTTTAGAATTTCCACCACTTTGGTCTTTACTACACCTATCTCTTTATACGTATTAAAGATAAAAACTTTTGTAAACAAGGATGCCTTATTCATTCTTTCATTCTACAAACATATATTCAAGCCACTCTACTGGGTCTATTGTGATAGGAAGCCCACTACAGTCTGATGAAGGGAGACAGAGATAGAAATATCCATAATACAAGACAGAATGCAGTAAGTGCTATAATGAGACGGTAAGACAATCACTGTGAGAACAGAGGAAGTGATGATTAATTCCAACTGTAGGGTTTCAGAGTGCTCCCTGAGATGATGACTTTTGAGCTGATTCTGACAGCTGGGGAAGGAGGTATAGGAAAGAAAGAAAGAGACGGTGTATAATGTTGGCTGAGATAGACAGAGAAAAATGGCTAGAGGGATTAGAAACAGCAACGGAAAGGGGGCTATGGTGCGTGGGCAAAGACTTGGGAAATGCTTCTGTCACTTTGACTGTTTTAATACTTCACTGGACTCCTAAGCACAGCCTCCCCTATGGGGCCTCAGAATATCTGGTCAAACTTGCTTCTCCCAATTTTTCTCTTTGATCCCTGTGATTTGGTAACATCAGACTCTCTGCTGGTCATCAAACTCACCCAGCCTTTTCCCCATATCATTTCTTTCTCCTGAGAAACCCAACAACCCTCACCCATCTCTAGCTGCCCAAATTATACCTATCTTTCAAAATCTATCTTTCCCCAAAATTCTTGTTCCAGTTTGCAATAGTATGAGATAGTATTCCCCTGAAATCTCCACGGTATCCTATTTGTATTTTTCTCACAATGCCTTCCAAGTTCTGCCTTGCACTGTAGTTATATTTCCTCATTCTACTCATTAGTAAGACAGTGAAAAGGACTGTCTTAACTAATCTTTATATTCTTCAGAGCAACTGTTAACTTGCCCTTGGCATTTCACATACTAGGTGTGCAATAAACCCTAGGTGAATTAAAACTCAATAGAATGAACTGCTCATTTACATTCAGTGAAAAATAAAATTACTATAGGGTTCCTTTGTGACCTCATTACACTATAAAATGAGCAATTTTCCTTTTCACGATTTCCCAAGTTTCAGTCCATGAAATACCCACAGATTACTGGAACAAAACATGACATTGCCATGCACTTTTACTTCAAAGAATTTTACTTAATTTGGTAACACTGACTGGAATCTGGCACACTGATGTGAGTATAATTTCACTGAATAATGCACTGCTCTGGAACCTGGTGGTCCACTGGTTAAGTCTCTGTGCTTCTACTGCAGGGAGCACAGGTTCAGTTCCTGGTCAGGGAACCAGAATCATGCACACTGCATGGCATGGGTCAAAAAAAAAAAAAAAAAAAAAAAAGAAGACTACTGATTTGGGACCTTAAATATTTTCATAATATCCAACTGCTTTTAAAAAATACACTAATTTGTTGCTACTCAGCCTGTGGCAACCTATACAAATGCCACAGTACTAACAGCACCCAGAAGGAACAGGAGAAGCGGTGAGTAGCAAGGACCATCTTTTCTGAAAGAAGCACTGGAAAATTACAAAACAGCCTCAAATATACTTAAATAAAAATTATACATTAAAAAATCTTTTCCCACTGCAAACTCAAATAAGAAAACAAAGCTTTGTTAGTTCATTCCAATTTATTCAATTATTTTTGGCTCCAAAATTTAATCTTCAAGGTACAAGATAACAAGAAGACTCTTGAGAGTCCCTTGGACTGCAAGGAGATCAAACCAGTCAATCCAAGGCAATCAGTCCTGAATATTCACTGGAGGGACTGATGCTGAAGCTGAAATTCCAGTACTTTGGCTACCTGATGTGAAAGAACTGACTCATTGGAAAAGACTCTGATGCTGGGTAAGATTGAAGGCAGGAGGAGAAGGAGACAACAGAGGATGAGATGGTTGGATGGTATCACCATCTCAAAGAACATGAGTTTGAGCAAGCTCCGAGATTTAGTGATGGACAGGGAAGCCTGGTGTGCTGCAGTCCATGGGGTCACAAAGAGTCAGACATGACTGAGTGACTAAACTGAACAAGATAACATCCTTAATCTTCTCTTTTCTCAAGTTTTCACAGAAGTATCTATAGTATTCTGACTTTGGTCAGCAGAAATGGGCCATTTTGAATAGTTGGCAGGTCCTTTCACCATATAAAATACCTGTGTCCAAACACTGAATTAGTCACTTCCTTTTTTATGTTCCCATGACATTTTATGTAAACATCTAATAAAACATTTATATTATTATCCTGAAATTGTTTGTTTGCATAAGCGATGTTAAAATTCCCAATAAATCACTGCTAAGTGATCTATATTTTTCTAAATTAGATAGCATAGTGAAAATCATCTACTTTTCTTAATAATACAATCTTAAGTTATCATTTCTCCCTGCCAACAAAGACATTCTAGAAACCAAACCAACATGTAAGCATCAACTAAATATATTACTTCACTTAAAAAAAAAAAGTTGCCCTCTATAAAGTACTGAAATGGCAAGAAATGTTCTGTACACAGCACTGCATGACAAAACAACAAAGATAAGTGTTATAAAACTAAAAAAAAAAATGTACTAAAGACCAGCATAAATGGAG
This sequence comes from Ovis aries, assembly GCF_016772045.2. Classification (NCBI taxonomy): domain Eukaryota; kingdom Metazoa; phylum Chordata; class Mammalia; order Artiodactyla; family Bovidae; genus Ovis; species Ovis aries. The sequence continues at coordinate 31,153,458 of NC_056055.1, read as the reverse complement.
AGATATTCAGGTCGTAGCAAGAAAAATTCAATGTCATAAAGATGTCAATTCTCTGTCTTGCAGACTCAAAATAGTACCATCAACAATTCTAAATATGATTTCTGTAGTAGAACTTCAGAAGCTTTTCTAAAATTTACATAGAAAAGCAAGTAGCCAAGCACAGCACATACTAAGAGAAAGAAGAAAATTACAGAAGTAAACATATAGCGTGATTCCATTTCTATGAAGTTTAAAAACATACACACTAAGCAAGCTGTTGATCAGGGGTACAGAGACAAGTGGCAAACCTACATATTCTTCAAACTACTTCCGGACACAGGTTCGAAGAGACAAAGTGGAATAAATCAAATGAAATATTTCACCACTATCACAATAGTTATTCTGCACCTGTTAGAATAAGCACCCATAATTCTGAGACTTCTCAAGAAGGAAATATTATTATGATGTAGTTTGACTTCTAACTCTTCTAAAATCTGAAATCCTTCTCAATATCTGAAATAATAAGGAAGACTGTTTTCATTATATGAGATATAATGCAAATCCATTGCTGATGATAAAACTAAAAAAATCAAGATGAAAATTGCTTGGAAACTTCTTTAGAATTCTGTTAAACATTTTTAAGCTTCCATGTATTTATTATTTCTATAATATAAATTACGGATTAAAAGACTGTTCAATATGCAACTGGTACATCTAATAATAGAATTATCTATAATTAAAATGGAGAAGAAATGAGTCCTCAATTAAGGTATAGGTTTATTTGTAATGCATTCTTTCTAAAAATCAGACATGACTAAATTAGTTCAAAGTTATTTTAAGGGAAAAAATCCTCATTGTTTTCATTACAAATATCTGTGATAATGTATTCTTCAGCAAAGGCATAATAATGGATTGTTAAACTTTTTATTAAATTAAAATTAGGCTAAGCTTAGGACTTACACATTATTACCTTCAAACACAAGATGGCAGTCCAAATAAATTAACTTAAACAATGCCAAAGAAAACAATGTCTAATTTCCAACCTAGAATGTAACAGCTTGTTTCCAACAGGTAATGGTCTTGCTTATTAGTCTTATTAAGAGCATCACAGGTTCAAACTAATAGATCTGCAATTATAAGAGTTACTTTCATTTTAATTAAATGACTGTTAAATGACTTCCAATTTTACAAAGTCAATATCTCCTAAAGTATAAGTGGGCAAAGTTCAATTCTGTGAACAGCTTACTCCTGAAGAAAAACTAACCATCCATGGAGAACTAACTACATGAAGAAAATGTGTTGAGAAACAGTTTTCTCTACTACAATGGTTGGGAAGCAAAATTCAGTAAGTAGTTAGTCATTGATTATTTTGCCTCCTTCATAAACCACACTCTCAGATCTCTAAAAGTTCAGACATGATTTCAAACCAGGGAAGAAGCCAGAGCATAACAGAGTCATTAACTGTAAATTTTGGAGACTAATCCCTTATCGGTCACAGCATTTGCAAATGTTTGCTCCCAGTCTGTAGGTTATATTAGACTATATTAATGAATTTTTTGTATGAGTTAAGAAATATTGAAAAAGAAAGAAAAAAGATCATGGGGTTTTCAAGTTAAACAGACTTTGATTTGAGTCCTAGGTACCTGACCTTGGGGTAATTTGTTTTTTAATTTAACCATGTTTAGGTCTGCTCAGTTCCTTCTTCTATAAAATGCAGATTATAAAACTGACACTACAGGTTTGCTATAAAATTGTTACACACACATGGGAAGTAGCTGGCATAATATGTCAGCTCACAGCAGACCCTTCATCATCAATGGCTGCGGTTATATTTTGTCTCATTTGGGTAGAAACGGAATCTATTCCTGGGTTCTGAGTACATTTAATCTTCTCTCTCTTCACTATTACAGTCAAGGTTGGCCTCCTGCTCTCTGTCTCATCATAAATGCCTGCTCTTACCTACACTTACCTAACAGTGAGGGTAGCGTCTCAAGGTTTGCCACAATCAAATAAGAAATGCATGAAGAGGTCCAGGAAGAGCCATATGTGAAAACTGGTTGCCTCCCTCAGTGTTTCTCCTGGTGTGATGTGTAAATACCTTGATCTGAATCATCTTTTTTTCTTACTACCATGCACAGTCCGTTAAATCAAAACCTCAGGCTGAAGACCCCTAGGATCTGCTTTTCCATCAGGACCACCACCCATCTCACTGTACTGTGACCTGAGCACCTGGCCACTGCCCAAACACTGGGTATTTGAACCCTGCATATACTTGTCTCCTGTGCACTGCGGAGAAAATCCAGAGAACAGAGAGAAGCCCAGGTCACCCTATCACAGCCCTGCCTCTGCTGCAGCTCTTCCTTCCTCTGTCACGAAATCTACTATAACAGCAGTCCAGACAAGCCTTAGACCCCCCTGTGCAGCAAGATCGCTTGAGGAGAATGAACTTGTGGCTACCAGAGGGTAAGAATGGGGGAAGGGATAGAACAGGAGTTTGGGCTTGACATGTACACACTGCTGTATTTAAAACAGATAACCAAAAAGCATATTGTTAAATAACAATACATTTTCAGATAAAGGGAAAAAAAACAAGCAAGTATTTTTAATTCCCCCAAATTAGAGACACAAGCTCCTCTCTCTCTCTCCCTAAGGTCCACTTTTCAGGGATCCCAGGAAGGCAGCTATGTGCCACTGGGGCCATGGCTTCTGAATGCGTAAAAGGTGGTATTTTTCATGCAGTCCTTTCCATAAAAAACTAACCTTGGCTCTTGCCCCTGCCTCCTACCAACCCCCCACCCCTCTCATGCTATTTTTGATTTGGGGCAGAGGACACAGTTAGGAGGAACTATGGGCCTAGAACTCTACTGATCAGTCCCATGAAGAAGGTCCTGAGTTCCTGGAAAGGCAGAAATTCTTGCCCAGTGAAAGGCAAAAAACATTATTTTTCCCTGTATTTATTATTTGTGTCTGTACTTTTAAGGCTTTACAATCAGTAACACTTATATCCCTAAAACTGTTGTTACCAGTGTTACCATGTAGTCTTAAACAACTGTTTGAGCCTGTTTTCTCTAAAGATTAATTATTTCCTACTGACTTCTACTTTCTGCAGCTTCTGTTCTCTCATTGTATAAAGCGTACCTCACACCTCCCAAAAAACAATCCTTCCCTGCATAATCTGTGGGCCCCTGTCTCTTTTCTTAATCTTTTTCTCATTTCACTCTGGATACTCAAAATTATGGTATGATACTCCTCTATAATTTTAAAAATAATGTTACAAATACAAAGTTATAATGATATTTAAAATCAAATTAAAAAATAACTTCTTTTAACTTAAAACTTGGTACATATAATATTTTCACAATGGCATACTGTGCATTCAGCTATGCTATTATTTGAATCCTTTGAACATCAATTAGAACAAAGTTATTCCCATTCCTGCTGTACTTTTACAACCATAGCCGAAACAAATTACTGCAGACAGATTTCTGAAGCTCTTCCTTCAAAATTCTGTTTTCAATGTTTTTCTTTCTTTCATTTTAAAATTTATATGTCCACTGAAACCACTCCAGTATTCTTGCCTGAAAAACCCCACAGACAGAGGAGCCTGGTGAGCTATAGCCTATGGGGTCGCAAAGAGTTGGATATGGCTGAGTGACGAAACCATATTGCAGTTTAAATGAAGTGATCTACAATAAAAATTTAACTGGCCAGGTGTTTTTAGAGTCTTTTTTTTTTTTGTTTTAACTATGAAATAAACACTCTGAAATCTGGAGAATCACAGTGGTTAAGTTTGTAAAGCGTGAAGGAAGGCTCCTCATTCAATGAACCGCCCAACACCCACTGTTTACATAGCCTACTCCACGAGCAGGATGCTGACATGACACAATTCACAGAATATCTAAACATAGCACCAATCATAACAAAGTCTACACTTTTTACTTTTGCTTACAGAACCTCTTGCACGCTCACTCATTAGTTCCGGGGGGCAGAGGAGAGAGGATAGAGTTGACTTTCCAAAAACCAAAATCAAAAGGCTTCAGAAAATAAGCCTGAACTTTAGTTCATAACAATCTGAATGATTCAAACAATGGCATTAAGACATATCAATAATCATGTAATGTAGAAAGACTCTAAGTATATAGACCTGGAAGTGTATACTTTACTAAACATACTTACTATAAGCAGGTCATGTGTTTGATACTTTGCCAAGCTTAAATAATCACATCCTCAACTCCCTGCCCCCTCCCCCTTTCTACAGTATTGTGGTACATGCCCTGTAAAACCTTTGTGAATTCAATTCTGTATTTCTCTTCATCAGTTGCCTGTAAAGCTGAACTGCTAAGAACATCAGACACCTGAGCCGATGACTCTGATTTCATTACCACATTCCTTGACGGGCTTGGTGCAGCCTTCCAGCCCGCCTATGCTCCTCTAGTCAGTCTGCTTGGCAACTTCCTGAGCAATTATTAATATTTCATGTTTTCTCTCTCATCACACCATGCCCCCCTTCCCTGATGAAGACCTTTCCTCAACTACAGTTGAAGAAAAAACTGCAATTAGCAAGAATCTCTCATCTCATCACCTGCTGCTGCTGCTGCTAAGTCACTTCAGTCGTGTCTGACTCTGTGCGACCCCAGAGACGGCAGCCCACCAGGCTCCCCCGTCCCTGGGATTTTCCAGGCAAGAACACTGGAGTGGGTTGCCATTTCCTTTTCCAATGCATGAAAGTGAAAAGTGAAAGTGAAGTCGTTCAGTCGTGTCTGACTCTTAGCGACCCCATGGACTGCAGCCCACCAGGCTCCTTAGCCCATGGGATTTTCTAGGCAAGAGTATTGAAGTGGGGTGCCACTGCCTTCTCCTAGTGGTGGGCAAACTCATTTACTGAGCACTCATTTTGTACCTTACTTGAAAGACATAGCAGTGAAGAAGACTGTCTGGTGCACTCTAGTGGGGATTTTACTCTAGTAGGGGGAGGGGGAAGAGGAAGTGAATAATTAAAGAGATAAACAATGAAGTGACATGGTGTTATAGAGGAAGCAATCAGGATGCTATGATTAGAAAAAATGTAGGGGGGAGAGGCAGGGGGAGAGTGGATTTACTTCAGATAAGTAAGGAAAGGCAGCTCTGAAGATTGACCTTGTAGAAGGAAGAGCATTCCCGGTCAAGCAATCAGCAAACTTATGACAAATGCAAGAAAGAAAGTGCTACAGAAAAAAACCCAAGAAGGCCAGTGGACCTGGGCCGTGGTGAGCAGAGGGCAGAATGGAATGAAATGAGAATGGAGATGAAACAGGATTCCAAACATGTAGCGTTTTATAGGTTGTGGTAATAGGGACTAAGGATGTTATTTCCGGTCCATCAGAATAACACTAAAGGGTGTTTTGTTGTTAGTGTTCAGTTGTTCAGTCATGTCCGACTCTGCAGCTCTATGGACTGCAGCATGCCAGGCTTCCTTGTCCTTCACCATCTCCTGGAGTTTGCTCAAAGTCATATCCATTGCATTGGTGATGCCATCCAATCATCTCATCCTCTGTCGCCCCCTTCTTCTCCTGCCCTCAATCTTTCCGAGCATCAGGGATTTTTCCAATGAATCAGTTCTTAACATTAGGTGGCAAAAGTATTAGAGCTTCAGTTTCAGCATCCCTCCTTCCAATGAATGATTCAAACAATGGCATTAAAACATATCAATAATCATGTAATGTAGAAAGACTCTAAGTAGATAGACCTGGAAGTGTATACTTTACTAAATATACTTACTATAGCAGGTAATTTCCTTTAGATATGACTGGTCTGATCTCCTTGCTGTCCAAGGGACTCTCAAGAGTCATCTCCAGCACCACAGTTTGAAGGCATCAATTCTTGGACACTTAGCCTTCTTTATGGCCAACTCTCACATTCATACATCATCACTGGAAAAACCATAGCTTTGACTATATGGACATTTGTCAGCAATGTGATGCCTCTGCTTTTTAATACGCTTTCTAGGTTTGTCACAGCTTTCCTTCCAAGGAGCAAGTGTCCTTTAATTTCATGGGTGCACTCACCATTTGCAGTAGTCAATAAAGATGAACAGAATAGTCAGTAAAGCAAAAGTAGATGTTTTTCTGGAACTTTCTTGCTTTTTCAGTGATCCAGCAGATGTTAGCAATTTGATCTCTGGTTCCTCTGCCCTTTCTAAATCCAGCTTGAACATCTGGAAGTTCTCAGTTCACAAACTGTTGAAGCCTGGCTTGGAGAATTTTGAGCGTTACTTTGCTAGTGTGTGAGATGACTGAAATTGTGCTGTAGTTTGAACATTCTTTGGCATTGCCTTTCTTTGGGATTGGAATGAAAACTGACCTTTTCCAGTCCTGTGGCCACTGCTGAGTTTTCCAAATTTGCTAGCATATTGAGTACAGCAGTTTCACAGCATCATCTTTTAGGATTTGAAATAGCTCAACTGGAATTCCATCACCTCCACTAGCTTTGTTCGTAGTGATGCTTTCTAAGGCCCACTTGACTTCACATTCTAGGATGTCTGAATAGGTGAGAGATCACACCATGGTGATTATCTGGGTCATGAAGATCTTTTTGTATAGATCTTCTGTGTATTCTTGCCACCTCTTCTTAATATCTTCTGCTTCTGTTAGGTCCATACCGTTTCCATGCTTTATTGTGCCCATCTTTGCATGAAATGTTCACTCGGTATCTCTAATTTTCTTGAAGAGATATCTAGTCTTTCCTATTCTATTGTTTTCCTCTATTTCTTCACATTGATCACTGAGGAAGGCTTTTTTATCTCTCCTTGCTATTCTTTGGAACTCTACATTTAGATGGATATATTTTTCCTTTTCTCCTTTGCCTTTAGCTTATCTTCTTATCTCAGCTATTTGTAAGGCCTCCTCAGTCAACATTTGCCTTTGCATTTCTTTCTCATGGTGATGGTTGGAGTCATCACCTCCTGTACAATGTCACGAACCTCCGTCCATATCCTTCAGGCACTCTGTCTATCAGATCTAATCCCTTGAATCTGTTTGTCACTTCCACTATACAATCCTAAGGGATTTGATTTCGGTCATACCTGAACGGTCTAATGGTTTTCCCTACTTTCTTTAATCTAAGTCTGCATTTTGCAATAAGGAGTTCACGATCTGAGCCACAGTCAGCTCCTGGTCTTGTTTTTGCTGACTGACAGAGCTTCTCCATCTTAAGCTACAAAGAATATAATCAATCTGATTTCAGTACTGACTATTTGGTGATGTCCATGTGGTAGAGTCGTCTCTTGTGTTGTTGGAAGAGGGTGTTGCTGTGACCAGTGCGTTCTCCCAGCAAAAGTCGTTAGCCTTTGCCCTGCTTCATTTTGTACTCCAAGGCCAAACTTGCCTATTACTCCAGGCACCTTTTGACTTCCTACTTTTGCTTTCCAGTCCCTTATCAAAAGGACAACTGGAACCTACCAGAAAGGATATTCTACATCCAAAGACATACAAGGAAAAAAAACCCACAACAAGGTGCTAGGAGGGGCGTACTTGTGATATAATCAAATCCCATACCCCTCAAGTAGGGGACCCAGAAACTGAAGAACAATTATATTGCAGAAGCTCCCCTACAGCTACAGGAGTGAAAGCTCTGAGCCCCATGTCAGGCTCCCCATCCTAGGGTCCTGGCACTGGGAAGATGAGCCCCCAAAGCACTTGGCTTTGAAGGCCAGTAGGGTTTGCCTGCAGGAGCTCCACAGGACTGGGCGCAACAGAAACTCCATTCTAGGAGGGCACTTTCAGGTTCCCTAGTGTACCAGGATTCAGGGACAAAGCAGTGACTTTACAGGAACCTGGGGCTGACCAACCTGCTGGTCCTGAAGGGTTTCTTGGGGAGGTGGGGTGAGGGTAGCATTGGCTCCTTCTGGGGTTATAAAAACTGGTGGCAAACATACTAGGGACTATCCATCTATGGAACTCTTACTGGAGGTACACACCAAGACCATTGCTTAGATCATTAGTGCCAAAACCTGGCCTCACCCAATAGCCTATAGGCTCCAGTGCTATGATGCCTCAGGCCAAACCACGAATATGGCAGTAACACAGCACCACTCATCAGCAGACAGGCTGCCTAAAGACTTCCTGAGCACACAGTCACCTCCAGACAAGTCCCTTAATACAGCCCTGCCCACCAGACGGCCAAGGCCCAGCTCCACCCACCAGGGGGCAAGCACCGGCTGTTCCCACCAGGAAGCCTACACAAGCCTCTAGACAAAATTCACTCATCAGGAGGCAGCTACCAGAAGCAAGGAAACTACCATCCCACAGCCTGTAGAATTAAGCCTGCAAACAGAGATCAGAAACTATTCTGGGACCAGCTGATCCCTGACTCTTGGGTGACAAGAGGAGAGTGTATTGCTGGGACACAGAGAACATCCCCTATAGAGGGCTATCTCCAAGGTCAAGAAATACAACTAACCTAACGCATACATAAAAACACAATTAGAAATTTAAACAAAATGAGATCGCAAAGGAATATGTTCCAGATGAATGAACTCCAGAACAATAAGTGGAAACAGTCTCTCTGAGAAAGAGAGTAACACCTGAAAGATGATATGAGAACTTGAGAAAAGAATGGATGCACAGTGCAAGAAGTTTCTAACAAATAGAAAATATAAAGAACAAAGAAACAGCTGGAGGATTCAATGACCAAAGTGAAAAATACACTAGAAGGAATCCACAGCAGAGTAAATGAGACAGAAGAATGGATCAGTGAGCTGGAAGACAGAGTGGTGGAAATCACTGACACAGAACAGAAGAAAGAATGAAAAGAAGTAAGGACAGTTTAAGAGACCTTTGGGACAGTGTCAAAACATAGGAATATTCGTATTATAAGGGTTCCAGAAGGAAAAGAGGGAGAGAGAGGACCTGAGAAAATACTTGGAGAGGTAATAGCTGAAAACTTTCCTAACATCAGAAAGAAAGCCACCCACGTCCACGAAGCACAGAGAGCCACATACAGCATAAACCTAAGAAGGAAAACATTGAGATACATAATAATCATATTGATTAAAATTTAAAGAGAAAGAGAAAATATTAAAAGCAACATGGGAAAAATCAACAAGTAGCATCCAAGGAAATCCCCATAAGATTATAGCTGATTTTTTAGCAGAAACTCTGCAGCCCAGAGAGAGTGGCAAGATAGATTTAAAGTGTGAAAGGGAAAAACCTATCAGGAATACTCTACTCAGCAAGGCTTTCATTCAGATTTGATGAAAAAAATAAAAAAATTCACAGATAAGCAAAAGCTAAGAGAATTTGGCACCATCAGATAAGCTTTGCAATAAATGCAAAAGAAATTTCTCTAAGCACAAAAGGTCACAATGAGAAACAAGACAACTACAAAATGGGAAAGCTCATCAGTAAAGGCAAACATGTAGCAAAGGAAGGAGATCATCTACACACCAATATGATGTCAAAACCAGTTAATTTTGAGAGGAGGAGAGTACCAATGCAGAATGTTTAAAATGTATTTGGAATTAAGATACCGGCAACCTAAAACAATCATGTATATACAGACTGCTATACCAATACCTCATAACTGCAAAACAAAAATCTATATAGATGCAACACAGGAAGAGAAAAAGGAATACAAACACAAACTCTAAAGGTAGTCATCAAACCACAAGAGAACCAAAGAGGAGAGGGGAAAGAAAAAGATGTATAAAACAATTAACAAAATGGCAGAAAGAACATGCATGCCTGCCTGCTCAGTTGTGTCTGACTCTTTTAGCACCCTATGGACTGTAGCCTACTAGACTCCTCTGACTATGGGATTCTCCAGGCAAGAAATACTGAAGGGGGTTTCCATTTCCTCCTCCAGGGCATCTTCGCAATCCAAGGATCAAACCTCCATCTCCTGTGTTGGCAGGCAGATTCCTTACCACAGAGCCACTTAGAAAGCCCAAAACGAAAAATACATATCAATAATTACGTTAAGTGTAAATAGATTAAGTGCCCCAACCAAAAGACACAGAATGGTTAAATGTATACAAAAACAAACCCCACATTTATGCTGTCTACAAGAGATCCATTTCAGATCTACAGACACATACAGAGTGAAAGTGAAGGGATAAAAAAAGATATTCATGGAAATAGAATTCAAAAGAAAGCTGGAGTAGCAATGTTTATATCAGAGAAAATAGACTTTAAAATAGAGAAAGTATTTATGAATTTCACTTCAGGACAGCCACCGTGGCATTATAAAATATCTTTTCTAAGAAACTGGTATCCAAAAATATCACCCTATTTACCATCTCCTTAAAACAATCTGCACTCAGGTCACACTTTCAAAGTTCCCACACCTCTTAAAATCCCATCCATGCCCTCTTATTGTTGCTCAGATATAAACAAGCCTTCCCAGGGTCGACGCCTGCAGCCCTACCTTGTACCCCACAGCTTTCACTGCTTCCTTTAGCCCTTTATATTCATCATGTTGCCTCTCATTACATGTTGCCTGTTTCCTGTATCCCCTTCCCTCTGCTCTTAACCTACTAAACTGCTAATCCCTCTTTAGGTGTCAGCTCCAGCCTACAGCACTTTGCCATGATGTTACTGGCCCACCCCTTTCACAAGCATGGTCCCTTGGTCTAAGTGAGCAATGACTGACGGCAGTCTGCACCCTGGAAATGTGCTCCACAGGGCAGGACCTGGGTCAGTTTGAGTACCACTGTATGTTCAGCACAGAATAGGTAGGGCCTGGTACACACAGGCATTCCATCTGGGAAATGACTGAGCACAGCATAGGTAGGGCCTGGTACACATAGGCATTCCATCTGGTAAATGCCTGAGTGGAAGAACAGAGAGAAAAACACCATTAGAGGCCCCTGGTTTCCATTTCAAGAATGAGTGTTTACAGCTGTGAATCCTTCCAGGGTTTTGAAAGGTGCATATTCACCTTGGAACAATCTCTCTTGCTTGGAAGAGACTCTTCCATACTTTACTTCCCCCTCAAAGTCTTATATTATTAAGAACCTTCTATATAAAAGAAAGGACACGTATCAGGTAAAATTTTTCACAGCTCCTATGAGTCTTCTTTTTCAGCAAACACTGGTCTTGCTCTTTTACTAGTTAGCATATCTACTGAGAGTAATAGATATTTAACATTTACAAATGTTTTCTCTGTCTTTTGGTGTAAATCTAAAGAATAAAACCTCTCATTTCTAAATTTTCATTGTCAAATCGCTAAGATTACAGTAAACGCAAAAAGATGCTACTAGAACAACTAGTGAATACTTGGAGTTTGAAAGCTGGTACAGATGAACCACTATTGCAAGCTAATGTAGGACAGCACTTAGGAATTCTGAAACTTCTGGGGTTCAAACTGGCGCCCACCACTTAACGGCTTTACAGCCTTAGGGAAGATACTCAATCTCCCTTTACCTCAGTTTTCTCAAATACAAAATAGGGAGGTTGTTGAAGGATTAAATGAGATACGACATTATTTCCAAGTAGGTGGCATTTTGTATGTGGTCAGGAGGTGTGCAGTATAAACAGTCCTGCTGCTGCTTTCCATCCACATGTAAAATACAAAGGAGGTCTAACTACAAGCCAGCGTGGCTGTTGCACTTTCACAGAAGATCAGCAAGATGTTCACTGAAGTAGTTTATTTGCCAAATGAGAAGTTTCAGGCAAATGTTTTATGGGTCTCATCTCATCTCTGACACAGAGATAACTGTATCTGTCCTGCGATATCACAAGGTTGTTGTGAGAATTAAGTGAGCTACATAAGGATTTGGCTTGAAATCTACTAAACAGAATCAAATCCAAAGTATTAACATAGTTTTATTTTCCTTAGAAATTCACTATTCCTCAAATACCTTACATGTATAAAAAGCAGATCACATATAAATGGTAGATCATTTTTTTCTTAAAAACATAAGGAATAAAAAGCACCTATTTTAATTTCATGATATTTATTTGAACTAAGAATAAGCCTTTCTTAATCATTAACACAGTCAAATGTTCTTTTAGATTTAAACAATCAAAATATATTCTCTAGAACAAGTCGATTAAAATTATACTTTGCTGGAAATTGAAGTACATCTCCTAGCAAGAAAGCAAATCCACACAATGCAATCTGGTACTAAGCAATATAAAAATACAATTAATAAAAGATCATTTTAAAAGCTTTAAATAATGTTAACATTAACCATTTTAGAATCATTTTATTTGCTTCCTTTTTAAGCAACAGGCAAATGTTAATTCAGCTAAAGCATTTTTTATTATACATAACACACACATACACCACACACACACACAAACACATACCTCTTGCACTGCTAGTCTCTCATCAATTCCAGCTCAGTTAACTCTGTGAAACTAGTACAGGAAAAATAAACTATGGTGCTACTGTGGCTAAGACCACACAACTTTTCATGGAACTGATCCAAGATGTGAAGTTCCATTTGAAAGTCACTGACAAAACCCTTGGAAATGTTAAGGGGGGGAAAAAAAAAAGCCAAAGACTAAAGTCCTGGTGAGCCCTGAAGTCTCTGCTTATCCACACTCATGAAAAGTAATCACAGGTCCAGTCCAGTTCCCTCCTTCTCTCTGCATTTCCTTCAAAGCAACCCACTAATAAAATTGCTATTTCTTTTTTCAGGAAAAAAAAAAAGAAAAGTTTAAGGAATGCAGACAGATTCTACGGAAACAAAATTCTGGAAAAAAACCATTTATGCCACTATGTAACAAAAACTACAATAGTTCTTAAATAATCCACAATGAAATTTGTTGGTTTAGCACCTAGTGATTTAAATTTCTTTCTTTATGCATAAGAAACACCACACTGCCATCCTAGCCAAGACACAGAAGGCCACCTACTTAGCAGCAGATGTAATTTTAATCTGCTGATTGGTAGATCTGTGATCTGTGATAGGTAATAGCAGGTTTAAAAGGTTTCTAAGTTTAAAAATATTTCCAGAACCAAAGTCTGAAGTCCTTTAAATACTCCAAACCACAGATTATGATATTGCATTACTTTCTATAATAATATAAACACCTTTTGCTTTTCTATAATAAACACCTTTTCTATAATAAGATACACACATTTTGCTTACTTAAAGCATTTACAGCTGTACCCATGTAATACAGAAGGGAGATGCTTCTTTAGTACTATAATCTCAGAAAAAAATTGAAAAAATCAATTAGATACGTATTTGGCAGAACTCAAGATATAATAAGATTTGCATTATCATACAAATCACCTATGATGCCAAATATACAAAATTGCTGCATTAACCTCAGAAAATGAAAACTTCCTCCCTAATCCATGTGACTAGAGACTAAATGGAAGACTTCAGAGGTGTTGCTGGCTGTTTGGAGGGCTAGGGAAACTCCCCCAGCAGAAGGAGAGAGGACAGGGTGTAAAGGGAGAGAGTCCAGTTTTAAGAAAAAGCCAGCTCTCCCAGCAGAGGTCAGAAGTTAGACAACCTCCTACATTGATCTGTGAATCAGCTTAGCCATAAATTGCCAAGGAATACTCCATGTTTCTGGAGATACTTAGAAGATAAGCAATAAACCTGTTCCAAAGATTTAAGATAATTCTAAGTAGAGATAAAGGAACTGGATCAGATCTTATATGAATCCATTTTCAATACAGGAGTTTACTCCATAGGGCAACTAGCCCCTTCTGATTCAGAAGTATCACATTCTAAGAGATTAGTTACAAAGCAAGATAAACTAAAAATAGAAGATTTAAGGTAAGACAGAGACAAATGAAAATGAAAATGTGACAATCCAAAACCAATGGGATGCAGAAAAAGTGGTCCTAAGAGGGAAATTTATAGTTATGCAAGTTCATCTCAGGAAACAAGAAAAATCTCAAATAAACAACTTAACCTTATATCTAAAGGAATGAGGGATTATCATGCTGAGTGAAGTAAGTCAAACAGAGTAACATAAATATAAGCTTTCAGCTTTTTAATCATGAAGAATGATGTTTGCTGCGGGTTTGTTGTATACGGCCCTTACGTTCAGGCAGGTTCATTTTATGTCCACTTTCTACAGAGTAAATATATGATATTACTTATGTGTGGAATCTTAATGAACTTATTTACAAAACAGAAGTAGAGTCAAACTTATGGTCACTAGGAGGAAGGCGGGAGAGGGATCAATTGGGAGAGTGGGATTGACATATACACATACACATGTATATAAAATAGCTAATAAGGACCTACTATATGGCATAGGGAATTCTACTCAATACACTGTAATGGCCTATATGAAAAAAGAATCTAAAGACTAGATATATGAATGTGCGTTAACTGATTCACCATGTTGTACACCTGAATCAAATGCAGCACTGTAAATCAACCAGACTCCAATATAATTTTTTTAATATAAAAAAAAATAGAGGAACTAGAGAAAGAAGAACACACAAAACCCAAAGTTGGTAGAAGGAAAGAAACGAGACAGATCAGAGAAGAAACAAATAAAATAGAGACTAAGAAAATGATAGAAAAGATTGGGGAAACTAAAGGCTGGTTCACTGAAAAGATAAACAAAATCAATGGCCAGACTCATCAAGAAAGAGAGGGTAGGGACCCAACCCAATAAAATCAGAAATGAAAAAGAACTTAAAACCAACACCGCAGAAATACAAAGAATCATAAGAGACGACTATGCGCAACCGTATGCCAATAAAAAGGACAGCCAAAAGAAAAGGACAAATTCTTAAAAAGGCACAATCTCCCAAGACTGAACCAGGAAGAAACAGAAAATATAAACAGACCAATTACTAGTCATGAAATTGAATTAGTAATTAAAATTTTCTAACAAACAAAAGTCCAGGACCAGATGGCTTCACAGGTAAATTCTACCATACATTTTAGAAAAGAGTTAACATCTATACTTCTTAAACTATTTCCAAATAATTTCAGAGGAAGTAACTCTTCCAAACTCAATTAAGACCTGCATCACTCTGATACCAAACCAGACAAAGATATGACAAAAACAGAAAATTACATCTATAGCTAATTCATGTTGATATATGGCAGAAACCAATACAATATTATAAAGCAATTATCCTCCAAGTAAAAGTAAATAAATTCCAAAGTATTTAAAAAAGAAAATTACAGACCAATATCACTGATGGACATAGATGCAAAAATGCTCAACAAAATATTAGCAAACTGAATCCAATAATACATTAAAAGGACCACATACCATAATCAAGTGGGATTTATCCCAAGGATTCAAGGATTTTTCAGTATCACGAAACAATCAATGTGATACACTATATTAACAAATTGAAGAATGAAACACATGATTATCTCAATAGACACAGAAAAAGCATTTGATAAAATTCAGCATCCATTTATGATAAAAATTCTCCACACAGTGGGCACAGAAGGCACATACCTCAACATAATAAAGGCCACATGTGACAAGCCCACAGCTAACATTATACTCAATGGTGAAAAGCTGAAATTATGTCCTCTGAGATCAGGAACAAGACAAAGATTCCCATTCTTGCCACTTTTATTCAACATAGTTTTGGAAGTCCTAGCCTTAAGAAGAAATGGAAGAGTTCCAAAGTGGAAAGGAAGAAGTAAAACTGGTGATTTTCAGATAACATGATATTATAGCAGAAAATCCTAAAGATGCTACCAGAAAACTATTAGATCTCATCAATCAAATCTGTAAAGTTGTAGGATACAAAATTATAAACAGAAATCTGTTGCATCTCCATACACAAACAATGAACTATCAGAGAAACTGAGGAAACAATCCCATTTACCACTGCATCAAAAATAAAATACCAGAAATAAACCTACCTAAGAAGACAAAAGACCCATACTCAGAAAACCATAAGAAACTGATGAAAGAAATTAAAGGCAACAAAAATAGATGGAAAAATATACCATGCTCGTCAACTGGAAGAATCAGTGTCATTAAAATGACTGTACTACCCAAGGCAATCTACAGAGTCATTGCAATTTCTAACAAAATACCAAATACATTTTTCACAGAATTAGAACAAATAATTTTAAAATTCGTATGGAAACACAAAAGACTCTGAATAACCAAAATAGTCTTGAGAAAGAAAAACAAAGGTAGAGGAATCAAGCTTCCTGACTTCAGACTATACTTAAAAACTACAGTAATCAAAACATAATGGTACTAGCACAAAAACTCACACACAGATCAACAGAACAGGACAGAGAGCCCACACACTTATGGTCATTTAATCTACAACAAAGGAGGCAAGAAAACACAAAGAGAAAAGACAGCCTATACAATAAGTGGTGCTTTGGAACTGCATAGCTACATGTAAAATAATGAAATTAGAGCATTCTCTAATACCATATGGGCTTCCCTGGTGGCTTAGCTGGTAAAGAATCTGTCTGCAATGCGAGAGACCTGGGTTTGATCCTTGGGTTGGGAAGATCCCCTGGAGAAGGGAAAGGCTACCCACTCCAGTATTCTGACCTAGAGAATTCCATGGACTGTGTAGTCCATGGGGTCACAGAGTCGGACACAACTGAAAGACTTTCATTTCACTAATACCATATATAAAAATAAACTCAAAATAGATTAAAGACGTAAATGTAAGACAAGATACTATATTAATTCTTAGACGAAAACATAGGCAGAACACTCTTTAACATAAATTGTAGCAATATTTCTTTGGATCCATCTCTTAAAGGAAATAAAAGCAAAAATTTAAAAATGGGACCTAATTAAACTTAAAGGCTTTGGTAAAGCAAAAGAAACCACTGACAAAATGAAAAGACAATTTACTGAATGTGAGAAAAATTTGTAAATGATCAATAAGAGATTACTTTCAACATATATAAATAGCTTGTAAAATTTAACATTAAACAAAGAAACAACCTGATTAAAAAATGGGCAAAAGAATCGAATACACATTTTTCCAAAGAGGAAATGAACAGATGGCCAATAGGCACATGAAAAAAATGCTCAATATCACTAGTCATCAGGGAAATGCAAATCAAAACCATAATGAAATATCACCTCACACCTGTCAGAATAGTTATCATCACAAAGAACACAAATAACAAATGTTGGCAAGGATATGGAAGAAAGGAAACCTTCATACAATGTTGGCAGGAATGTAAATTGTTGTGGCCACTGTGGAGAAAGTATGGAGGTTTCTCAGAAAATCTCAGAACTACCATATGACCCAGTAATTTCAATTCTGAGTATATATTGGAAAAAAAAAAAAACCACAAACGACTAATTCAAAAAGTTGCATGTACCTCAATGTTTACAAGCAGCACTGTTTGAAACTGCAAAGACATGGAAGCAACCCAAGTGTCAATCAACAGAGAAATGGATACAGAAGATGGGGTGTGTAATGAAATACTACTCAGCCAACAAAAGAAAAAAATTTTGCAATTTGCAGCAACATGGATGAACTTGGAGGGCATTATGCTGTGAAATAAGTCAGACAGAGAAAGACAAATATTGTATGATATCATTTATACATGGAACCTAAAAATTAATACAAATTTATGAATATAACAAGAGAAGCAGACTCAACAGATATAGCGAAACAATTAGCGATTACCAGAGGGGAGAAGGAAAGGGGGAGAAGGAACATAGGGATAGGGGACTTAGAGGTAAAAACTATTAGGTATAAAATAAGCTACAGTGGTATATTGTATAGTGTAAGATGGGGAATATAGCCAATATTTTATAATAACCATAAATGGAGTATAACCTTTAAACTTATATTGGAGTGGGTGGCCATGCCCTCCTCCAGGGAATCTTCCCAACCCAGGGATCAAACCTGTCTCCTGCAATGAAGGTAGATTCTTTACTGTCTGAGCCACCACAAAAGCCTAATAAGATGGGGAATGTAGCCAATATTTTATAATACCTATAAAAGGAGTATAACCTTTAAAAGTTGTGAATCACTATACTGTACACCTGTAACATATAATATTGTACAGCTACTATACTTCAATTCAAAGAAAGATTTAAGATAAGAATAAAGGCAAAGTAATGCTTAGTTTGCCAATTACTTTCTTTTTCTTCTTCATCCCCAAACTAGAAACGAATTGAAAAATAAAAAAAGTTAGGTAGCTGATGCAGATGTGGTTAGAAACATCCTAAGTACACATAACATCAAGGCATTCTATGCTTATTAAAATTGTTATGGATGCTATGGTTACCATAAGAGTAATATATGAACGATGGTAATCTACAATGTTTGTTAAAAGTCATGTATTAAGATACAGATGGGAGGTTAGACCAAACTTCAAAGCACATCAACTAAATAAGTAAAAGTGATCATAACTTTGCTCCTGCTGCTAAGTTGCTTCAGTCGTGTCTGACTCTGTGCGACCCCATAGACGGCAGCCCACCAGGCTTCCCTCGTCCCTGGGATTCTCCAGGCAAGAACACTGGAGTGGGTTGCCATTTCCTTTTCCAATGCATGAAAGTGAAAAGTGAAAGTGAAGTCGTTCAGTCGTGTCTGACTCTTCTCGACCCCATGGACTGCAGCCTATCAGGCTCCTCCGTCCATGGGATTTTCCAGGCAAAAGTACTGGAGTGGGGTGCCATTGCGGGTTCCTTAAATTTACAAGAGGGCATTGGCAGTTTCCTTGATCAGTTCAGTTCAGTCACTCAGTCGTGTCCGACTCTTTGCGACCCCATGAATCACAGCACGCCAGGCCTCCCTGTCCATTACCAACTCCCAAGTTCACTCAGACTCACATCCATCGAGTCAGTGATGCCATCCAGCCATCTCATCCTCTGTCGTCCCCTTCTCCTCCTGCCCCCAATCCCTCCCAGCATCAAAGTCTTCTCCAATGAGTCAACTCTTCGCATGAGGTGGCCAAAGTACTGGAGTTTCAGCTTTAGCATCATTCCTTTCAAAGAAATCCCAGGGCTGATCTCCTTCAGAAAGGATTGGTTGGATCTCCTTGCAGTCCAAGGGACTCTCAAGAGTCTTCTCCAACACCACAGTTCAAAAGCATCAATTCGTCGGCGCTCAGCTTTCTTCACAGTCCAACTCTCACATCCATACATGACTACTGGAAAAACCATAGCCTTGACTAGATGGACCTTAGTCGGCAAAGTAACGTCTCTGCTTTTGAATATGCTATCTAGGTTGGTCATAACTTTTCTTCAAGGAGTAAGCGTCTTTTAATTTCATGGCTGCAGTCACCATCTGCAGTGATCTTGGAGCCCCAAAAAATAAAGTCTGACACTGTTTCCACTCTTTCCCATCTATTTCCCATGGAATGATGGGACCAGATGCCATGATCTTCATTTTCTGAATGTTGAGCTTTAAGCCAACTTTTTCACTCTCCTCTTTTACTTTCATCAAGAGGCTTTTTAGTTCCTCTTCACACTCTGCCATAAGGGTGGTGTCATCTGCATATCTGAGGTTAGTGATATTTCTCCCGGCAATCTTGATTCCAGCTTGTGTTTCTTCCAGTCCAGCATTTCTCATGATGTACTCTGCATAGAAGTTAAATAAGCAGGGTGACAATATACAGCCTTGACGTACTCCTTTTCCTATTTGGAACCAGTCTGTTGTTCCATGTCCAGTTCTAACTGGCCTGCATACAGATTTCTCAAGAGGCAGGTTAGATGGTCTGGTATTCCCATCTCTTTCAGAATTTTCCACAGCTTATTGTGATCCAGACAGTCAAAGACTTTGGCATAGTCAATAAAGCAGAAATAGATGTTTTTCTGGAACTCTCTTGCTTTTTCCATGATCCAGTGAATGTTGGCAAGTTGATCTCTGGTTCCTCTGCCTTTTCTAAAACCAGCCTGAACATCAGGAAGTTCATGGTTCACATATTGCTGAAGCCTGGCTTGAAGAATTTTGAGCATTACTTTACCAGCGTGTGAGATGACTGCAATTGTGCGGTAGTTTGAGCATTCTTTGGCATTGCCTTTCTTTGGGATTGGAATGAAAACTTACCTTTTCCAGTCCTGTGGCCACTGCTGAGTTTTCCAAATTTGCTGGCATATTGAGTGCAGCACTTTCACAGCATCATCTTTCAGGATTTGAAATAGCTCTACTTGATAGCTACTTCATTTATAAAAAGACAAATTATGAAAACATCCTGAAAATGTAAAGGAGACATTTCATTAAAACCTCACACCTGTGGGCTAATTTTATATATTTTATAGTCTCACTTGGATCAGATTCTCAGAGAAGCCAATGGAAGATTGATTTGAGAACCACTGAAACAGTTTCAATATCTATAATAACAATTATTAAATTTTCTCATCTTGGGACCGCAAAGAAATTTTGTTTTTATAGATTTTATAGACATTATTTACTATATTAGTAATTGAATCTCAGAAGAATTTATAATATTAATTCACTAGAGATAAAAATAAACCATTTACACATTAGTATTATTTATGAAAACAACTGTACTTCTCAAAATAAAAAAATTTTGAGTTAAGAGTCCATGGTGTTACATTCTGGGGGCAAATTTCTTTAATGTCTGACAATAGAAGACAACTGTGTTCTCATGTCTATTGCTGCATTCAGTCTATTGTGACACATTGTTTTGGTTCTATTTATAAAGGAAATCCAGCATCACAAAGATACATAATTGGAAAAGAAAGGATACGATAGGCTTCTTGGAAGGATCTGAGAGAATCCTTCCAGGGATCTTAGAGGATCCCGCTTTCCTTGAACCATACTGCTAATGAGAGCTGCTAATCAATGACACAAAATACAATGGTGAATATTTACACTTTGGGTGAGGTGAGGGGGATACAGGACTTAACTACCACCAGGAGCATATAAATACCACATAGGTATATGCTAACGTGCTCTCTATAGGCCAGAAAAGGAAATGAGTTTTAAGAAAGGTAATTTAAATTAATGTAATGTGGGCTTCCCTGGTGGCTCAGAGGGTAAACCGTCTACCTGCAATGCAGGAGCCCCGGGTTCGATCCTGGGGTCAGGAAAATCCCCTGGAGAAGGAAATAGTAACGCACTCCAGTACTCTTGCCTGGGAAATCCCATGGACAGAGAAGCCTGGTAGACTACAGTCCATGGGATCGCAAAGAGTTGGACACGACTGAGCGACTTCACTTTTTTTTTTCTTTCTTTCTAATGTAGTTATGCCTTAACTTCACTCAAGAAACCAAAAAAAGTAATAAATAACCATACAGAACAATATCTTTCAGTCTTCTTATTACTTTTCTCTCTCGTATTGCTAGATATCTTTTCTATGAAAGAAATTCAAGGGGCTATATCTATATAAACCCATGAATCTCTGTCATGAAGACATCAGCATAATTGTAACTGGGGCAATGCTCTGAAAACAGGTCTGCTGAACCTCTTCTTGATTCAGGCAGTGAGGAACCACACGAGAGCCTGAAAAGAGACATTTATGACTCTAAGGCACGTATTCTGTGAAGAAGGGTTTACCCCGGTGTCTTAAGGCAAATTCTGGGAACCATCAGGAAGCTCAGGAAAAGGAAGATGGAGCACTCAGTCATAAATGTATCTTAACCAGTACTATTAAACTGAAAAAATGTCAACATCCCTGCTTTTGATATTGTTACTAAACTCTAAATGGTAATTTCTAAAACCAAAACCAACCTGCCTTACCCCTACTCCATTTAAAATTAAAGTAATCCTTCAATTTATAGATGAAAGACAAATCCAAAAGAAAGTTAAATTCAGCATCCTTAACTTGTCCCAGTTGCACCCAGACTCTCAAGTTCCAATCCTCTCTGCCAGAGGGTCCCACATCAAACACCCGATGGCTCCCCATAAACAGACTGTAATGTACCATAGAACAAAGGGTGCCCAAAATAGCTTCAAAATACCAAAGGGGATTAGCCAGCAATTTTTTTTTTTCTTAAATTAAGCCGTTGTGATCTAAAGCTTGGCAAGTAGCATTAGAAGAGAGAATTAGATTTGCTTTATCATAAATGAAAATGACTAAAGTATTTTTTAAATGCTTTCATGAACAGCAATAAAATTCTCCAAAGATCTATGTAGAGTATTTTTTTTTAAACAGGTATGATTTAAAAGAAACTCATTTCTTTCAAAACATATAATCACTCTATTTTCTCTTTAAGCTGGTTTTGACAATGTCATTATAAATTATAATCACAGGCAACTTATTTATAATCAGTTTATGGAAAAGAAATACAATATAACGTGACTTTATTAGGGACTATATCTTATGAAATATGACTGAAAATTATTTTCTCCTTTTACATACTTTATATTACCTAATCATGTATGCTAATATATCAACTAAAATGGTATGTTTTATTTAAAACATTAACAACTAGAAACAGCCTGCCTATAATTTTATATATGAAGACTAGGAGCAGACTGTCCATAATTTTAAGACAAGAGAGGTGAGAGGATGTAAAGGTACACATTTGTAACATTAACTTCTCTTTTACTAACATATCTATGTTTATATTTTTCCAAGTCTTTCTTTTAAAAATCACCCTCTCAGAGAGAAAATGTTAAAGCTTCAAGATAATAAATAACCATTTGTACACATTTATTACTTAGCTCCTCCCTAGAGAAACTAAGAGTTTCAATAAATTCAATTAATTCTCATGAATGGACAAAAACTAGCAACTTTGCATTTCCATCACTTGCCTCTTTCATCGATATTCATAAACATTAAGGACCAGGACAATAAAAGCTTATAAAAAGGGAAAATAAATTACTAAAGAACAAAATAGGGTAGCAAGCATAATGTTTCTGAATGAGGAAGAAAATCTTTGCAAATGATTCAAACTTCCTTTCAGTCAAGCAAACATCAAAGGAAAAAAGGGACAAAAGTTAGATGTTTTAAAAAATGAAATTAGAAAATAAATTGATTAAATGCAACTTTACAGGGCTTACTGTGAGAAACTGCTAACTTGTAATGATCACAACATCCTAGTCATTTTCAGCTTTTGGACTGACATAGAACTTAAAGTGTTAAAACTA
The DNA here is from genome assembly GCF_016772045.2 of Ovis aries. NCBI lineage: Eukaryota > Metazoa > Chordata > Mammalia > Artiodactyla > Bovidae > Ovis > Ovis aries. Next base: position 31,130,550 of record NC_056055.1, on the reverse strand, counting down.
TTATTATGTTGACAAAAAAAAAAAAACTGAACAAAGAAAGCAAAAGCATATGCAATAAGGTTTCATCTGAGAAAAGTGAACAATCTAAGCAACAAAAATTTTAAAGGAGCAGATTTGAGGAGAAAAAGTGGAAAAGCAACCTAAAAGAAATGAAAATCCTGAAAAGCCCGGTGAAACACTGTTTACTTGTGCTCTGCTTCACAATCCTCTCATAAGGGGTCTGGCCGGCCTGAAATGTCTGTGGACCGTGACCACCCACACTATGGGAAGCACCGTGATTAAAGAGAGTGCTGTACTCCAGTATCTGCCAGCATGGTTTGTGCCATGTTGCAATTATTAAATTTGCAGTCTTTTTATAATCCGTTGCATGTGTTGTGGCAAGTCCCCTACACTGTCTAATAGGAAAACCACTGAACATGAATAGCAAGTTATTTTTAATGTGCACAAATGGCTAGAAAACTGGATACTTTTAATATTACACTTTCAACTTTCACAAAAATGGTTTAACTTACCATACATCTAAAGCTACAATGAAAACAGATCTGCCACTCCAAATTCCCTTCAATCCTCTTAAAGAAGATATATAGCCCAAGTTAAACCCCTTTAATAAGTAGCTAAAATGTAGGTTAAACATATACCAAGGAACAATTCACCCTCGCATCTCTCCAGTGATTACAGACATGAGAGAACACCAAGGAACACAACAGCTGTAAAATTCTGCAAGTCTATTTACCCCCTAAACTTATTGTCTATAAAATATGTGCTTTCCATTCTAATTTTTCCCCCAAGGGTAATGTGGCTTTAAAGACATACTTTTCAAGGAATATTAGGTAGTGTGAAAAAGTCAGTCAGAACACCCAGAACAGGCATTCAGAAAAATAATGTGAACTAAATGAATGGGAATGCTATAAATCCTGGCTGTTGAACCAACCTCCCCCAATCCTACCCTCCCACCTTGCTGAAGAAGCTGTCACTCAGGCATAGCAGGCCTTTTTTGTAGAAGCCAGGATAATATGAAGTTGGGTTTTTCTTTAAGGTCTTTTTAAAAAAGATCAGCTCAACCAGGAATTGGCAGGCAGGACTGGCCCAAAGACAAGTAAGAAAGACCTCCAAACCTCCACCTAAACCTGTCTACTTCAGAGCCCCTGCCCTGGGAAGAATGTATGAGCGAGCTCACACAGACAGCTGGCCACGGCTTTTATCACTAAATAGGAGGGAAACCGAAAGAATAAAAGAAAACAAAATAACCATAAGAATTTTTTAAAAGATCCTTTATAGAGGCATAAAATCAAAACAACCAAAAAATCGTGACCCATCTCTGTAACACTCCTGCCAAAATGAGCCTTTCATCTGGAGGACAGATGACAGTCTCATTTTTTCTTCCCAGTGATCAAAGTCCTTGAAGATTATTTGCATAGGTTAAGCAAGGAATGAGGATCCTTCTCTCCCAAACATACCTCAAAAAGCCATAAAACCCCCCAAACCACAAGACCAAGACAGAGAAAACCAACTTTGAACTGTACTGGCCTCCAGGAGACATCATTTCCCATCGCTACCCTGGATGTATGCTCCCGTGAATGGCAGATGGCTCCGCTACTCAGTGATGGGGCAGAGAGAAGAAGGAACAATCCTAACTATCTCTCTCACAACCTTCCTGAGACCCACTGCAACCTACCTCATTATGTAGCAAAATGCTACAAAGATAAAAAGTGACACAAAGCTGTGTGAGCCATGAATGAACCTTACAATCATAAAGTAGTTTATGTTTACAGGCTTAATTTAACTTAAATTTTACTTAGTTCCAAGGAAAGGAAAAACAAAAATATATACTTAAGTTTATAAAGTTATGTATTTGAGTTAAAGGCCTAGATTGTTTAAGAGTTCCTTTTTGGTGTTTATTTTAGAATTTTACTAATACTGATTAGACTGTATTTATGAGTATGACACGAATGGCTCTGGCTGTAGCATTTTGGTCTGGCTCTTAATCTCCATCTTCTAGTAAACTTCTTAAGAAGAAGGCAAGAGATTCAGGGAGGAGGCAAAGGACAGGAAAGTAGTGAGCTCTTTAAATGACTTCTGCTAATCCATAAGCCTTCTAAGAGAAAAGTCACCCATACATATCCTTTACTACTTTACTGCTAATTTATATGAAGGCAGTTTTCTTCTTTTTTTTTTAACCTGATACAATTTCAAGTTTAAGGAGTTTTCAATTTTAGAGCCAGAGGTCTTGGGCCCATAAAGTTATCTGTCCCTGACCTGGTTAGAAAATAGGGATTAAAATCTGTGTAACACATATTCTTTAAAAAATATTTATTTGGCTGCAACAGATCTTAGTTGTGGTACGCTGGATCTTCAGTCTTTGTGGCATGCAGGTTCTAAAAAGAATGGGGACGCAGCATGCAGGATCTTTAGTTATGGCATGCGAATTCTCAGTTGTGGCATATCCCCTAGTTCCCTGACCAGGGATCAAATCCAAGCCCCCTGCATTGGGAGAACAGGGTCTTAGCCACTGGACCACCAGCGAAGTACCATACATATGTTAAATATTTCACTTATACACGTTGTACAGAATACACTAAAATTGATACAAATCTCCTTAAAAGTGCCTGATTTATGGACACACAAACACAAGATTAAAGTGGATTATGAGCCTTTAAGGGTCTTTTTGTATTATATACTGGTCTCAGTACAAACTGTAACAAAAATTACATTTGCAACATTTGCAAGCTGTTTATTCTTTAAAGTCCTCCAAAAACCCCTACAACTGTGTGTCCAAATCACACAGGTGGGTGCTGGCATTATTATCATTATTAGTTTCATAGATTAAAAAGCTTCTCAAATTGCCCATGTGACTGGCCTGTGGACACTAAATTTGTGTTGGTATGCATATGCAAACACAAACAGGTCCTAGTCCCTGGAAATTGTAAGCATATTATTTTACACAGCAAAAGAGAATTAAGGTGGCAGATGGAATTTAAATTGCTAATCAGCTGATTTTAAAATAGGGAGATTATCCTGGATAATCTACTCAGGCTCAGTTTAATCATAAGCATCCTTAAAGGTAGAAGAAGGAGGTCACAAAGGAAGAACCAGAGACACGGAGTCTGAGAAGGACTTGCTGGTTCTGAAGATGGCGGAAGGGATCACAAGTCAAGGAATATGGGGAGCATCTAAAAGCTGGAAGAGACAAGGAGATGGATCCTCTCCTAGAATCTCTAAGAGGAATGCAGCTCTGTTGACACCTGATTTTAGACCAGTGAGATGTTGAAGCTGAAACTTCAATACTATGGCCACCTGATATAAACAGCTGACTCATTTGAAAATTCAGACCCTGATGCTGGGAAAGATTGAGGGCAGGAGGAAAAGGGGATGACAGAGGATGAGTTTTTTGGATGGCATCACAGACTCAATGGACATGAGTTTGGGTAGGCTCCGGGAGTAATGGACAGGGAAGCCTGGAGTGCCGCAGCTCATGGAGTCGCAAAGAGTTGGATACAACTGAGTGACTGAACTGAAATGAACTGAACTGAGACCCATTTGGACTTCTCACTTCCCAGTAAGATAAAAACATATTGTTTAAGCCACTAAATCTTTGGTAATTTGTTAAAAAAGCAATAGGAAATTAATACACAGGTCATCAGCAGTAGGGTCTAGATTCCAACACAGAGCTTCAGACTTGATTTCATTTGCTAAGGCCCTTATTTCCCACTTTCCTTTAACAGATAAGCCATAACCTTTTACCTCCAAATGTCACTGCATTTAAATTACTTAAATCTGGACAAAAGACCTTTATAGGATCATACCTCACATATATGAAACTTAGCCAACTAACAACCTCCACCAACACGACTCAGAACTAGGTGTACACAAGAGATATCAAGTCCAAATCTCAGAATATTCCTAAGGGACCCTCCTTTATCCTTATTCAGTGTCATCACATATAATTCCACATCACTTAGTTCTTATTGCTGCATAAAGCAAATCCAAAGCAGCATATGGGAAACATAACAGTACAGTCTCCAGGAAAGCACAATGACATTTAGTGATAGTAGTTAATGAGACATTAAAACTTAAAAAGGAAATATCCATGGATGAAATGAAAATAAAATAAAATTTTGAAGTCTTCTCTATTGGGAGAAGTCTCCATTTTAGTAAACAGCACCACCATTTAAAATCTTAGGAGTCATTCATCTTTCTTTTCTTTTCCGTCTAGAGAAGACCCTTTAACACTTCTTGTATGGTCAGTTGACAACTGATGAACTCTTATTTTTGCTTATTTGAGAAGCTCTTTCTCTCTCTTTGCAGGATACCACAAGATAACCTTGCTGGGTAAAATATCTTAGGTTGCAGGTTTTTGCCTTTCAGCACTCAAAATATATCACTGTCACTCCCTTCAGGCCTGAAGTTTCTGCTGAAAAATCAGCTAACAACCTTACAGGGGGTTTCCTTGTATGTGACTCTCTTTCCTTCTTGCTGCTTTTAAAATCCTCTTTTTATCTTTAACTTTGCCATTGTACTACTAAACACGATATGTCTTATTGTGGGTCTTTTTGGGTTCATCTTGTTTGAGACTCTCTTTGTGCTGCCTCTACTTGGATATCTGTCTCTTTCTTCAGGTTCAAGAAGTTTTCAGCCATAATCTCATCAGATACACTTTCTTTTCCTCTCTCTCTTCTCCTTCTGGGATCCCTATAATACAAATGTTCATACACTTAATGTTGTCTCAAAAGTCCCTTAAACTATCCTTTTTTAAAAAAAAAACATTACTTTTCTTTTTGCTGTTCTGATTGAATGATTTCCATTATCTTAGTTTCCAAATAGCTTATGAGTTTTTCTTTAACACCTAATCTGCTGCTAATCCTTTCCAGTATATTTTCCCTCTCAGTTATTATATTCTTCAGCTATGACTTTTTAAATATATATTTTAGATTTTTTTTTAATTTGTCTTTTTTTTCCTATTCCTTTTTAAAAAAAAAAAAACTATTTCTGGTTTTGTTTGTTTTACTATTTATCAAGTATTATCTGTTTTATTAGGGCTTTTTCTTTTGTTCTTTTTAAAACTATGCTTCCTCGCTCTCCAATCTGTGTGTGCCCAGTGGCTTTGGTGGGAGGTCTGTATTTGATCTGAGCATGAGCCACATGTCCCTTCAGGCTGGAGTTGCAGGGATGACAGCCAGAGAAGGTGCAAACAAGGGCTTTTCCTCTTTGCAGGAGTTGTCACTACCCTATCAGGGCAGGACAGGGACCTGAGAGGTTGCAGCAGGAGCCTGGGGGAGTTGCGTTTCTCCTGAGTGTGATGACAGTGTCTTTGTTGGGGCCTGAGAGTCATCCTTGATGCCCCATCTTCCTTGTATGGTCCCCCATTTTATGAACTACAATATCAACACCTGTTAATTCTGAAACCAAATCTGAAGTACCTCTGCTTCCTTTAACCACCTGGTAACCATTCTGGTTCAAGTCCCCAAAATCCTTTGCCTGGCCTACTGCAACAATGGACTTCCATGCTGGACTGCTTTCCATCAGCAGACAGATGAAAATTAGAACCTGAAATATCTGTTTCTAGACATATACTCAGAGAAACTCTAGCACATGAACACCAGGAAGTATGTATAGAAATATTCAGAGCCATACTGTTTGTAACAGCAAAACCTAGAGTAAGGAAAACACTATAGGGTAGTGAAAATGAATGTTCTACAACTACATATATGAACCTCAAAATATATATAACATTGAGCAAGTAGAAGATTAACACATCATCATATTTATATGAAATTCAAACATAAAAATTACATTATGTATTATTTATAACTAAGTCAGTATGTTCAGTTCAGTCGCTCAGTTGTGTCTGACTCTTTGTCACCCCATGGACTACACCATGTCAGGCCTCCCTGACACCAACACCTGGAGTTTGCTCAAACTTATGTCCATTGAGTCGGTGATGCCATCCAACCATCTCATCCTCTGCTGTTCCCTTTTCCTCCCATCTTCAATCTTTCCCAGCACCAGGGTCTTTTCAAATGAGTCAGCTCTTCGTATCAGTTGGCCAAAGTACTGGAGTTTCAGCTTTAGCATCAGTCCTTCCAATGAATATTCAGGACTGATTTTCTTTAGGACAGACTGGTTGGATTGCCTTGCAGTCCAAGGGACTCTCAAGAGTCTTCTCCAATACGACAGTTCAAAAGCATCAATTCTTCAGTACTCAGCTTTCTTTATAGTCCAACTCTCACATCCATACACGACTACTGGAAAAACCATAGCTTTGACTAGATGGACCTTTGTCAGCAAAGTAATGTCTCTGCTTTTTAATCTGCTGTCTAGGTTGATCATAACTTTTCTTCCAAGGAGCAAGTGTCTTTTAATTTCATGGCTGCAGTTACCATCTGCAGTGATTTTGGAGCCCCCCAAAATAAGTATGTAGTCAAACTATTTTTTAAAAAGCAAGGTAATAATAAACAGAAAATTCAAGATAAGAGAGAGAATGAACTACGTGAAGGGGAAAAGTAATATGGCTGACTCTAATAACAGCCAATTCCTAATGCTGAATGGTACATATGTTATTTATTATTCTTTAAATTCTACAATGATACACATAGGTTTTTTTTTTTAAGGGATGCTTCAATTTAAAAAGCAAAAAATTTTTGAGATTTAGATGAATAAATGTTAATCTAATCAAAAACTAACTCCCCTGATATGACACTCACAATGACAATAATAACTAACATTTATCATCACTTAATGTCAAGCATTGCTATAAAAACTTTATATACACACAACACACCTGTACATCCACATTCACATATATCATACATATAATCATTTAATCATCCTAACAACACTATGAGGTGGTAAAATTATTTTCCCTTTGTGAAGAAAACTGTAATTCTGAGAAGTTATGTGACTTGCCTAAATTAATACCAAGTTAATGTTTCCCTGGTGGCTTAGATGGTAAAGTGTCTGCCCACAATGTAGGAGGCCTGGGTTCGATCCCTGGGTCAGGAAGATCCTCTGGAGAAGGAAATGGCAACCCACTTGAGTACTCTTGCCTGGGAAATCCCATGGACGGAGAAGCCAGGTAGGCTACAGTCCATGGGGTCAGAGAGAGTCGGACACAATTCAGCAACTTCACTTTCACTGAAGAAGTGGCAGACCCAGAATTTGAATCCAGACAGTTATGTGGCCCAGTGCCTTCATTACAAAACAGTCTTAGATTGGAATAATTACTACTAGATCTGACATAAATGCCCAAAATTCTTTCAAAATTTAACAATCTTAACAAATGACAATTATCTGAAAACAAAGATTCTTAAAACATTTCATATACATTCTACAAACTTTTACAATTTGTATGCTTATAGGATAGGTTATGGAGAAGGCAATGGCACCCCACTCCAGTACTCTCGCCTGGAAAATCCCATGAACGGAGGAGCCTAGTGGGCTGCAGTCCATGGGGTCACTAAGAGTCAGACACGACTGAGCAACTTCACTTTCACTTTTCACTTTCATGCCTTGAAGAAGGAAATGGCAACCCACTCCAGTGTTCTTGCCTAGAGAATCCCAGGGACGGTGGAGCCAGGTGGGCTGCCGTCTGTGGGGTCGCACAGAGTCAGACACAACTGAAGCAACTTGGCAGCAGCAGCAGCAGCAGCAGCTGGATAGGTTATAATAGACCTTTGTTATCTGAAAATGTTAATTATACAGAGAGCAAGTAGCATCCTACTATACATACTAATATATAAAACTGATTTGGAAATTTCTTAAAGCCTTATTAATTTGTTCAGATATTTTTAAAGCACCCCAGGTGTCTTCAGAACTAATCATAACATATGTTCTGAGCTCTTAAGTGCAAGAATCCAAAAGGGTATTAAAATGATCATTATTTTATATCACTAATTCTGGAACAGCTTGTTACTTTAGAATAGCAACTGGTACAAAAGATTTAAACCCAGCACATCAAGAATTACACTAAGTAGAGACATTTAAATACTTTAAACATGAAGGGACAGCAGTTGTCAGATTGAATAAAAACCAGAAACCAACTACATGCTACCTATATGAAACCAATCTTAAAATAAAGATACAAATAGTTTAAAAGTAAAAGGATGAAAAAGGATGTATCATGTAAATACTAATTAATAGAAAGCTAGTTTTTTTTTTTTAATATCAGACAAAGTAAACTTCAGAATAAAAAGTATTACTCAGGATAAAAACATACATTTCACTAACAATAAAACAGTTGACTCAACAAGAGGACATAGCAATTCTAAATGTGCTTGTACCCAATAACAAAGCTTCACAATAAATGAAACCAAAAAAATGACAGAATTGAAAACAGAAGTGGATAACTTCCACTTAAACACTCAAACATTATCTCTCATTAACTGATAGAAAATTAGTAAGGCTACAGAAGACTTGGATGACACTATTATTAAGAGACAATTCTCCATGAGTCTCTTGTAATTCTGAATGCTCTGTGAACAGAGGCACTGACTGCCTTTCTGCCAGACTATCTTTTCAAGGATGCTTCTATAGCAAGCAGCTTTGGAAGAGAGAAATAGGGTCTTAGTCATAAGCTAAAGGCAATTTTGTTTACTATCCAATATATTATGAATCCCTCCAGGGTAAAATGAAATATGTCTTTAGCCTGTTATAAGAGATTTGAGGACTCCAAGATGAAGGTTCCCCAGCTGTGACTGAAAAACATCTATGAACAGTATTCACCTGGGATTCTGTGAATCTCCCCTATAAGATATGGGGCACACAGGAAACAGACACAAACATCAAACTCATACTGTTTGTTGTGCTATGAGCAATAAAGTCCTTTGTTTCTGACTCAGGAGATCTATGTCTCCTGACAGCAGGCATTAAACAGTGGCAGACGAACCTATCAAACTGCAAGCAGGGAAAACCCCAGACCCTTCACAGTCTTCCCAACATTCAACCACTTGATTCAACTGCCATCTACAGAATACTCCACCTAATGTTATTTTCAAGTTTACATGCAATACTCACCACAACAGTCTCTGAGAACCAAAAATGACTGAAATAATAAAAATATTTTCTTAGTCACAATCTAATTAAACTAAATATCACTAACAGAAATGTGTATATGTGTGTGCGTATATATATATCTGGAAAACACTCACATAGCTGGATATTAAACAACGCATTTCTAAATAATCAATGAGTCAAAGAAAAAAACCTATAAGCAACTAATGCAATGATTTGAGGGAAATTTATAGCTTTTACTTTTATTGTTACAAATGAAGAAAGGGCTCAGATAAAGTATTTAAATTCCAGCTTAATAATCAGAGGAAAAAAAGATTCAAACAAATCCAAAGTAAGTAGAAAAAGGAAATAAATATAATAGGAGAAATAAAAGAAACGGAAATGTACAAAAGACATAAAAATTGATGAGGATCAAATTGGGTTCTTTAAAAGACAATTTAATAAATTTGCTAAAAACCGAGCTCCTTTCATGGGAAAAAATGGGGAGAAGACCTAAGTTCTAATGTCAGAAATTAAAGTAAGGACATTGCTACAACCTTTAGAAATTAAAGTTTTTAAAAAGAATGTTAGGATGAGATGAAGAAATTATGGAGAAGTGAAAAATTACTAAAGCTGACTGAAAAGGAAATTAAGAACTTAAATAGAATTACCTATTAAAGAAAATAAACACATAATTTTAAAAAAACTCCCACTGAGAAAATATCAGAACCAGATAGTTTCATTAGTCACATTAATTAAAAATTTAAGAAATAAAAAAATACTGCTACTATATACACTTAGAAAATACAGGTGAATTACATGAACCATGAACTTCTGGATACTCAAGCTGGATTTACTGCCAACATCTGTTGGATCATAGAAAATGCGAGAGAGTTCCAGAAAAACCTCTAGTTCTGCTTTATTGACTATGCCAAAGCCTTTGACTGTGTAGATCACAACAAACTGTGGAAAATTCTTCAAGAGATGGGAATACCAGACCACCTGACCTGCCTCCTGAGAAAACCATATGCAGGTCAAGAAGCAAGAGTTAGAACTGGACATGGAACAACACACTGGTTCCAAATAGGAAAAGGAGCATATCAAGACTGTATATTGTCACTCTGCTTATTTAACTTACATGCAGAGTACATCACACGAAGTGCCAGGCTGGATGAAGCACAAGCTGCAGTCAAGATTTCTGGAAGAAATATAAATAAACTCAGATATGCAGACGATGCTACTCTTATGGGACAAAGTGAAAAAGAACGAAAGATCCTCTTGATGAAAGCTAAAGAGGAGAGTGCAAATGTTGGCTTAAAACTCAGCATTTGAAAAACTAAGATCATGGCATCTGATCCCATCACTTCATGGCAAATAGATGGGGAAACAATGGAAACAGTGACAGGCTTTATTTTCTTGGGCTCCAAAATCACCGCAGATGGTGACTGCAGCCATGAAGTTACAAGACGCTTGCTCCTTGGAAGACAAGCTATGACCAACCTAGACAGCATATTAAAAAGCAGAGACATTACTTTGTGAACAAAGGTTCATGTAGTCAAAGCTATGGTTTTTCCAGTAGTCACGTTGGATGTGAGAGTTAGACCATAAAGAAAGCTGAGCACTGAAGAACTGATGCTTTTGAACTGTGGTGTTGGAGAAGACTCTTGAGAGTCCCTTGGACTGCAAGGAGATCCAACCAGTCCATCCTAAAGGAAATCAGTCCTGAATATTCATTGGAAGGACTGATGCTGAAGCTGAAACTCCAATACTTAGGCCACCTGATGCTGGGAAAGATTGAAGGCAGGAGGAGAAGCAGATGGCAGAGGATGAGATGGTCAGATGGCATCACCGACTCAACGGACATTAGTTTGAGCGAGCTCCAGGAGTTGGTGATGGACAGGGAAGGCTGGTATGCTCCAGGGTCCATGGGGTCATAAAGAGTCAGACACAACTGAGCAACTGAACAGAACTGAACTGAATGCTGATATCAAAACCTCCTAGACAAAAGAAAACTGAAGACCAATATCTTTCATGAACATAAATATAAAAATCTTTGAATAAAATTTTAGCATATAAAAAGTAGCAATATATAAAAAAGGATTATGGTATACCACTAAATAGGGTTAATCCAGGAATGAGAGGTGTTGCTAACAATCTAAAATCAGTAAATGCAATTTGTGATATTAATAATAGTATAAAGGAATAACATCATTCCAATATATGAATAAGAAGCCATTTTATTTTTTAAAGAGAAAGATTTTATGATCGGTTTTTAAATTAAAATATAGTTGACATGCAATATTATGTTTGTTTCAGGTGTACTACATAACGATTTTATATCTGCATGCATTATGAAATCATAACAATGATAAGTCTGATAACAATCTGCTCTCATACAAAATTACTACAATATTACTTACTGATCATATTCCTTATCCCTTTGATTTATTTATTATATAACTGGAGGTTTATACTACTTAATCCCAATCAGCTATTTCACCCACTTACTCCAACACCTTCTCTTCTGGCAGTCACCTGTTTTTCTCTGTAATCTATGAATCTGTTTTTTGTTTTGCTTTTTCAGTTCAGTTCAGTCACTCAGTTGTGTCCGACTCTTTGTGACCCCATGAATCGCAGCACTGCAGGCCTCCCTGTCCATCACCAACCCCTGGATTTCACTCAGACTCATGTCCATTGAGTCAGTAATGCCATCCAGCCATCTCATCTTCTGTCGTCCCCTTCTCCTCCTGCCCCCAATCCCTCCCAATATCAGGGTCTTTTCCAGTGAGTCAACTCTTCCCATTGAGGTGGCCAAAGTACTGGAGTTTCAGCTTTAGCATCATTCCTTCCAAAGAAATCCCAGGGCTGATCTCCTTCAGAATGGACTGGTTGGATCGCCTTGCAGTCCAAGGGATTCTCAAGAGTCTTCTCCAACACCACAGTTCAAAAGCATCAATTCTTCGGCGCTCAGCCTTCTTCACAGCCCAACTCTCACATCCATATATGACCACTGGAAAAACCATAGCCTTGACTAGACGGACCTTCGTTGGCAAAGGAATGTCTCTGCTTTTAATATGCTATCTAGGTTGATCATAACTTTTCTTCCAAGGAGTAAGTGTCTTTTAATTTCATGGCTGCAGTCACCATCTACAGTGATTTTGGAGCCCCAAAAAATAAAGTCTGACACTGTTTCCCCATCCATTTCCCATGAAGTGATGGGACCAGATGCCATGATCTTCGTTTTCTGAATGTTGAGCTCTAAGCCAACTTTTTGACTCTCCTCTTTCACTTTCATCAAGAGGCTTTTAGTTCCTCTTCACTTTCTGCCATAAGGGTGGTGTCATCTGCATATCTGAGGTTATTGATATTTCTCCCGGCAATCTTGATTCCAGCTTGTGCTTCTCCCAGCCCAGCATTTCTCATGATGTACTCTGCATATAAGTTAAATCAGCAGGGTGACAATATACAGCCTTGACATACTCCTTTTCCTACTTGGATCCAGTCTGTTGTTCCATGTCCAGTTCTAACTGTTGCTTCCTGATCTGCATAGAGGCAGGTCAGGTGGTCTGGTATTCCTATCTCTTTCAAAATTTTCCACAGTTTATTGTGATCCACACAAAGGCTTTGGCATAGTCAGTAAAGCAGAAATAGATGTTTTCTGGAACTCTCTTGCTTTTTCGATGATCCAGCATATGTTGGCAATTTGATTTCCTCTGCCTTTTCTAAACCACCTTGTTTTGCTTTTTAGATGCTACATATAAGTGCAATATTTAACTTTCACTATCTGACTTGTTTCACTTAGCAAAATACCTTCTAGATCCATTCATGTTGTCCTTAATGGCAAGATTTCAAATTTTTTATGGCTGACTGGATTTCGATTATACATACTTATAACATATTCCTTATCTGTTTTTTTGATGGACATTTAGATTGCTTCCTTATCTTGGCTAGTGTAAATAATGCTACATTGAATACTGTGCTTCATATATCTTTTTGAATTAGTGATTGTGTTTTTTTCAGGGGGAGGAGAGGGTAAATTTAAAAAAGTGAAATATGGTAGCTCTAGTTTTAATTTTTTGAGGAACCTAAAACTGTTTTCCATTCTGGCTGGAACAATTTATAATCTCACCAATGGTACATGAGGGTTCCTTTGTCACATCCTCAGCAATACTTGTAATTTCAAGGCTTTTTGATGGAAACCATTTAGACAGGTGTAATGTGGTAGCTCATTCTGGTTTAATTTGCATTTTCCTAATGATTGATGTTGAGCATCTTTTCATATGTCTGTTGGCCATCTATACTTTTTTTTTTGAAAATGTCTATTCAGGTCCTCTGTCCATTTTTCTTTCTGTGTTTACTGGAGTATATTTGCTTTACATTGCTGTGTCAGTTTCAGCTGTACCGCAAAGTGAATCAGCGATATGTATATATGTACCCTCTCTTTTTTGGATTTCCTTCCCAGTTTGGTCACCACAGGGCACTGAGTAGACTTCCCTGTGCTATACAGTAAGTTCTTTCTAGTTATCTATTTTATACATAGCAGCGTATATATGTGTAGTGTAGTGAAAGTCACTCAGTCGTGTCCAACTCTTTGTGAGCCCCCAAACTATACAGTCTCTGGAATTCTCCAGGCTAGAATACAGGAGTAGACAGACTTTCCCTTCTCCAGTGGATCTTCCTGACCCAGGAATCGAACCAGGGACTCCCGCATTGCAGGAGGATTCTTTCCCAACTGAGCTATCAGGGATACCAGTCTAAATCTCCCACCCACTCTTTTCCCTTGGTATCCACACATTTGTTGTCTACATACATGTCTCTCTCTGTCTGCTTTGTTAATAAGATCATCTATATCATTTTTCTAGATTCCACATATATGGTTTAATATATAATATTTGTTTTCCTCTTTCTAACTTATGTCTGTAAGTTAGAAGTAAGTTTCTTCTAACTTTCTAACTTATTCACTCTGTATGACAGTTCTAGGTTCATCAACATCACTACAACTGACTCAATTTTATTCCCTTTTATGGCTAAGTAATATTCATTGAATATATGTACCACAACTTCTTTATCCATTCATTTGTCAGTGGACATTTATGTTGTTTCAGTGTTCTGGCTATTATAATAGTAAATACTATTTACAATAGTATATAGTGCTGCAATGAATATTAGGGTGCATATACCTTTTTGAATTATGTTCTTCTCTGCATATATGCACAGCAGTGGGATTGACAGGTCATTTTACTTTTAAAGAAACCTCTTGGGTTTCCTTGGTAGCTCAGTGGTAAAGAATCTCAGTGGTAAAGAATCCACCTGCCAAGGCAGGAGACAGGGGTTTGATCCCTGGTCTGGGAAGATCCCACACGCCATGGAGCAACCAAACCCAAGAACTACAACTATTGAGGCTGTGCTCCAGAGTCTGGGAGCCGGAAATACAGAGCCAACGTGCCACAGCTACTGAAGCCCGTGCACCTTAGAGCTCATGTTCCTCATGTATGTAGACATCTGTTGTCTACATACATGTCTCTCTCTCTGTCTGCTTTGTTAATAAGATCATCTATATCAAGAGACGTCAATACAATGAGAAGTCCAAGCACTGCAACTACAGAGACCCCGCTTGCTGCAACCAGAGAAAAGTTCATGTAGCAACAAATACAGAACACAGGCAAAAATAAATAAAAAAGAAAATTCCATACTGTTCTCCATAGTGACTATCAATTTACATTCTCACCAAGAGTGGAAGAGACTTCCCTTTTCTCCACACCATCTACAGCACTTACTGTCTGTAGATTTTTTTTATGATGGCGATTCTGACTGGTATGAGGTGATACCTCATTGTACTTTTGATCTGCATTTCTCTAATAATCAGAGATGTTGAGCATCTTTTCATGTGTTTGTTAGCCATCTGTATATCTTCTTTGGAGAATTGCCTATTTAGATCTTCCATCCATTTTTTTGACTGGGCATGAACTATTTGTGTATTTTGGAGACTAATCTCCTGTAAGTCGCTTCAGTGGAAAATATTTCCTCCTATGCTGAAGGCTTTTTATTTTCATCTTTTTTATGGCATTCTCTGCTGTGCAAAAGCTTTTCAGTTTAATTAGGTCCCATTTGTTTGTTTTTATTTTCATTATTCTCAGTTCAGTTCAGTTCAGTCTCTCAGTAATGTCCGACTCTTTGCGACCCCGTGAATCGTAGCATGCCAGGCCTCCCTGTCCATCACCAACTCCCAGAGTTCACTCAAACTCACGTCCATCGAGTTGGTGATGCCATCCAGCCATCTCATCCTCTGTCGTCCCCTTTTCCTCCTGCCCCCAATCCCTCCCAGCATCAGAGTCTTTTCCAATGAGTCAACTCTTCACATGAGCTGGCCAAAGTACTGGAGTTTCAGCTTTAGCATCATTCCTTCCAAAGAGCACCCAGGGCTGATCTCCTTTAGAATGGACTGGTTGGATCTCCTTGCAGTCCAAGGGACTCTCAAGAGTCTTCTCCAACACCACAGTTCAAAAGCATCAATTCTTCGGCACTCAGCTTTCTTCATTATTCTAGTGGGTGCATTAAAAAAGATCTTGCTGCAATTTATGTCAAAGAGTGTTCTGTCTATGTCTTCCTCTAAGAGTTTTTATAGCGTGTGCCCTTACCTTTAGGTCTTTAATCCATTTTGAGTTTATTTTTGTGTATGGTGTTAGGGAGTGTTCTAATTTCCTTCGTTAGATGATGCTATCCAGTTTTCCCACTATCACTTTTGAGAGAGACTATCTTTTCTCCATTGTATATTATTTATCCATTGTCATAGATTAGGTGACATAGGTGCATGGATTTGCCTCTGGGCTTTCTACTCTATCCCACTGATCTATATTTCTGTTTTTCTGCCAGTACCATATTGGCTTGATTACTGTAGCTTTGCAGTATAATCTGAGGTCAGAGAGCCTGATCCCATCAGCTTCATTTTTCTTTCTCAAAATTCATTTGGTTATTTATTTGAGGCCTTTTGAGTTTCCATACAAATTGTAAAAACTTTTTGTTCTCATTTCATGAGAAGTGCCACTGCTAAGTTTGATAAAGATTGCACTGAATCTATAGATTGCTTTGGTTAGTATAGTCATTTTTGCAATGTAGATCCTTCCAAGCCAAGAACATGGTATATCATTCCATCTCCAAGTGTTGTCTTTGGTTTGTCTCCTTAGGTAGTTTTATTCCTAGGTATTTCATTTCCTTTGTTACAATGCTAAGTGGGATTGTTTCCCCAGTTTCTCTTTCTGCTATTTCATTGTTACTGTATAGGAAGGCAAGAGATTTCTGTGTACTAATTTTGTATCTTGCAACTTTTCTAAATTCACTGATTAACTCTAGCAGGTTTCTGGTGCAATCTGAAGCATTTTCTATGTATAGTATCATGTCATCTGCAAGTAGTAAAATTTTCACTTCTTTTTCAATTTGGATTCCTTTTGTTTCTTTTTCTTCTGTAACTACTGTGGCTAGGCTTTCCAAAACTATGTTGAATAAAAGTGGTGAGAGAGGACACTGTCTTATTTCTGATCTTACAGGAAATGCTTTTGGTTTTTCACCATTGATAATGATGTCTGTTGTGGGTTTGTCACATGTGGACTTTATTATGTCAAGGTACTTTCCCTCTATATCCACTTTCTGGAGAGTTTTAATCATAAATGGGAGCTGAATTTTGTTAAAAAGCTTTTTCTGTGCCTACTGAGATGATCATATGGTTTCCTTTAGGTAAAGCTGGTTTGGTGGTGCTGAATTTGTTGCTTTTACCTTGGTGCTTTTAATACTTTCTCTTTGCAGTGGACTGGCCAAAAGACTCGTTTGGTTTTTTACTATAAGATACCTCTAGCAGCACTTAGTTGTCTTTAACTTCATTGAGAATAACTTTGTCACATTGTATTGTGACAGCTATAATATTAGTGTGCATTCACCATAAAAATGTATCAAAACTGGTGAATTTTTGTGTAATCACTTTAATACTGAGACTAAAAGAAAAAAGGCAATATTTTCAGCATATTATGCTTTATTACTTCAAGAAATGTAAAAATGCAACTGAGATGAAAAAAAAGATTTGTGCACTGTATGGACGGAGAAAGTGCTGTGATTGATCAAACATGTCAAAAGTGGTTTGCAAAGTTTCATGCTGAATAATACTCAACTTGAAGTTGATAGTGATCAAATGAGACATTAATTCAGAATAATCAATGCTATACCATGTGGGAGATAGCTGACATATTCAAAATATCCAAATCAAACACCAAAAATCATTTATACCCACTTAGTTATGTTAATAACTTTGACATTTGGGTTCCACAGAAGCTAAGAGAAAAAAATCTCCTTGATTATATTTTTGCATGCAATTATCTACATAAATGTAATGAAATTGTTCCTTTTTTAAAACAAATTGTGATGGACAATGAAAATTGGATACTGTACATAATGTGGAATGGAAAAGATTGTGGAGCAAGGAAAATGAACCACCACCAACCACACTAAAAGCCTGTCTTCATCCAAAGAAGGTGACGCTGTGTACATGGTGGGACTAGAATGGTGTCCTCTATTGTGAGTTCCTTTTAGGAAACCAAACGATTAATTCCAAGTACTGCTCCCAATTCGACCAACTTAAAGCAGCATATGATGAAAAGCATTCAGAATTAGTCCACAGAAAATGTATGATCTTCCATCAGGATAACACAAGACCACATGTTTCCCTGACGACCAGCCAAAAGCTGTTATAGCTTGACTGGGAAGTTCTGATTCACTGGCTTTATTCACCAGATATTTCATCTTTGGATGTCCACTTACTTTGGTTTTTACAAAATTCTCTTAATGAAAAATATTTCAATCCCCTGAAGACTGCAAAAGGCATCTGGAAGAGTTCTTTGCTCAGTAAGATAAAAAGTTTTGGGAAGATGGCATTATGAAGTTGCCTGAACAATGGCAGAAGCTAATGGAACAAAATAGTGGGTATGTCATTCAATAAAGTTCTGAAAATGTCTTTTCTTTTACTCAAAAACCAAAAGATCTTTTTGGCTAATCCAATATGTCGTTTTTGTTAGTTTGATTAATATGTGTGTTGGCGTGTTTCTCCTTGGGTTTGACTTTATGGGACTTTCTGCACTTCCTGAATGCTGGTGATTATCTCCTTTTCCATGTTAGGGAAGTTTTTGATGATAATCACTTGAAATATTTTCTCAGACCCATTCTCTTTCTCTTCTTCTGGAATCCCTATAATTCAACATTATAGGACTCAAATGTTGGTGTGTTTAATGTCCCAGAGATCGCTAAGACCTTTTCATTCTTTTTTCTTTATTCTGCTCCATAGTAGTTATTTTCACCATCCTATCTTCCAGCTCACTCATCTATTCTTCTGCCTCAGTTAGTCTACTATTGATTCCTTCTAGTGTATTTTTTATTTCCATTATTCTTTTGCTAATCATTGATTGTTCTTTAGTCCTTTTAGTTCTAGGTTTTTGTTAAATATTTCCTGTATCTGTGCCTCCACTTTATTTCTGAGATATTGGATCTTCTTTACTATCATTAATCTGAATTTTTTTTCAGGTAGATTGCCTATTTTCTCTTCATTTATTTGGTCTTGTGCGTTTCTACCATGCACCTTCATCTGCAACATATTTCTCTGTGTATCATTTTGTCTAACTTACTCTGTTTGTGGTCTCCTTCCCACAAGTTGCAGGCTCTAGTTCCTTTTGTTCTGTTGTCCCCTTGTTGGTGAGACTGGCTCAGGGGCTTGTATAGGCTTCCTGGTGGGAGGGCTAGTGCCTTTACTCAGGTGGGTGGAGCTGTCTTTCACCTCTGATGGGCAGGGCTGCATCAGGTGATGTATTTTGGGGTGTCAGTGAACTTAGTACTTTAGGCAGACAGTCTGCTGATGGGTAGTGCTGTGTTCCTGTTTTGCTGGGTGTTTAGTGTGAGGTGTGCACCACTGGAACCTGAAGGCAGCTGGGTGGAGCTGGGTCTTAAGTGTCAATAAGCACAAGCTAATTTAAAAATCTCAGGAGCAGCAGCTGCGCAGGCACAGCAGTGCCGAGAGGAGGTACTCCACGTTCAAGGTCAGGAGGGGTGAACTAATCCAAGGTAAGGAGCAGCAGCTGCACTTTGCTAGAGATACCCCACATCTAAGGTAAGAGAAACCCAAGTAAGACGGTAGGTGTTGTGAAAGGGCGTTGGAGGGCAGACATACTGAAATCCTAATCACAGAAAACTAGCCAATCCGACCACACGGACCACAAACTTGTCTAACTCAACGAAACTAAGCCATGCCACGTGGGGCCACCCAAGATGGACGGGTCATGGTGGAGAGTTTCTGACAGAATGTGGTCCACTGGAGAAGGGAATGGCAAACCACTTTAGTATTCTTGTCTTGAGAACCCTATGAACAGTACGCAAAGGCAAAATATAGCATACTGAAAGATGAACTCCCCAGGTTGGTAGGTGACCAACATGCTACAGGACATCAGTGGAGAAATAACTCCAGAAAGAATGAAGGGATGGAGCCAAAGCAAAAACAATACCCAGTTGTGGATGTGACTGGTGATAGAAGCAAGGTCCAATGCTTTAAAGGGCAATATTGTATAGAAACCTGGAATGTCAGGTCCATGAATCAAGGCAAATTGGAAAGTAGTCAAACAGCAGATGGCAAGAGTGAATGTCAATGGTCTAGGAATCAGCGAACTAAAATGGACTGGAGTGGGTGAATTTAACTCAGATGACCATTA
The DNA here is from genome assembly GCF_016772045.2 of Ovis aries. Taxonomy (NCBI): domain Eukaryota; kingdom Metazoa; phylum Chordata; class Mammalia; order Artiodactyla; family Bovidae; genus Ovis; species Ovis aries. The sequence continues at coordinate 31,110,829 of NC_056055.1, read as the reverse complement.
TATCTATTACTGTGGGCAGGAATCCCTTAGAACAAATGGAGTAGCCATCATGGTCAACAAAAGAGTCAGAAATGCAGTACTTGGGTGCAATCTCAAAAATGACAGAGAGATCTCTGTTCATTTCCATCGCAAACCATTCAATATCATGGTGATCCAAGCCTATGCCCCAGCCAGTAACACTGGAGAAGCTGAAGTTGAACGGTTCTATGAAGACCTACAAGATCTTTTAGAACTAACACCCAAAAAAGATGTCCTTTTCATTATAGGGGACTGGAATGCAAAAGTAGGAAGACAAGAAAAACCTGGAGTAACAGGCAAATTTGGCCTTGGAATACGGAATGAAGCAGGGCAAAGGCTAATAGAGTTTGCCAAGAGAACTCACTGGTCATAGCAAACACCCTCTTCCAACAACACAAGGGGAGACTCTACACATGGACATCAGCAGATGGTCAACACTGAAATCAGACTGATTATATTCTTTGCAGCCAAAGATCAAATCCCCTATGATTATACAGTGGAAGTGACAAATAGATTTAAGGGACTAGATCTGATAGAGTGCCTGATGAACTATGGATGGAGGTTTGTGACATTGTACAGGAGACAGGGATCAAGACTATCCCCATGGAAAAGAAATGCAAAAAAGCAAAATGGCTGTCTGGCGAGGCATAAAAAATAGTTGTGAAGAGAAGAGAAGTGAAAAGCAAAGGAGAAAAAGAAAGATATACCCATTTGAATGCAGAGTTCCAAAGAATAGCAAGGAGAGATAAGAAAGCCTTCCTCAGCGATCAATGCAAAGAAATAGAGGAAAACAACAGATTGGGAAAGACTAGAGATCTCTTCAAGAAAATTAGAGATACCAAGGGAATATTTCATGCAAAGATTGGCTTGATAAAGGACAGAAATGGTATGAACCTAACAGAAGTAGAAGATATTAAGAAGAGGTGGCAAGAATACACAGAAGAACTATACAAAAAAGATCTTCATGACCCACATAATCACGATGGTGTGATCACTCACCTAGAGCCAGACATCCTGGAATGTGAAGTCAAGTGGGCCTTAGAAAGCATCACTACAAAAAAGCTAGTGGAGGTGATGGAATTCCAGTTGAACTATTTCAAATCCTGAAAGATGATGCTGTGAAAGTGCTGCACTCAATATGCCAGCAAATTTGGAAAACTCAGCAGTGGCCACAGGACTGGAAAAGGTCAGTTTCCATTCCAATCCCAAACAAAGGCAATGCCAAGGAATGTTCAAACTACCGCACAATTGCAGTCATCTCACACGCTAGTAAATTAATGCTCAAAATTCTCCAAGCAGGCTTCAGCAATACGTGAACCGTGAACTTCCAGATGTTCAAGCTGGTTTCAGAAAAGGCAGAGGAACCAGAGATCAACTTGCCAACATCCGCTGGATCGTGGAAAAAGCAATAGAGTTCCAGAAAAACATCTATTTCTGCTTTATTGACTATGTCAAAGCCTTTGACTCTGTGGATCACAATAAACTGTGGAAAATTCTGAGAGAGATGGGAATACAGACCACCTGACCTGCCTCTTGAGAAACCTCTATGCAGGTCAGGAAGCAACAGTTAGAGCTGGACATGGAACAACAGTCTAGTTCCAAATAGGAAAATGAGTATGTCAAGGCTGTATATTGTCACCCTGTTTATTTAACTTCTATGCAGAGTACATCATGAGAAACGCTGGGCTAGAAGAAGCACAAGCTGGAATCAACATTGCTGGGAGAAATATCAATAACCTCAGATATGCAGATGATACCATCCTTATGGCAGAAAGTGAAGAACTAAAGAGCCTCTTGATGAAAGTGAAAGAGGAGAGTGAAAAAGTTGACTCAAAGCTCAACATTCAGAAAACAAAGATCATGGCATTTGGTCCCATCACTTCATTAGAAATAGACAGGGAAACAGTGGAAACAGTGAGAAACTTTATTTCTTTGGGCTCCAAAATCACTGCAGATGGTTATTGTGGCCACGAAATTAAAAGACACTTACTCCTTGGAAGGAAAGCTACGACCCAACTAGGCAGCAAATTAAAAAGCAGAGACATTACTTTGTCAACAAAGGTCCATCTAGTCAAGGCTATGGTTTTTCCAGTAGTCATGTATGGATGTGAGAGTTGAACTGTGAAGAAAGTGGAGTGCCAAAGAATTGATGCTTTTGAACTGTGAGACTGTGGGACTCTTGAGAGTCCCTTGGACTGCAAGGAGATCCAACCAGTTCATCCTAAAGGGGATCAATCCTGGGTGTTCATTGGAAGCTTTAGCTGATGCTAAAGCTGAAACTCCAATACTTTGGCCACCTGATGCGAAGAGCTGACTCATTGGAAAAGACTCTGATGCTGGGAGGGATTGGGGGCAGGAGGAGAAGGGGACGGCAGAGGATGAGATGGCTGCATGGCATCGCCAACTCGATGGACATAAGTCTGGGTGAACTCCAAGAGTTGGTGATGGAGACAAGGAGGCCTGGCGTGGTGTGATTCATGGGGTCGCAAAGAGTCAGACATGACTGAGCGACTGAACTAAACTGAACTGAATAGGCTCTAGGCTCATCCACCTCATTAAAACTGACTCAAAGGTCTTCGCTTTTATGCCTGAATAATATTCCATTGTATATATGTACCACAACTTTTTTATCCACTCATCTTTCAATGGACATCTAGGTTGCTTCCATGTTCTAGCTATTATAAACAGTGGTGCAGTGAACAATGGGATACATGTGTCCTTTTCAATTTTGGTTTCCTCAGTGTATATGCCAGGAGTGGGATTGCTGGGTCATATGGTCATTTTATTCCTAGTTTTTTAAGGAATCTCCACACTGTCTTCCATAGTGGCTGTATCAGCTTACATTCCCACCAACAGTGCAAGAGTTTCCCTTTTCTCTACACCCTCTCCAACATTTATTGTTTGTAGACTTTTTGATGATGGCCATTCTGACTGGTGTGAGGTGATAGCTCATTGTAGTTTTGATTTCCTTTTCTCTAATAATGAACAATGTTGAACATCTGTTCAGGTGTTTGTTAGCCATCTGTATACCTTCTTTGGAGAAATGTCTGTTTAGGTCTTTTCCCCACTTTTTGATTGGGTTGTTTGTTTTTCTGGTATTGAGTTGTATGAGCTGCTTGTATATTTTGGAAATTAATCCTTTGTCAGTTGTTTCATTTGCTATTATTTTCTCCCATTCTGAGGGTTGTCTTTTCACCTTGCTTATAGTTCTCTTTGCTGTGCAAAAGCTTTTAAGTTTAATCAAGTCCCACTTGTTTACTTTTGTTTTTATTTCCATTATTCTAGGAGGTGGGTCATAGAGGATCTTGCTT